>NC_086118.1:47363607-48011107 GCF_963921235.1 Mobula hypostoma | reverse complement strand
TTCCTGTTATCAAAGCCACTGGAAAATCTTTCATAAACATTTCCAACGATTCCAAGTAAAGCCTGTGATTTGCCAACAAGGATTTGGCATTTCCCAGATCACGAAACTTGGAACTTTTCAAGTGTGCTGACCTCTCTCTGGATACAGGCTCTGGTTAGTTATCCCTACGCAAGCCTGAGCCCGTGAGCCTCAAAATTCAGGGCAAAGTCTCTCCGACCCAATAGGTTTCATGAATTCCCAGATACTGTGTTACGGAAGGGCTCCATAGAGCATTTGTAACAGCATTTGAATAATTAAACAAACATCTCTCATACTTCAATGGATCATTATTGGCAGGGTAACAATAGAAAAAATACAAACAAAGAAACAGAGATCAGAACTAGAATCAGGTTTAATATCATCAGTATATGTCATGAAATTTGTTGTCTTTGTGGCAGCAGTACAACACAATGCACAATAATTGAGGAAAAACTGTGAATTACAGCTAGTATATGTATATTAAATAGTTAAATTAAATAAGTAGTGCAAAAATAGAAATAAAAAGTAGTGAGGTGGTGTTCATGTGTTTGATATCCATTCAGAAATCGGATGGCAGAGGGGAAGAAGCTGTTCCTGTATCACTGAGTGTGTGCCTTCAGGCTTCTGTGCCTCCGTCCTGATGGTCAGTGAGAACAAGGCATGACCTGGGTGATGGGGGTCTTTAATGATGGGTGTTGCCTTTTTGAGGCATGGCTCCTTGAAGATGTCCTGGATACTACGGAGGCTAGTGCCCGTGATGGAGGTGACTAAGTTTACAACTCTGCAGTTTACTTCGATCCTGTGCAGTTGCCCCCTCACCCCCACCCCCACCAGATGGTGATGCAGCCGGTCAGAATGCTCTCCATGTTACGTCTGTAGAAAGTTTCGAGCTTTTATGGAGACATACCAAATCTTCTCAAGCTCCTAATGAAATATAGCCACAGTTGTGCCTTCTTAGTAGCTGCCTCAATATGTTGGCTCCAGGTTAGATCCTGAGAATTATTGCTCACTCTTTCCACTTCTAATCCCTCTATGAGGATCAGTGTGTGTGTCCCTCTTCTTAGCCTTTCTGAAGTCCGCAATCAGTTCTTTGGGCTTACTGACATCCAGCGCAAGATTGTTGCTCCAACACTACTCAACTAGCTGATATATCTTGGTCCTGTACGCCCTAAGACACAGGAGCAGAATTAGGCCATTCAGCCCATTGAGTCTGCTCCGCCATTCCATCATGACTGATCCCGAATCTGACTTTTCGCCGTATCTTTCGATGCCCTGACCGATCAGGAAACTAACATACTCCTCCTTAAATATACTCACGAACTTGGCCTTCACTGCAGTCTGTGGCAGAGCATTCCACAGATTCACTACTCTCTGGCTAAAAAAAATTCCTCCTTACCTTTGTTCTAAAAGGTCACCTCTCAATTTTGAGGCTGTGCCCTCCAGTTCTGGATAACCCACCATAGGAAATATCCCCTCCACATCCACCCTATCTCGTCCTTTCAGTATTCGGTTTGCCCTCTCATCACCATTTGAAACTCTGCGAACAATAGTTGTATCATCCGCAGATCTATAAATGGAGTTTGAGCTATGCTTAGCCACGTGGTCGTGGGTGTAGAGAGACAGTAGAGCAGGGGCATCCCTGAGATGTGACAGTGTTGATTGTCAGCGAGGTGGGGATATTGTTTCAGATGCTGAAAGAGGGAAAAAGATAAGGTGCTGGAGGAACTCAGAGGACCAATCGGCATCTGCGGAGACTAAGGGATGGATGACATTTTGGTTCGAGACCCTGAATCAGGACTTAGAGGGCAGAGAGAAGATAGTCAGAGGGAGGGGGTGACAGAGTTTGGAAGGTGATGGAACCAGATGGGATTGGGGGAAGGAGGAATGATGGGCAGATGGAGGAGAGGCTGTAACAATCCACCATGGGCACTAGCCTCCCCACCATCAAGGACATCTTCAAAAGGCAATGCCTCAAAAAAGGTGGCAGCCATTATTAAGGACACCCCCACCCTCTTCTCGTTACTACCTTTAGGGAGGAGGCACAAGATGAGTCTCATCCCAAAGATTTCTGTGCTTAGTTGAATGGAGCTTGTACCTTCGGAGACTGAAGCAAGAGAGCCAACAGCCACTTCTAGTGTTTGATTACGCTGAGGTAGTGAACTCAAATGGAAAATTGTCATCACATGTACTGTGATACAGTAAAAGACTTTGTCTTGCATACCATCCATAGGGATCATTTTATTTCAACAGTGCTTTGAGGTACTACAAAGGAAAGCAATAACAGAGAGCAGAAAAGAGTGTTACAGTTTCAGAAAATGGGCAGTGCTGGTGGACAATAAGGTGCAAGGCCTTAATGAGGCAGATTATGATGTTAAGAGTCCATTTTATCATAACGGGACCATTCAATAGTCCTATAACAGTGGGATAGAAGCTGCCTTTGAACCTGGCAAAAGTACTTTCAGGCTTTTGTATCTTCTGCCCAGTGAGAGAGGGGAAGAAGAGGGAGAAGAGGTTAATGTTACAGGGCAAAAGTTGGAAGGCACTCTTTAATCCAGCCCAAGGCAAATCTTTAGCACTAATGTTCTTTGCTTCCTAGCTGAAAGTGTTGATGTGGGGAGAATATTTCCTATAGTCGGGGACCAGAGGACACAGCCTCAGAATACAAGGACGCCCCTTTAGGACAGAATGAGGAGGAATTTCTTCAGCTAGAGGGTGGGGAATCCGTGCAATTCATTGTCACAGACGGCTGTGGAGGCCAATTTGTTGGGTATATTTAAAGTGGAGGTTGATAGTAAGGGTGTCAAGGGTTAAGAAGAGAAGGCAGGAGAATGGGGTTGAAAGGGATGATAAATCAGCCATGATGGAATAGTGGAGCAAACTCAATGGGCTGAATGGCCTGATTCTGCTCCTGTGTCTTATGGTCTTGTTTGGCTGGTGTATTCTACAATTCCAAAGTGATTTACAGTGTGAGTTGAACAGGTAATATTTCAAAATGGTGCTGTTTCCCAGGCCTCTTCATCCAGCAGCAGTAATGTGTTGACAAGAACAGAATTTAGTGACATTAATGGATGAAAGAGAATATTGAGGATAACTACACAAAGGATCCTTTACATTCACTAGAGGGAGCAACAGGGTCTCAGTTTAAACCCTCAAAAGAAATCTAGACCCTGTGCAAAAACTTGGTCCTGAAGCAGAGTTTTGACCCGAAATGTTGACCGTTCCTTTCCTCCCACAGATGCTGCTGGGTCTGCTGAGCTCCCCTAGCAGGGAGAGTGTGTCACTCCAAAGGCCAGGACCACTGAACACCAGTCCCCGGAGACAGATTCAAACCAACGAGCCTCCGACTGAATGCTGAGAGCACCACCTGCCGAAGTCCAAAAGGTTGAAGTTCGAGCCTCACCTGTCCTTTCTGTTCCAGGTGCGCTGACCCTGGCCGGGATCTGCGTCTACGTCGCCTACTCGAAGGCTGCCTTTGCCATTGCGAAGCACATCTACGGAGACAAGGTGTTCGACAACGTTCACATTGGCTTCAGCTGGTCCATGGTCCTGGCCTGCCTCTCTTGCATCCTGGAAGTGATGTCCGGGGCTTTGTTTCTCCTGGCAGCCAAGCTCAGCACCGTAGGGCAACCAGAACAGTCTGCAGTCATATGAGCTCAGTGTTACTGTACAGCAACGCTGTGGACTGTTGTATTGTTATTGTGCCTCAGTGTATAATAAGCTAAGTTCAGGATACATGTTGCATCCAGCACTGTTTGTTCTTTTAGGCTGCTGTTCTCTCCCCTCCCCTTCAAATGTGAAACCAGAAATTTGCAAATAATAACAGGACTGCTGGAGTGGTATTTGTTCAGGCCTACGGAGAGATGTTTGAACAGGATTGTACGGTGGCAGACAGGGGAAATAACCGAGTTCAGAGCATGCCATTTGCTCTGGGAATTAGTCACAGTGGCGGGAAGTTTCATTCCCAGAAAGACGAGGCTGCAAGCATGTTGCTGGAGTTGCTGGGACTGCTCAGCTGACTGGGCAGCATCCGTGGGGAGCAAAACTGCTTAAAAAGAAGGGATCGTCTCTCTCGCTGAAGGTCATGAGTCTTTGGAACTCTTTTCCTCAAAAAGCAGTGTAAGCAGAACTTTTGAGGTGACTTGAGGGAGAGTAGTAAGGGGTGAAAGGTTACGGAGTTAACGTTACAACCGATCAGCCGTGACCTCATTGAAAGGTAGAACAGGCTTGAAGGGGTGAGTGGGTTACTCCTGCTCCTAAGTCACATCCTTGTATATAAAACAGATTTAACACTTCAGTTTGTTGACTCTTCATCAGTTCGGCGATGAACAGGTTATAAAAGTTAGAGAAAAGTTGGGGAGTGGTTGCGGGGGGGGGTGTGCTGGAGGAAGAAGGGGAGATTATGATTGGGTGGAAGGAAGGAGAGATTAAGTCATGTTAGGACAAGGCGAAGGAAGCTGAACAAGAACACGGAACATTGAACAGGATAGCACAGGTCAGGCCCTTCAGCCCACAATGTATATACTGAGCATGATGCCAAATTAATCTCTTCCGCTTTGCGCGTGATCCTCATCCCTCCGTTCTGTGTATCTTCATGTGTCCACCTAAAGCCCTCTTGAATGCCATGTAAGGCAAGAGTCTGGAAGAGGTGTACAAGGAAGAAAGAAAAATCATTGTCTGAAATTATTAAATGAAAGTACAGTGAATGCTGGAAATGTGAAATAAAAAAAATGCAGGAGATGTTAATAACCGAAACTGTGAAATTAATAATAAGCTTCAAAGATTGTAATATCCCTAGATAGAAAATGAACTCTTTCATAAGTTTGGTCTGGGCTTCATTGCAACAGTGTAGGAGGCCGATGGCAGAGTGTGGGATAGAGGATTAAAGTAATTAATGACAGGAATACGAGGATCATACTCTCACACTAACGGGAAATATTCCACAGAAGAAGCCACTCGGTCTATGACTGGTCTCCCCCCGAAGAAAAAAAAACAAGTCGACAGCAGTTGACAGGGAAAATTGCCTTGAGAAGAAGTCTAAGTTGTTTCATCTGGGAAGAGTGTTTGGACCCTGGATGCTATAGAAGTTAAAGGTCGGGAGTTGCATTTCCTATCTTCTTCCTAAGCCCAACACCCCTTTTTTTACTTGTGCATAGGCCACTGACAGCTGCTCACTGGAGTCCTTTATACTGGGCCAGACATTCCTCTGGACGATAAAAGGTTGATTAGCCCTGTGGCTTCCACGAACTTGCGGCTTTCGCCAGACGACTTTATACACCTTCCAGGCGAAGATCCTTCCTCTCCTAGGAATGAGGTCTTTGGAGCTTCCGTTGGCATTTCTGTAGCACTGGGTTTTTATGGGATGGGGTTGCTGGCCCTATGCCTAACCCTCCTTCTTTCACAGGCAGGCTTGGGACTGTCCATGGCAGAATCTGGCATTTCCTGTGGTTGCTAGGAAAGGTGATCTGAGAAGAGGACATTTACTGTCCACATTCCAACAAGGGGTTGTTCCATACATCTGACATCAGTTTGGAAGAAGTGGGTACACGAAGCAACAGAGGAAGTTTTCTCAAATTGGTGACTTTCCTCATGGATGTGTAGCCATTCTGCATTGACGAGCATTCCAAGTACAGTTCTGTGCAAAAGTCCCAGGCACATATATTCATATATAGAGCCTGGATGCGTAAGACGTTTGCACAGTACTGTGCTTGTCAATGTGAAGCAGAGAGTGAGTTTAGAAATCTGGCGGGAGCAGGGGATATTGGGATTGGCAAGGGTGGAGCGCCACAGGGAGGGGAGTGGGACAGGTGGCTGCAAAGGAGTGGTGGGGCAGGTGGGGGAGGGGTACTGGTTGGCATCTGTGCAGACACACCCAATCCTCAGACACCAGGCAAGGTAATTTGATTCCAAACAATTGGTTTATAGATTATTACACAACAATAATGTCTCTCTGGTGCTTCCCACTCTTTCCCCTCTCCCTTCCCTTTTTCCCTACCATGATTCCACTCTCCCTGCCCCCTTCCAACAAACAGTCCACAAAAGAGACCCATATCATCATTCACATATCTCACAAAATTCATTTTTGTTTGTGGCAGCAGTAGAGTAATACATAAAATTACTACAGTACTGTGAAGTATAATTTATGAAGAAGCAAAGCTTAAATTACTATTTGAATTGAATAACTGTCACCTTTATCACCAAGGTAGGTATGGCTGAAGATATATTATTCCTGCAACTTTTTGTGGGCTAGTTGGCAGAGCCAGGTCAATACTTGAACCCATTTACTGTATCTCTGCTCCTTTATCAAGTGAAGTCAAGTTTATTGTTGTTTAACTATATATATGCATATCGTCAAATGAGACAATGTTTCTCCGAACCAGGGTGAAAAACATTGCAGTATCCATAACACATAATAACTTATGAAAGTAAGAATGAAACCTACAGATAGATCATACATAAATAAACAAACTAAAGTGCATAAATTAAATATTGTAAGGTACAGAACAGATTAACCAGCGATATTTTGAATGTGATGCAGCAGGGAGTTTAGAAGCTTAAAGGAGAGAAGAAACAGTTTCCCATCTGAACTGTTCTTGCTTTTTTGCATCAGAGTCTCCTGCCTGATGGTTGAAAGTCAAAGAGGATGCAGGATGGATGCCTATTAAGGGCCCTGTGTGTGCAGCATTCCTGATAATTGTCCCTGATGGATGGTAGGGAGACTCCTATGATCCTCTCAGCTGTTCTTACAGGCCTTTGTAGGGACTTCTGCTGCAATGCTCGGCTGTTCCCATAACAGATAGAGGTGCAACTTATCAGGATGCTCTCAGTGGTTTTCCTGTAAAATGCGGTTAAGATGGGGGCGGGGAGAGCCTTGCTTTCCTCAATCTCCTAAGGGACTGGAGATGCCGCTGTGCCTACTTGTTCAGGGAGGTGCTATTAAGGGACAAAGTGGTGTGAACTCCCAGGTGCTTGGTGCACTTAACCCTCTCTAAGGAGGAACCATGTATTCGCAGAGGGGGATGGTTCATCTGTACCTTCCTGAAGTCTACAATGATTTCCTTGGTCTTCTTCATGTACTTGACTGCCGTTATGATGCGTCATAATCGTCCTCCAGCTCCACCATTAAGGTGTTGGTTGGATCACTGTTTGTCTGGAACCTCCCCCTTGGCCTTACTGCCATGGATGACCCTACTGAGAGCTAAGCAGTGGATGGCTAAAACTCTAGAGAGCATCTCTCTCGGGATCTCAGGAACTCACGAGCCTTTCCACCACGACAAGGCAATGATCCCCAGAGAAGAATGGCCATGCGCCTGGCTGACCAACCATGCTTCATCTGTCCTCCTAGCCCTCGATGAGCCAAGGCCAAACCTCCGTTTGCCTTTTGGACACAGACTTCCCAAGCAGCTTTATAAAACTGCACAAGACTATTGTTTGATAAACCCTTAACGAAGATAAAGATTAGTTTTATTTGTCACATGTACACCAAAACATACAGCGAAATGCATCAATAACCAACACAGTCTGATGATGTGCTCGATATGCAAGTGTTGCCATGCTTCTGGCTCCAACATAGCATGCCCACAACTTACTAACTCTAACTCATAAGCATTTTGAATGTGGGAGGAAACCAGAGGACCTGGAGGAAACCCACGTGGTCTCAGGGAAAACATACAAATTCCTCACTTACATAATGCTGTCTTCTCTTGGAGGAAGATATTCATCCACATGAAATAATGGGAAGATTCCCCTATGTATTCACCAGCTAGCTGAAAAGGAAATAAAATGATCTGCATCATCACACAACCATCTGCTGGAAGATGGGCATTGCTTAGACTTGGGAACCCCAAAGGATGAAAAGAGCATAAATGGAAATCTACAGCACCACACACATCAAATGCTGGAGGAACTCAGCAGTCTGTGGAGGGAAATAAACAACTGATGTTTGTGCTGAGAATCTTCATCAGATCTGGAAGGGAGCAGGTTCTGGGCCTGAAACATTGACTTTATTTCTCTCCAAAGATGCTGCCTGACTTGCTGAGTTCCTCCGGCACTTTGCTGCTCCAAATTTTCAGTGCCTCCAGAATCTTGTGTTGATGGGAAACTTTCCTGTTGTCTGGATCTAAAACCCCTGACTCCATCATATGTGTACTTCCTCACATACAGACATTCCCGGTTATGTAATGTCTCAACTCCCATTATGATTTTCAAATCTCTTCCTACCTCTGGAATTACTGTCAACCCCATATCTCTCCAAGATCTCTCTGGTCTCATATTTCCAGGCTCTCTTTCATTCCCAAATCTAAATGCACCACCTTTGGAGGACATTCCTTCGGATGACACAATCCTTGGCTTTAGGCTTTTCCACATAAACCTCACTCTATCCCAGCTCTCTCTCCTTTAAAGATGATCAACAAGCTTTTAGTCATCTAACCTCACACCTCCTTATGTGGGTCGGTATCAACTTTACAGATTCAGATTTAGATTCAGTTATTTATCTCCTTGGAGTATTGTGAACAACAAGCAAGAGAAAATCCGCAGATGCTGGAAATCCCAGAAACTCACACAAGATGCTGGAGGAACTCAGCAGGCCAGGCAGTTAGTGTAGTTTTGGATGCCCTGTTATAGGAAGGACCAGAAAGATTGGAGAGAAAATTTAGGAGGATGCAACTAGGACTTGAGGGCCTGTCACTGGAAGCAGTTGGGCAGACTAGATCTTCATTCCCAGGAATGTAGGAAATTGGGAGGTGATCTTATGGAAGTCTATAAAATCATGATGGGTACAGGTAGGGTGAATGCAGCCTTTTTCCCGGCGAAGGTAAAGTAAAAACCAGTAGGGATACAGTAGGCTGAAGGTTGGCAGTGGAAAATTTAAAAAGGACATAAGTAAGGGCACCTTCTTCAGGTAGAGTGTGGAGCATATATGGAACGAGCTGCCAGATGGTGGTACAATAAGATTTAATGTACGTGGACAGGAGGGGTTTACAGCAAGGGGCTCCGACCTTTTGTACGCCTTGGACCAATACCATTAAGCAAGGGGTCCGTGGATCCCAGGTTGCAAGCCCCTGCTCTAGAGGATTAGGCAAGTGTGGGCACACAAGACTAGCTTAGTGGGTACCATGGTCAGCATGGATGAGTTGGGCCGAAGGGCCTGTACCCCTGCTGTATTACTTTATGACTCTAGAATGTGAAAACCAATGGCTGCTTCGTCACTATGTGACACAGCTGCTCCTGAGCACAATGCACATGCCACATTGCCTGCTTTAGAACACGGGTGGTGTCAATTACTCTAGCCAGCAGTGATGAAAGGCAGGAACACCCGGCCACAGATGTACAATTAGGACTGCAGTTACTAGCACTGCAATTATTGAGGTAGCACTCTGATTAACTCTGACGTTCAAATCCAGCACCCCCACTGTTGGGTTAATGAATGCCTGCTTTTGCCTGCTCTCTGTTACAATCAGTAGCTGGGAGAATGAAAGGAAGAATCATCTGGTCAAAACAAAGCATCGCAGCGGGGAAGCGACAGAGCAACATTAATATCATTTCTGACCCAACCTTTGCATGATGGTACGAGCTATAAGTTAATTCATCCTGAACAGTGCACACATAGACCACAGAACAGTAGAGCACAGTACAGACCCTTCAGCCCACAATGTTGTGCTAACCCTTTAACCTACTCCAACCCCTTCCTCCCACATAGCCCTCCATTTTTCTTTCATCCACGTGCCTACCTAAGAATCTTTTAAATCTCCCTAATGTATCTGCCTCAACCATCACCCTTGTCAGAGTATTCCACGCACCCACCATTCTGTTCAAAAAACCTGCCTCCAATATTCCCCCATACCTTCCTCTAATCACATTAAAATTATGCTTATTTGTATTAGTCATTTCCACCCCTGTAAAAAGTCTCAGGCTGTCCACTCTCTCTATGTATCATCTTATACACCTCTATCAAGTCACCCCCATCCTCCTCTGCTCTCTGGCTCACTCAACCTCTTCTCATAAGACATGCTCTCTCGTCCAGGCAGCATCCTGGTGTCAAAGCTTTTGGATATGCCCAAGTGGAGAGAAAGACACTGAAGCGGGTCAACAGCTCACTGACTTTAATGAGGAAACCAATGAACGCTAAGCTAACAGGGCCGTTGACTAGACTCTCAAACTGAAAGTTAAATGCCAACACTGTGGCTGGAAGTAACATAGAAACAGAGAAACAGAAAACATACAGCACAATACAGGCCCTTTGGCCCACAAAGCTGTGCCGAACATGTCCCTACCTTAGAACTACCTAGGCTTTACCCATAGCCCTCTATTTTTCTAAGCTCCATGTAGCCATTCAGGAGTCTCTTAAAAGACCCTATCATTTCCGCCTTCACCACCGCCGCCGGCAGCCCATTCCACGCACTCACCACTCTCTGCGTAAAAAACTTACCCCTGACATCTCTGTACCTACTTCCAAGCACCTTAAAACTGTGCCCTCTTGTGCTAGCCATTTCAGCCCTGGGACAAAGCCCTGACTATCCACACGATCAATGCCTCTCATTATCTTGTACACCTCTATCAGGTCACCTCTCATCCTCCGTTGCTCCAAGGAGAAAAGGCCGAATTCACTCAACCTATTCTCATAAGGCATGCTCCCCAATCCAGGCAACATCCTTGTAAATCTCCTCTGCACCCTTTCTATGGTTTCCACATCATTCCTGAGGTGAGGCGACCAGAACTGAGCACAGTACTCCAAGTGGGGTCTGACCAGGGTCCTATATAGCTGTAACATTACCTCTCGGCTCTTAAACTCAATTCCACGATTGATGAAGGCCAATGCACCGTATGCCTTCTTAACCACAGCGTCAACCTGCATAGCAGCTTAGAGTGTCCTGTGGACTCGGACCCAAAGATCCCTCTGATCCTCCACACTGCCAAGAGTGTGGAATAATACTCCACAGAATAAATGCTATATTCTGCCATCATATTTGACCTACCAAAATGAACCACCTCACACTTATCTGGGTTGAACTCCATCTGCCACTTCTCAGCCCAGTTTTGCATCCTATCAATGTCCTGCTGTAACCTCTGACAGCCCCTCACACTATCCACAACACCGCCAATCTATGTGTCATCAGAAAATTTACTACCCCATCCCTCCACTTCTTCATCCAGGTCATTTATAAAAATCACAAAGAGTAGGGATCAGAACAGGTCCCTGAGGCACATCACTGTTCACCGACCTCCATGCAGAATATGACCCGTCTATAACCACTCTTTGCCTTCTGTGGGCAAGCCAGTTCTGGATCCACAAAGCAATGTCCCCTTGGATCCCATGCCTCCTTACTTTCTCAATAAGCCTTGCATGGGGTACATTATCAAATGCCTTGCTAAAATCCATATACACTACATCTATGGCTCTACCTTCATCACTGTGTTTAGTCACATCCTCAAAAAATTCAATCAGGCTCGTAAGGCATGACCTGCCTTTGACAAAGCCATGATGACTATTCCTAATCGTATTATGCCTCTCCAAATGTTCATAAATCCTGCCTCTCAGGATCTTCTCCATCAACTTACCAAGCACTGAAGTAAGACTCACTGGCCTATAATATCCAGGGCTCTCCCTACTCTCTTTCTTGAATAAGGGAACAACATCTGCAACCCTCCAATCCTCTGGAACCTCTCCCGTCCTCATTGATGGTGCAAAGATCATTGCCAGAGGCTCAGCAATCTCCTGCCTCGTTTCCCACAGTATCCTGGGGTACATCCTGTCCGGTCCCGGTGACTTATCCAACTTGATGTTTTCCAAAAGCTCCAGCACATCCTCTTCCTTAATATCTACATGCTCAAGCTTTTCAGTCCACTGCAAGTCATCCCTACAATCGCCAAGATCCTTTTCCATGGTGAACACTGAAGCAAAGTATTCATTAAGTACCTCCGCTATTTCCTCTGGTTCCATACACACTTTTCCACTGTCACACTTGATTGGTCCTATTCTCTCACATCTTATCCTCTTGCTCTTCACATACCTGTAGAATGCCTTGGGGTTTTCCTTAATCCTGTCTGCCAATGCCTTCTCATGGCCCCTTCTCATGGGCAGGTCTAATATTTCTGAGATTCCTTAATTTCAAAAGAAAACTTCATTCATAATATATAAAGTAAATACAATTGGGACACATCTTTCTCTACATTCAATGTACTATGAATTCAATGCATTGTCCTTCTATATATATATTATAATTATTTCCCCCTTAAACAGTGGACTCATGAAGCAATGGAGAGCATGCTACACAGGGCCTGGTCCATCAGTGACCAGTGAGAATAGCATGCTGAACTGCAGCCCTTCCCTTCCCCAAAGAGCATTTACAGTGGCTGGTGACCTGTCCTTAATTGCCCTTAAGTGGGCTCTCCAGGCGGTAACTTCAAGAGGACAAATCCGACTGGGTAAAGACATCACATTTCTTTCCCTACAGGACATTAGCAAATCAGACGGATTTTTATAAAAATCCTGCAAATTTCAAAATTCAAAATTCAAGATTCAAGCAACACACACAAAAAATGCTGGTGAATGCAGCAGGCCAGGCAGCATCTATGGAAAGAAGTACAGTCGACATTTCGGGCCAGGATCCTTTGTCAGGACTAACTAAAAGAAGAAATAGTAAGAGATATGGAAGTGGGAGCGGGAGGGATGGAGCCAAGAGCTGGACAGTTGATTGGCAAAAGGGATACCGGGCTGGAGAAGGGAGATGATTATGGGATGGGAAGCCTGGGGAGAAAGAAAAGTGGGGGAGAGGAGCCCAGAGGGTGGAGAGCAGGCAAGGAGTTATAGTGAGAGGGACAGAAGGAGAATAGAGAGAGAAAAAATTTAATATATATAAAAAATATATTAAATAACTAAATAAGGGATGGGGTGTGAAGGGGAGGAGGGGCATTAACGAAAGTTAGAGAAGTCAATATTCATGCCATCAGGTTGGAGGCTACCCAGACGGAATATTCCTCCAACCTGAGTGTGGCTTCATCTTGACGGTAGAGGAGACTGGATAGACATATCAGAATGGGAATGGGACGTGGAATTAAAATGTGTGGCCACTGGGAGATCCTGCTTTCTCTGGCGGACAGAGCATAGGAGTTCAGTGAAACGGTCTCCCAGCCTATGTCGGGTCTCGCCAATATACAGGAGGCCACATCGGGAGCACCGGACGCAGTATATCACCCCAGCGGACTCACAGGTGAAGTGTCACCTCACCTGGAAGGACTTGTCTGGGGCCCTGAATGGTGGTGAGGGAGGAAGTGTAAGGGCATGTGTAGCACTTGTTCCGCTTACAAGGATAAGTACCGGGAGGGAGATCGGTGGGAAGGGATGGGGGGGGTACAAATGGACAAGGGAGTCACGTAGGGAGCAATCCCTGCGGAAAGCAGAAAGGGGGAGGGAGGGAAAGATGTGCTTGGTGGTGGGATCCCGTTGGAGGTGGCAGAAGTTATGGAGAATTATATGTTGGACCCAGAGGCTGTTGGGGTGGTAGGGTAGGACAAGGGGAACCCTATTCCTAGTGGGGTGGCGGGAGGATGGGGCTTGCAAGCGGAACAAGTGCTACACATGCCCTTACACTTCCTCCCTCACCACCATTCAGGGCCCCAGACAGTCCTTCCAGGTGAGGTGACACTTCACCTGTGAGTTGGCTGGGGTGATATACTGCATCCGGTGCTCCCCGTGTGGCCTTCTATGTATTGGTGAGACCCGACGCAGGCTGGGAGACCGTTTCACTGAACACCTACGCTCTGTCCGTGCGTTAACAACCAACACAACTGGAGGCTGCCTGCAAGTGTTACCAAACACTACAGCACCAACAAGGTATGCTCACAAATTTTGGCAGAACACAGAACGCAAGCAACAAAACAACAAGAGCAAAAAACAAGCAACACACGTGTGTTGCTTGAATTTCCAGCATCTGCAGAATTCCTCGTGTAGAGCAAAAAACAAGGTCTGTTCCTCCCTTCCACCCTCACACATACACAATTCTCTAACCCCAAGACAGACGATCTTCATCAGCATCCCGCACTCAAGTGCGGAATCGGACAGCAGACATTTGGGCCTTTGACTACTCCAGAGGACTTGCAGAGGTTCGCAGATTTATGGCAAACACTGCCGATAATGTTTCCTGAGGAACAGTTTCAGCCTGAAACATCGACGTTTTTGTTCCTCTGCATAGATATTGCCTGACTTGCAGAGTTCTCCCAACAGTTGGTGTGTGTCCTTCCAATATTAGGTTAGTTTTATTTGTATTTATTTATTTTATTGAAATTGACCGGCATGATGTGGCTTGATTATAATTTTTCTTCTCATTAGTTCAGTTCACCAATCCAGTAAAATGACCCCAGTGTTTGGATTCCAGGAAGTGAGAGAGAGAGGCAGCCATGACCGCGAATCCCAGGGTTCTGTAAATGTTGCCTGATATTAAAATATCAAAAGGAGTGTGAGATGGTTCCAGCGACCCCTCTCTTGGTCTGAATTTTCTTTCTCAGCTTTGGGAATTGCTTGGTTTCCCTGCAACAGCCTCGATACTGATATAATGAAACAGATCAGTCAAATGGTTCGCCTATCATACCGAGCAGTGGCATTAACAGTAACCGTATAAGGGGCTGATCAAAATAATGATGTGTGGTGCCCGCATAGAGGCAGAGTCTACAACTACTCCAGGTTATCAGTACCTATACACTCAGTGGCTACTTTATTAGGTACTCCTATATCTAACGAATTGGCCACTGAGCGTATGTTTTTGGTTTTCTGCTGCTGTAGCCCATCCACTTCAAGGTTTGACGTGTGTACATTCGGAGATGCTCTTCTGCACAACACTGTTGCAACACCTGGTTATTTGAGTTACTGTCGCCTTCCTGTCAGCTTGAACCAGTCTGACCATTCTCCCCTGACCTCTCTCATTAACAAGGTCGTATCTCCCCAGAACTGTCACTTACTCTTTGTTGTTTTTTTGCTTTTCACACTGTTCATTTTTAAAATCGTTTTTTATTAATTATTATTAAAGATCAACAAAAAATACATTAAGGTAATCAAGTCAATATGTACAATGAAGAATTAAATTAGCAACTAACTGATTAACAAAGTTAAGCAATATATCAATAATAAGAAAAAAATAAAGTGTTAAGAATATTTTTTGAAAGAAAAAAGAAAAAAAAAGAACCCTACTAACTAAGAGAAAAAAAACCCTACTAACTAAAAGAAAAGAGACGGTTGTGCGTTAAATTTCCAGAAGTTTAGCAGTTTCTGAAATACTCAAACCACTCCATCTGGCACCAACAATCATTCCATGGCCAAAGTCACTTAAATTACATTTCTTCCCCATTCTGGTGTTTAGTCTGAACAACAATTGAACCTCTCGACCATGTCTGCATGCTTTTATGCACCGAGTTGCTGCCACAGGATTGGCAGATTACATAATTGCATTAACAAGCAGGTGTAGCTAATAAATTGGCCAAAGTGTGTACACTGATATAATGAAGCAGATTAGTCAGACAGTTCACTGGCCATACCGAGCACAGGCAGTAACATAACCGTGTAAGGAGCTGATCAAATGATAATGTGTGGTGCTCACATAGAGGCAGAGCTTGGTGCAACTGCTCCAGATTGTCAGTACATTCCACACCATCTAACTAATTCATCTCATTTCCAAAGTGTAGATAAATAAACATTTTAATAGAGGAACTGAAAAGTGTCGGGACAGCAAGAAGCTCACAGAGCTGAAATAAAAACAGACGGGATGAGAAGATACCTGAGCACCACTAGACACATTAACTTGAAGGTTCACACCATAATCCCCCATTTTCTTATTCTGCCTTTTCCCCCCCTTTCCTTCCCAGTCCTGATGAAGGGTCTCGGCCCGAAACATCGGCTCTTCATTCCTCTTCGCAGATGCTGCCTGACCTGCTGAGTTCCTCCAGCATTTTGTGTGTGTTATTCCGGATTTCCAGCATCTGCAGAATCTCTTCTCTTTGAGGCATATGATTCTGCTTCCACTGTTCGAGTGTTTTAAAGAAGGCTTCCAATTGATTTTTTTAAACAGTATTTAAACCAGACTTTTAGATATTTTATGTACTTTTGTCAGTAATATATTGACTCCTTTCAATTTCTCATCTTGCAAAGTGGGGAGATAAATGATTTAACTTTAAAACACAGTACCAGAGGCACAGTAGAGAGATAAGGACTCTTCATTTTGCATGACTACACCCTGAGGTATGATGACTCATCACAAGGGCACAGAACACTGTATTGATTTGGACACAGTGATCCTCATATGGCAGTGATCTCCAGCCTGTGGGCTTTGCTAAAGTACGAAGCGAGTCTATAAAATCAGTTTATTTCAGATAAACTGAAATAAGTGTATTTCAGATTCATTAGTCAGACCTCATGCGTCTTGGAGTGAGACCCCTGTAGATTTGGAACTATCTGACGCAGCTACAGTACAGACATTCTTGTCAAAGCATACAAGTGCTAGATACAGCCCAGTCCATCAGAGGAAAAGCCCTGCCCACCACTGAGCACATCTACACGGTAAGGCTGGATAACAAAGCAGCGTCCATCATCAAGGACCCCCACCATCCAGGCCATGCTCTCTGCTGTCATCAGGAAGGAGGTACAGGAGCATTAGGTCCCACACCACCAGGTTCACTAACAGTGATTACCCTTCAACCATCAGGCTCCTGGACCAGCGCGGATGACTTCACTCACCTCATCACCGAACGGGTTCCACAACCTATGGACTCATTTTCAAGGACTTCACACCTCTCATTCTCAGTATTGTTTATTTACTATTTACTTATTTATTTTTGTATTTGCAGTTTGTCTTCTTTTTCAACATTGGTTTCTTGAAAGTCTTTGTGTGCAGTTTTTCATTGATTCTGTTGTATTACTGTGAATGACGAAGAAAATTAATCTCACAGTGTACCTTACTAATTCATAATAAGTTTACTTTGAACTTTAAAAGTTCACAGAGCTCAGTTTGAAAAATGTCAGTGATTACTTCACGTACGTTCACATTATCACATGACCCAGCTGTTGCTTGTTCACATTGCAATGTGATCCTCGACAACAATTGCCATCATACACAGAGTGCTAGACTTGATAACTAGAACAAAGTTACTGTACTTGTTCCCATGATGGAGCGCGTAAAGTGTGGTGCCTTTGGCTTATTGTTCTTCTAGTTTCTTGACCACAAAACGCAGCTTCCCCAGGGCCAGGCTGGTGTCCTCCTCGGATACATCCAGGTGCCACACAGCACGCAGTGTGCGTCCATATACTGGGAGCATTAGCACCCGCATGCCATGCCCCGTCACAACCTCTTCCTCCTCGGACACCTGCTCCATCTTGTTGCAGAATTCCTCCGGGGAGATCCTGGGGTGGTTGATGGTAAACATTAGGATGTTTGTCTCCACAGTATTGACATCAACCTCACAGAAGGGTGTAGCGTACATCTTAATACCTGAAATCAAAATAGGCCAATTAAATACTGGAATATAAAAGCAAAGAAAGAATGCTTGTAATACTGAGGTTTTATAAGGCATTGGTTAGGTTACATTTGGATTACTGTGAGCCCCTTATATAAGAAAGGATGTACTGGCATCAGAGAGAGTCCAGAAGAGGTTCACGAGAATTACCCTGGATATGAAAGGTTAGCAGATGAGAAGCGTTTGATAATCCTGGGCCTGTACTAACTGGAGTATAGAAGAATTGGGGGGGGGGGGAAATCTCATTGAAACGTTTCAAATAGTAAAAGGCCTAGGCAGAGTGGATGTGGAGAAGTTTTCCTTCAGTGGGGGAGGCCAAGACCAGAGGGCACAGCGTCAGAATAGAAGGACATTCTTTTGGAACGGAGATGTGGAAGAAATTCTTTAGCCAGAGGGTGGCGAATCTGTGGAATTCATTGCCACAGATGACTGTGGAGGTGAAGTCATTGGGTATATTTATAGTGGAGGTTGATAGGTTCTTGGTTAGTCAGGGTGTCAAAGGTTATGGAGGTGAAGGCAGGAGAATGAGGTTGAGAGGGATAATAAATCAGTCATGATGGAATGGTGGAGCAGACTCGATGGGCTAAAGGGCGTAATTCTGCTCCCATGTCTTATTGTCTAATGGTGTAAGTAGTGTGATGCAGCAAGGACTTAACAAAAGAAAAGAGAGACCATTCTGCCCTTTAAATCTGTCCTGAGCAGCATGGCTTCAGGTTTCATCAGGAATTGGTCCCAGTTTTCACAATGTCCATTAAAGACTTGGATTTTGGTATGTAAGGCACTAGTTCCAAACCTTGAAAGTGTAGTTCTCACAAAACGCTGGTGGAACTCAGCAGGTCAGACAGCATTAAAGAGAGGAATGAACAGTCGATATTTCGGGCCGAGACCCCTTCATACGGAAGGGAAAGGTAGGGGAAAGAAACCAGAATAAGAAAGGGGAGGAGTACAAGCTGGCAGGTGAGAGTAGGTGAGGGGGAAGCTGGGTAGGTGGGATGGAGTAAGAAATTGGGAAGTGATAGGTGGAAAAGGTAAAAGGCTAAGGAAGGAATCTGATAGGAGAGCATAGTAGTCTATGGAAGAAAGCGAAGGAAGATGGCACCAAAGAGAGGTGACGAGCAGATAAGGAGAACAAGTGGTAGTTTCCAACATTTTTTTCTTCCCCTTCCTTTCCAGTCCAGATGAAGGGTCTCAGCCCAAAACATCTCGACCGCAAATTCCTCTCCTTAGCTGCTGCCTCTAGCATTTTGTGCATGTTTCTCTGGATTTCCAGCATCTGGAAAATCTCTTGTATTTATCATCTTGGGAGGGGTAGGGTGCTATGAGAAGGTCAGTAATAGACTATGAGCAGTTGGTGGATAGGTGGCGGATGAAATTTAACACTGAGAAACATAACATATTTCCAATTTGATAGGAGGAATGAGCAGAGACAAAGTAAGCCAGAGGGGACACTTTGGAAGGGGACAAGAGGGAAATCTGGGATATATGTGAATAGATTGTTTTAATTGGCGGGGAGGGAGGGGGTGTTAAACAAAGCACATGGAATCCTGGGATTTAAATAGAGTTCATAGAAAAAAGAACAGTTCAGAAGCAGTCCCTACGGCCCATCTGGTCATGCGAAACCATTTAATTGCTTCTTCCCATTGACCAGCACCTGGACCATAGCCGTCCATACCCCTACCAAACACATACCTGTCCAAACTTCTCTTAAATGTTGAAATCGAGCTCGCATGCACCAATTGTGCTGGCAGCTTGTTCCACACCCTCACAACCCTCTGAGTGAATAAGTTTTCCCTCACGTTGCCTTTAAAATTTTCACTTTTTGCCTTTAACAGAGTCCTGTTCAATAGACTGAAGTCACAATGACCCTCTATAAAACACTGGTGTGGTCTCAAGTGGAGTACCATGTCCAATTCTGGGTGCCACACTTTGGGAAATGTGTAAGGAGTTGAAAAGGGTGCAGGAAAGATTTCAGGACTTGACAAAAGAAAAGGGACCACTCTGTTCTTTAAATCTGTCCAGAGCAGCATGGCTTCAAGTTTCATCGGGTGTTGGTCCCACGTTTTCTTAGTGTTCATCAAAGATTTGGGTTTGCGTATAAGGCACTATTTGCAAATCTTGAAGATGCAGCTTTAACAAAATGCTGGAGGAACTCAGCAGGTCAGGGTGAGAGACTGCAGTAATGCTGATGAACCAGATAAGCTGAGGTTGCAAGGAGATCTGGCAGAGATACTTTAAATCGTGAAAGCTGGAAGAAGCATAGATAGAAACTGCTCACATTGGACGAGGGATCAAGAACTAGGGAATACAGAATGATGGTAGAAGAGGAGTATGAGGATGGTGCTGGGAATTGAGGGACTGAGCTTAAAAGAGGGGTTGAGTAGGTTGGAAATTTTTACACCGGAGCACAGCAGAATGAGAGATTTAGAGGCCAAACGTGGGCAAATGAGACTAGCTTGGTTGGTATGGAGACCAGTTGAGCAAAGGGCCCATTCCCATTCTGTGCAACTCCATGACTGCAACTGAAAAATGACAGTAAGTATATTTATTTCACCCAGATTTGGATATGGAATGGATCGTCAGGGGCAGTATTGGAGGATTCAAATGGAGCACTCCACTGGAGCTAGACAGTATGGACAAGTGGTCAAAATGACCTGCTGCTCTGTAACCACTCTGTGACTGCAAGGTTCTGTGTCAAATTCCAGAGCACGAGAGACAAGCCTTCAGTCACCAGAGAAGATTCCAAAGACTCCTGGCCAGGGTGGAAGGCATGCCTCTGTATTTAAATTCCTCTTTGAGTATTCCAGTGTTGAATGATAATCTGAGGGCTCCCTGTCACATGACACTTGATACCAAGCTTGCAGAGGTCACGCATCACATTGTGGGGTCACTTGCATCTTCTCCCTGTGAGAGTTGACTTTTCCCATTTCTCAAAGTTCAAAGTAAATTTTATTATCAAAGTACATATATGTCACCATATACAACCCTGAGATTCATTTTCCTGTGGGCATACTCAGCAAGTCTATAGAATAGTAACTATAACAGGTTCAATGAAAGGTCAACCAGAGCGTTGAAGACACCAAACTCTGCAAATGCAGATATAAATAAATAGTATTAAATAATAAGAACATGAGATTACAAGACAATGAGTCCTTAAAGCGAGATCATTGGCTGTGGGAACATCTCTACGGATGGGCAAGTGAGTGCAGTTATCCCCTTTGTTCAAGAGCCTGATGGTTGTGGGGTAGTAGCTGTTTTTGAACGAGATGGTGCAATTCCTGAGACTCTTCTACCTTCTACCTGATGGCAGCAGCGAGAAAAGGGCATGGCTTGGGTGGTGGGATCTCTGATGATGGATGCTGCTTTCCTACGACAGCATTTCTGATGTGCTTAGTGGTTGGAAAGGCTTCACCCATGATGTACTGGTCCACTTCTTTTCATAGGATTTTCTATTCAAAGGCATTGGTGTTTCCTTATCAGGCTGTGATGCAGCCAGTCAATACACTTTCCACCACGCATATATAGAAGTTTGTTGAAGTGTTAGATGTCATGTCTAATCTCCGCAGACTCTACAGGAAGTAGAGTCGCTGATGTGCTTTCTTCATAACTGGACTTATGGGAAATTCTTCACACGCTCGGTTTAGTTCCACCATTATTGGTTGAGAAACAGCTCAGTTCCTCCTCAGATCGACGCCTCAGTTCAGACGCTTTCAATTAGAACTGGCCATTGGGTTAGGTCTGGTGGGGGTGGCTGATAATGTGGAAAGACGTGTGGCTGAAGCAGGGTGCTGGGGGTCAGGCTCGGGAGCTGGATAACAAAACACAGCAGACATGTGTGTGGGGGGGTGGCTGAGGTACTAACTGCAAGAATATGAATCTCAAGATAGGATATGGTGGTATATTAGATACACAAGAGATTCTGCAGGTTCTGACAAAGGGTCTTGACCAACAACTAGAACAGTTTATTCCTCTCCATAGATACTGCCTGACATATTGAGTCACTCCACCATTTTTTTGAGTTAATATGATGACATACGTACTTTGATGATAAATTTACTTCTACTTTGAAATGCAGAAGGAGGTAGTCGTTAAGGACAGCTCTGCCTGAACCTATGTGCGTGTGAGAGAGTGAGTGTGCACTGCTATAGGTGTGCCCACCTAACCATGGACTTTAATATTCATGTAACAGAGACTACTCTCCATTCGACTTGGCTTCCCTTATCAATGGAGTAAGACCTTCCTCTGTCATTAGTATGGTAGCTGCCAGGCAGTCACCCTCCAATTACAAGAAACTATAGAGGTAACTTCCATTTCACAATGTGATCTAATATTAGTGAATGCCTTATGACCCTCTGGTCTCCCACTAAGACATAGAACAACGAACATTACTTCACAGGTCCTTCGGACATAATGGTGTACCAACCTTTTAACCGACTCTAAGATTAATCTACCTTCCATCCCACATAGTCGTCCATTTTTGTTTCATCAATGTACCTGTCTAAGAATCTCTTAAATATCCCTAATGTATCTTCTGGGTGGGGTGGGGTGGAGACATGTCTCTACCAAAGGAGGTGATAGGTCTCTACCAAAGGCTTCTCTCGGCAAGCCTGCAGCTCACCCTTGGACAAGGTGTAGCACCCGAAGACGGTCATGTGAAGCCATGGGAGCTGGTGGATGGTCGTATGAGCAACTGGTGCACGTCACAAGCCCTAGTTATACGACCACTGACGCCAGGCAGACAATCTCGAAGGAGTATTGATAATGGCTGGGGTCATCCATCTTGTAAAGACACTGCCCAGAATAAGGCAATGGCAAACTACCTCTGCAGAAAAATTTGCCAAGAACAATCATGGTCAAGACGATGATCGCCCACATCGTACGTACGACATGGCACATTATGAATGAATGAATGTACCTACCCTTACCTCCACCCTTAACAGCGCATTCCATGCACCTACCACTCTCTGTAAAAAAAACCTGCCTCTGATACCCCTCCTACACTTACCTCTAATCACCTTAAACTCGTATCCCTCATATTAGCCACTTCTGCCCTGGGAAAAAGCTCTGGCTGACCACTTCATCTATTCCTCCACACCTATCAAGTCACCTTTCACCCTCCTTCGCTTAAAAGAGAAAAGCCAACAGTCGCTCAATCTATTCTCATAAGACACTCTTCAATGTAGGAAGCGTCGTGGTAAATCTCTTCTACACCCTTTCCAAAGCTTCCACATCATTCCTAGAATGAGGTATCCACTAACTAACACACTGTGGTCATCAGTGTCTATGTCTCACTGCAGGAACCATTGCATGTGGCCAACAAGGGCTTTGTATCACACCTGGTTTTCATCCTCGAGTGAGCCAGGCTGAACCTCATGGATGGCTTCAAGGTTAGAGCGGACGGGACAAAACCCTCTGGCCAGGGATGATTAGCAAGGAAGGAGAAGGAAAGACTCACTGTAACGGCATCCTACTCATTCTTGGTTAGTAAAGGCATCAAAGCTTATGGGGAGAAGACAGGAGAAGGAGTTTGAGAGGGATAATAAATCAGCCATGCTGGAATGACAGTGCGCTCGATGGACCAAATGGTCTGATTTTGCTCCTACGTCTTATGGTCTCTGGCAAACTGCTTGGAGCTCTGTCTTGCTGTGATCAACACTACCGACCCATATATCTTCCAAACCCTGTGATCACCTTCAACCACCTGGGTGATACCTCACATCTTCACAATAGTTATTCAAATCCAACCATGGAGCATAGTGCAGGTTTAAACACCAGGTCCGTAGGTTACTTACTGCGACACATTTTAAGAAGGAATACAGTTACAAACGTTGGGCAGCAAACTACCTGCTGGAGCAAGTCAGCTGGGCAAACAGAACCTGTGAGGGGAAGGGAACTGGCGATGTGTCGGAACTGAGAGCAGAGTGGTGAGATGGCCAGTATAAAGAGGAGGAGGGACAAGGGGAGAAAGGAGGTGGAGCTGATTGGTGGGCTGAGGAGGGGTGTAAGATGACAGATCTCATATTCCTTCCTCAGTCAAACTATCACCTCAGACTCCTGTCTCATCACTTCTTCTCTTTATTCTGGTCTTCGCCCCTCGCCCCTCTCTGTCCTGATGCAGGGCTTTGATCTGAAGTGTCGACAGTTCCTTTCCTCCCACAGGTGCTGCTCGGCCCGCTGGTGTTCCTCCTGCACACTGTGTGTTGCTCCTGATTCCACTGTCCGCCGCCTGTGTCTACGAAGGCTGTGTACCTTCAGCAAACCTCCTGGTGTTCCTGTGGTCTTCCTCCAGCCTCCCCGCCATGTCCGAAAGCGCGATGATCCCAGCCGCGGCCAGCACCCCCGCCTGCCTCATGCCTCCTCCCAGCACCTTGCGCAGCCGCAGGGCTTGCTTGATGAAGTCCTTGCGTCCGGCAATGACGGAGCCAACCGGAGCTCCTAGACTCTGGACAATCCAAGAGAACAGGACCCAGTCAGAGCGAGTCACAGGGAGCTCCAGAAGATATCTGACCCGACTTTGCATCTCCATCCACACTGCCATCAGATCTGGACATTGCCACTCAGACAATCACACCGTTCAGTATTAGGAAAATAACTCATTATCAAACCCGAAATACTGTGTGTAGTTCTCGTCACCATACCATATGAAGGATGTGATTAAGCTAGAGAAGGTGCAGAAAAGATTTTACAAGGATATTGCCTGGACTGGAGGGTTTGAGTTATGAGGAGAGACTGGACAGGCTGGGATGGATTTCCCTGCAGCGAAGGAGGCTGAGGGGTTACTTCATCGAGGTTTATAAAATCAAATGGGAGCATAGATAAGGAGGGTGGCCAGTCTTTTTCCCAGCAGACGGAAGGCTAAAGCCAGAGGAAATAGATCTAAGGCGAGCGGGAAAAGATTTAAAGAGGACCTGAGTGACAAGATTTTTACAT
The DNA here is from genome assembly GCF_963921235.1 of Mobula hypostoma. Taxonomy (NCBI): domain Eukaryota; kingdom Metazoa; phylum Chordata; class Chondrichthyes; order Myliobatiformes; family Myliobatidae; genus Mobula; species Mobula hypostoma. Next base: position 47,986,666 of record NC_086118.1, on the reverse strand, counting down.
AGAGGGTGGTGGGCACATGGAACGAGCTGCCAGATGAGGTGCTGGAGGCAGGTACAATTATAACATTTAAAAGTCATTTGCACAGGTTCAATTGATAAGAAAGATTTAGAGGGATATGCGTCAAATGCAGGCAAATGGGACAAGCTCAGGAAAGCACTTTGTTCAGTATGGATGAGTTGGGCCTGTGGAAAAGTACTTTGCCTGTAGTCACAAAAATGGCATTTTTGTCTGTAACAAAATGGAACCTGTATTGTACCAGAGTGCTTTTCTAATAGTATTCAGGTAACATTATGTCGATGAACCCTGAGTATATGACAAACTGCAGAAAGACAAGTGGATTCGGTTACTGCAAGAATGCCAAATACACTGATCAAGCAGGCTAACAGAATGCACTCTGTCCTTGAACTGGCATGGGTAGATAGCACTTGTGCATAAAAGAGTGACTATGCCGTTTGTTTGTTTGAAGCTAACACCGGCTCTTGTGCAGTGCTAGTCTTCCCTTGCAGCAAGTAAAATAAACACACTTATGATTGATCCACTCTGAGTTGATTGTTGTTTGTTATAAGACGGAGTGAAAAGGTACTCAACAGGGCCAAAAGGGCCTGCTTCCATGATCTATAATATCTTTGGGTCCGTAAACTGGAACCCTGCAGGATTCAAGGGTGTTAAAATCTTTAAAGAATTATCTGTACCACTCAGGGAGCCCACTGACTCATTCACACTCTCAGACTGTGCTTCCACTGCCCCGCCTCCCTCCCTCCCCCAGCCGACAGAATCCTACCTTGGACAGGCACACACACACGGAGTCACAGTACTGCAGGATTTCAGAGACATCGACACCTAGAGCCACTGCTGCGTTCATCAGACGGGCTCCATCCATGTGGACTGGCAAATTATAGGTGTCAGCCAGGTCTCGTACCTGGAATGTAAGCAGAGAGGCGGGGGTGGTTCTCTGAGCAACAAGGGGGTGGCGGGGATTGCAGACATCTAACAGTCAGGAATGAGAAGTCACAGCATCAATATTCTAACACACTGCCGGTGTCCTGATCTGCTCTGGGTGTGGACATTTAGTTCATTTTCAACCATATATGAATATCCATGAATACAGCCAAATGAAACAGTATTACACTGGGGCTATGGTACCACAGTACCAACAGTCATACACAGCACAAGGCACATATAAGATAGAAAGTAAACATACAGTCCCACAAAAATATATCTATAGCCCAAGTTCCTCAGTGATGTATCCTGTAAATTGATGATGCATGGGTGTTATCGGCAGTTTGCAGATGAACGTATGCAATAACATAGTACAGGTCCTTCCACCGACAAAGTTGTGCCAACCTTATAACCTACCCTAAGATCAATCTAGCTCTTCCCTTCTATATAGCCCTCCATTTTTCTACCATCCGTGTGCCTATCTAAGAGGTTGTTAAATGTCCCTAATGTATCTGCCTCTACCACCACTCCTGGCATGGCACTCCCCACACCAACGACCCTCTGTGAAAAGCTAGCTCTAATATCCATCTCCACATACTTTCCTCCAATCAGTTTAAAATTATGGCCCCTCATATTTGTTATTTATGCTCTGGGATAAAGAGGACTGGAAATGGAAGGGGGAAGAAGCCAGGAAGGAGTACAAGCTGGAAGGTGACAGGTGAGACCAGGTGAGAAGGAAGGTGGATGAGACAGCAAGGGAGGATGAAATGAGAAGCTGGGAAGTAATAGGTGCAAAAGGTAAAGAACTGAATAAGGACCCTGGTAGGAGAGGTATTACTCTGGATTTCCAGCATCTGCAAAATCTTTTGTGTTTTTCAGTGACCCTGTCGTGGTTTTCTGTTCATTTTCCAGGATGATTCCTCAAACAACTATATTCATCTGTTTTGATTTCAAAACATGTCATGGCAGCATCTGAACCCAACATTTCTCAGGTACATATGCGCATGCTCTAAATAAAATCAGTGTTGTGAGGAGGTTGCTGAGTTTTTGAAGTTTTTGCCTTGAAAGCAATGTCCACCACTGCCTGAGGACCTTGGAGCTTTGACCAGTGACTGGTCAGGAGATCAGAAGTTTGAGAGAAGGGAATTTCACTCAGGCTCACCAGTGGAGTAGAAAAAGGCAGCAACTCACGGCATTTTTTTTTGGGGCTCAGACCAGCGACCAATCGGCGTTTGGGATTGATTAGCAGGAACAAGTTAAAGGGGCAGGTGTAGCGGCCACTGTTGGATTGGGCAGTGTTAGAGTGGTGATTCTGAGGCTTTAACTCTTCGAGGCTTCAGCAAGAAGCTTCAGTCAGAAAAAGCAAAAAAAAAAGCTGTAGGTGATTTTTCCCTCTTCCTTCTTTACATTTGCTCAACTAGGACAGTACAGATGCCAGGCAGGATAGCTGAATGCTCCTCTTGCGGGATGTGGGAAGGCAGGGAGACCTACAGTAGTCACCTCTGATGACTACAACTGCGAGAAGTGCATCCAGCTCCAGCTTCTAACAATCTGCATTACGGAGCTGTAGCTGGAACTGATGAACGCCAGATCATTCGGGAGGCTGAAGGGGTGAGAGATAGGACATACAGAGAGGTAGTTACACCCAAGGTGCAGGACACAAAAAACTAGGTGACAGTCAGGAAAGGGACAGGTGTTAAGGAGCCAGTGCAGAGTACCCCTGTGGCCATCCCCCTCAACAACAGGTATATCACTTTGGATACTTTTGGGGGGGTATGCCCTATCAGAGGAAAGTCACAGCCGTCAGGTCTCTGGCACTGAGTCTGCCTCTGTGACTGCGAAAGAAAGCGGGGAGAAGAGGCACGTTATGGTGATAGGGAATTCGTTAGTTAGGGAAACAGAAAGGAAAGCAGACGACATGAAGGAAAATCTTAAGCGATTCTACAGATATGTTAAGAGCAAAAGGATTGCAAGGGACAAAATTAGTCCTTTGGAATTCCAGAATGGTAGTCCCTGTGTGGAGCCAAAACAGATGGGGGAGGTATTAAATAATTTTTTTTTGCATCTGTGTTTACTCAGGAGACAGACACAGAGTCAATAGAAGTGAGGCAAGATGACATCAACTTCATGGACGCTGTACCAATTACACAGGAGGAGGTGTTACTACCCTGAGGCAAATTAGGGTGGATAAATCCACAGTATGGCTTTGTGCGTGGTAGGTCATGTTTAACCAATTTTATAGAGTTTTTCAAGGAAGTTACCAGGAAAGTGGAAGAAGGCAAGATAGTGGATGTTGTCCATATGGACTTTAGTAAGGCATTTGACAAGTTCCTGTATGGAAGGTTGGTTAAGAAGGTTCAGTTGTTGGACGTTCAAGATGAGGTAGTAAATTGGATTAGACATTGGCTTTGAGGGAGAAACCAAAGATTGGTAGTAGACAATGCCTCTCTGACTGGTAGAGTGCCGCAGGGATCAGTATTGGGTCCATTGTTGTTTGTCATCTATATCAACGATCTGGATGATAATGTGGTCAACTGGATCAACAAATTTGTGGATGACAGCAAGATTGGGGGGTGTAGTGGACAGTGAGGAAGGCTATCATGGCTCGGATTTGCATCAGCTGGAAAAATAGGCTGAAAAATGGCAGATGGAGTTCAATGCACACAAAGCGAAGTTTTACACCAACCAGCATAGGTCTTACACAGCGAAGGTTAGGGCACTGAAGAGTGTGGTAGAACAAAGGGATCTGGGAATCCAGGTCCATAATTCATTGAAAGTGGTACCACAGGTAGATAGGGTCATAAAGAAACCTTCTGGCACATTGATTTTCAAAAATCAATGTACTGAGTATAGGAGATGACTTGTTATTTTGAAGTATAAGACACTGGTGAAGTCTAATTTGGAGTATTGTGTGCAGTTTTGGTCACTTACCTACAGGAAAGATGTAAACAAGGTTGGAAGAGTACAGGGAAAATTTACAAGGATGTTGCTGAGTCTAGAGGACGAGTTATAAGGAAAGATTAATCAGGTTAGGACTGTATTCTTTAGAATGTAGAAAATTGATAGGAGATTTGACAGGTATACAAAATTTTGAGGGGTATAGATAGGGTAAACGAAAGCAGGCTTTTTCCATTGAAGTTGAGACTACAAACAGAGGTCATGGTTTAAGGGTGAAAGGTGAGAAGTTTAAGGGGAACGCGAGGGGAAACTTCTTGTTAGAAGGGCGTGAGAGTGTAGAATGAACTGCCAACACAAGTGTTGCATGTGAGCATGATTATAACGTTTAAGAGAAGTTTGGATAGGTACATGGATGGTAGGGGTATGGAAGGCTATGGTCCCAGTGAGGGTCGATGGGAGTAGGCAATTTAAATGGTTTCAGCATGGACTAGATGGGCTGAAGGGCCTATTTCTGTGCTGTACTTGTCTATGACTCTATATATATGTGCTTTATTTATAGATTTTGTCATACTTGGAAAAAGGAATGCAGCTCCACATTGTAATGATGTGACTCTGATTCTGATAGTTTTAACCAGGTGTCGTCTCACCTGTTGGAGAAAGGAAAGTGGCAGGACTCGCCCCCCTTTCATATTCTGGGTGTTCTCCAGGCAAATGAGGCTAGTCCGGGTTACGTGCAGGTCAGGGTAATCATGGCGAATGTTTGATTCCAGTTCACTCAAATCGAAAGTCCCATCCGGAAGATTCCTTATAACACGTGAATAAATTCCCGCAATCTGAAAAGGAAGACACAACTGTGTTCAGTGTTGATGTGTTATTAAGCTTCCACCCTGGATACCGGTGGCAGAGAGCCAGCACACAGCCAGCCGGTGAATGACTCTCTGTGGTGTTTTGATCCATGATTCCAACTCTGTAAGTGTCGAAGATCTGCTGTCGGAGGGAAAGCAAGAGGCACTGCAAGTTAAAAGAAAGAAACAAACAGTGGTGTTGTGGACAAGGATGGAAACACCAATGCCCAGGAACAGAAAAGTCTACAGAAGGTGGTGGGTACAGAGCAGTCCATCCCAGACAAAGCTCTCCCCACCATTGAGCACATCTACAAAGAGCAGTCCATCATCAAGCATCCCCACCATCCAGGCCATGCTCCCTTCTCACTGCTGCCATTGAGCAGGAGGTACAGGAGCCTTAGGTCCCACACCACCACGTCAGGAATAGTTATTACCCTTCAACTGTCAGGCTCCTGACCCAGTGTGGATAACATCACTCACCGCAACTCTGAACAGCCTCATTTCAAGAAGTCTGTAACTTATGCTCTAGTGCTATTTATTTATTTATTTTTATTTACACAATGCCTTCTTTTGCACATTGGATGTTTGTCAGCCTTTGCCTATGTATAGATTTTTCATAAATTCCATTACTTTCCTGTAAATGCCAGCTAGAAAATGAATCTCGGGATAGTATATGGTGATATATGTGTACTTTAAACAGACTTTGACTTTGAAAACTTGAGAATAATAGTAACTCCATAAACAACGGCCCACAATAGTGTGTGGCAATGTCTTTTCATATAGCCGCAGAATATTCACAATAGAATACACCATTTGACTTTTGGAGAGGGGCAGTGGACCTTCTCTCATGTAGCTAAGATGGTTCCCACTTCTTTGCATCTTCACGTTTTCCCCGTCTTCTTTGACTTTGAAAGATTCTTTTGCGTGGAGTCTTCCAATTCTGCGATGAACTGTAATGTAATGTAGCAGCACCAGAGGGCAGCAAGCACACAGGATTAATAATGTTTGGCTGCAGGAACAACGGGGCAGGAATTCACCTACAATACATCAGGACTCTGTAGCAACTTTTAATTTGATGTAATTACTTTTCTTGTCAAAAGTAATGACATGCAATAGTTTGGATAAATGGAATTGTGTAACAATATTTTATCACGTGGTTACCAGGAACAACGCTGGATACACACAGGATTTTGGGTTTCAGCATGGCATTTGTCATTGCACAATTTGTACTATAAAATCAGACCATCACACATTTGGGTGGTAATGTGGAGAATGGCAGATCTAGGCTAAATGGCCTCGCTCATTTACCAGAATGTTGCTGGGGCTCGAGGATTTGAATTATAGGGAACAGTTAAGTAGGTTAGAACTTTATTCCCTTAAGCGTAGAAGACTGAGAGGAGATTTGACAGAGGTATATAAAATTAAGTGGGGTACAAATGGGGTAAATACAAGCAGACCTTTTCCACTGAGGTTGGGTGGGATTAGAACTAAAGGTCATAGGTTAAGGGCAAAAAGTGAAACTTCTAAGGGGAACATGAGGGGAACTTCTTCACTCAAGAGAGGGTAGTGAGAGTGAGGAATGAGCTGCCAGCAGAAGTGGTGGACTCAGATTCGATTTCAACATTTAAGAAAAGTTTGGATAAGTAGATGGGAGGGTACAGAGGGCTATGGTCCAGAAGCAGGCTGATGGGACTAGGCCGGACAGCAGCTTGGCACAGTCTAGATGGGCAGAAGGGCCTGTTTTGAGCTGTAATGCATCTGTATGCATCTTGGGCAATAGGAAGGCAGCATTCAAAGGAAAATACACAACAAGGTGCTGGACCAGGGAGCTGAGAAGCTTTCAGAATCCCTGCACCCTCAGCTCTGCTGGGCGTCATGTAGCCATCACTGTACCCGGGCTTGCTGTGCCCAAAATGGCTGCCATGAGCTCTGTGATGCAAAGTTCGTTCAACTGCACAATCAGCCACAAACACAGAGATTCTGCACAGGCTGAAAATTCAGAGCAACACACTCAAAATGCTGGAGGAACTCAGCGGCTCAGCCAGCATCTCTGGGGAGGAATAAACCTTCAGCATTTTGGGCCGAGACCCTTCGAAAAGAAGGGATAAGAAGCCAGAATGAGGAGGGGGGAGGGGAAGCAGTAAAAGCTGGCAGGTGATAAGTGAACACAAGAGATTCTGCAGATGCTGGAAATCCAGAGTAACGTCTCTCCAGATTCTGATTCCTCTTCCATTGACTGTCGATGCTGTCTGACTTGCTGAGTTTCTCCAGCATCTTCTGTGTGTTACAAGTGAGGCCAGGTAAGTGGGAAGGTGGGTGAGAGGGCGAAACAAGAAGCTGGGATATGATAGGTGGAATTGGTAAAGGGCTGAAGAAGAAGGAATCTGATAGGTGAGGAGAGTGAAACATGGGAAAATGGGAAAGAGGGAGGTGACGGACGGACGAGGAGAAAAGGGGTAAGAGAAGAGCCAAAACAGGATATGGAAAAAGAGAGGAGGGGGAGTGTGGAGAAATTATTGGAAGATGGAGAAATTGATGTTCATGTCATCAGGTCGGAGGCTATCCAGACAGAATATGAGGAATGAAATCAACCGTCTGCAATAGGCATGCAGTAGCCCTGAGGTTATAAAAGGTGGCACAAAAATGCAGATAATAGAAACATTTGTGGTGCTCTAGATGACAAGGAGGATTATCATAAGACCATGGACAAAGGAGCAGAATTAAGCCATTCGGCTCATCGAGTCGACTCTGGCATCTGATCATGGCTGATTTAGTATCCCTCTCAACCCCATTGTCCTTCCTTCTTCCCGTAACTTTTGACAGTCAGGGACATTTAAATATACCCAGAGGCTTGATCTCTGCAGCCATCTGTGGCAATGAATTGCACAGATCCACCACCAGCTAAAGAAATTACTCATCACCTCTCCTCTAAGGGGACATCTATCTATTTGGAGACTGTGCCCTCTAGTCCTAGAATCTCCCAGTGTAGGAAACAACCTCTCCAAGCCCATTCTATCCAGGCCTTTCAATATAGAAACCATAGAAACTACAGCACAGAAAACAGGCCTTTTGGCCCTTCTTGGCTGTGCCGAACCATTTTCTGCCTAGTCCCACTGACCTGCACACGGACCATATCCCTCCATACACCTCCCATCCATGTATCTGTCCAATTTATTCTTAAATGTTAAAAAAGACACCGCATTTACCACCTCGTCTGGCAGCTCATTCCATACTCCCACCACTCTCTGTGTGAAGAAGCCCCCCCAATGTTCCCTTTAAACTTTTCCCCCCTCACCCTAAACCCATGTCCTCTGGTTTTTTTCTCCCCTTGCCTCAGTGGAAAAAGCCTGCTTGCATTCACTCTATCTATACCCATCATAATTTTATATACCTCTGTCAAATCTCCCCTCATTCTTCTACGCTCCAGGGAATAAAGTCCCAACCTATTCAACCTTTCTCTGTAACTGAGTTTCTCAAGTCCCGGCAACATCCTTGTAAACCTTCTCTGCACTCTTTCAACCTTATTTATATCCTTCCTGTAATTTGGTGACCAAAACTGAACACAATACTCCAGATTCGGCCTCACCAATGCCTTATACAACCTCATCATAACATTCCAGCTCTTATACTCAATACTTTGATTAATAAAGGCCAATGTACCAAAAGCTCTCTTTACAACCCTATCTACCTGTGACGCCACTTTTAGGGAATTTTGTATCTGTATTCCCAGATCCCTCTGTTCCACTGCACTCCTCAGTGCCTTACCATTAACCCTGTATGTTCTACGTTGGTTTGTCCTTCCAACGTGCAATACCTCACACTTGTCAGTATTAAACTCCATCTGCCATTTTTCAGCCCATTTTTCCAGCTGGTCCAAGTCCCTCTGCAGGCTCTGAAAACCTTCCTCACTGTCTACTACACCTCCAATCTTTGTATCATCAGCAAACTTGCTGATCCAGTTTACCACATTATCATCCAGATCATTGATATAGATGACAAATAACAATGGACCCAGCACTGATCCCTGTGGCACACCACTAGTCACAGGCCTCCACTCAGAGAAGCAATTCTCTACCACCTGTCTCTGGCTTCTTCCATCGAGCCAATGTCTAATCCAATTTACCACCTCTCCACGTATACCTAGCGACTGAATTTTCCTAACTAACCTCCCATGCGGGACCTTGTCAAAGGCCTTACTGAAGTCCATGTAGACAATATCCACTGCCTTCCCTTCATCCACTTTCCTGGTAATCTCCTCGAAAAACTCCAATAGATTGGTCAAACATGACCTACCATGCACAAAGCCATGTTGACTCTCCCTAATAAGTCCCTGTCTATCCAAATGCTTGTAGATTCTGTCTCTTAGTACTCCCTTCAATAACTTACCTACTACCAACATTAAACTCACCGGCCTATAATTTCCCAGATTACTTTTCAATCCTTTTTTAAACAACGGAACAACCTGAGCCACTCTCCAATCCTCCGGCACCTCACCTGTAGACAATGACATTTTAAATATTTCAGCCAGGGCCCCTGCAATTTCAACACTAGTCTCCTTCAAGGTCTGAGGGAACACCCTGTCAGGTCCCGGGGATTTATCCACTTTAATTTTCCTCAAGACAGCAAGGACCTCCTCCTTTTCAATTTGTACAGTTTACATGATCTCACTACTTGTTTCTCTTAATTCTATAGACTTCATGCCAGTTTCCTTAGTAAACACAGACGCAAAAAACCTGTTTAAGATCTCCCCCATTTCCTTTGGTTCCGCACATAGCCGACCACTCTGATCTTCAAGAGGACCAATTTTATCCCTTACAATCCTTTTGCTCTTAATATACCTGTAAAAGCTCTTTGGATTATCCTTAACTTTGATTGCCAAGGCAACCTCATGTCTCCTTTTAGCCCTCCTGATTTCTTTCTTAAGTATTTTCTTGCACTTCTTATACTCCTCAAGCACCTTATTTACTCCCTGCTTCCTATACACATCATACAACTCCCTCTTCTTCTTTATCAGAGTTGCAATATCTCTTGAGAACCAAGGTTCCTTATTCCTATTCACCTTGCCTTTAATCCTGACAGGAACATACAAATTCTGCACTCTCACAATTTCTGCTTTGAAGGCTTCCCACCTACCGATCACATCCATGCCAGAGAACAACCTGTCCCAATCCACGCTTTTTAGATATTCGGTAGGTTTCCGTGAGATCCCCCTCTCAGTCTCCTAAATGCCAGCGAATGCAGGGCCAGAGGCATCAAATGTTCCTCAAACATTAACCCTTTCATCCCCAGGGTAATTCACCTGAACCTCTCCAATGCTAGCCCTTCCTTTCTTAGAAAAGCGACCTGAAGGGGTCAGAGTCCTCCGGTGGAGTCTAAGCTGCAGCATGTCGATAGGCTGCTGCACGACGCAGCATAAGGAATAAGGTGGATGATCTTGTTGTACAGCTACAGATTGGCAGGTATGATATTGTGGCCATCACTGAGACGTGGCTAAAGGATGCATGTCTCTGGGAGCTGAACGTCCAAGGATACACGGTGTATCGGAAGGATAGGCAGGTAGGCAGAGGGGGAGGCCCGGCTTTATTGGTAAGAAATGATATCAAATCATTAGAAAGAGGTGACATAGGATCGGAAGGTGCAGAATCTTTATGGGTTGAGCTAAGAAATTGCAGGGGTAAAAGGACCCTGATGGCAGTTATATACAGGCCTCCAAACAGCTGCAGTGATGTGGACTACAAATTACAACAGGAAATAGAAAAGGCTTGTCAGAAGGGCAGTGTTATGATAATTGTGGGGGATTTTAACATGCGAGTGGATTGGGAAAATCAGGTCGGCACTGGATCTCAAGAGAGAGAATTTGTAGAATGTCTGCGAGATGGCTTTTCAGAACAGCTTGTTGTTGAGCCCACTAGGGCATTGGCTGTACTGGATTGGGTATTGTGTAATGAACTGGAGGTGATTAGAGAGATTGAGGTGAAGGAACCCTTAGGAGGCAGTGATCATAACATGATTGAGTTCACTGTGAAATTTGAAAAAGAGAAGCCGAAATCCGATGTGTCGGTATTTCAGTGGAGTAAAGGAAATTACAGTGGCATGAGAGAGGAACTGGCCAAAGTTGACTGGAAAGGGACACTAGCGGGAAGGACGGCAGAGCAGCAGTGGCTGGAGTTTATGCGAGAAGTGAGGAAGGTGCAAGACAGATATATTCCAAAAAAGAAGAAATCTTCGAATGGAAAAAGGATGCAACCGTGGCTGACAAGAGAAGTCAAAGCCAAAGTTAAAGCAAAGGAGAGGGCATACAAGGAAGCAAAAATTAGTGGGAAGACAGAGGATTGGGAAGTTTTTAAATGCTTACAAAAGGAAACTAAGGAGGTCATTAAGAGGGAAAAGATGAACTATGAAAGGAAGCTAACAAATAATATCAAAGAGGATACTAAAAGCTTTTTCAAGTATATAAAGAGTAAAAGACAGGTGAGATTAGATATAGGACCGATAGAAAATGATGCTGGAGAAATTGTAATTGGAGATAAGGAGATGGTGGAGGAACTGAATGAGTATTTTGCATCAGTCCTCACTGAGGAAGACATCAGCAATATACCGGACACTCAAGGGTGGCAGGGAAGAGAAGTGTGCACAGTCACAATTACGACAGAGAAAGTACTCAGGAAGCTGAATAGTCTAAGGGTAGATAAATCTCCCGGACCAGATGGAATGCACCCTTGTGTTCTGAAGGAAATAGCTGTGGAGATTGCGGAGGCATTAGCAATGATCTTTCAAAAGTCGATAGATTCTGGCATGGTTCCGGAGGACTGGAAGATTGCAAACGTCACTCCGCTATTTAAGAAGGGGGCAAGGAAGCAAAAAGGAAATTATAGACCTATAAGCTTGAAATCGGTGGTTGGGAAGTTGTTGGAGTCCATTGTCAAGGATGAGGTTACGGAGTACCTGGAGGCATATGACAAGATAGGCAGAACTCAGCATGGTTTCCTTACAGGAAAATCCTGCCTGACAAATCTATTACAATTTTTTGAGGAAATTACCAGTAGGCTAGACAAGGGAGATGCAGTAGATGTTGTATATTTGGATTTTCAGAAGGCTTTTGACAAGGTGCCACACATGAGGCTGCTTAACAAGAGCTCATGGAATTACGGGAAAGTTACATACGTGGATAGGGCATTGGCTGATTGGCAGGAAACAGAAAGTGGGAATAAAGGGATCCTATTCTGGCTGGCTGCCGGTTACCAGTGGTGTTCCACAGGGGTCTGTGTTGGGGCCGCTTCTTTTTACATTGTACATCAACGATTTGGATTATGGAATAGATGGCTTTGTGGCTAAGTTTGCTGATGATACAAAGATAAGTGGAGGGGCCGGTAGTGCTGAGGAAACAAAGAGTCTGCAGAGAGACTTGGATAGATTGGAAGAATGGGCAAAGAAATGGCAAATGAAATACAATGTTGGAAAGTGTATGGTTATGCACTTTGGCAGAAGAAATAAACGGGCAGACTATTATTTAAATGGGGAGAGAATTCAAAGTTCTGAGATGCAACCGGACTTGGGAGTCCTCATACAGGATACCCTTAAGGTTAACCTCCAGGTTGAGTCGGTGGTGAAGAAGGCGAATGTAATGTTGGCATTCATTTCTAGAGGAATAGAGTATAGGAGCAGGGATGTGATGTTGAGGCTCTATAAGGCGCTGGTGAGACCTCACTTGGAGTACTGTGGGCAGTTTTGGGCTCCTTATTTAAGAAAGGATGTGCTGACATTGGAGAGGGTACAGAGAGGATTCGCTAGAATGATTCCGGGAATGAAAGGGTTAACATATGAGGAATGTTTGTCCGCTCTTGGACTGTATTCGTTGGAGTTTAGCAGAATGAGGGGGGACCTCATAGAAACATTTCGAATGTTAAAAGGCATGGACAGAGTGGATGTGGCAAAGTTGTTTCCCATGATGGGGGAGTCTAGTATGAGAGGGCATGACTTAAAGATTGAAGGGTGCCCATTGAGAACAGAGATGCGAAGAAATTTTTTTAGCCAGAGGGTGGTGAATCTCTGGAATTTGTTGCCACGGGCGGCAATGGAGGCCAAGTCATTGGGTGTATTTAAGGCAGAGATTGATAGGTATCTGAGTAGCCAGGGCATCAAAGGTTATGGTGAGAAGGCGGGGGAGTGGGACTAAATGGGAGAATGGATCAGCTTATGATAAAATGGCAGAGCAGACTCGATGGGCTGAATGGCCAACTTCTGCTCCTTTGTCTTATGGTCTTATGGATGGTGATTACTGGAGAGCTGGGTGGAACAGTGGCAGACAGACTCTAATCCTGACCACTGCAAAATGGAGCGATTTGAAAGGTCAAATTAAATGGCAGGGTTCCGGCGGGTGTCGATTACTGAGGGACAGTGGGATGGAGGCCAAAGAATTGTGAAAGTGAGTGGACAGGTAAATAGGGGAACACAGAGGCAAGTGGGATGCAGCCATCAGCAGCTGCAGCAGAGATTATAACAGCAGGTGAAGACTTCACAAAACACTAGCTGGGCCACATCTGGAGTGTGTGTGCAGTTCTAGGTTATAGGAAAGATGTAACTGCACTGGAGATTCATCAGGATTTTGTCTGGATTAAGAGTATTTCAACATTCAAAGTAAATTCATTAGCAAAGTATGTTTATCTCAACATATAATTTCACATTCGTTTCCTTGCGGGCATTTACAGGAAATTAAAGGAAGACTATAAAATTCATATAAAACTATAACTATCAAAGACTGACAAATAATTAATTTGGAAAATTGTGCAAATAATAAAGTTTTTAAAAAGTTAGCAGCGAGAATGTGAGTTGTAGAGTCCTTGAAAATGAGTCTAATGTCTGTTCAGCATTGAGGAGAATGAAGTTACCCACGATGGTTCAGGAGCCTGACAGTTGAAGGGGAATAACTGTTTCCCAACATGGTGGTGTGGCTCCTGTACCTCCTTCCTAATGGCAGCAGTGACAAGAGAGCGTAGCCTGAATGGTGGGGTTCCTCGATAATGGATGCCGCTTTCTTGTGGCAGCACTCCGTGATGGGGAGGACTTTGCCTGTGATGAACTTGGCTGTGTCTACCACTTTTTACAGAAATTTCAGTTATAAGCAGAGACTGGATAAGCTGGGTTTGCTTTTCCCCTGGAGCGTAGGTGAACTGACAGAAGTAGACAAAATTATCAGGAGAGTAACTAGGATAATGGGCTGGCCAGTGGTGTAGGGGCTTCAACACTGAGATGGATTACACTGTGTAACACACCATAATAAGAGCAATTGCTGATGATACACTGTGTAATAATCCCCAATAATACCCTGTGTAACAATCCTTGATGACTGTGTAATAATCCCCAATAATACCGTGTAATAATTCCTGATAATACAGCTAATAATACGCTGTGTAATAATTCCTGATAATACAATGTGTAACAGTCCATGATGAAACACTGAGTAATAATCCCTGATGATACACTTTGTAACACTCCCTGTTACTACAATGTGTAACACTCCCTGTTACTACAATGTGTAACACTCCCTGAAACTACACTGTGTTGTCAGTTCTACATGTTGAGATCGGGGTCTTGTACTGATCCACCACATATTGCGAGGGGCAACACTGTGTGATTAAAGAGTCTCTGGGCTTCACCAACAAGGTGTCGAAAATCCTTCCGCACAATCTCTCCCACTGTCAGCTTGTATCAGAAGGTGACTTTGACACAGCAGATCATCCTGTTATTAAACAATTGCGATTCGGAGATGTCACGGCAGACAAGTCTACGAGGCCAGAACGTGGGCGGCTCTGCAGAAGTGTACAGGAAGAGTCACTTCACTTTCAAGTTGATACTGATTGTGATTGCTCAATCTGAATATTAGCTCTAAGGATGCATAAATGCAAATTCAAATCAAAATTTTTTGACCTCAAAATGCTGAACTGTGGGCAGGAATATTTGCAAAAAGTAGGACAGCGTGAGCGTGTGTATGTGAGAAACAGAGAGAGTGTGTGTGTGTGTGTGTGTGTGTGTGTGTGAGAGACAGAGTGTGTGAGTGTGTCTGTATGTGTATGAGAGACAGAGTGTGTGTGTGTGAGAGAGAGAACGAGTGTATGTGTGAGAGACAGTGTAAGTGTGTCTGCATGTGTATGAGAGACAGTGTGTGTGAGAGAGAGAACGAGTGTGTGTGTGTGTGAGAGAGAGAACGAGTGAATGTGTGAGAGACAGAGTGTGTAAGTGTGTCTGTGTATGAGAGACACAGTGTGTGTGAGAGAGAGAGAATGAGTGTATGTGTGAGATAGAGTGTATAAGTGTGTCTGTATGTGTATGAGAGACACAGTGTGTGTGTGAGAGAGAGAACGAGTGTATGTGTGAGAGACAGAGTCTGTAAGTGTGTCTGTGTATGAGAGACAGTGTGTGTGAGAGAGAGAGAACGAGTGTGTGTGTGTGAGAGAGAGAACGAGTGAATGTGTGAGAGACAGAGTATGTAAGTGTGTCTGTGTATGAGAGACACAGTGTGTGTGAGAGAGAGAGAATGAGTGTATGTGTGAGATAGAGTGTATAAGTGTGTCTGTATGTGTGTGAGAGACACAGTGTGTGTGTGAGAGACACAGTGTGTGTGTGAGAGAGAGAACGAGTGTATGTGTGAGAGACAGAGTGTAAGTGTGTCTGTATGTGTATGAGAGACACAGTGTGTGTGTGTGTGAGAGAGAGAGAGAGTGCGACAGTGTGGGTGTGTGACAGAGACAGAGTGTGTGTCAATGTTGAAGTCTACATTCTCTTAAGACTCAGCATAATTATTGTTGACTTCAGGCAGAAAATACAAAAACCTCTGAGGATACACCACCGGGATCAAGGAGATGGCTCCCTCTAATGTGTAATGACCAGCGTGCGCAAAAATCTTGTGCTGTGCAATCTTTTCCCAGTGATGACAACATGTGTGCACTGAATAATTTCTTCAACAAAAACAGCTTAAATAAGCCAGTTCTAAAATCTGCAAACAAATCATCGCAAACTCCATCTTGTCAACGCTGTCTGCATTGGAAACCGGAAAAGGAAATGTGATTGTGTACAACGATGAAATATACCTAACATGCCAATGAGGTTGTGGGTGACAACCATTTGTGCGCAGTTTAAACTCCTTCGTGCGCTAGTCACAAAAGATGTGCGCGCGCACACACCTTAGAAGGAACATTGCTCAAGAACAGCTTCTATTCCGCTGTTGTAATGGTTCCCTAGTATGATAAGATGGATTCGATCTATCTTGTCGTGACCATGCACCTGATTGCCTGCACTGCACTGCGCTTCCTTGGTATCTGTACCACTTTATTCTGCGTTCTGTTATTGCTTTCCCTTGTACTCCCCCAGCAAACTGATGTGATGAAATGATCTTTGCAAAACAAATTTTTTCCTTCGCATGCCCCTCCGTACAGATCACTTATCACATCAGTGCATTGGGGTAGTTTAAGGGAATAACAGAAAGCCAGCCCTAATGGAGGGTCTTGGCCAGAACCATCGACTCTATTCCTCCCCAAAGACCCTGCCTGATTTGCTGTGTTCCTCCAGCACTTTGTGTGTGTGTGTATGTGTGTCACTGAAATTTCAATGTTCAAAAGTTCAAAGTAAATTTAATATCAAAGTACATTTATGTCACTAAGTACTATCATGAGATTCATTTCCTCACATGCATTCACAGTAGAATAGAGAAATACAATAGAATCAGTGAAAAATAGCACACAAACAACAACCAATGTGCAAAAGAAGAAGAAATTGTGCAAATACAAAAAAAGACAATTAATAAATAAACAAATTAATTTATAATATTGAGAACATGAATCCTTGAAAGTGAGTCCATAGGTTGTGGAATCAGTTCAGTGTTGAGGAGAGTGAAGTTGTTCACAGTGCCTCCATACACGTGAAAATAGTAAGCCAAGTTACCAGTTTACTTTAGGTCAAACACACAGTCTCACTTCCAACTCACATCTATATAACGCTGTCTAGTTATGCTCTAAGAATGTAAAGCGGCCACTCCAGTGCCTTATGCTCCCCGGAGGCGAGGTGAGCAATAGGGGTATGGTACCTGTGCACTGCCTCCCTGTTCAAAGAGGTGGATGTGTGCCGCATCACCAACAACGAGCTCCACTCCCCTCTCCCGGCAGTGACACATAACTGCAAAGGAAAAGAGGAGTCGTTATTTAGCAATGTCAGATTTCAGAGGAAGGTTTACTCAACATTGACCTCTGGGAACCAGGTAACCTCAGATTGTACAAGAGGAAGTAAACCAACCAGCCAGCTGACGTTAAATTTATTTTATTTAGAGATGCAGCATGATAACAAACTCTTCCAGCCCAAACACGAAGAAATCTGCAGATGCTGGAAATTCAAGCAACACATGCAAAAAATGCTGGTGAACGCAGCAGGCCGGGCAGCATCTATAGGAAGACGTACAGTCGACGTTTCGGGCCGAGACCCTTTGTCAGGACTAACTGGAAAAAGAGATACTAAGAGATTTGAAAGTGGGAGGGGGAGGGGAGATCCGAAATGATAGGAGAAGACGGGAGGGGGAGGGATGGAGCTCTCCCGGGACAGTTGATTGGTAAAAGGGATACCGGGCTGGAGAAGGGAGAGGATCATGGGATTGGAAGCCTGGGGAGAAAGAAAAGGGGGAAGGGGAGCCCAGAGGGTGGAGAGCATGCAAGGAGTTATAGTGAGAGGGACAGAGGGAGAAAAGACAGAGAGAGAAATGGGGGGGGGAAGAGAGAGAGCGAGAGAGAGAGAGAGAGAGAGATAAATAAATAAATAAGGGATGGGGGTGTGAAGGGGAGGAGGGACATTAACGGAAGTTAGAGAAGTCAATGTTCATGCCATCAGGTTGGAGGCTCCCCAGACGGAATATAAGGTGTTGTTCCACCAACCTGAGTGTGGCTTCATCTTGACAGTAGAGGAGGCCGTGGAAAGACATACCAGAATGGGAATAGGATGTGGAATTAAAATGTGTGGCCACTGGGAGATCCTGCTTTCCCTGGCGGACAGAGCGTAGGTGTTCAGCAAAACGGTCTCCCAGTCTGCGTCGGGTCTCGCCAATATATAGAAGGCCACGTCGGGAGCACCGGATGCAGTATATCACCCCAGCCGACTCACAGGTGAAGTGTTGCCTCACCTGGAAGGACTGTCTGGGGCCCTGAATGGTGGTAAGGGAGGAAGTGTAAGGGCATGTGTAGCACTTGTTCCGCTTACAAGGATAAGTGCCGGGAGGGAGATCGGTGGGAAGGGATGGGGGGGGACGAATGGACAAGGGGGTCGCGTAGGGAGTGATCCCTGCGGAAAGCAGAAGTGGGGGGGTGGGAAAGATGTGCTTGGTGGTGGGATCCCGCTGGAGGTGGCGGAAGTTACAGAGAATTATATGTTGGACCCGGAGGCTGGTGGGGTGGTAGGTGAGGACCAGGGGAACCCTATTCCTAGTGGGGTGGCGGGAGGATGGGGTGAGAGCAGATGTGCGTGAAATGGGAGAGATGCGTTTGAGAGCAGGGTTGATGGTGGAGGAAGGGAAGTCTCTTTCTTTAAAAAAGGAGGACATCTTCTTCGTCCTGGAATGAAAAGCCTCATCCTGAGAGCAGATGTGGCGGAGACAGAGGAGTTGCGAGAAGGGGATGGCATTTTTGCAAGAGACAGGATGGGAAGAGGAATAATCCAGATAGCTGTGAGAGTCTGTAGGCTTATAGTAGACATCAGTAGATAAGCTGTCTCCAGAGATAGAGACAGAAAGATCAAGAAAGGGGAGGGAGGTGTTGGAAATGGACCAGGTAAACTTGAGGGCAGGGTGAAAGTAGGAGGCAAAGTTAATGAAGTCAACCAGCTCAGCATGCGTGCAGGAAGCAGCGCCAATGCAGTCGTTGATATAGCGAAGGAAAAGAGGGGGACAGATACCAGTATAGGCTTGGAACATGGATTGTTCCACAAAGCCAACGAAAAGGCAGGCATAGTTAGGACCCATACGGGTGCCCATGGCTGCACCTTTAGTTTGGAGGAAGTGGGAGGAGCCAAAGGAGAAATTGTTAAGAGTAAGGACTAATTCCGCTAGACGGAGGAGAGTGGTGGTAGAGGGGAACTGGTTAGGTCTGGAATCCAAAAAGAAGGGGAGAGCTTTGAGACCTTCCTGATGGGGGATGGAAGTATATAGGGACTGGACATCCGTGGTGAAAATAAAGCGGTGGGGGCCAGGGAACTTAAAATCATCAAAAAGTTTAAGAGCGTGAGAAGTGTCACAAACATAGTTGGGATGGGATTGAACAAGGGGGGATAAAACCATGTCGAGGTATACAGAAACGAGTTCGGTGGGGCAGGAGCAAGCTGAGACAATGGGTCTACCTGGGCAGGATGGTTTGTGGATCTTGGGTAGGAGGTAGAAACGGGAAGTGCATGGTGTGGGAACTATACGGTTGGTAGCAGTGGATGGGAGATCCCCTGAGCGGATAAAGTTGGTGATGGTGTGGGAGACAATGGCCTAGTGCTCTTCAGTGGGGTCATGATTGAGGGGTAGATAAGAGGAGGTATCCGTGAGTTGACGCTGTGCCTCGGCAAGGTAGAGGTCAGAATGCCAGACTACAACAGCACCCCACTTATCGGCGGGTTTTATAGTAAGGTTAGGATTAGTGCGGAGGGAGTGGAGAGCAGATCGTTCGGAAGGAGTGAGGTTGGAATTGGAACAAGATGTGGTGAAGTCGGGACGGTTGATATCCCATCGGCAGTCTTCCAGCCCAATGAGCCCGAGCCATCTAATTACAACCAAGTGACCAACCAACCTACCAACCGATACATCTTTGGACTGTGGGAGGAAACCGGAGCACCTGAAGGAAACACATGCGGTCACGGGGAGGACTTACAAATTTGGATCGCTGGCACTGAAGTAGCATAATGACCACCATTATGCCACCATGCTGCAGACTCTGTGCAATGGTCACTGCTGCAGGGATCGCTCTGAACCATTTTGGGAAGTCATAGTGGCTATCAAGAGCTATAGTAGAGAAGTTTGTTGAAGATTTCTTTGTAAAAGTATGTGACTTTACCCCTTCCTTTGTCTTCATGTGCCTTCAACTAGACAAGATGGCAATCTTCACATTCCAACTGAAACAGAGATCTTTCTCTATCTGGTTTAAGACATATCAATAAACCCAAAATGCTGAAGGATCAGATAGCATCTATGAAGAAGAATAAACCATCAACGTTTTGGAGATCAGTGCCAGAGTCCTGATGAAGGGTTTCAGCCCGGTACATCGACTACTCATTTCCCTCCTCAGACGCTGCCTGACTTGCTGAGTTCTTCCAGCATTTTGTGTGTTGATCAAGATTTCCAGCCTCTGCAGAATCTCTTGGGTTTAAGACATGCCAAGGGGTCCAGGATCCCAGTCCTTTCCTCACCTCTGCCCAATCTGGAAGGTTTCCCTGATCTTGGGGCAGAGGAGGTCAGCATTATCACTCACAGAATCAAAAGTAAAGTATTTGCAAACAAATAAAATCTCATCTCATTTGTAAATCTATTTTCCCAACTATCCCTCTGTCAGGGTAGCCTCCAACCTGATGGCATGAATATAGATTTCTTGAACTTCTGGTAGTTGCCCACCCCTTCACCATTCCCTATCCCTGTTTCTCTCTCTCATCTTTTTCCTTACCTGCCCATCACCTCCCTCTGGTGCTTCTTCCCCTTCCCTTTCTTCCATGATCTTCTACCCTCCCCTATCAGATTCACCCTCCTCCAGCGATTTATCTCATTCACCAGTCAGCTTCCCAGCTCTTTACTCCTCCCCTTCTCCGGGTTTCATCTATCACCTACCACCTTGTGCCCTGTCCTCCCCGTGCCCCCCCACCCGCGACATTCTCACTCTGATTTGTCTTTCTTTCCAGTCCCGATGAACGGTCTTGGCCTGAAACATCAACTGGTTATTCCTTTCCATAGCTGCTGCCTGGTCAGCTGAGTTCCTCCAGCATTCTGTGTGTGTTTCCCAGATATCGGGGCTATTTCCCAAAGATTTGGGAGGACTAGATCTTCCCGTTTTTGTATACAGTGGGGTTACATGAGGTAATCTCCAATCCTTTGGAACCATTCCGGAACATTGAATGTGTTGCAACATGACTACCAAAGCATCTGCTACTTCTTGGACTTGTTCTTTAAATACTCAAACCCTGGGGGATTAAAGTGTTCATAAATTTAAATTAACATCACTATATGTAATCATTTACACTGTTGGACTGCTCTACAGTATGGAATAGGAGATTGTTTCTTACTTATTCATCCCTTCTGTCACAACAGTTTTTGTTACAACATCTCAGAGCTTACAGATTAATTGGGTGCCAGCAGACCAGACATCCCATGGCACAGATATTAACTGATTACAAATACTTGCAATATTTCCTAACAGGATTCATAGATGTCTAATTCTCCTGTAAAGTCAACGCTGCACAACCCCTCGGAGGCGTGGTCTCTAAGTAATCAGTTGTAGTCTCTGCCAGGGACTAGGATAGAATTACCATTATGAAATTTACATGTTGCTTCTGAGTAATAGGTGAAAACAGAGAAGTAGGAGGAGGAGGCCATTCAGCCCACTGAACCTGTTCCATCCCTTCCTCTGCCTGGCTCTCCATACCCTTTTCCTTCCCGTCTTGAAGAAGGGTCTTGGCTCTAAACGTTGATCGTTTATTCCTTTCCATAGGTGCTGCCTGGCCAGCTGAGTTCCTCCAGCATTCTGTCTGCGTGCATTTCTCAAGACTTCCAGCATCTGCAGAATCTCTTCTGTATATCTTTCTCCCCAGCGATATTTTTTCCCCCAGGGTGGAAATAGATAATATGAGGGGGCATCATTTTAATGTGATTGGAAGAAAGTATAGCGGGGATGTCAGAAGTAGGATTCTTTTTACACAGAGCATGGTGAGTGCGTGGAATGTGCTGCCAGGGGAGGTGGTAGAGGCAGATGCATTAGTTCAAGTTCAAGTTTAATTGTCGTTTATCCACATATGAATACCCATGAACACAGCCAAATGAAAGTGTGCTACTCCGGGGCCAAGGTGTAAATCACAGTACCAACAGTCATATATAGCACAGACTCATAGACACATGGATGAAATAAAAACAGAACTCTGTGTGTGTGTATGTGTGTGTTGTGTGCATGCACAGCGTGTGTATATATATGTGTGGTGTGTGTGTGTGTGTGTGTGTGTGTGTGTGTGTGGTGTGTGTATGTGTGGGTGTGTGTTTGTGTGTGGTATGTGTTGTGTGTGTGTGTTTATGTGTGTGAGGTGTTTGTATGTGTGTGCGTGTGTGTGTAGTGTGTGCATGTGTGGGTGTGTGTGCAGTGTGTGTCTGTATGCGGGTATATGTTGTGTGTGTATGTGTTGTGTCTGTGTGCGCGTGTGTGTTGTGTGTGTATATATGTGTGATGTGTGTGTGCACGTGTGTGTGCGCGCGCATGTGTGTATATATGTGTGATGTGTGTGTGTGTGCATGTGTGTTGTGTGTGTGTATATATGTGTGATGTGTGTGTATGTGTGCATGTGTGTTGTGTGTATATACGTGTTATGTGTGTGTGCGTGTGTGTTGTGTGTGCGCATGTGTGTGTGTCTGTGTGCACGTGTGTGTGTTGTGTGTGTCTGTGTGCGCACGTGTTTTGTGTGTTTTGTGTGTGTATGTGTGTGTGTTTGTGTGTGCACGCGCGCACGTATGTGTATGTTTGCACGTGTGTGTGTGTGTGTATGTGTATGTGTGTGTGTGTGTGTCTGTGTGTGCGTGTGTGTGTGTGTATGTGTGTGTGTGTGTGTGTGTGTGTGTGTGTGTGTGTGTGTGTGTGTGTGTGTGTGTGTGTGTGTGTGTGTGTGTGTGTGTGTGTGTGTGTATGTGTGTGTGTGTGTCTGTGTGTGTGTGTGTATGTGTGTGTGTGTGTGTGTCTGTGTGTGCGTGTGTGTGTGTGTGTGTGTGTGTGTGTGTGTGTCTGTGTGTGCGTGTGTGTGTTACTCTCCACAGCCTTTCATGCTATTTGTGTCCATCTACTTACTAAGCGATATAACGCCGAGTAGGCCCTTCCGGTCCTTTGAGCCACGTCGTCCCAGCAACCCCGCAACCTCGATTAATCCTAACCTAATCACGAAACAATATACAATCGCCAATTAACCTACCCAGTGTGCCTTCGGACTGTGGGAGAGAACCAGAGCACCTGGAGACAACCCATGCATTTGGGGAGGACGTACAGCCTCCTTACAGAACGGCGCTGGAATTGAAATCCGAATTCTGAAACACCCCAAGCTGTAATCGCGTCACACTAACCACTACAATGGCTCCCTAAGATACAGTATAAAAATATATCCAGGCTCTTCTCACATATATTCAGCAACTTTGCCTTCTGCAGAAGAGAGCTCCACAGGTCTGAATGAAGAAGTTTCTCCTTTAAGCCTCTTAGCCCATATCCCGAGGCAATAATAATGTGGTGCATTTCCTGGACCTCAGGATATTGAGCAGTGATTAGACTAAGGGGATTATAATACTAGGCTGCCTTTGATGGGGCTGATCAAGAGAACCTACTTCCTCTGGTGGGGTCATCCAGAACAAGGCAGCGTAATCTTAAAATCAGAGCTGCCCCACTTCAGAGATACTTTGAGAATTCAAAGTTCAAAGAAAAGTTATTATCAAAGTACATATAGGTCACCATATATAACCCTGGGATTTGTTTTCTTGTGTGCATACACAGTAAATCAAAGGAACACAATAGAATCAATGAGAGGCCACACTCAACGCGACAGGCAAAGGACCAATGTGCAAAAGACAACAAACTATGCAAATACTAAAGAAAAAAAACAATAAATATCGAGAGTAGAGAGTTGGAGACTAGAAATGTGAATGCCCTCCACTGACACATGGGGGTGAATGCAGGGTCACATTAAATCTTCAAAGCTGAAGTTGCAAAGCATTTGCTAGGCAGGAGAAGCTGAAGCTGGGAGAGAGATAAAGCCCGTTAGGTTTGAAGATAACATGAGACTTAAGTGCTAGTTGGGGCTGAAGAGAATCTGGTATCTAGAATGGAAGCTTACCAGATAATGAGAGTGGTTAAGAGTACTAAACAGTGGAACTTTTTAACCTCACTTCAAGTTGCACAACCTTTGCATATTTCTGTTGTTTTGTGGTCTTTGTTGTAATTAATATTGAAATATTAAAACATATTGAATATTGAAAGGCTTAGTTAGAGAGGACACGGTGCAAATATTTCCTGTAGTGGGAGAGTCGAGGGCCAGAGGACCCAGCCTCAGAAAACAAGGATGTCCCTTTAGAACAGAGATGAGGAGGAATTTCTTTATCCTGAGGGTGATGAATCTGTGGAATTCATTGCCACAGACGGGTGTGGAGGCCAAGTCTTTGGGTGCACTTAAAGTGGCAGGTTGTATTTATTATGCCCATATATACTGTTCGCTCTGTGAGTTTCATGAAAGCAAAAAATTCCATTGCACCCTGGTGTACGTATATGACAATAAACTAACCAAACTCTGAACAAAAACTAGTCCATTACCCTTGTTTCTTGATACTTCTCGCTTTATAGTGAGATATACCAGCTAGTTGAGTGGAGGAGCGAGATATTTCTCAGCTAATTGAGTGGCTTTGCAGCAACAACCTTGTACTCAACGTCAGTAAGACCAAAGAGCTGAATGTGGACTTCAGAAAGGGTAAGATGAGGGAACACACCCCAGTCCTTATCGAGGGAACTGAAGTGGAAAGAGTGAACTATTTCAAGTTCTTGGTTGTCAGTATCTCTGAGGATCTGTCCTGAGCCCAACATATCGATGCAGTTATAAAGAAAGTGTGACAGCGCCTAATTTCATTAGGAGCGCAAAGAGATTTGGTAGGTCACCTAAGACACTTGCAAATTTCTACAGATGACAGCATTCTAACTGGTTGCATCACCATCTGGTATGTGGTGGGGGTGGGCGCTGCACAGGATCGAAATGAGCTGCAGAAAGTTGTGAACTCAGTCATCTCCATCGTGGGCACTGGTTTCCCCAGCACCCAAGTCATCTTCAAGGAGCAAAGCCTTGAAAAGGTGGCATCCATCATTATGACCCCGTTCGTCCAGGACGTGCCTTCTTCTCATTGTTACCATCAGGAAGGAGGTACAGAAGTCTGAAGTCACACAATCGATGATTCAGAAATAGCTTCTTCCTTTCTGCCATCCATTTTCTGAATGGATATTTAACCCATAAACACTACCTCACTACTTTTTTATTTCCATTTTTCCACTACTTATTTAATTTAACTATTTTACACACATACATATATATATATATATACTTACATACACACCTACTGTAATTCACAGTTCTTTTCCCTCTATTATTATGTATTGCATTGTACTGCTGCCACAAGGTTAACATATTTCACGGCATGTGCCGGTGATATTAAACCTAATTCCGATATAATACGGTGACTGGAGTTGAGTATTCTGTTCTCCTAAGGGGTTGTCTATTTAGTGCTGAGGGCAGCCTGCTAGTGTCACCACATATTCTGGCGCCAACATAGCACGTCCAGAACAACACAAAACACAACAAGCAACAAAACTACAACAGCAAAACAAGCCCCCTTCCTCCCTCCCGTGCACGCACATACACAGTCCTCTAACCCTAAGACAGGCTGTCTTCGTCAGCCTCCAGCCTCTAGCAGACTTGGATCTGGACTTGCAGACACTGGGCCTTTGACTACCCCAGACGTCTTGCAGAGGCCAAAAGGCCTCAACCTCTCAGCGGACTCGGTTCGGTGAGCTTAGAGCCTTGAAGCTGAAGGCAAGGCCAGTATTGTGATTGAGTTCAAGTATAAACAAGAAGGCAGAATTAGAGGAGGCCAGGTATCTCCATGGGTTGTTGAGTTGATACAGACTGGTGTGGCAGAGTCTTGGTGGCATCTGAAAACAAAGGAACGATTGTGGTGTTGCTTAACCACGAGCCAGTTGTGGTTAGAAAGCACAGGATGAGCAGAAATCCAGAAATGCAGGAGAGATAGGAAGGGGTGAGACTGCGAAAACCATAAAACTTCAGTAACTGTGTGAACAGATCTTGCGATAATGATTAGATATTAACTCCTGAAGTAAGTGTTGTCATACACCATACAATGAGAACAAGTTTACAATCAGACATCAAATCTTGGCAACATAAAATCTAAGCATAAACTAACAATTTCATCACAATCTTCCGTAGTTAGTACATTCAATATGTTAGAGAGTAGCATAACCAAGTTGAGTAAGGCTGCTTAAACTGATGTAACTTTTTCCTCTATGAAGATTTCTACTGTATTTTTAACCTGAGTATTTCCACATTCAGGTCTTCCAAATATAATTTTCAGCAGTTCACCTCATGACCACATACACGTTTAATTTCAACTCTTTCAGCCCAGGTCCTATTTCTAGAATACCACTTCATTTTCTCGGACAAACAGCTTCTTGAATGGCTCTTAACTGGTTCACCATTCTCAGTGTGGCTCCCTAGGCCTGAGTCTCAAAAGGAGAGATCATCTCGAGGTTCCTGTCAATTCTTATACACTTTCTGTAATTTCTCAGGATTGATGGATTTTCACTTATTTAAGAACAGCACAGAAGGTGCACATGATACCTCTTTAATTAGTTGTACTTCTCTTTCTGTCCTCTTGCCGTCTCGTCTCTGTTTTCCATTCCCCTGTTGCGCAACTTGCACTATTCCAACCAGTCACCATTGGATGCGGTTTTCTCTTTGCCAAAATTTGAGTCAAATGATAATATGAAGGAAGTAATATTGCACAAATAGATTTCAATGTTACGACAGTCATTGCACTTTATAAGCATTTCAGTAAAATACTCTGAGAAGTTCCTGACAGGGAGGGAGAAATGCAATTCCAGTACTGTAAGTCCTGCTTTCAAATGACTCACCATCATAGGAGAAAAGCATTGAAGAAAAAGCTTTGAGTTTGCCTCACTGCAACTAATTTGGTAACTTTAACAAGTTTCGCCACTGTGAAATTTTCCTTGTTGCAAATCTTCACCTTGTGAAATGTAAGCCCACAAGAGCTGCTTGCATCCTCCGCGCCAGTGATAACCGATCTGGGTTGTATGTTCCAACTATGTGGGTTTGCTCCAGTTTCCTCTTACATTCCTAAATACGTATGGTTAGAGAAAGGGTTAGTGAGTTGTGAGCACACTATGTTAGCTGCCTATAGCACAATCCTCAGACCGTGTTGGTTGTTGATGCAAAATGGCGCATTTCACTGTATGCTTTGATGTACGTGTGACAAATAAAGCTAATCTCATCTTAGTCCTAATGCACAGTCCTGAAACATCGACTATTTCTTTTCTCCCACAGAAGTGTGCTCAACCTGTTAAATTATTCCAGCAGACCGTTTGTTGCCCCAGATTCCACCATCTGCAATCTCTTGGCTCCAAGCACAAAGCCTCAAAACTGTTTCATTTACCAAACGTGCACGATCCTCAATTTTCAAGAAATCGGGATCAATCTTGTTCTACAGTGAGACAGATGGAATTATGAGACCACAGCACCGTAAGATATAGGTGCAGATTGAGGCCATTTTGTCCACTCTATCAGTTATGCCATTTCATCATGGCTGATCGATTTTTCCTCTCATCTCCAATCTCCTGCCTTCCCCCATATCCCTTCATGCCCTGAACCAATCAAGAATCATAAATATGCAGCAGCCTGTGGCAAAAAAAAATCTACAGATTCAATACCCTCTGGAGAAAGAAATTTTTTCTCATCTCTGTTCTAAAAGGATGCCCCTCTATTCTGAAGCTATGTCCTCTGGTCTTAGATTTTCCCACCATAGGAAACATCATCTTTACATCCACTCTGTCAAGGCCTTTCACCATTCGATAGATTTCAGTGAGGTCACCCCTCATTCTTCTGAATTCCGGTGAGTACAGGCCCAGAGCCATCAAACACTCTTCATATGACAAGCCATTCAATCCTGGAATCACTTTTGTGTATCCTCTCGAAGTAGTAGCAGCACTCTCGGCTCAAACAGAAAGGCCACACAGTTGGCGTTCAAATTATCAGAGGCTTTTTATTAAAATTGGTGCTCACAGGGAGACCAGTAAAAGCTGATCTACCTGAGCGTGAATTTGGTACAGCTTTTATGTTCTCAATTGACAAGATTGTCAGAACTTGATTTACAGTAAAAGTAGGTCTTGATAACAGGATCAGAAACACAAGAGATTCTGTGGATTCTGAAAATCCAGAGTAACAAACACAAAACGTTGTAGGAACTCAGCAGGCCAGGCAGCATCTGCAGAGAGGGATAAGCAGTCAATGTTTCGAGCCAAGACCATTCACCAGGACTCTCAGGGTGTCGGCCCAAAATGTCGACTGTTTATTCCTCTCCATAGATGCTGCCTGACCTGCTGAGTTCTTTTAGCATTTTGATAACAGAATGGTGGTTACAGAGGAAAAAAGAACTTAATTAGGTGACAAGCTAGGATTTTGATTACAGAACAAAATAATTTTCCACAAGATCAACTCAGTTAACAGTGAATCTAATAGAACAATAGGTGTATACTATAACATAATTAGAGAAGTTCCTGAAACTCGGCTGTCGTCACTGCTGCATTCCACATTTCTACTTCTAGGCTTTGTCTGCGGTTTCCTGTTGCAACATCAGTAGGATCTACGTTCTTATTTGGTAGATATAGCCCTCACTATTCTTTCCCACACAACAAGCAGCAACATGTTATTCCTTGACTTTAGAATGTTCAGTTTATGAATATTTGTTTGCCAGATCATATGTCATTCATAAGTTCATAGTACCTCTAAGAAGACACACTAAGGTGCTGTATAGGAAAGTTATCAGGTTCTGATACAGAAAACCGTAAAATGCTTTTGTCCCAGGTGATTGAAGATCGATCAAGGTTTGATTCCCGCTGTTGCCTGGCAAGAGTTTGTACGTTCTCCTTGTGACTGTGTGGGTTTCCTCTGGGCACTCCAGCAGCTACCTCCCAGATTTCAAGAAAAGATTCAAAGCTTAGAGTTAGTAACTTGTTTGTTCGTTACATCCCGTGCCATATGATGTAGGTGATCTTGGTCTTTCCATGAACATGATTGTCCTTGGCAAATTTTTCTATTTAAGTGGTTTGCCATTGCCTTCTTCTGGGTAGTGTCTTTACAAAATGGGCAACCCCAGCCATTATCAATACTCTTTAGAGACTGTCTACCTGGCGTCAGTGGTCACATAACCAGGGCTTAGAATATGTACCAGCTGCTCAAACGACCATCCACCACCACTCCCGTGGGTTCACATGACCTTAATTAGGGGGCTAAGCGGGTGCTACACCTTGTCCAAAGGTGATCTGCAGGCTAGCAGAAGGAAGGAGCACCTTACAGCTCCTTTAGTAGAGACGTATCTCTACCCTGCCACCTTGTAAGTTGTAGTCCAGCTATTTCAATGCTTTGACGTACATGTGACATACAAAGCTAATCATCGTCACTTTGCCTAACGAGCTAGGACTTAAGTAGTGACTCAAAGGAGGTGGGAGGTTCACAGGGATAAACACAAGAGCTTAGATACAAGGCAACTGAAGGCATGGCCATCTGTAATTGAATAACTACATCAGGGATACTCAAGATACCAGGGATAGATAATCACATGGACCTAGAAGATTCAAGATTGAAGATTGTCATTCTTCGGTACACGAATGTCAAGGAGAATGAAATGATTATCACTCCAGATCTGATAACAACGTAAAAAGCACAATAAATATAAATAAGAAATTAATCCTATGAAACGCAATGTAAATAGACTGTTAGTATGTACATAAAGTGACACTAGGTGATGTGTATGTAGTGGTGGTGGGATGGGTTAATGGGTGGAGTTATTGATCAGCCTGACGACTTGGGGGCAGTACCTGCTTTTTGAGTCTAGTGGTCCTGGTGTGGATACTGTGTAGCCTCTTCCCTGGTGGGAGTGGGATGAGCACCCCATATACAGTGCTGACAGCAGTACAGTTTCCTTACCACACAGTGATGTGTGTTCGCATTCTATCAACTGCACAACCATAGAAGGTTGTGGAAATGCTCAGACTGCTTTCTGCACTAACTGTTCAAGCCAAAACTGCTCCAAATATCCTTAGGCAGAGACTACATTGGCCGGAAAGCAAGTTTAGCTTCCAAGCTCCAGGTCCTGTCAGAGTCCACTGTCCACCTACTGCTCCCCGACATCATTGAAAGACCCCTCAGCAGTAAAACAAGACAAATTTGACACAAGTCTCATCCCCTCTGACAGTTATACTGACTTGCACCTTCATGCATTGTTAAAGCCAGAGTAACTGACCAGGTGGTTGACTGATCTAAATTTAGTACAGAATAACAAAGCTGATTTATATCAGCAAGAGGTCTCAATGAGTTGGCATTTCAACTCAGGTAGTTAATTCGTGGCCAGCATCCTTGGTGCCTGCCAGATACTGAGTATCAGAGGAATATTAACAATAATCTTTTGCTATCGTTTCATGCCAACAAAATTGTCATTCTGACCTAATATCTTTATGAATCAGGATCAGGTCCATTATCATTGACATACGTCATGAAATTTGTTGTTTTGCAGCAGCAGTATGGTAAGATATATACAATATACTATAAATTTCAATAAGGAATATATATATAAAAGATAAATAGTGCAAAAAGAGAGGAAAGATAGCGAGATACTGTTCATGCATAGGTCCATTGTCTGTTCATAAGTCTGCAGGCATTTAAATTTATGTTTGATAATCTGAGCTGGGGAAAAGTTTGTGAGTGAATGAGGTAGTGAGAGGGGATGAACATAGAACATTACAGAACTAAAACATCTAGTCTAGTCTAGCCCATCTAGTCTGTGCTAAACTATTAATCTGCCTAGTCCCATTGTCCTGCACCCAGACCATACCCCCTCATCCATGTACCTATCCAAATTTCTCTTACATGTTGAAAACGACTCCACATTCATCAACTTGCGCAGACTACTCTCACCACTCTCTGAGTGAAAATGTTCCCTCTAGTATTCCCCTTGAACATTTCACCTTTCATCCTTAACTCATGACCTCTACTTGTAGTCTCACTCAACCTCAGTGGAAAAAGCCTGTTTGCATTTACTCTATCTATAGTCCTCATAATTTTGTGTACCTCCATCAAAACTCCCCTCAATCTTCTAAGTTCTAGGGAATAAAGTCCTATCTAATGAACCTTTTTCTATAACTCAGGTCTTCAAGTCCTTGTAAATTTTCTCTGCACTCTTTCAATCTTATTTACATCTTTCCTGTAGGTTGGTGACCAAAACTGCACACAAAACTCCAAATTAGGCCCCACCAACATCTTATACAATTTCAACATACATCTCAACTCCTGTATTCAATACATTGATTTATGAAGGCCAATATGCCAATAGCTTTCTTTATGACCCCACCTATCTGTGATACTACTTTCAGGGAATTAAGGATCTGTATTCCCAGATCCCTCTGTTCTACTGCACTCCTCAGTGCCCCATTGCTTACCTAGTTGGTCCTCCCAAAGTGCAACACTTCATACTTGTCTGCATTAAGTTCCATCTGCCCATTTTTCCAGATGGTCCAGACCTTCCTGTAAGCTTCGATGGTCTTGCTCGCTATCCACTAACAGGCATCCGTGAGTCTCATGAGACCATGGACTTGGGCCTTGGAAGGTTTCCAGAGCACAGGCCTGGGCAAGGTTGTATGGAAGACCGGCAGTTGCCCATGCTGCAAGTCTCCCCTCTCCACGCCACCGAAGTTGTCCAAGGGAAGGGCATTAGGACCCATACAGCTTGGCACCGGTGTCGTCACAGAGCAATGTGTGGTTAAGTGCCTTGCTCAAGGACACACACGCTGCCTCAGCCAAGGCTCGAACTAGCAACCTTCAAATCACTAGACAAATGCCTTAACCACTTGGCTACGCGCCAGCTATCCACTATACCCCCAATATTGGTACCATCTGCAAATGTGCTTATCTAGTTTAACACATTATCATCCAGATCATTGATATAGATAACAAACTGCAATGGACCCAGCACCAATCCCAGCACACAACTAGTCACAGGCCTCCAGTCAGAGAGGTAAACCACTCCCTGGCTTCTCATCCAATTCATCTCATCTTCGATGCTGAAATAATTAGAATTTATTTAAATCTTACATCTGTCCCACAACGTGAGGGAGTAAAAATCTTTGTGTTATGACTCCATCTCAATGTACGGACATGTGAATTTATACGTCTAATGGCTTGTAGAAAGAAGCTGTCCCGTAGCCGGTTGGTGCTGGCTTTAATGCTGCGGTACCGTATGCCAGATGGAAACAGCTGGAACAGTTTATGGTTGTGGTGACTGGTGTCCCTGATGAGCTGCCAGGCCTTCTTTATATATCTGTTGCTGTAAATCCCTCAAGTTCACAACCGCAGAAGCGCTGGGCTGTCCGTACCACTTTCTGCAGTGCCCAGTGATCAAGGTTGGTGCAGCTCCCGTACCAGGAGGTGATACTGCCGGTGAGAATGTTCTCAGTGGTGCCCCTGTAGAAGGTCTTGAGGATCTGGGGGGGCTCATGCCGAACTTCTTCAGTCACCTGAGGTGGAAGAGATGCTGTTGTGCTTTTTTGTCACACAGCTGGTGTGTACAGTCCAGGTGACATCTTCGGTGATGTGTAAGAGAGAGAGTAAGGATGAAGGGAGGGCATGAGCTCTGATGGAAATGTGAGAGAATGGAATGGAGGAGAAAGGAAAGATGAGGACAGAAATGATAGAAGAGGTGGGGATGAAGGGAGGAAAGGGGGAGAGAAGAGAGATGAAGAGGGCAGAGAATGGGGAGTAGTAGTGGAGAAGCAGAAAGGGTAGGGAAGAGAACGTAATGGGAAAGGGAGAGAGATAAAAGGGTAACACAGGGGGCATGTGCACGCTTCTACAGGTGTTCTTATAGCTGTTAGTATAAGAAGGCTTCGGGAGTAAACCCTGGGGGAAAATCCAGAGCTGGAGTCCCTAAGGCAGTCCTACATGGAGTTCAATGCTGACTGTCAACTGCTGTGACGCTGCTGGTACCAAACTGTGTCAATCTCTGCTGTTCCTTTGGTTCATCAGTTGCATGGAGAGGGGAGCTTGCTACAGAGTGAAACAGCTTGCTCTCCATATTGTACTGCCTAGCCTTGCATATCTGGACACAATATCCGTGTTCAACTCTGACCGACAGAGGCCCTCACATTTTATTTGAAGCAAGAAAAAAATCCTTTACTACAGTTCTTGAATGATTAACAGTGACAGATTCATTTTCACATTTTTGTTTGAATAAGCAGTGGCTAATCACTTTCCTGTAAAAAGTACTGCCTTAAGCGTTTATCAGAATACAGAAATCCATTCCAGGAATGTCTGTTTCATTATTAAATACTCATATGTTTGGAAACTGGAAAGAATATAATTAGTTTTGCTGCAGAAGATAATACTCTTGTCATAATTCATTCTATGCTATTTTCATGGTTTGCTCACACACTTCTGGCACAGGTGTTGCCATCTGAACTAACTTCAGAGTTCAGAAACTTGTGGTTCTTTATTCTGAGTACACAGCATTTGTGCTGACTTCAAATAATTATTTCAAGAACTCAATCCAGCAGTTACTGGTAGACTCCCTAGTATTGCATCAATGTAATGACTGGAGACCCTGCATTTCCAAACTTATGGCAATAATTAAAGGATCAAGGATTTCAGGGCAGAACATCTGATGTGCGATTAATGATTTCAGTGCTTATAATGGGAAAGGTACTTTGCTCTTATCCCTTTTAATGTTAGTGACTCCACTAACTCACATTTTACGATTAGTTATTGATAAATGTAATGCATCAGTACACTGACCCAGTGCTTGATTTTAAGACAAACAAGTAAAACCTGTTGTGTGGGAACTTTCAGTGATGTTTTGCACTGTCTAAGAACCACTGAGAGATGGGCAAAGCAACAGACTTGAATCCTTGACCTAACTCAAAGAGTAGTTGATTAAAACAAAAATAGATTAAAAACTTAACTGGAAATGAAGGATACCCTCAAAATGGTGTAGGTAAGGTTGAAAGACCACCACCATCACTTGCCTCATACGCTGCTGGTGTTTAGGACAGTAATGAATGCCCTCCATCTCTGTCCATGGCCATCTTTGGTCTTGGTGTTGGCAGTGTTCAGCTTCATCGCGCCAGTAGCTTCCTTGCGGTTTTCACTACTTTCACTCATGCAAACCTTGGGTGGAGACTCAGGAATACTGTCACACACAGATCTAGGATTCTTCGTTGTTGTTTCTTTAACAATTTTTTTTTTGCCAGTCAGGATTGGTAGCCCTGAGCCAAGCTCCCAAAACTGAAGGACCAGTGGACCACTCATAGTCTGGCCTCTACCCTTTGGCATGGGTGACCTAACCAAGGTTAAAAGAGTACAGAGAAAATTTACAAGAATGTTGCCCGGACTGGAGGACCTAAGTTATAGAAAAAGAATAAATGGGTTAGGACTTTATTCCTTGGAACATAGAAGATTGAGGGGAGATGTGATAGAGGTTTACAAAAATATGAGGGGTATGCATTGGGTAAACGTAAACAGGCTTTTTCCACTGAAGTTGGATGGGACTACAACTAAAGGTCATGGGTTAAGGGTGAAAGGTTAAAGTTTAAGGGGAAAATGAGGGAAAACATCTTCACTCAGGAGGTAAACATGAAATACTCTGCAGATGCTGGGGTCAAAGCAACACGCACAACATGCTGGAGGAACTCAGCAGGTCGGACAGCATCCGTGGAAACGATCAGTCAACATTTCAGGCTGGAACCCTTTGTCAGGACTGACGAGGGAAGAGGCAGAGGCCCTATAAAGAAGGTGGGGGGAGGGTGGGAAGGAGAAGGCTGGTAGGTGCCAGGTGAAAAACCAGTAAGGGGAAAGATAAAGGGGTGGGGGAGGGGAAAGGCAGGAAAGGTGAAGAAGGAATAGGGGAAAACACAATGGGTAGTAGGAGGCGGCACCATGAGGGAGGTGATAGGCAGCTGGGGGAGGGGGCAGATTTGAACTGGGATGGGGGAAGGAATTACCAGAAGTTGGAGAATTCAATGTTCATGCCAATTTCTCAGAAGGTTGTGAGAGTGTGGAATGGGCTACCAGTGCAAGTGGTGCATGTGAGCTCGATTTCAACGTTTAAGAGAAATTTGGATAGGGACATTGATGGCAGGGGTATGGAAGGACATACAACTATCGTAAATTATAAAATAAATAAATAATGCAAAACAAAGAAATAATGAGGTAGTGTTTATGGGTTCATGGACAGGTAACGAACCTGATGACAGAGGGGAAGAAACTTTCCTGAATTGTTGAGTGTGGGTCTTCAGGCTCCTGTATGAGAAGAGCCATGATGAAATGGCAGAGCAGACTCGATGGGCTGAATGTCCTCATTCTGCTCCTATGTCTTATGGTCTAAAAAGGTGAGTCCTGGATGGTGAGGGGTATCACCTTCCTGAGGTACCGTCTTAATGATGGATGCTGCCTTCTTGAGGGACTACCTCTTGAAGATGTCATCGGTGGAGGGAAGGGTTGTCCCCTTGATGAAGCTGACTGAGTCTGCAGCCCTCTGTAGCACCTTCTGATCCTGTGCATTGGTACTTCGGTACTACTGTCAGCGTAACAAAATTTTAAATCAATAGGCAGCCCAGGATACTGCCACCATGTGACCATGTGGCTTTTGTCCAGGCCCTCCAGTTTAATTGATCATTGTAAATTGACCTAAGCGTGGCAGGATCTGGTTGGTGTAGGAGTTTGTGGGGGACGTGCAAACAAAAGAAGAAATAGCATCAACACAGATTCAGTGAGCCAAATAATCTGTTTCTGTGCTGTACTACTCCGTGAGGATAGAGCTATTGTACTGAAACACCAGTGTATGCTTGAGTAAAATCACAGAGCAAGCTGGTTAATTGGTAACTTGATCAAGATCATTAAGTATCAAGTATCTTGTTATTGTACAAAGCAACACTGAGAAAGCCTGTGCTTTCAAAGGCGATTTATTGCTAACAATGGTAAGGCAAAGGTCAAAACAACAGCTAGTTGTCTGTGTTACCTTTGGAACCAATGGAAGAACAAGAAGTTCCCTTATTTTGCTGATTTACCAAAACAAGAAAAGTCCAGACTTAAGGATTTTTTTTTAGAGAACTGGGTATAATGTTTAAACAATATATATTCGAGATCTCCCAAGGCAAATGACTTAATCAAGCTGTCCCTCCAGTGTACCTCACCAGGAAGAGGTTGTATAAGAAGATAAATCCTACTGGTTAAACTGTTGTGTTGCAACATTAAACAGAATTCCCAAACTTGGTAAAATAAATACAATGATAGTCCTGACGAAGGGTCTCAGCCCGAAACATCAACTGTACCTCTTCCTAGAGATGCTGCCTGGCCTGCTGCGTTCACCAGCAACTTTGCTGTGTGTTGCTGTTACAATGATTTTTTGTATACTTGATGTGGGAGAGTCTTCACTGTGTGTAGAAGCTGAAGCCTAGTGTCATTTATAAAGACTTAACTGAAGGATGTTTAAATGATTCTTGTATCATGATGATCTTAAGAGAAAAATTGGCTTGGCTGGGTGATCGGCGTGTAAAATTCCATCGATTTGCTGGGCCCAGGACAATTCCATCAACTTGTTGGGCCGAAGAACGTGGGATGTCAAAACGTTGTGGTCCCTACTCTAGGGATTTAAAAGCTGACAATGTCCGTCCTCATCAAGGGATCAGAAATGGAAAGAGTTCTTGGGTGTCAACGTGTCTGAGGATCTGTCCTGGGCCCAACAAATGGATGCAGTTACAAAGAAGGCATGACAATGGCTATATTTCATTAGGAGTTTGAGGAGATCTGGTATGTCACCAAAAACACTCGCGAATTTCGACCAACGTACCGTGGAGAGCATTCTAACTGGCTGCATCACTGGCTGGTATGGGGGGGGGAGGGAGAGGGGGGATGGTGGCCACTGCAAAGGGTCGAAATAAGCTGGAAGTTGTAAACTCAGTCAGCTTCATCGTAGGTACTAGTTTCCCCAGCTTCCAGGACATTTTCAAGGAGCAATGCCTCAAAGAGGCAGCATCCATTATGAAGGACATAGCCTCTTCTCATTGCTATCATCAGGAAGGAGGTACAGAAGCCTGAAGCCACAAACTCAACGATTCAGGAACAGCTTCTTCCCCTCTGCTATCAGATTTCTGAATGGACAATTAACCAATGAACACTACCTCTACTTTTTTTTCTCTTTTTGCACTAACTTTTAAAATACCTGTATAGTTACTGTAATTTACAGTTTTTATTATGTATTTCAATAGACTGCTGCCACATCACAATAAATTTCACAACGTATACCGGTAATATTAAACCTGATTCTGATTCTAATATCAGCCTGTTTATCTCATGACTATTTGTGAGACGGCTGTCATGTCTATCTACATTGGGGTGGCATAGCAGCGCAGTGGTTAGCACAACGCTTTACAATGCCTGGGACCTGGGTTCAATTCCCACCCCTGTCTGTAAGGAGTTACTATGTTCTCCCTGTGACTGCATGGATTTCTTCCGAGTGCTCCGGTTTCCTCCCACATTCCAAAGATGTAGCCATTAGTATGCTAATTGGTCACATGGGTGTAATTAGATGGCACAGGCTTGTTGAGGCACAAGGGCCTGTTGTGTTGAATCATTAAAATTAAAAAAACTTGCTGTGAAGCTAGGGCAATTTTACCAAGTTAACAATTACCAAGGGTAAGATTGTTGCAATACAATTGCCATTCAAAGCCCAACAATAGGACTTTAGTGCCTGTTCATGCTGCCTACAACCACCTTGGATTATAAACTGGCCTGGAACATAATTCAGAGGCCACTTTATCAGGTACAGCTGTACACCTGCTCGTTTTGCACATTGACTGAACGCCCAGGTTGCTGCGGTCTTTCATTGATTCTATTATGGTTATTATTCTATTATAGATTTATTGAGTATGCCCAGGAATTTTGAACTTTGAATGCAAATATTTAATTAGTTAATCATGTGGCAGCAACTCAATGCATAAAAACATGCAGACATGGTCAAGAGGTTCAGTTGTTGCTCAGACCAAACATTAGAATGGGGAAGAAATGTGATCTAAGTGACCTTCACCTTGGAATGATTGTTGGTGTGGTTTGAATGTCTCAGAAACTGCTGATCTCTTGGGATTTTCATGCACAACAGGCCAGAATTTACAGAGAATGGTGCAAGAAACAAAAGAAAAATCCAGTGAGCAACAGTTCTGTGGGCAAAAACGCCTTGTTAATGGGAGAGGTCAGAGAAGAATGGTCAGACTGGTTCACCCTGACAGGAAGGTGACAATAACTCAAATAACCACATGTTACAACAGTGGTGTGCAGAAGAGCATCTCTGAACGCACAACACATCAATCCTTGAAGTGGATGAGCTGCAGTGGCAGAAGACCACAAACGTATCCTCAGTGACCACTTTATAAGGTCCAGGAAGTACCGAATAAAATGGCCTCTGAGTATAGCTGAGTGGAACATTTGCATAAAGCAAATCTCACTAACTCGACCAGCTTGGGATTTTGTACCTTGTTTTCACCCTAGGTTCAATGTTGGTGTGATCTCTGCAAAAGAAGAGAGTGAAAATCCCCTGACATTCAAAGGTGAGATGGGCAAGTCCCTGCAAGTGTTATGTAGGTGTCAATGGGGAGTGGCACTATCACAGGCTACTACTAGCTTCAGATGGACTCCACAGACTTCTGTGTTAATGAATTCCACAGATTCACCATTTTTTGGCTAAATAAATATCTCCTCCTCTCTTTTATCCGTTTTTAGAACACAAAAGTCCTAGATAGAGTGGATGATGTGGAGAGTCTCAGACCAGCATGCACAGCCTCAGAATAGACGGACATCCCATTAGAACAGAGATGAGGAGATATTTCTTCAGCCAAAGAGTGGTGAATCTGTGGAATTCCTGGCAACAGACAGCTGTGGATTGTGTATATTTAAAGTGGAGGTTGATGGGTTCCTAATTAGTAAGGGATTCAAAGAGAAGGCAGGAGGATGGGGTCCAGCCATGGTGGAGCAGATTTGATGGGCCCAATAGCATAATTCTGCTCCTATATTTTATGGTCTTAAGACCTCCACATACACAGTAGATGTTTATTATGTTCTTCACTGCAAAAGCTGCTCCTATCAGGCAGGAGGTACAGAAGCCTTTAGTTCCACACTGTAATCATGGAGCCAAACACTACAGAAACAGGCCCATGAGTCAGCTGGTTCATGCTGACCAAGACACCCATCTGAGCCAATTTCATTTGCCAGCATACCTTGTACAAGTCCAATTGTCTTTTAAAAGTTGTTTTGGTACCTGCCTCAACCACTTCCTCTGGAAACTCATTTCAAAACTCTGAACCACACCCTGTGTGTAATAAAAAAATGCTGCTCCTCGAGCACCTATTAAATCTTTCCCCTCTCACCTTGAACTTATGCCCTCTAGTTCTGGATTCCGAAACCTGGGAAAGAGAGTGAGTGCACTCAGTCAACTAATGGCATTTTTTGGTTCTGTATGAGTATAGGAAGCAGCCCCAATATATTCATTGACCTACTTGGGGAATATAAAAGACAGGTTCAGGAACAGCTACTTTCTTACAACTATCAGGTTCTTGAACCAACCTGCACAATGCTAACCTTACCTCAGAAACAGACTGAATTTTGCATTACTAATGACTGTGTCAGTCCTAATTGCGACTTTACATCAACTTCAAAGTTGAGAGAAAGCTTTGGGACATCAACAACTGAATTGGTGCTGGTGCCTACAGTCATACAGGAACCAGCCCCGATGAAGAGCCTTGGCCCAAAATGTCGACACCAATCCTGATGAAGTGTCTTGGCCTGCGACGTTGACTGTTTATTCCTCTGCATAGATGCTGCCTGATCTGCTCAGTTCTTCCAGCATTTTGTGTGTGTTTCTCTGGATTTCCAGCATCTGCAGAATTACTTGTGTTTGTGCAGAAACCAATAATCTCATCACTTTTACAGTCAACTTCCACCCAGCTCTCACTTTCACATGATCTTTCAGTGACTCTCCCCTCCATCTCAGGAATTAGGATAATGTATCTACTTGTACTTTCTGGTTTGCTCTTCTGTCCCTCTAACCACTCTGTTTCTCATGGTAATTTCACATGCAACCATAATTTTGGATCCTGACAGCTGACAGGCACCTTTGCTGAGCACTGCATTGTGCTTGAGACTGCAGATCAAGTGTCATGATGGTCTGTATGCAATGGGCTTAGGATTGATCTGGACATGGAAGGGAAATATGCAGAAATTCTTCTCAAATGGTTCCACACACCCTTCTCACCTGATGTATAAAGTCCAATTGCAACTCTACCATACTTTCAATGCGTAGGTCCTGCAGGTAAATGCACTCGGGTGCTACAAGGTTTGCACTCAGTTTGGTTGTACTTACAGGCTGGGAATGAGATTTATTTCACTTTTTCTATAGTTGATTCTGCCACAGGGATGTGACTACATTCATAAATGTGAAAATAACAGGAAGCAAACCATCCTTCATCTTACATCTATTTATTGCAAACATGTCTTCAAATGAAATATGTAAAATCTTGCAGTTAGAAATTATACGCAAAATGTTAATCAGAAGCAACCAAAGCTAAGACTGCGTTTCTTTCTTGCTCATGTAGGATGGTAAATTAAACACATACAACCTTTTGCTGTCAAGCCATTCAGATGCCAAGTACTATGGATGTTTTAAAGAGTTTATTGTGATTCTACTCATTTATTTTCTCTCCTTAGCTTCATTCTTGAAAACAATACACCAAAACTTTGTGTCATTTCAAGGTTGCAAGTACATGCTCTCTTCCTTTGTGGTCACTTCTCATAAACTTTATCAGATTATAGGAGTGGGGTGAACAAGCTATAGATGGTACACAGCACAAGAAGATTATTCCAGATCAACATTTGGTTGTAAACTCTATACAACCCAGCTTCCTGTTTTTTTTTCCTCTCAGATTCAGTCAGCTAAACACAAGTCTCGTAAAAAAAAACTCCTCAGAAAGACATATTGTACATGATTTTCACGTACTGCCTTTCTAAGAATTAGGCCAGATGCAGTAAGCATCTAACACCTGTGAAGGACTCTGAAACACAAGGGTTATCTTCTCATAACTCAGCACACACCTCTCATCACCAATACAAACAAGATAACACACAACCTGACTTCCTCGTAATCTTGAGTAATCTCTTCTTTGTAAGCAGTGAAGTATAAATCTTGCAAGGCTATTTTAAAATCAAAAAACCACTTTTGGACACAGTAATGTTTTGTTAAGCCCAGCAGGAAGACCCTACTTGATTTCTTGGAAATGGTGATCCAACAATTGATATCAGTACAATAACGTGGTTGCAGATGTTTCTACAGTTTGTGTGAGGTTGTTGAACAAGAGGAATGAAACCAGCAGGATTGTAATAACCTTCATTACTGCTTCTGGTGTAGTCACTTCTCTTAATGGGGATCTCCTGGGCTTTGCTGACAGCGCTGGTATCTACTGAAACTTCTTTAATATGTCAAAACTAGTTTGTTTAGCAACATTTCTGTCTCAAGAGGTCACAATGAAAGGCCCACATCAATACAGACTAGAGGGGAATGGGGCTGGACTTTGAAGCAGATGAATAAAATACTAAGCACATGTAGTTTCTTCTTGGTCTTTGCGAACACTGAAGTACAAGTAGAAGATTTGAAGAATCATGGAACAAAGAACAGTACAGCATTCTACAGGTCCTATGGTCTACAATGCTGTATCTCTTATACACCTCTATCACATCACTTCTCATCCTCCTTCACTCCAAAGAGAAAAGCTCGCTCAACCTTTCTTCACAAGACTCGTCAATGCAGATGGCATCTTGGTAAATCTCCTTGCACCCTCTCTGAAGGTTCCATATCCTTCCTATAATGAGGCAACCACAACTGAACACAATACTCCAAGTGTGGTCTAACCAGGGTTTTATAGTAACATTACCTCATGGTTCTTGAACTCAATCCTCTGACTAATGAAGGCCTACACATCATAAGCAACACACACAATTCTGGAGCATCTCTGAAGGTCAGGCAGCATCTATGGAAAAGAGTAAACAGTTGACGTTTTGGGCCAGGGTGAAGAAGAAAGAGGGAAGATGCCAGAATAAAAAGGTGCAGGGAGAGAGAAGAGGCTAGCTGGAAGACGATAGGAGAAGCCAGGTGGTTGGGAAAGGTCCAAGAGCTGGAGAAGAAAGAATCTTATAGGAGAGGGGAGTGAACGATAGGAGAAAGGGAAGGAGGAAGGGACCAAGGGGGAAGTAATAGGCAGATGAGAAGAAGTAAAAGGTGAAAGTGAAATATAGAGGGGGGGCAATTTTGATCACCGTTAAGAGAAGTAGATATTCATACTATCAGGTTGGAGGGTACTCAGATGGAATATAAGGTGTTGCTTCTCCTGAGGGTTGCTTCATCTTGGCACGAGAGGCTGCCATGGATCGACACGTTGGAGCTGGAATGGGAATCCGAATTAAAATGTTTGGCGTGAAGTCCCACTTGTGGTGGAAGCAGTGGCCCAATTTATGTTGGGTCTCACCAATGTAGAGAAGGGAACATCAGACACAATAAACAACACCAGCAGATTGGCCTCACCTGGAAGGACTGTTTTGGGTCCCTGTTTTGTGAGGAAGGAGGTGAATGGGCAGGTGTAGCACTTGGGCTGTTTGCAGGGATAAGTACTGGGAGGAAGATTATTGGGGAGGGATGAATGGACAAGGAAATCGCGGAGAGACTGATCCCTGCAGAAAGCAGATGTACGGGGAGGTAAAGATAGGTTTAGTGGTAGGATCCCTTTGGAGATGGCGGAAGTTGTGGAGGATAATGTATTGGACGTGGTGGTTAATGGGTTGGTAGGCAAGGACAAGAAGGTCTCTATCACAATTACAGTGGCGGATAGATGGGTTAAGCACGGATGTATGGAAAATAGAGGAGGTGCGAGTGAGGGCAGCATCAATATCAGAGGAAGGTAAACCACCATAAGCCTTCTTAACCACCCTATCAACTTGAAATCCCATTAATATTTAAGGATGGCCTTTAGGTGTGCTTGTTTTCTGATTTATGTGCAGAATGTAAAGGGAATTCCAGAGTGACACTGCATAAGATTTTCTGATGAACTGTGAGCTACTAGAGTTTTCCGGTCACAAGCCATTGGGAGTCTGCTATTTCTTCCAGCATGCCCCCCTATTCGAGCTCCCAGTGCTAGGGTCCTTCTGCCTCCGAGGAGCTGATCTGGCCCCTGAATTTTGCCAGAGAAAGAGAAAGCTGGGGAGAGGCTGAGTCTCACTGGTCTGGGGTGGTACTGCAGTAATTAGCTTGCACCTCACATGGCCACGGCTGGAGGCGGGTGGACTCGAGGTCAGTGACACCACCGTGCATCGTGGGAGATAGAAGATTGAATGCAGTCAGCTGGCTGCTGGCTGTGTGCCCAGAGACCCGAGTTCTTTGGGCACAGAGCTCGGAAAAAGTGATGCAACAGACTTTTTAACACCATAAATCGGCGAGTTGCTTTGTTATGTCTCCCCTCTCGCTGTGAAATGGGGGACACCTCTTTTTCCCTTATTTGGGAGAGAGAGAGCCTGTGGTATGTCGAATACCAGTGAACGAGCAGTCTTTGGGGTACTGCAAGCCTGTGTCTTTATTGATGCTTTGCTACATGCTCGAGTACTTGGTGGAGGGTGCAGATGCTTTTTTGCTGATGGGGTGGGGGTCATTGCTTTACTGCTGATTATGCGTGGGAGGGGGGAGCTGGGGGGGCTTTGGGGTTCTAATATTTAACTGTCATTCATTCTTTGGGGCACTCCTCTGTTTTCATGGATGTTTGTGAAGAAAAAGAATTTCAGGATGTATATTGTATATATTTCTCTGACATTAAATTTACCTATCGAAACCTATTGATGACTCAGGAGACTGTCATATATCCCTAGACAGGTACCTGCTATCATCCACAAAACTTCCACTTTGAAAAGCCTGCAAGTATGAGGAGTTATGGTGGTACCAACCAGAGGGACTTCATTAGCTCATTATGTTACTGGGCTGTTAATCATCTTGGGCACTAGACTCCCCAGCACACTGGACACCTTCAAGTAGCAACGTCTCAAAAAGGAGGCATCCATAATTAAGGACCCCCATCACCCAGGACAGACTCTCTCCTCATTGTTACCATCAGGGAGAAGGAACAGTATAGGAGCCTGAAGGCACACTCTTAATGATTTAGGAATAGCTTCTTGCCCTTGGCCATCAGATTTCTGAATGGTTGGTGAATCCATGAACACTACCTCACTTCTTTTTTGTTCTCCTTTTTCAATACTTATTTGATCTAACATGTATACTTCTTGCTACCATTTAGTTACTATTATGTATTGCACTGTCCTGCTGCTGGATAACAACAAATTTCACGACATATGTCAGTGATATTAAACCTGATGGTAGAGTATTACAGCACAGGAACAGGGCCTTTAGTCCAGAGTAAGTGATCTCAGTCTTACCTGGTTCCAAAGTTCAAAGTTCATTTATTATCAAAGTACATACAGAGTATGCTAATATATACTACCCTGAGATCCATTTTCTTACAGGCATGTACAGGAAAATAAATAAATAGAATATAATTTATGGAAAAAACTGCACAAAGACTGACA
This sequence comes from Mobula hypostoma, assembly GCF_963921235.1. NCBI lineage: Eukaryota > Metazoa > Chordata > Chondrichthyes > Myliobatiformes > Myliobatidae > Mobula > Mobula hypostoma. Next base: position 47,942,252 of record NC_086118.1, on the reverse strand, counting down.
AACAAGCAATGTGCAAAAGAAGATAAATTGTGCAAATAAAAAATAAGTAAATAAATAATACTGAAAATATGAATTGTAGAGTCCTTGAAAGTCTATACCTTGAAAATAATAACTGTTCCTAAACCTGGTGGTATGAGACCAAAATCGACCTTCTGCCTGTAGTTTCAAAGCATGCATTCAGGCTAGAACTTGCAAGTTGCAAGCTGAGTATGCATAGAGCTATCTGATTCTCAAAAATACCTAGACTGGTTCACTAGTATTGACCGTTCATGTCTCTCCACAAATGCTGCCTGACCCGTTGAGTTCCTCTAGTACTTTGCTTGTTGATTCTTTGATGCTCTTTCACAGGAGGAAGAGTGAGTCTTATTATGTGCAGGCCCATCCATGACTCTTCTAAATGTTCTTGTAAGTATAACTTCACTGCATTCCAGCAGTATCTGATTTCAAACTTGGGATACTTTGCAACTTGCGATGAGATTGACAAGGTACAAAACAAAATTGAATAACTCACTGGAATTCATCCAGTGTCCACAATGAACAAAATTAGCACAGACACCTAGTGCAGATAATGTGTTGCCTCTATACAATGCTATAGACGACTGCATCCTCCAAATCTTTATTTTCATTGAAACATTCAAGGTGGTTGTCGATACCTTCAAATTTTTCGTAGTTCCTAACTTGTTGAAGTAGTAAAATAGTTTCATTTTCATTCCTGGCTGTTTCTGATGTCCCCAAGCCTGAATGTTTGAAACCGCAGTGAGCAAAACAGTTCGGAATTGCCTTATTGCTTATTTCTCACCAACTATCACTGACAAAAACCATTGCTATTTGAACACAAATACACACAAATCAAGCTATTTAAAAACTGCTTGCTTTTGGCACAATGTAGTCTAATGGCCAAACAAGGGTGCCTGACCTACGCTAGTTAAAAGGGCGCCTGACTGATGCTAGTTACAAGGGCGCCTGACCGAGGCTAGTTACAAGGGTGCCTGACTGGCGCTAGTTACAAGGGTGCCTGATCGGCGCTAGTTACAAGGGCGCTGGACTGATGCTAGTTACAAGGGCGCCTGACAGACGCTAATTACAAGGCCGCCTGACCGACGCTAGTTACAAGGCCGCCTGACCGACGCTAGTTACAAGGGCTCCTGACCGACGCTAGTTACAAGGGCGCCTGACCTACGCTAGTTACAAGGGCGCCTGACCTACGCTAGTTACAAGGGCGCCTGACCGGCGCTAGTTACAATGGCGCCGGACTGATGCTAGTTAAAAGGGAGCCTGACCGACGCTAGTTACAAGGGCGCCTGACTGATGCTAGTTACAAGGGCGCCTGACTGACACTAGTTACAAGGCCGCCTGACCTACGCTAGTTACAAGGGCGCCTGACTGATGCTAGTTACAAGGGCGCCTGACCGATGCTAGTTACAAGGGCGCCTGACTGACGCTAGTTACAAGGCCGCCTGACCGACGCTAGTTACAAAGGCGCCTGACTGATGCTAGTTACAAGGGCGCCTGACTGATGCTAGTTACAAGGGCTCCTGACCGACGCTAGTTACAAGGCCGCCTGACCGACGCTAGTTACAAAGGCGCCTGACCGACGCTAGTTACAAGGGTGCCTGACTGACGCTAGTTACAAGGGCACCTGACTGACGCTAGTTACAAGGCCGCCTGACCGACGCTAGTTACAAAGGCGCCTGACTGATGCTAGTTACAAGGGCGCCTGACTGACGCTAGTTACAAGGCCGCCTGACCGACGCTAGTTACAAAGGCGCCTGACTGATGCTAGTTACAAGGGCGCCTGACTGATGCTAGTTACAAGGGCTCCTGACCGACGCTAGTTACAAGGCCGCCTGACCGACGCTAGTTACAAAGGCGCCTGACCGACGCTAGTTACAAGGGTGCCTGACTGACGCTAGTTACAAGGGCACCTGACTGACGCTAGTTACAAGGCCGCCTGACCGACGCTAGTTACAAAGGCGCCTGACTGATGCTAGTTACAAGGGCGCCTGACTGACGCTAGTTAAAAGGGAGCCTGACCGACGCTAGTTACAAGGGCGCCTGACTGATGCTAGTTACAAGGGCGCCTGACCGATGCTAGTTACAAGGGCGCCTGACTGACGCTAGTTACAAGGGCGCCTGACTGACGCTAGTTACAAGGGCGCCTGACTGATGCTAGTTACAAGGGCGCCTGACCTACGCTAGTTACAAGGGCACCTGACTGATGCTAGTTACAAGGGCGCCTGACCGATGCTAGTTACAAGGGTGCCTGACTGACGCTAGTTACAAGGGTGCCTGACCGATGCTAGTTACAAGGGCGCCTGACTGACGCTAGTTACAAGGGCGCCTGACCGATGCTAGTTACAAGGGCGCCTGACTGATGCTAGTTACAAGGGCGCCTGACCTACGCTAGTTACAAGGGCACCTGACTGATGCTAGTTACAAGGGCGCCTGACCGATGCTAGTTACAAGGGTGCCTGACTGACGCTAGTTACAAAGGTGCCTGACCGATGCTAGTTACAAGGGCGCCTGACTGACGCTAGTTACAAGGGCGCCTGACCGATGCTAGTTACAAGGGCACCTGACCGATGCTAGTTACAAGGGCGCCTGACCGACGCTAGTTACAAGGGCGCCTGACCGACGCTAGTTACAAGGCCGCCTGACCCACGCTAGTTACAAAGGTGCCTGACCGATGCTAGTTACAAGGGGGCCTGACGGACGCTAGTTACAAGGCTGCCTGACCGCGCTAATTACAAGGGCACCCGATTGATGCTAGTTACAAGGCCGCCTGACCGACGCTAGTTACAAGGCCGCCTGACCAACGCTAGTTACAAGGGCGCCTGACCTACGCTAGTTACAATGGCGCCTGACTGACGCTAGTTAAAAGGGAGCCTGACCGACGCTAGTTACAAGGGTGCAGGACCTGTGCTAGTTACAAGGGCGCCTGACTGATGCTAGTTACAAGGGCGCCTGACTGACACCAGTTACAAGGCCGCCTGACCTACGCTAGTTACAAGGGCACCCGACTGATGCTAGTTACAAGGGCGCCTGACCTACGCTAGTTACAAGGGCACCTGACTGACGCTAGTTACAAGGGCGCCTGACCGACGCTAGTTACAAGGGTGCCTGACTGACGCTAGTTAAAAGGGAGCCTGACCGACGCTAGTTACAAGGGTGCCTGACTGACGCTAGTTACAAGGGCGCCTGACTGATGCTAGTTACAAGGGCTCCTGACCGACGCTAGTTACAAGGCCGCCTGACCGACGCTAGTTACAAAGGCGCCTGACCGACGCTAGTTACAAGGGTGCCTGACTGACGCTAGTTACAAGGGCGCCTGACTGACGCTAGTTACAAGGCCGCCTGACCGACGCTAGTTACAAAGGCGCCTGACTGATGCTAGTTACAAGGGCGCCTGACTGACGCTAGTTAAAAGGGAGCCTGACCGACGCTAGTTACAAGGGCGCCTGACTGATGCTAGTTACAAGGGCGCCTGACCGATGCTAGTTACAAGGGCGCCTGACTGACGCTAGTTACAAGGCCGCCTGACTGACGCTAGTTACAAAGGCGCCTGACTGATGCTAGTTACAAAGGCGCCTGACTGATGCTAGTTACAAGGGCGCCTGACTGACGCTAGTTAAAAGGGAGCCTGACCGACGCTAGTTACAAGGGTGCAGGACTGGTGCTAGTTACAAGGGCGCCTGACTGATGCTAGTTACAAGGGCGCCTGACCTACGCTAGTTACAAGGGCACCTGACTGATGCTAGTTACAAGGGCGCCTGACCGATGCTAGTTACAAGGGTGCCTGACTGACGCTAGTTACAAAGGTGCCTGACCGATGCTAGTTACAAGGGCGCCTGACTGACGCTAGTTACAAGGGCGCCTGACCGATGCTAGTTACAAGGGCACCTGACTGACGCTAGTTACAAAGGTGCCTGACCGATGCTAGTTACAAGGGCGCCTGACTGACGCTAGTTACAAGGGCGCCTGACCGATGCTAGTTACAAGGGCACCTGACCGATGCTAGTTACAAGGGCGCCTGACCGACGCTAGTTACAAGGGCGCCTGACCGACGCTAGTTACAAGGCCGCCTGACCCACGCTAGTTACAAAGGTGCCTGACCGATGCTAGTTACAAGGGGGCCTGACGGACGCTAGTTACAAGGCTGCCTGACCGCGCTAATTACAAGGGCACCCGATTGATGCTAGTTACAAGGCCGCCTGACCGACGCTAGTTACAAGGCCGCCTGACCAACGCTAGTTACAAGGGCGCCTGACCTACGCTAGTTACAATGGCGCCTGACTGACGCTAGTTAAAAGGGAGCCTGACCGACGCTAGTTACAAGGGTGCAGGACCTGTGCTAGTTACAAGGGCGCCTGACTGATGCTAGTTACAAGGGCGCCTGACTGACACCAGTTACAAGGCCGCCTGACCTACGCTAGTTACAAGGGCACCCGACTGATGCTAGTTACAAGGGCGCCTGACCTACGCTAGTTACAAGGGCACCTGACTGACGCTAGTTACAAGGGCGCCTGACCGACGCTAGTTACAAGGGTGCCTGACTGACGCTAGTTACAAGGCTGCCTGACTGATGCTAGTTCAAAGGATGCCCGACTGAAGCTCGTTACAACCTGTTCAGCAAGTCTTCTGCCCCTATCAATTTTATTCCATTTTATTTTTTATTTTGTGATACAGTGCAGAATAGTCCCTTCTGGCCCTTCGAGCCACACTGCTCAGCAGCACCCAGCCACCACAATTTAACCTATAGGATTAATTTACAACGACCAACTAATCTACCCGATATGCCTTTGGACTGTCGGTAGAAATCAGAGCACCCAGAGAAAACCCATGCATTCCACAGACAGGATGTACAGACTCCTTACAGAGCATGCTGGTATTGAACGCCGGCTTACCAGGCTGTTATTAAGTGGCACAGTGTCTCAAATAAATGAAAGGAATCTCAGCAATGTTCTAGACTTGTTTTTGTTAAGAGTTGTCCCTAATAAGCGGCTGCTCTGATTTACCCATTGCCACATTAACTGGAAATGTACATCTGAGAATATGAGATGTTGTGTACTTGAAAGTGAGTCTGTAGGTTGTGGAATCAATTCAGAATTGAGGTGAGTGAAGTTATCCTCACTGGTTCAGGAGCCTGATGGCTGTTCCTGAACCTGGTGGTGCAAGACCTATGGCTTCTGTACCTCCTTCCTGATAATAGCAGTGAGAAGAGAGCATGGCCTGGGTGATGGGGGTCCTTGATGATGTACGCTGCTTTCTTGTGGACTGGGCTGTATCTCCCCACTTTCGGTACACTTTTCCATTGCTAGACACCGCTGTTTTCATACCAGGCCGTGATTCAACCAGTTAGGATACATTCCACTGTGCATCTATACAAGTTTACAAAATGTCACCAACCGATTTCTGAGACAAATTAAAACAAGGAGTGCAAATAGTGTACAAGCTTCATTCTGGTAGGAAAGGAAAGAAAGAAGGAGTAGTTATTACCCCTCAACCACCAGGCTCCTGAATCAGTGTGGATAACTTCATTCACCTCAGTACTGAACTGTTCCACAATCTATGCACTAACCTTCAAGGACTCTACAACTTATGTTCTCCCAACTCTTCTTTAATTTATTTATCTATCTATTTATCGACCGAAATTGCACAGTTTGTCTTCTTATATACACGGATTCTATTCTGTTTCTTTGCATCTGCACTCGCAATCCAAGCCTGCAGTCCGGGATCTGTCAATTTTGAGTATCGATAGATATTTTAAATGTCTTAAAACAATGTTGCTTTCAGAAATATCCATGGCTGTGACTGTGGATTTCAGCTGCAGTTATCCTGAATGGGAATATTGATTGATTCTCATCAGAGCTACACACGACGCCAAGCCCTTTATCAGCACCATCACGCCATCTATTGTGAAAGCCCGCAAGAAAATGAATCTCAGGGTAGTATATGGTGACATATAGGTACTTTGATGATCAGTTTACTATGAACTTTGAGGGAACAGTAGCTGAAGTATTTACAAGTCCCATTGAAGCCCAAGAATGTATAACACAGAGTGTGAATTGTTCATGTCCTATTTAAGGACAATCCTCGAAGAGGACCACATCCTTGGTTTGGGGGTTTGCGTGTTTCAATGACCCATAGAGCTATGTTTGGCTGTAGCCAGGGCTTTATGATTTGGCTCTTGGTAGGGTCACTCATGCAAAACAGGTCAGAGGGTAGAGGCCAGACTAAGAGTGGTCCACAGGTCCTTAAGGGTTGGGGGGAGGGGGTTCAAGTTCAGGGCTAACAACCCTGACTGGGAAAACAAAACTGTTACAGAAACAGCAATGAAGAATCCTTCTACATCTGAGAGTGATGGTGTTCCTGAGTCTCCACCAGGACTTGCATGAGTGACAGGAGTGGAAACCGAACCATTGACATGATGAAGGGAGACCTGAACACCACCAGAGATGGAGGATCTTCATTGCTGCCCTAAATGCCATAACAATAACAGGCAGTAGAGTAGAGACTTAAGGATAATGGAGTTGCCTTTCCAGGCAATAACGTTCTGAAGGAGAAAGAGAGCACTGAAAATGTGCAGGCATTGAATGTTGCAATGAGGAAACAGAAATGCAAGAAATCAGTATTACCTTTGGAAATCTATTCCAAAGTGTAGCAGGCGTCCAATAATTTACTAGCTTTGCAGTAGAGATATCAGAGTTCAGATGACAGACAAATCATTTTACCCACAGTCATTTATGAAGGCAGAAAGCCAAATGAACCAAATCCGAAGATGTGAGAATCCATGACCACATCATCACACTCATGAACTTTTCAACATTGTAACTTTGTAAAGTTTTCATATCTAGCTCCTAAAGACAGGTTCAAATGTGGTTTGGATGTGGGGGGAGAAAAGGTTCCAGTTGGAGCTGTTCAGCACAAAAGGCCTTTAGTTTGAATTGGCATGCATCGCTGTTTGGGTTTGGTTTATGAGTGTCACGTATACCAAGGTAGAGATAAAATTTACAAGAATGTTGTTGGGATTTGAGGAAGTGTATTATAGGGAAAGGTTGAATAGGTTAGCACTTTATTCCCTGAAGCATAGAAGAAAGAGAGGAGATTTGATAGAGGTATACAAAATTATGAGGGGTACAGATAGGGTAGATGCAAGCAGGCTCCTTCCACTGAGGTTGGGGGAAATGAGAACTGGAGGTCATAGGTTAAAAGTGGAAGGTAAAATATTTAAGGTAACCTGAAGGGGAACTTCACTTGGAAGGTAGTGCAAGTGTAAACAAGCTGTCAGCAGGAGTGGTGGATGCAGGTTCGATTGCAACATTTAAGAGAAGTTTGGATAAGTACATGGATGGGAGGGGTAGGGAAGGCTATGGTCCGGGTGCACGTCGATGGGACGAGGCAGAATACCAGTTCAGCATGGGTTGAATGGGCCTATTTCTGTGCTGCAGTGCTCTGTGACTATGAAAGAGACCTGTTTGCATTGATACACCAAAGCAACTTCTAGAGACACTACTGATGAAATATAGTGGCAAAGGGCAACTCTAACAGATGTTGCACAGAAGTCAGATAAAACAGTGAGATTATTTGATGACCACCAGATTATTTTACATCAAACAGATGATAATGAACAGCTATTTCCCAGAATCCGTATACATACTTAGCAAGATCCGGATTTTTCAAATTTCTGTGTAGTTGCACACAGAAGCACTTAGCAAACAACATGCATAGAGTTGTAGTCCTGCAGTTGTAATGGAGAGAAACCCACTGCAAAGTAGGATGAGATTTTGCCAGGCAATGATAAATATTGTGATCTTATTGCTCAAATTTGCAAGAAGATAATCTGCATTTCACAGGAAGTGCTGAAGTAACTTCACCATCACAACACCAAACTGAAACGGTGCTGGTGTAATTCTGAACAGCCAGAGATGTTGTTTCTCATTTCAAAGGTAGTTGCAAATGGACTGATACCTGTAAAAGAAAATGGTAATTCAAACATGAACTCCACACATTCAGGTGATAAGGCAGAGCTTTGTTCACTTTTGTGGATGATTCATTATATTATTTTTGTTAAGATCTAGTGATAGTGTTAGCAGTAATTGAAAAAAAAATCAACTGCTGTAAATCTGAAATAAAATCAGAAGCCTGAGAAAGTTAGGCAGCATCGGGGAGAAAAATAACATAATATTTTTGTTCATTATCCTTCATCAGTGAGAAAATGAGAAATCAATTTCTGTTATACAGATAGCTGGGTACATAAGGGAATAGTTCGGAAACTGTGAGGCCAGGCTGTGCTTGAGAAAGACGCGATAAAGCTGGGAAATAGAAATAATGCTGGGAGCCAAAAGCCAAAAGGAAAATGCTCAAAACGCCCAAAAGACAGGGAAATACCTGAATAGCAAGAGGAAACAGAGGGATAACACTCCAGCAGAAATGGGCAGTTCCGATAGTTAGTAGAAATTGTTGAATTTGATATTGAATACCAAAGACTACAATGAAGCCTGAAGTTACACACTCAGCGACTCAGGAACAGCCCCTCTGCCATCCAATTCCTAAATGGACATTGAACTCTTGAACAGTGCCTCTCTTTTTTATTATGTATTATTTCTGGTTTTTTGCACAAATTTTCATCTATTCAATACATGTATACTGTAATTGATTAACTTATTTATTGTTACTATTTTTTTTCTTCTCTATTATGTATTGCATTGAACTGCTGCTGCTAAGTTAACAAATTTCACAGCACATGCCAATGATAATAAGTCTGATTCTGATGTGGCCAGATGGAAGATGAAGCATGATTCCTCGAGCTTACTTTGGGCTTCACTGCAATAAGGCAGGGGGCCTTAGAAAGACAGGTCTGATCCTGGGAGGATGTGGTGGGACAGTGTAGAGGGAGCTTTACCCTGTGTCTGACCCTGGAAGTATGTGATGGGACGGTTTAGAAGGAGCTTCATTCTGTGCCTGACCACAGGAGTGTGAGATGGGACAGAGTGGAAGGAGCTTCACCCTGTGTCTGACTTCAGGAGTGTGTGATGGGACGGTTGGAAGGAGCTTCACCCTGTGTCTGACCCTGGGAGTGTGTGACAAGATGGTTTAGAAGGAACTTCATTCTATGCCTGACCACGGGAGTGTCTGATGAGACTGTGTAAATTATGACGGAAGTAGATGAAGTAGGCAGTCTGAGTTTTTAATCCCAAGGAAGGAAGGATGTCTACAGCTTGAGCACACAGTTTTAACATGAGAGGAGAAAAATGTAAAGATCAGGATGGAGAATTAAAGTGAGGGAAACTGAATGCTCTGGACGGAATGGGGGTGTCCTGTAAAGTGGCCACCCTCTATACGTTTGATTGTTCAGAGAGATATGAGAAACTGAATGCCATATAATGGAATTTAATGAACTGCTGCTTCACCTAAAGGAACTATTTAGTCCATGGTTGATGGGAAGGAAGAAGAGCAGAAGTTGTTAATAGTCTTGCATTCCCTTCATAAGAAGAATGAAGAATGGAATTGGACTGAGAGATGAAATCCCAAAGATTTATGACCACCAGGTTCAGGAACAGTTATTACCCTACAACCATCAAGCTCCAGAACCAACGTGGTTAACTTCACGCACCTCAATTCTGAACTGATTCCACAACCTATGGCCTCACATTCAAGGACTCTACAAATAATGTCCTTAGCATTTATTTATTTATTTATTTATTCATTATGTGCATGATTTATCTTATTTTATACAGAAGTTGTCAGCGTTCGTGAAATACAGAAAACATGAGAATATACATATTGTTTATATAAATTATACATATACATATATAATGTGTGTATACAATTTGTCTTCTTTCGAACATTGTTTTTTTGTCAATCTTTATTTATGTATAGCTTTTCACAAATTTTATTGTATTTCTTTATTTTCCTGTAAATGCCTGTAGGAAAATTAACCTCAAGGTAGGAAATGGTAATGGTGACGTACTGTACACATACTTTGATTATAAATTGACTTTGACTATGCCAAGCGCTGAGTTCCTCCCACATTCCGAGATTCCTGGCTTAGTAGGTCAATTGGCCACTTTATATGGGGGTGAGAGGTAGAACCTGTGGGGAGATGACGGGAACGTGGGTCGAATTTGTAAAAAACGGATTAATTGTAGGATTAATGGTCGGTGCTTACTTTATGGGCTGAAGTGCCTATTCCCGTGCTGTCTCTTTCCATGACCCACAGTTCATTTAGAGATTAGTAGGGGTGGTGATGCAATGGCAGCAAACAATTTATAGAGTTATTGAAAAGAATAACACAGAAAACAGGCTCTTCAGCCTATCTAGTCTGTGCTGAGCCATTTAAACTGCCTACTCCCATTGACCTGCACTGGGACCATAACCCTCCATACCTCTACCATCCATGCAGCTATCCAAACTTCTCTTAAACCTTGAAATTGAGCTTGCATGCACCACGTGCTGGCAGCTCATTTCACACTTCCACAACCCTCTGAGTGAAAAAGTTTCCCCTCAAGTTATCTTTAAACTTTTCACCTTTTACCCTTAACCCATGAAATCTGGTTGTAGTCCCATCTGACCTCAGTGGAACAGCCTTCTTGCATTTACCCTATCTATATCATACTGATTTTAACAAGTTAAGGAAGAGATCAACTCCACGTATTGAAAGATGCCTAGAAGAGGCAAGTATGGCAAAATTACTCTAGTTTCACAATGAATCATGGTCTCTCATTAGCTTTTCATTTATAAATATGTGCATTCACACTTTGATTTTGTTCCAGCAGTATGTCATCATCTTCACACAGGACTGAAGTTAGTACACTCAGAATTACGAGGTAGAGAGGAGAAAGCACCATTGTGAGAAAAATTAATGCAAAGTTAAGTGTCTGACATCATCATTCCCGTCAGTCATTAGACAAGACTCCAACAATGGGACTTTGGTGAAGTTGTCCAAATTTCTATTGTAATTCTATGAAGTACTTAGTTCATGTTGCAAAAGATGAGAGAAATACAAGTAGATGTCTGCAAACACTGATGCATCTAATTTACTTATTATTTTGAACACAAGAGATTCTGCAGATACTGGAAATCCAGAGTAACACACAAAATGCTGGAGAAACTCAGTAAATCAGGCAGCATTTATGGAGAGGAATGAAGAGCTGATGTTTCGGACTGTGATGTCAAGATTTTTATTCCTCTCCTTGATCCTACCTGACCTGCTGAATTCCTCCAGTATTTTGTGTCTGTTATTTTTGGGAGGGGTCTAGATGTTGCTGTCTAGATAAACAGCCATTTTCGAGTCCTAAATTCCCCTGAACTCTGTGGCTTCCTGAGTGTCAACCACATTGCTGATTGTGGTGTCACAGGGCTTGACCAGGTAAAGGGTGGCAGATTTCTTCCACCGAAGAACATTCGTGAACCAGAGGGGTTTTTAGCCACAGTCCAGTATTTTACAGAGTCAACTACAGTTGGCTAGTGAAAGAATAAACTCAGGTGGTTTCAGATCAACAAAGTATAATATTTCACCAAGCATACAACTGAGCAGTCCAATCTGACTAGAGAAGATGGTCAAGAATTTTAATCTGTAATGATTGAATATGATTATGAAAAATATCTATACCAAAAAGGGAGAGCAATATAATGACTTTTTGAAGATTTACAGTATGTAAATAAATCACATGGTTAGAGGGCATCGTGACATCACCATGCTGTAACACCATGTGCTACAGCTAGAATATAGCAGCTTTTTCTTAAAGCAACTGTGACCTGTTGGTATTAGTGAAAATGTAAACTCCAGCAGAATCCAAGGTTCATGTTAGGATGCATTATAGATTGCCCCAAGCATGATGTAGCAATACACAGGGCAATGAGAAATAGGTAAACTAATCTCACACAATAACTACTGAAGTAGCCGTGACTAATACATACAGTTGGCACATCACTGAAATTATGCAAGTACTATATAGTCAAAATCCCCAACCTCAATAATCAAGCAGTGACTATTCATAGCACATGTCCTGTCTGTATCAGAGACTTTTAATGAAAGTTGACACTTCTTCCAAGCACATTCAACTGAGAGTTCAGGCAGTAATGTAATTATTCAGCAAGTTTCAGAATTGGAAAACTTTTAGCAGTTTCAATTTGTGATTTAGGGAGAGGTAAGTGTGGATAAATTTCACTGGTTTACATGTAGAATGGGACAAAACTAAACACTGAAGCAGTTGGGTTGGAGGGAGGAGGTGAACAAGAAACTGTATTTGTGGAGGGAATAAAAGATAAAGATTCCAATATTTTCTAGTTTGGAACTGGCCAGGTTTGTTTTATGCTCTTCATTCATCTTGTACTTGATTCCTATAATCAGGAAACAGATGATGAGGCTAACGCAGATGACAGTCTCAAAAATGCCCCCTCGGATTTTGATACTTTTGCAGAGCAGGACCATGCGTACAATAATTGACCAGAACGTCTGACTGACTGATGAACTGCCTGGACTGTATGTTCTGGCAAATGGGACTATTTTGGATGGAGCATCATGATTGGTATGGCTCCACTTGCTTTAAGTAGACCACTATCATTGTGGTACTTAGGAAAAACAAGGTAGTGTGCCTTAAAGATTATTGCGTGGAGGCTCTGACATCCACCAACACGAAGTGCTTTAAGAGGGTGGTCATGGTACACATTGACTCCAGCCTCCCAGAAAACTCAACCTATTCAATTTGCTTACTGCTGAAACAGATCTACAACATTCACCATCTTCCTGGCCCGACACACATCTCTACATTGGACTACTGCTTGTTGGCTATAGCCTGGCCTTCAATACAATGATTCTAAGCAAATTCCTCCCCAGGCTTCAGACCTGCGATTCAGCACCTCCTCTCGCACTGGATTCTTGACTTCCTGACCAACAGACGGCTAACGGTAACAATAGGCAGAAAACACCGCCGCCACAACGATTCTCAACCCTGGTGCCCCACAATGCCTCATCCTCAGACTTCTGCTCTACTCCCTGTATACTGATGACTGCATAGCCTGATTCTGCCCGAATTCCATCTACAATTTGCATATTATACCACTGTATTTCAAATAATGAAAAGCCAGAGAACAGGAAGGAGATAGGAGGAGATATGGTGCCATGACAACAACCTTTCCTTCCATGTCAGGAGGTCACTGACCTCAGGAAGTAGGCCTGCTTACAGCAGCAGCACAGAGGCGGAGAAGAGTGAGAGCTTTATACTCCTAGAAATGAACATTACCAAAAGCCTATCCTGGCCCAACCATGTTGCTGCCACAGCCAATGAGGCTAAAGAAATTTAGCATGTCCTCTTTGACCCTCACCAATTTTTATTGACGTACCAGAGAATGCATCCAATCTGGATTCATCACAGTTTGGTTATGGCTGCTGCTCTGGCCCTGTCCGTAATAAACTGCAGATAATGGTAAGAGATTTAGCCCCTGAAGAGGGGGCAGGCAATCGGCTCGGACAGAGCCCTTGACTGCCAACCGCCTGGACCAGTGGCTGGCCAGTTTGGCCAGGTTCTGGAGTAAACTCACCAGGAAATCCCCCGACCGACCCAACACCCCCCCTCTCCCCCACACCAGATGGCCGAAGATCGAGAGCGTGGTGCTGATGTGTAACCCAAACTTGAGAAGCAGCCCCTTCAAGTAGCGGCTGCAACCTCTCACATTCCATGCCCTCCCAGTCCCAGCGGCTGGGTAATCAGTGAATTGACTCAAAAATCTGCTGCATGGGACTGTTCTTCCACCCCAGGTCCCCAGTGTAAGAACTCCTACATAAAGAGAATTCCTCTGGAGACCCCCCTCACCACTGATGTACTAGTTCCTGTTTCAGAGGTGGGGGAATTGTGGCTCTCAACCTATGACTATACCAGTTCACTGTAAAAAGAGTAAGTTTGGAAACCTCTTCTGTGGGGTGGTGATGGTTGAGGTGAGGAGGTGGTTTCCTGTTAACACACTGACCTGAAATCAGATTCCCCATTGTTCCACTGGGTACAAACAAAGCAGCCTCCATCCCAAACAGCTCCGCAGCTCGGTTCTGAAGTTCTGTGGGAAGAGAAAGTGAAGTCATTTACTTTGTACAATGAATCTTTGTAATAGCAGACCACCAAGCTGTTTAACCTGACAATTATTCTTGACTTGGTCCTAGATGATGTAATTATTACTTTTCTTGCCCTTACTCTTGTAATAAGACAAGGAAAAGACAAGATTAAAATAACAGAAGGCATTTGTTATACATCTTTTTATTTTAATCCTGTTCTCACTTTGGGCTGGAGAGTTGATTGATATTGCATTACTAATGACTTATTAAGTCTATACTTGAACTTTTAACTATTAGTCTTAATTTCCACTGATAAATTTAATGAAGAAGCTTTTGTGCAAGTAAAGAAATTCATACAAAGACAGGGAAATAAATGGCAGGATGTAAATAGAGGATTGGTAAAGTCAACCAGTAGATTCTGAAAACTCAATTCAGTACGGAGGGAGATTGCATCGCTGGAAGTGTTTCCTTCAGATCCAAACTCTGGGTATTGAGAACAAGCGAGACCGCAGAGCAATGCTCGAAACAAGTTGTTGTTCCACTAAATCCCCTTTACTCATTCAAATAAAATGGCAGATTAACTTGTGGCTAGTCAATCAACAGCTCCATACAACACACACAAAATGCAGGAGGAACTCCACAAGTTCAGCAGCCATCTCTGTTGGGAAACCAGGTAGATGCGGCTCGTTAACCACAGACGGTGGCTCATCTAGGAGAGGGAAAACTCCGATTTCAAACCTCCGCTGCCTTGTGGCTATACCCGCTCATGGGAAAGGCTTTGGGAGTAAACCTCGAGGAAAAATCTGGAGTCGGAGTCCCGAAGGCGGCTGACTGCTGTACCCAGAACTGGCACGGCAACTCCTGTGATGCTGCTGGCTCCAAACTGTATCGACTTTCGTCGTTCCTTTGGACCTGTCATCAGCATGGGGGTGGGGGGGGGGTCCCACCACACGGGCAACAGACGTATCTCCATATCAACTCTGCCCTGGAGAGGCCACTCTCAGTGACTACCAGAGGCGCAGTACCCAAGGTCAACCACGACCGACGGAGGCCACACATGTTGGGAAATAAACTGTCAAACGTTTTGGGCTGGGACCCATCATGAGGACTGATAAAGGGTCTCGACTGTTGATTCCCCTCCACAGATGCTGCCTGACCTGCTGAGTTCCTCCAGCATTTTGTTTATGTTGCTCAAGATTTTCAGCAGCTGCAGGATCTCTTGTGTTAAGGCCCATACAATAGTTCAGGCCTTTCTATCTATTTGATCCTGAACAATATTTCACTATTATTAATTCTACAACATGGTTTACCCTCCAAGAGGACCACAACCTTCTCGATGGGTTTGGAGGCTTGTGAGCTACGTTGGTTAGAGTCAGAGCTTCATGCTTTGGTTCTTGTAGGATCACTGCTAACTCTGCAGAGGTCAGACTAAGAGTGGTTCACTGGTCCTCCAGGTTCGGGGGTTCAGCTCAGGGCTAACAACCCTGACTGGCAAAACAAAATTGTTACGGAAACAGCAGTGAAGAATCCTTCTACATCTGAGCGCTCCTGAGTCTTCACCCGGGACTTCGTGACTGACAGCAGTGAAAACCGAGAGGAAGCTAGTGACATGACAAGGGAAGCCCTGAACCACACCAGAGACGGAGGACCTTCATCGCTGTCGGAAAAGCCAGTGGAAAGTAAGAAAGTAACAGGGTGGATGTAAATTCATGCTTTACTTTACATTTTCAGGTCGTGAAATAGAGCAAAATATCTTGACAAAAATCTGAATCAACCACACTGGTATTTAGCTGTAAAAACAGGACAAAGTTGAGATATCCATCAGAAGCTGAGTCAGAAGCTAATTTCCCGAAGCATCAACACATAGTGGCCACAGGACTCCAGCAAAATGCTACGGATTTTTCACTGAAAAGGACAGGATAAGCAGGTAGCACCAAAAAATACCTCCCCAAGTCAACCACACAAGTTAGTTTAAATGTATTGTCATAGACATACATCCTCAGGGTATAAACATGATGAAAATTAGCTTTCTGCAGTACAGTACATGATAACCTGATAAGCACAAGTTAAAATAAATTATATGCAACTAATTAAAATTAAAATAAACAAAACAACTAGTGCAAGTTGAGAACGAGAAAATAAAAATATGGTGCAAGGTAGCGTTTAGGTTCTTCACCATGATGGTCCTATGGTCTAACAACGCTGTCCTTGAACCTGGTTGTACCTGCTTTTCAGCTTTTCTATCTTCTGCCAGATGGCAGTGGGGGAGAAGCTATTGTTGACCTTGGCATGCAAGTCTTTAGCTGATGGTACCTTATGGCAGCATTGAGAAGGGGACATGGCCTGGATGGTTGGTTCCTAAATGAAGGATGTTACCTTCTTAAGGCAATGCTCCAAGAATGCAAAATCCATCATTAAGCCATTCTGACTTGGAAATATATTTTCGTCTCTTTGTTATCTCTGGATCAAAATACCATTACCCCCAACAGAACAGCACGAGGGGTGGATACACAGTATTTCATTCCAAAGACAGTAGCAGCTTAATGTCACCTTCTCAAGGATTATTACAGATGGGAAATAAGCACTGGAGTTGCCACTGACAACATGGTAGCGTAGCCATCAGTGCGATGCTATTACAGCTTGGGGCGTCAGAGTTCAGAGTTCAATTCCGGCATCCTCTGTAAGGAGTCTCTGTATGAGCTCCCCGTGGAATGCGTGATATTTCCACAGGCGCTCTGGTTTCCTCCCACAGTCCAAAGACATACTGGGTGGGTTAACTGGTCATTGTAAAATTATTCCATGATTAGGTGAGGGTTAAATCGGGGTTGTGGGGGGTTAAAGGTCCTGATCCATGCTGTAATTCTAAATAAAATCTCTTAAGAAAATTTTTTAAAATATTGGATATTTAGAAATAATAAAAGTAAATATTGAGAGGTGGTTTCTCCAGAGTTTGTGTCAATAAGTATGGTTGTTTCATTCCAAGTAATTATAATAAAATGATTACTGTTCCTGTTAAGTTGTTACACTAACAAAAGAAAGCACATTGATGACTGTAGGAACAGAAGTGAGCTACTGAGTCTGAGCCTGTTCCACAATGCATGGAGCGATATGGCAGTGTAACGGTTAGCGCATTGCTTTACAGTGCCGGCCTCTCATCGGCGATCCGGTACAATTCCCGGCATTTCCTGTATGAAGTCTGTAGGTACTCCCTGTGACCGAATAGCTTTTCCTCCGGGTGCTCCAGTTTTCTCCCATATTCCAAAGATGTACGGTTAGGCTTAGTGAGCTGTGGGCATGCTGTGTGAATGCTGGAAACGTGCTGACACTTGAGAATTGCCCAGCACAATTCTCACTGATTTGTTTTGATGCAAACAATACATTTCACTGCATGTTTGATGCACATGTGGCAAATAAAGTTAATATTTAATCTAAAATCATGACCCATTGACAACACAACTCCATTCACCTGCCTTTGTCTCAAATTCATTTGGTAGCTAAGGAACTTGGACAGGATGTTTCCAATAGTGGGAAGAGTCTACAATTAGGCCTCAGAATACAAAAACCTTCCTTTAGAACAGAGATGAGGAGGAATTTCTTTAGCCAGAGGGTGGTGAATCTGTGGAATTCATTGCCACAAATCGTTGTGGAGGCCATGTCACTGGGTAGATGTGGTAAACCATGTATATGGGTTGTATGTATGTGTATGTATGTATGTATGTGTGTGTGGTGTGTATATATATGGTATTGCTTTGCACTGCCGTAACTATATGTTATAATTATGTGGTTCTGTCAGTGTTAGTCTTTGGTTTGTCCTGTTTTCTGTGATATCACACCGGAGAAACATTGTATCATTTCTTAATGCATGTATGCATTTCTAAATGACAATAAAAGAGGACTGAGTGTTCTCATAATCTAATCTAATATAGGTTGTAACTGGGTTACCTGTCTGGACAGCCTCTCTGCTGACTGCTCCTGTGGCTCCTCCCACAGACCCCTGAATAAAGGCGATTGTGTCACTGCTCCTCCCACAGCCCAGGACAGAGATGGATGTGGATCCATTTTACTGTTAATAAAAGCCTTTCAGTATTTACTCGACTTCCAGTCTTTTGGAGTAATTGATCGTGCATCAGTAGATTTAAAGCAAAGGTTCATAGGTTCTTGATTAGTAATAGAGTCAAAGGTTATGGCGGGAAGGCAGGAGAATGGGGTTGAGAAGGAAAATAAATCCGCCATGATGGAATGTCAGAACAGAGTCGTTGGGCTGAATGGCCTAATTCTGCTCCTATGTCTTATGGCCTAAAACACTGACTGAATTTTTTGAGGATATGTTGCTCCACACTGTAATGAACAAACTGCATACAACTGATTCAACAGCAGATAAGCTGTTTCCACAGCCAATTTTAATTAGCACATTATTTATTTCACAGTGATTCCCTATTCCCAAAGAGTCACGGCAGCCTTACCAATCTTTCTGAATTTCTCTAGGTCGATCCTTTCCTAAAGGAACCAAGCCAGGTTTATACAAACATGGATTTGTTAAAGCTGGACTAACTTCTGGTGGGAAATTGAAAAGGGAAAGAACATGAAGTGTTGCCTTTCCTCAAGAGAGTCAGGTGAACAGTCTACATAACGTATTCAGAATGTTCCAAGCCACAACCTGAAACATTCCACTGTGTTTAATAAGCATGTCTACAGTCACCCCATGAACTTTCAAAACACTGGTGTAGTTTGGCTTACATACTGCTTCTTCTATTGTGTACCTTATGAGTAACTATATCAGCTAATCTCTGCACAAATGTGCTGTTGCGTATACAGGCTTAGAGTCATAGCTTAAACTTGCTTGTATCTCATGCATCAGAATGCACTGTACTTTTTCACATTAAATTCTATTTGGCAAGTCTTCAGTCACTGACATCATTCATTAGGATTTCTTTCTCTATTCGCTCTACACCAGTCAGTTGGACACAAAACCTGGATGTTATTAGATGTTACAATTACAACATACATTACATAGGATTAAACATCAAGGGAACTTGTTGATCTTTTCATGGGATGCTTCACATTTGCTTGAATAAATGCATCTGTGATCTTGAAAAAGAATCTAAAGCTTCTCTGGCGTATATGACAAATAAACTCTTTTTGGGCTTCTAGCTAGGTACAGGTATCGATCGTAATCTGTGTTTCGATGTCAAACTCTGCCACCTTCATCATGAAGATGCCAGAGTTTGCCATCGAAACATTGGTTATAATCGATACCTGTACCTGGCTCGAAGTCTGTGAAGAGTTTATTCATTTGTGATCTCATTTAAATTATAGCAAATGGAGGACATTTTCTTGAATCCATTGGATTTTAATCAAAGGTACCATTAACAATTGAATCAGCTTTAAAACCCTTGTAACAAAGTGACTACCAATTTAAGGAGACATGATTTCTGGCAATTTAATAATAGCATTTGGCTTTTGGAACAGTGAGTAAAATAAGCGGGATTTCCAGCCCATAAATGCTCTGCCTGTTGCAGACTGGATAAAGAACAAGAAACCACATATGTTGTAATTTAGGAAAATGTGAGTCACTAGCAAATAGAGAAAAACAGAATCTTTTTAACTGATTTTAAAAAACACTCATAACTATCTGTATACAATAGAGCCTTGATAATAAATCAGCCATGATAGAATTGTAGGGCATACTCGATAGGCTGAATGGCCTAACGGTGCTCCTACGTCTTAAGGTCTTGATGTGCAGTTTCATGAAATGCAGCAAGTAAACATCACGTACAGCAGAAAATTTGGAAGATAAATTGTGGATAACAGAACAAATGATAACAAGTTAAAATGCCATTGTAAGGTCTTTGCTGAGTTCACTTTTAACTTCTGACCTTTGAGGTGAGGTCAGATTTCTGAGATGAGGGTTTATCCTGCAAGGCTGATTTGAGTAAGACTCTCCAAACTTCACTAGGGCTTAAAATAAACTATTCTCCACTGCAGAACTAAAAAAAAATCAAGGAATAGGGAGACCAGAAAAGAAAATGAGCAAAAGAGAACAGATCCCCTATTATTTTACTGAGTGCTACTGTAGACCATTATGACTCATTCCCATTGCTAATTCTCATCCAAAATCATAAAAAAGAAACTAACCGAATTATTTTATCTGACTTATTTTTGGTTTCCCTTTTTCAACGCTATTTTCTTTGAGGACTAAGAGCATGTCTGAAAAGTGCTCATGATTTGGCAATTCAATGTGGGTACCTCTTTTCTTTTTATATGAGAATGATCTCAGGAATTAAAACATTAACATATGAGGAGTGGTTGATGGCTCTGGGCCTGTTCTCGCTAGAGTTTAGAAGAATGAGGTAGGATCTCATTAAAACCTATCAAATATTGAAAAACTTAAGAGTGGACTTGGAGAGGATGTTTCCTATAGCAGGGAAAGTCTAGGATCAGTCTTTTGTTTGTTTAGCGAACTACAACTGACTCAAATGGAACTTTAAACTCAGACTTTAAATGGTTCTTCTTTTCAAGGCTCGGTTTTAGACATCTCAATTTTGGTGTGTGCAAGGATGGACACATACATATAGGACACATTTTACAAATTGCAAACGTTTCGAGCATTTGGTGGAGCTGCAACTGGAGCACCTTCTCTGCATGATGAAATATGCAGTTTTACTCAACACACTTCCAGAAAGTTTACACGGATGTGTAATGACTGCTGGGAAGGACAATTCACAACCCTTTCCCACATATTAAGAGAAATAGGACATTTTTTTTTCCTGGCAGCTCATGCCTTCAACTCCTCAATGATTCAGTGTACCAGAAAGACGGGGTGATTAGCATTATATGGCATTCCCTGCATAAATGTCAAAGTACTGCCGAGCAGATGTTATCAATTGTTTCAACACATTACAGATTCAAGCAGTTGGTCACGGCCAGTCATGTTACCCATGACAAAAGGGTTCAGCTTGCATGCACTGCCACAACTCGAAGGTTCTTGTCTCAGCGCAGGACAGAACGAGAAAGGGTCACCGCATCAGAGAGGCGGAGTGATTAGCACTAAGTAGCATTCCTTAAATAACTGTCAAACAAAGTACTTCTGAGCAAATGTCATCAATTGCTTCAACTTTATAGAGTGTTCAAACAGCCTGTCGTGGTGGAAAACAGCCAATCTTATTAGAACATACAGCAAAGGAACAAGCCCTTTGGCCGATGATGTGTACCAAAATAATTAAATTAGTAATGAAATTTCCAACTAAATTAATTCCTTCTGCCTACAATATGTCCATATCCTTTAATTTTTTGCCCATTCACGTGCCAATCTAAGACCCTCCTGAATGCCCCTGTTGTGTTTGCCTCCACCACCAGTCCTGGTGCTGCATTCCAGATGCTCACCATTCTCTATTCCCAAGGCAAATGGGTTCAGTTGACATCTATCACCACAGCTCAAAGGCCTTTGTCTCAATATTGAAGGTCTGCGTCACTTGGAGAATGCCGTTGATGGGAGCAGCAACACAAAATGCAATTCCACACCTTAAAATATATGATAGGTGTATAGATGGGGAGTTGTAGAGCGTGACTGGGTACGAGTAAAATGCAAACTGCCTCTCTCAAGCATCATACTTCAGCAACACATTACAAGTATAACTGGAGATCACTATTGGACAAAGCAAAGGCCAAAGACTGGGGTTGTATTCCAAGATGGCACTGGTGATACATGGGCAGCAAAGAAAACTACTAACTATTCTATTAATTGTACTTCTTCTGAACTAGGATCACTGTAATCCACAGCGTGTGATTTCCCAGTGGGAGTTCTGCTTTTGAACCATTTGTACGACATGGCACTTCTGTGGTATCTTGAACGAACTGGACTTTCAAGAATGCAGGTACAGTCACGGTGGCCGTTGCTAGAGCAGACTTGGGGCTGAATCAAAGTGGTGGGGGCCAGCCTGAGAGTGCAAAGTGAACCGATGCTTAGCCAATTTAAACACTGAGCCAGATTTTTCAAAAAACGATCTAAGCGTCAAGGCCAAGGGGCACCGCTCTAAGGGGCTTTACTCACATCAGGCTGCATTCTTCCTTTGCTCCCATCTGAAATACATCCCTCGCCACCATCGCTAATATCTACAGGAGCTGCTAGCTCGAGAAGGCGGCATCTATAATCAAAGATCCTCTTCATCCAGGGCATACCATCTTCTCACGCTATCGTCAGAAGCCCAGTCCAGCACCACTAGGTTCAATAACAGCTACTTCCCTCCAACCACTTGGTTCTTGAACCAACCAGGAAAACCCTTAACACTGTAGTTTACCAACATTACCATCACTTTACACTAAAATAGACTTCGCTTTTTTTGTTTTAATTGTGTTTCATTTGTGTAAAAATTGTGTATAATTCATTATCTTTATTTTGAATGTTGTTTATCTGATGCTAACGTAGCTGTGATGATGTTGCAGGTAAGATTTTCATGCATCTGTGCATACATATAGTTGCGTATATGAACCAAAACTCGACTTTGCAAAGGAACTCAAAAGCTGATCTCTTTAAGGTTAAGGCTATTTAGCTTTGTCTGCTATTACAAAAATGTACAAAATTAGGGCAGTACAGTAGTGCAATGGTTAGCACAATTCTTTTCAGTATCAGTGACCCAGGTTCAATTCCTGCCGCTGCCTATATGGAGTTTGTACGTCCTCCCTATGACTTCATGGGTCTCCCCCGGGCGCTCTGATTTTCTCCCACAGTCCAAAGACATACTGTTGGTAGGTTAATTGGTGATTGTAAATTGTCCCATGATTAAGCTAGGGTTAAATCGGGCCTGCAGGGCAGTGTGGCTTGAAGGGCCAGAAGGGACTATTCTGTGCTGTATCTCAATAAATAAATAAAAGTATTTCTAAAAAACTAAATTAACTAATTTCTTGCTATTAAAACACTTTTTTTCCCTCTTTCTAATGACAAAGCTGTTCACAAGACCAACCATTTTAACAAAGGAAGTTTCTAACTGAGCTTGTTTATACATAATAGAAAGTCCCCTCAATTAATGAACAATTTGCTGTCCTGTGCATTTTCTAGTAATGGCCCAACTGAATCAAAGGACTGACAGGCAAGTTACCTGGGACATGTGGGCAATAGGTCACTAGCACACACTGAATCAAAGTGGAATTCTGAGGTTTCCTTTCACTGCTACACTTAAAGGATCAAACTGCGAGGTATACATCAGCAACAAAAGCCTACCACAAAGATTCCATTAGAACTGGTAATGTCTGACTATCCAGCTTGTCTTGGTCATCTGAGTTACCACTCACTTGCAAACAGTGAGCTTGTTCACCGTGGTTCCAAGTCACAGGTTACACCTACGGTCAGTAGGCTAGGTTTCTCGCTGTCTATGAAGTTAAATACTGTTTCTGTTTCTAATTCTCTCCCAAATAGTGCTGTATCTATCAACTTCAGTGGGGTTCTTTTGGTCTCCAAAGGCAGATTTTAAACTAATTGTTGCTTTGTCAATTTTGGTCTGCATCCTAATAGATTTACTGAGTGACCACTTTATTGGGTACACCTGCTCATTAAAAGAAATATCCAATCAACCAATCATATGGCAGCAACTCAATGCATAAAAGCATCCAGACATGGTCATGAGGTTCAGTTGTTGTTCAGACCAAACATCAGAGTGCAGAAGAAATGTAATCTAAGTGACTCAGACTGTGGAATGATTTTTGATGCAAGACAGGGTGGTTTGAGTATCTCAGAAACTGCTGATCTCCTGGCATTTTCATGCACAACAGTCTCTAGAGCTTACAGAGAACGGTGCAAAAAACTAAGAACCCACAACCAGTGAGCGGCAGTGAGCTTGTTGATGAGAGGTCAGAGGAGAATAGCCAAAGAGGTTCAAGATGACAGTAACTCAAATAACCATGCGTTACAACAGTGCATAAGAACATCACTGAACACACATCTCACCAAACTTTGAAGTGGATGGGCTATAGCAGCAGAAGACCATAAACATACACTTAGTGGCCACTTTATTGGGTACAGGAGGTCTCTCATAAAATGGCTCACAGAGTGTTTATTCCCGTTCGGACTACCCCTTCCCTCCTCTCTTCAACGTAACTGCCAATTTCTTTCTTCGCCACTTTGATTAAAAAAAAGCTTTGACTTGAAAAGTTGACTCTGTACCTCTTACCATTGACCCTCCCTGACCGGCTGAACACTTCCGGCATTCTCTGTTTTAGTTCACCAATGAAGAGTTGATCTGTACAGCACCAGAAAGTCTTGCAATTGACCTGTGGTCTGCGTATGCAAGAGTTGCAAATGATGTCCAAGTCTCTGGGCCAGGGAGGGAAAAATTGAATACTGGCTGCACACTGAAGAACAAATAAACTAAGGCTTGATTTGCCAAAAAATATCACAGACCCACAAAAACGTGATTCAATTAATGCTGCTCTTATGAGCAGCAGATATGCACATATGCAAGC
Organism: Mobula hypostoma; assembly: GCF_963921235.1. NCBI lineage: Eukaryota > Metazoa > Chordata > Chondrichthyes > Myliobatiformes > Myliobatidae > Mobula > Mobula hypostoma. Next base: position 47,917,750 of record NC_086118.1, on the reverse strand, counting down.
CTTTGGACTGCAACCCTGGATTTGTGCAATAACACCCAGAAGCACAGTGACGTCCAATAAACATCAGTCAAATGACCACATAATCTGCCTTACTATTTACGAGAAGAAACATTTGACCAGAATATTTGGAATCATACTTTGCTCCGTAATAAAACTCACAGTGTTTACATCCTCCTGAGAAGCCAGACAGGTTCTCAATTAATGGCATATATCCCAGAATATTGAAAGATTACTATGGCTTTGACAAGGATCTTTGTGTTCTCTACAGCAACAGGCGAGGTTCCCAGAGGATTGGAGTGTAGCAAATGTCATGCCTTTGTTCGACAAGGGAAGTAATTATACAGTGGTATGCAAAAGTTTGGGCACTCTGGTCAAAATTTCTGTTTCGGTGAATAGTTAAGTGAGTAGAAGATGAACTGATCTCCAAAAGTCATAAAGTTAAAGACGAAACATTCTTTTCAACATTTTAAGCAAGATTAGTGTATTATTTTTGTTTTGTACAAAGAGTGAAAAAAGGAAAGGAGCACCATGCAAAGGTATGCGCAGCCCAAGAGATTTGAGCTCTCAGATAACCTTTACCAAGGTCTAAGACCTTAATTAGCTTGTTAGGGCTATGGCTTGTTCACAGTCATCATTAGGAAAGGCCAGGTGATGCAAATTTCAAAGCTTTATAAGTACCCTGACTCCTCAAACCTTGTCCCAACGATCAGCAGCCATGGGCTCCTCTAAGCAGCTGCCTAGCACTCTGAAAATTAAAATAAATGATGCCCACAAAGCAGGAGAAGGCTATAAGAAGATACCAAAGCATTTTCAGTTAGCCGTTTCCTCAGTTCCCCGTAATGTAATTAAGAAATGGCAGTTAACAGGAAAGGTAGAGGTCATGTTGAGGTTTGGAAGACCAAGAAAACTTTCCGAGAGAACTGCTCGTAGGATTGCTAGAAAGGCAACTCAAAACTCCTGTTTGATTGCAAAAGACCTTCAGGAAGATTTAGCAGACTCTAGAGTGGTGGTGCACTGTTCTACTGTGCAGCAACACCTGCACAAATATGACCTTCATGGAAGAGTCATCAGAAGAAAACCTTTCCTGCATCCTCACCACAAAATTCAGCATCAGAAGTTTGCAAAAGAACATCTAAACAAGCCTGATGCATTTTGGAAACAAGTCCTGTGGACTGATGAAGTTAAAATAGAACTTTTTGGCCACAATGAGCAAAGGTATGTTTGGAGAAAAAAGGGTGCAGAATTTCATGAAAAGAAGACCTCTCCAACTGTTAAGCACAGGGGTGGATCGATCATTCTTTGGGCTTGTGTTGCAGTCAGTGACACGGGGAACATTTCACTGGTAGAGGGAAGAATGAATTCAATTAAATACCAGCAAATTCTGGAAGCAAACATCACACCGTCTGTAAAAAAGCTGAGGATGAAAAGAGGATGGCTTCTCCAACAGGATAATGATCCTAAACACACCTCAAAATCCACAATGGACTACCTCAAGAGGCGCAAGCTGAAGGTTTTGCCATGGTCCTCACAGTCCCCCAACCTAAACATGATCGAAAATCAGTGGATAGACCTCAAAAGAGCAGTGCATGCAAGACGGCCCAAGAATCTCACAGAACTAGAAGCCTTTTGCAAGGAAGAATGGGCAAAAATCCCCCAAACAAGAATTGAAAGACTCTTAGCTGGCTACCGAAAGCATTTACTAGCTGTGATACTTACCAAAGGGGGTGTTACTAAGCACTGACTATGCAGGGTGCCCGAACTTTTGCTCCAGGCCCTTTTCCTTTTTTGTTATTTTGAAACTGTGAAAGATGGAAATAAAAAAGTCATCGTGCTTAAAATATTAAAGAAATGTGCCATCTTTAACTTTATGCCTTTTGGAAATCAGGTTATCTTTTACTCGCTTAGCTATCCACAGTAACAGAAATTTTGACCAGGGGTGCCCAAACTTTTGCATGCCACTGTAGGCCAGTGAGCCTCACATCAAAGGTAGGTAAGCTATTGGAAAGGAAACTGAAGAATATTTGGGAAAGCATGGCCTGTTTAGGGACATACTGCTTGGATTTGTATACAGCAGGTCATGCATACAAACTTGAGTTTTTGAGGTGATAAAGGTTCACGATGAGGTTAAGGCAGTTGACATGATCTACGTTGATTTTAGTAAGGCATTGGATGGTTAATTTAGAAGATAAAAATGAATAGGATCCAGAGTGAATTGCAAGTTCGGATTTAGAACTGGCTTGCCCATAGAAGAGAGAATAGGGTAGAAGGCCGTTATTTTGGCTGCAGGTCCATAACCAGTCATGTTTCACAGGGATTGGTGCTGGAACCTCTGCTGTTTGTGATATACATCAATGACTTGTATGGAAATACAGATAGGTCGATTTGGAAGTTTGAGGATAATAAGTTTGAAGATCAGTGGAGTTTGGACAGTGCAAAGGACTATCAAAGAAAACAGCATGACAGATATAGGCGGAGAGGTGGCAGATACAGTTTAATCCAGACAAGTGTGAGGTGTTGCACTTTCAGAAGTCAATAGAAAGGAGAAAGTATGCAGTTAATAGTAGGTCACTTGGTAGCATCAAGGCACAGAGGTACATTAGGGTCCAGGGTCCATAGTTCACTGAAAATGACTGCTTAACTGTTTAAGGTGGTAAAGAAGGCATACGGAATGCATGCCTTTATTGATAGGAGTGCTGAGTCTAAGAGTAAGGGAGTAGTGCTGCAGCTACACAAAACTTTAGTCAGACCACACATGGAGTATTGACTGCAGTTCTGGTGGCCCCCTTATAGGAAGGATAAAGAGACTGTGGAAACGGCGCAGAAGATGTTTACCAGGATACTGCCTGGCTTAGAAGGGACAAGCGAAGGAATGGAGGGATCTGGATGATGCACAGGAACTGGTCATTTAGTCAAAATTGGCATCCAGTTTGGCACAACATTGTGAGATGAACATCTCATCAGCACTGTATGTAATGCCACTTCATACAGTACAATAATCTGTCGACACTTTAGTTCCATCAATAATGCTTTGTGCAAACTCAGTGGAATATAGCCCAGGAAAAGGCCCTTAGGCTCACAGTGTTGTGCTGAACTAACTAAACTAATAATTAAAAGTCTAACTAAATTAATCAATTCTGCCCACATATGTCCAATCCATCCAATCCCTGCATTTCCATGTGCCTATCTCTTAGGCATCTCTATTGTGTTTGTCTCCACCACCACTCCTGGTAGTGCATTTCAGGGATCTACCACTCTGTGTAAAAACAAATTTGCCCTGCACATTTCCTTTGATTTTACCCCATCCCTCTGGCATTAATCATTTGAACCCTGGGAAAAAGATTCTGACTGTCTACTCTTCCTATGCCTCTCATAATCTTCTAAGTTTGTATCGGGTTTTCCCTCGGTCTCCACCAATCAACAACAAAACGACGCAAGTTTGCTTAACTTGTTCCCCATAGCAAATGCCCTCTAATCCAGGCAGCATCTTGGTAAACCTCTTCTGCACACAGAATACTCCGCAGATGCTGGGGTCAAAGCAACACTCACAAAATGCTGGAGGAACTCAGCAGGTTGGGCAGCATCCGTGGAAATGACGAGTCGATGTTTCGGGCCAGAACCCTTCGTCAGGACTGTAGAGGGAAGGGGCAGAGGCCCTATAAAGAAGGTGGGGGGAAGGTGAGAAGGAAAAGGCAGGTAGGTACCAGGTGAAAAACCAGTAAGAGAAAAACCTCTTCTGCACCCTCTCCAAAGTCTCCACATCCTTCCTATAATGGGGTGACCAGTATTTAATGTACTATTCCATATGCAGCCTAACTAGAGTTTTATAAAGCCACAACGTTAACCTCCCAAGTCTTAAACTCAGTGCTTCAATAAAAGGCAAGCACGCCATTGTCTTCTGTACCACCCTATCAACTTGTTCAGCAATTCTTTAGGGAGTTATGGCCTTGAACACAGAGTTCCCTCTGTGCATCAACATTATTAGAGTCTTGTCAATAATAGTATATTGCCCTTTACATTTGATCTCCCAAAGTGCAACACCTCATATTTGGCAAGTATAAACTCTATCTGCCATTCCTTTGTCTACAGGTATATCTGTAACAGATCTATATCCCGGGATATCCTTTGACAATCTTCTACATCAAGGGTTTCCAACCTTTTTATGCCATGGACCAATAACATTAAGCAAGGGGTCCATGGACCACAAGTTGGGAACCCCTGTTCCACACAATCCACAAGACTACTAATCTTTGTATCACTTACAGATTTACTAACCCACTCACCAGGTCATATCAGAAACAGCAGAGCTCCCAGTATGGAGCCCTGCAGAACACCATTAGTCATGGATCTCCAGCTCGAATAAGTCCCATCAACCATTACCCTGTGTCTACAATGGGCAAGCCAATTCTGAATCCAACCGGTCAAGTTATCATGGATCCCATGCATCATAATCTTCTGGATGAGCTTGCATGAGGGATCTTGGCAAAAAAGCCTTCCTAAAACCCATGTAGATAACATCCATAGCTCTACCTTCATCAATCACCTCTTTGGAAAACTCATTTGATTAGTAAGACTGCAGAAAGCCATCTTGACCGCCCCTTTTTAGACCTGGGTTTCCCAAGTACTCATAAATCCTACCCTCAAGAATCTTCTTCAATCACTTCCCTACCTTGACGAGTCTTCTCTACATCAATGAGACTCACTGTTATCAATACTTTTCATTCCACTGTCTCTAAAGAAATGTGAACTACCACACAGAAGTAGTTGTGAGACCCCAGTCATAGCCTGTTGATCTCCTGGACTAGCTCCTCTCCTTACAGCTCGCTATGCATGCAAGAGTTTGCCTCTGGTACTTTGTCTACTTGTGCTCATTGAATGTGAATTCTAGGAAAAGTTTCTAGCTTGTTACCGTAAATAGAAACCAGGATCAATATTTCCATAACCTAAAGCATAGAAAACAGTTCCAAAGTGTCCATAAGGACAACTGACGAGTCCAAGATTTTCCAAGATGTCACAACTTTGCAAATTATTGTCTAAACCAGTTTGCTGTTATCTGGCAAGGCTGTTTTTCAGATGTCTCACAAGTTGCGTTAATAGATATCCTATTACTTGCTCTCTGTTAAAATGGGACTACAAAGAGGCAAATATCAACTGAGCCATAAGTCAACTATGTCACTGACCATAATAGTTACTCATCCTTTTTTCTTAAACTGACACTGTTCAATGAGTTTTGATCTTCTATACAGTGAGAATGGATTTTTTTAAAGCTATTTTTAGCAGTGGTCTTGCAACGTAGTCAGGAGATCAAAGTGACCCAGCTGTGGGCTTCTACTGGAAGCCCCTACACTGTCACCACACAGTGACTTCCTCGGCAGGTAAATGTGAAAATGAATCCTGGGAATTAAAAGGTTAATGCATGAGGATATCTGATGGCTCTGAGCCCGTACTCACTGAAGTTGAGAAGAATGGGGGGGGTGTGGGGAGATGGTGGTGGGATCCCATTGAAACCCATCGAATATTGAAAGGCTTAGATAGAGTGGACATGGAAAGGATGCTTCCTGTAATGGGGTCTCTGGAACTAGAAGGCACAGCCTCAGAATACAAGGATGTCCCTTCTAGAATAGAACAGAGATGAGGAGGAATTTCTTTAGCCAGAGGATGGTGAATCTGTGGAATTCTTTGCCACGGACAGCTGTGGAGGCCAAGTTATTGGACATATTTAAAGTGGAAGTTGATAGGGGTTTCAGTCACTTTCCTTTCTTCCCAGACATCTAAAAATGGGGTATAAATTCATTGGCTGAAGAAAACATACTGAAACTTCAGTTCTGTTTAAGCAGCAGGTTTGGATTTGAGAGTACATCTCAGAAGGTCAACATATTTTGGAATTTTTGAGTTCTCAGAATAGTTTCCTTAAATATTGTACCATAATTTTGGAGAGATTTGCAACCAAAAATTCAAGCATTCTTATAGCATTACTGTAAAAGATGACAGAGCTACTTCACTCAAAAGTCACTCATCCTCTTTGTCTGATATTTTGAAAATCAAATAAAACTGCAGATGCTGGAAATGTGAAATAAAAATAGAAAATGCTGGAAATATTCAGCAGGTCAGGTAACATCTGTGGGAAGACAAGCAGTTAATGTTTTAATTTGAATACCCTTTATCAGAAGGGATGGCGCGATAATCTGATGAACCTGAAACATTAGTTCTGGAGACAGAAGATCTGTTGCGCATGCTGTCTATCCCTAATGGTGATACCATAATTAGAATGGGAGAGGATTGCAGAGCTTGCATGTGTGAGTAAAGCTAGTAAGCTTGTTAGGGTGTATTGTAGAGATATGCCATATAGCAAATACTCATTTTAACAGCAGCCAGTCTTCAGATCTGAATCTGGACTGTAGGTTAAATTTAAAATGCAGCTTGGAACAATGGTCTTCTTGAAGCTGCATTTTAGAGTAAATTACAGACCAGGAAACACCCAATTGACTGAGATGTCTGCATGTGCATGAACACAATTAACAGACGATTGACCAAGAATCTGTATAGACATGCATGGAGACAACAATAATTAATACTCATTTTGCGTGTGTTGGTGGGAAAATAGAGGTAGTTGAAAAATTACATGCAACTCAAAAGAAAAATGAAGGCTTTGTAACTATAAAAATTATCATCACCTTTGTTCTTTAACTCTTTAACATATAAAAATGTGCTGTAATGTTGGGTTTGGGATTCTCTCTCTCTCAGACTCCAAAGGCTGTCAGCTTGTGTGTGTCCTGAATAAAGACCTTTATGTCCACGAGCTGCATCTCTCTGGTGACTTTGTTCACAGTCACAGCAAGCTCAAGGATGTGTTGGGGAGAGTAGGTTTGCAAAATACGGATTTTAAATGTGTGGATAAAATAACAAACAATGAGTATTGTCTAATGTATAACACCGAGTATACTCCCACCTCCAAAATGAATTTTGAGTGGAGGTAGCACTTAAAATGCAGACACTGCTTTGTTGTGTACTCACTGCTAAAGAATGGGAATATATTTTTACTATTATCTCTTCAGCAGTTACACAGAATTTTACCACTTTCCAAAGGGTACACACATTGGTCTAGTAAAGATGAACTCTGCTATCTGATGCAATCTTGATTAGAGCTACACTTGAATGGAGTTACCTAGAACATACAAGATAAGAAATGCCCTGTAACCGCACAGAATTTCGGGGCTAGCCTACAAGGAACAAAGCTCCTTCCTTTGAATTGTTTCAACAAATTAGAAATGCTGCACACAAAACAAGCTAGACTGTTTCCCTGCGAACTTTAAGACATAGATCATTGTTTTTTTCAATCCTACAAGGATACTGTTGCCTCGAAATTGTTTTTCTATTAGGAATGGTAAAATAGCATGTCATTTAAATACTGCTTTTAGAAGTCCCACAAAGATTTTATACAGATATTTGCAAGCAGACTTTTTCCACTGAGGTTGGATGGGTGGGACTACAACCAGAGGCCATGGGTTAAGGGTGAAAGGGTGAAAACTTTCAGGGGAACATGAGGGAAAACCTCTTCACTGAGGGGGGTCAGGAGAACGTAGAATGAGCTGCCAGCATTTCAGCACTTAGGAGAAGCTTGGATAGGTACATGGACCTGGTGCAGGTCGATGGGAGTAGGCAGTTTAAATGACTCAGCATGGACTAGATGGGCTGAAGGACCTGTTTTTGTGCAATAACTTTCTACGACTCGCTAAATATTACAATCTTCAACTGAGAGACCTTCCACAAAGCGGGCCTAAACCTTTCTGTATAAAGCATGTTGAGTTAATTTTAGTGTATACTACTCTGGTGACCTGTTGCAAGATCTCCCAGTTACAACCCTGAGGGACAGTTCTCAAAGGTACACATGGACATTACAAGCTATTGGAAAATGCTAATGGATGCTGCAATGAAGGGGCAGTCAGATGGATCTACTTGATAGCAAAAAGTCTCTGCAGGAAACATATTCATCCTGAAAGGGAGCTATGGATATCCTTGAGGTCTACAGTCAGCTGGACAAGTTTACTGCAGCCAAGTAGGTTTTCTAGAAGCAACAAGGTCCATCTCTAAATGGTCGCCATTTTAATTTTGATTATCTTCAACACATCAATCATATATCATGATCATGTGGCATGTCATATGACATCAGTGATCACGGTCTATCCATGACCATGATTGTTCTTGGCAGATTTCTCTACAGAAATGGTTTGCCATTGCTTTCTTCTGGGCAGTGTCTTTACAAGACGGGTGACCCCCAGCCATTATCAATACTTTAAAGAGACCATCTGCCAGGCATCCATGGTCACAAAAGCTGGACTTGTGATACGTACCAGCTGCTCACACGACCACCTACCACCTGCGCCCATGTTTCATGTGACCTTGAATAGGTGGCAAAGCAGGTGCTGCGCCTTGTGCAAGGGTGACCTCCAGGCCAGTGGAGGAAAGGAGCATCTTACATCTCCTTTGATAAAGATGTTTCTCCACCCTTGCACCCGTATTATATGTTACGTACTATCAATATCTACATTTTATATAGATATACTTATATATAGATATGACAGAATTGTTTCTCTCATATATCATTTTGTATACCTCTATCAAATCTCCCCTCATTCTCCTACACTCCAGGGAATAAAGTCCAAACCTATTCAATCTTTCCCTATTATTCCAGCCCTCAAGTCCTGGCAACATCCTTGCAGATTTTCTCTGTGCTCTTTGAATATTAATAACATCTCTCCTGTAGGTAGGTGACCAGAACTGCACACAACTTTTGTGTGGAGTGAATAGAGAAAGGATTATATACAGAAGTCAGGTAAAGAAATAGTCTGGTCAGCCTTAAGCATCCAGGCCTGTGCTTATGTCCCACTCAAACCCTTTTAACACACTATTCCTTTCTCCCTCACATACTTTCTTTACGTCATTCACTCCAACTGCACCATGGGAACCAATTTTCCCCCGGGATCAATAAAGTATGACTATGACTATGAATAAGTTCCACATTACCCACTCTGGGTTAACAGGATTCCTCTGAATGATCAGTTGTGAAGGCTCAACCTTATAAGTCGCTTCACTATTCCTTCAGATCAAGGCTTGCTCGTTCCCCTCTTCCAGTTGTTCATCTTGACCTTTTTCTATCTCTCACCATACAAACAAAAACAATGTCAATTTTGAAACGACAGTTACTGTTTCTTGTTTTTCCCTAGCTTGGTATAAGAATAGAGGTATAATAATGTACTCTTACTGAATATTAATTTGAAAATTTAATTTAAGTTAATGAAATTCAAATTTTGAAAGTGGAGAATTTTGGAATCAATCCTCTAATACTTCCGTATGTTTTGAAGCCCATGCCAGCAATGGATGGGTTTACGGTATAGTCCAATTAATCCAGATGATTTGTATTAAGAACTCATACTGTGGGTAAACATGCTTCCCACAATACTCTCAAGCTGCAAACATTGCTACACTGGTACAACAAGTTCTATCAATCCAATTCCTGATGAAAACTGGAGACTCGAGAGACTGCAGATGCTGGAATCTAGGACAATAAACAATCTGCTGCTGGAGGAACTCAGCAGGTCGGGCAAAATCGGTGGAAGAGAAGGGAAGGTCTTCCTTTTTCCATTCTCCATTCTGACTCTCCTCTTATCTTCCATTCTCCATTCTGACTCTCTGAGGTGGCTTTAAACTAGAATGGTTGGAGGGTGGGAATCAAATTAAAGAGACTAGGAGAGAGGAGGTTAGTTCACAAATAGAGAAAGCAGGTAGACAGTGTGTGAGGGAGGATAGGCAGGGGACAAAGATCAGGAGCACTCAGACCAAAGATGTAGGGGACAGGGAAGAAAAAGATAACAAAGTTGTTTGCTCCATTAAGGATAAACAGAGAGTAAGAGGTGGAGAGTTTCTTAAATGTATCTATTTTAATGCTAGGAGCATTGTAAGAAAGGTGGATGAGCTTAGAGCATGGATTGATACCTGGAAATATGATGTTGTAGCTATTAGTGAAACGTGGTGCAGGAGGGGTGTGATTGGAAACTAAATATTTCAGGATTTTGTTGCTTCAGGTGTGATAGAATAGGAGGGGCAAGAGGGGGAGGTGTTGCATTGCTTGTCAGAGAAAATATAACAGCGGCCCTCTGGCAGGATAGATTAGTGGTCTCGTCCAGGGAGGCTATTTGGGTGGAATTGAGGAATAGGAAAGGTGTAATGACACTTATAGGGGTGTATTATAGACCACCTAAAGGGGACCGAGAACTGGAGGGGCAAATTTGTAAGGAGATAGCAGATATTTGTAGTAAGCACAAGGTTGTGATTGTGGGAGATTTTAATTTTCCACACATAGACTGGGAAGCCCATTCTGTAAAAGGGCTGGATGGTTTGGAGTTTGTCAAATGTGTGCAGGATAGTTTTTGCAGCAATACATAGAGGTACCAACTAGAGAAGGGGCAGTGTTGGATCTCCTGTTAGGGAATGAGATTTGTGTTGGGGAGCACTTTGGGTCCAGTGATCACAATATCATTAGTTTCAATATAATTATAGAGAAGGATAGGACTGGACCCAGGGTTGAGATTTTTGGTTGGAGAAAGGCTAACTTTGAGGAGATGTGAAAGGCTTTAGAAGGAGTGGATTGGGACAATTTGTTTTATGGGAAAGATGTAATAGAGAAATGGAGGTCATTTAAAGGTGAAATTTTGAGGGTACAGGATCTTTATGTTCCTGTTAGGTTGAAAGGAAAGGTTAAAAGTTTGAGAAAGCCATGGTTTTCAAGGGATATAGGAAACTTGGTTCGGAAAAAGAGAGGGATCTACAATAAATATAGGCAGCTTGGAGTTAATGAGGTGCTCGAGGAATATAAAGAATGTAAAATGAATCTTAAGAAATTAGAAAAGCTAAAAGAAGATACGAAGCTGCTTTAGCAAGTAAGGTGAAAATAAATCCAAAGGGTTTCTACAGTTATATTAATAGCAAAAAGATAGTGAGGGATAAAATTGGTCCCTTAGAGAATCAGAGGGGACGGCTATGTGCGGAGCCAAAAGAGAAGGGGGAGATTTTGAACAATTTCTTTTCTTCGGTATTCACTAAGGAGAAGGATATTGAATTGTGTAAGGTAAAGGAAACAAGAAGGGTTGTTATGGAAAGTATGATGATTAAAGAAGAGGAAGTACTGGCGCTTTTAAGGCATATAAAAGTGGATAAGTCTCCGGGTCCGGACAAGATATTCCCTAGGACCTTTAGGGAAGTTAGTGTGGAAATAGCAGGGGCTCTGACAGAAATATTTCAAATGTCATTAGAAACGGGGATGGTACCAGAGGATTGGCATACTGCTCATGTGGTTCCATTGTTTAAAAAGGGTTCTAAGAGTAAACCTAGCAATTATCAGCCTGTGAGTTTGACGTCAGTGGTGGGTAAATTGATGGAAAGTATTCTTAGAGACGGTATATACAATTATCTGGATAGACAGGGTCTGATTAGGAACAGTCAACATGGATTTGTGCGTGGAAGGTCACGTTTGACAAATTTTATTGAATTTTTTGATGAGATTACTAGGAAAGTTGACGAGGGTAAAGCGGTGGATGTTGTCTATGTGGACTTCAGTAAGGCCTTTGACAAGGTACCACACGTAAGGTTAGTTAGGAAGGTTCAATCGTTAGGCATTAATATCGAAGTAGTAAAATGGATTCAGCAGTGGCTGGATGGGAGACGCCAGAGAGTAGTGGTGGATAACGGTGTGTCAGATTGGAGGATGGTGTGTAGCGGTGTGCCTCAGGGATCTGTACTGGGTCCAATGCTGTTTGTCATATATATTAATGATCTGGATGATGGGGTGGTAAATTGGATTAGTAAGTCTGCAGATGATACTAAGATAGGTGGCGTTGTGGATAATGAAGTAGGTTTCCAAAGCTTGCAGGGAGATTTAGGCCAGTTAGAAGAGTGGGCTGAAAGATGGCAGATGGAGCTTAATGCTGAAAAACGTGAGGTGCTACATTTTGGTAGGACTAATCAAAATAGGACATACATGGTAAATGGTAGGGCATTGAAGAATGCTGTAGAACAGAGGGATCTAGGAATAATGGTGCATAGTTCCCTGAAGGTGGAATCTCATGTGGATAGGGTGGTGAAGAAAGCTTTTACTATGCTGGCCTTTATTAATCAAAGCATTGAGTATAGGAGTTGGTATATAATGTTGAAATTGTATAAGGCATTGGTAAGGCCAAATTTGGAGTTTTGTGTACAGTTCTGGTCCCGAATTATAGAAAAGATATCAATGAAATTGAGAGAGTACAGAGGAGGTTTACTAAAATGTTGCCTGAGTTTCATCTCCTAAGTTACAGAGAAAGGTTGAACAAGTTAGGTCTTTATTCCTTAGAGCGTAGAAGGTTGAGGGGGGACTTGATAGAGGTGTTTAAAATTATGAGGGGGATTGATAGAGTTGACGTGGATAGGCTTTTTCCATTGAGAATGGGGGAGATTCAAACAAGAGGACATGAGTTGAGAGTTAAAGGGCAAAAGTTTAGGGGTAACATGAGGGGGAACTTCTTTACTCAGAGAGTGGTGGCTGTGTGGAACGAGCTTCCAGCAGAAGTGGTTGAGGCAGGTTCAATGTTGTCGTTTAAAGTTAAATTGGATAGATATATGGACAGGAAAGGAATGGAGGGTTATGGGCCGAGTGCAGGTCGGTGGGACTAGGTGAGACTAAGAGTTCGGCACGGACTAGAAGGGTTCAGATGGCCTGTTTCATGCTGTAATTGTTATATGGTTATATGTTATATAGTTACCTCTTCTCTTCTCCTCAGTTGCCTATCATGTTCTCCTTGTACCCGTCCTCCTTCCCTTTCTCCATTGATCCACTCTCATCTTTTATCAGCTTCTTTCTTCTTCAGCCCTTTACCTTTTCCACCTGTCACCTCCCATCTTCTCACTTCATCACCCCCTCCAACTCACCTACCTTCCTCTTCACTTGGCATCACCTATCACCCTCCAGCTTGTACTCCTTCGCCTCACCTTCCACCACCTTATTCTGGCTTCTGCCCCCTTCCTTTCTTGTCCTGAAGAAGGGCCTTGGCCCAAAACATCGACTGTTTATTCCTTTCCACAGATGCTGCCAGACTTGCTGAGTTTATCCAGCATTTTGTATGTGTTACAAAGAAAATGCATTGTTGATGTGAACAATAGCTTCCCACAGATGCTACATCACCTGCTGTTTTTTTTCAGAAGTTTCTTGCTCCTAATAAAAATGTGTAGAGACTACGAATTTAAGTTACCGAAGCCATGAATTATTTAAAAAAAAATTAGGTTTTAAAGACTCTTGCCAACTCTCTTTTCTGTAGCTTGCAAAATGAACACGTTGCTTAGCAACATTAAGTTGAAAAGTAGTTTTGGACAATTTTTCATTTTCATTTAAATCAATGCTTTGGCACCCAGTGGACCAGGTATGCTGCGTAAAACAAGTTATTCATCAGCATCAACTTTGGCAATCTTGCTTCTGTGTTAGGAGGGTCTAGGTCCAGACTCCACTCCAGAAACCTGAGTAAACTTCACCTGTATCCGTCAACATTGTTTGCTCACTGCTCTTGGTGCAGCCTCTCTCATCAGCTTCGTCGAGCATCTTCACCCCATCTGGTTCACAGCCCGGATCTCTCCGTGGCTAGCCATTTTAATTCCACTTTCCCTTCCCACTCCAACAAATTTTAATGACATATGCCGGTGATATTAAACCTGATTCTGATTCTGACGTGTCTGATCACAGTCTCCTCCATGCTCACATCGAGTCCAGATGCAGGCTGGAGCAGCATCAGCTCATATGCTACCTTGGTAGCTTCCTGATGACATCACCATTGATTTCTCTAACTTCTGGTAACAACTGCTCTCTGTTTCACTCTGCACTCCCCCCTTGTTTTCTATTCTGCCCGTAGCCCATTTACCCCCCTCTCTTTCCCCTGCTCTCAACTCAAGATCTGCCCATCTGCTTTAATTTCCTTCCTCTGATTCATCACTTTACTGTCTACTGATTGCTCCTTCACCCCATTGTCTCTAATTATTGCCTCCAAGCTTCTCACATCATTCCCCCATCCCCCACCCATCCACCTCTCCCCTCCCAGAAAGTGGGTGGAGATAGCACCGACCAATCATCTGCCAGCTCATGCTCCCCCCACCACTTATTCTGCCTTTCACTCTCTCCTTTCCAGATCAGATGAATGGTCTTGGCCCAAAACATTGATCATCTATTCCCTTCTGACTGTCTCACTTGCTGAGTTCGTCCATTATTTTGTCTGTGTTGCTCCCGATTTCCAGCATCTTCATTATCTTTTAAGTCCCCACACTCCCAGCATGCTGACACAGTCCTGTGTTGTATTGACAAAATACTAAAGATGTGCTGAGACTTTCAAAGACAAGGCTGGTGGAGTTTTCCCCAAAGTCCTGATATACTGTATATTTACCACTAAAAAAATCAGCATCATTGTCATAGATTACTCTTTATCATATATTTGCATACAATCTGCGCCTTGTAAGGCATGAAAATGCCCTACGCAGGCCTCTCAGGGTCTGTCGACGTTCCCTCCCTCCTTCCCCCCCTCCCCTCCCCTCCCTCCCTTGCATACAATTTGGCACTATTATAATAGTGGATATATTCCAAAATTAAAATTAACATTATTGTCACATATTACTCTTTATCATATATTTGCATATAATTTGGCACCATTATAACTGTGGATGCATTCTGAAATTATTTCACTAGCCATAAAGTCCTTTCAGATTTGTCTTTGTTTTTACACTGGACAAAGTTCAAGAAAAGAGCTTTTACCAGCTAAAGACTTAGAGATACCACAGAACCGGTTGTCCATGTTTTCTGAAGGATCAACTCAAGGTAATTGTAAATATTTTTAACAAGTGTAGAGTTATATAGCATGGAAGCAGATTCATTGAGCCAGCTTATCTGTGCCAACTAAGATGTGTATGTGAAGTAGTCCTAAATGCTATATGAATTTCTTTGTGTTTGTCCCATATACCTCATGAATTGTTTTTATCCACATATCTATCCAAAATGTCTTTTAAAACAGAATTGTACCTGCCTTTGCTACTCCCTGTGGCAACTCATTCCACATCCCCACCACCCTCAGTAAAAAACAAAAACTGTCCTCCGGTCCCTTTTAAACTTTTCCACTTTATCTACACCACTCATGATTTTATAAACCTCTCTACATTCAGTAAATATCAAAACAGTGACAGAAGGACAAGGCGATATTCAAAATGAAGTCACCTCAAGTATTTTTAATGGAGACACAAGCCACTGCAGGTCCTGGAATCTCTCTCCTTCTGGTCCATCTCCCATTTTTGTTCCCTTTCCCATTCCCCCACCTCCCAGTCTTCCACCGCCCGTTTTCATCTCCTTCCCTTCATGGTTCCACCCAGTCACCACCAGATACCCCCAGCCGTCTGGTTTTATCTGCTTTTCATCTCTCCCTTAATAGACCCCATTATCATCCTTACTTACCAGATTCCAGAATGTGAAGCCTTTGAGTGCTAGCTTATCACCCTCCAGTCTCTGCCCCCACCTGCAGCCCCCCACCCTTCCATCTGGCTCCACCTGTCACACTTAACACACACTGACCTCAGACTCCCAACTTTACCTAAGCCCCATCACAGCCCCCTTCTGACCATCATCCCTTAGCCCAACTTCATCCACCAATTTCCTTCTGGCTCCTGTCTCTCCCCTCCGCCTCTCCTCAAACTTTCTCTCTCCACTCTCAATCCTGCTTGAGGGTGTCAACCCGAAATGTGGGTGGTGGGATGGACTTGCATCTCTACCAAAGGAGGTGTAAGACACTCCTTCCTTCTGTTAACCTGCAGGCCCCCTTTGGACAAGGTGCAGCACCTGCTTTGACTCCTTCCCCATCTCCCCCACCACCCCCCCAATCAGGGGGTCAAAGGAAACCATGGGAGCAGGTAGTGGATGGTCATATGAGTAGCTGGTGCATAGTCCTGGTTATGTGACCACTGTCACCGGACCGACAATCTCTGAAAAGTACTGATAATGGCTGGGGTCACCCGTCTTGTAAAGACACTGGCTGCCCAGAAGAAGGCAATGACAAACCACTTCTCTAGAAAAATTTGCCAAGACCATGATTGCCTATGGGGTCATATGATATGGAATTTTACCAAGGAACTTGAAATAATGACAATTTCTTTCCAATACCACCCCCCCCCACCCACAGATTAAAGTTCAAAGTACATATATATTACCATATACAACCTGGATATTTATTTTCTTGCAGGCATTTACCAGAAAAAGGAGCCAGAAAAAGAAATCCAACAGAATTTTATGAAAAATTTTACATAAGTAGACAGAGACTGACAAACAACCAAAGTACAAAAGATGACAAACTGTGCAAATAAAAGAATAATACCGGGACTTGGGAGTCCTTATGCAAGATTCCCTGAAGATTAGCTTGCAGATTGAATCGGTGGTGAGGAAGGCAAGTACAATGTTGCCATTAATTTCAAAAGAACTAGATTGTAAGAACAAGGGTGTGACACTGAGGCTTTATAAACCATTGGTCAAACCGTACCTGGAGTATTGTAAGCAGTTTTGGGCACCTCATCAAAGAAAAGATATGCTGGCATTGGAGAGGGTCCAAAGAATGTTCACGAAAATGATTCTGGAAATGCAAGGGTTAAAGTATGAGGAGCATTTGATGGTTCTGGACTTGTAATTGCTGGAGATTAGAAGAATGAGTGGAGATCTCATTGAAACCTATCAAATATTGAAAAGTCTAGATAGAGTGGATGGGGAAAGATATTTCCCATAGTGGGAGAGTTTAGGACCAAAGGGCACAGTCTCAGAATAGAGGGATGTCCATTTACAACAGCGATGAGGAGGAATTTCTTTAGCAAGAGCATGGTGAATCTGTGGAAGTTACTGTCACAGACAGCTGTGGAGGGCAAGTCATTGAGTGTATTGAAAGTGGAGGTTGATAGGTTCTAGATTAGTCAGGGTGTCAAAACTGACAGAGAGAAGGCAGGAGAATAGGGTTGAAAAGGAGAATAAATTAGCCACAATGGAATGGCAGAGCAGATTCAATGAGCCAAATAGCCTAACTCTGTGCCTATGTCTTATATTGTGCTCGTGTTAATGTTAGGAACAGCGTTTTTATAAAATCAAGGCTCCCTCATGTAATTGAATTGTAATTTAGGGTGATACAAGTGCATTATTGAATCAGTCAGAATCAGGTTCATTATCACTGACATTTGTCGTGAAACTTATTGTTTTGGGGCAGCACCACAGTGGAATACATTAAAAGGTCACTCTAAATTAAACAATAAAATCAGTAAGTAACGCAAAAAGAGAGCAAAGAGTGAGGTAGTGTTCATTGAGGCCCAGGATGGTGAAGGCCCTTAATGACTGATGTCGGCTTCTTGTGACACCCCCCTCGGAAGATGTCCTCAATGCTGCCATCGATGGAGGTGGCTGAGTCTGTAACTCTGTGTCTTTTTTCCTATCCTGAGTATTAGCATCTCTGTACCAGACGGGAATGCAAGCAGTTGGAATGCTCTCTACTGTACAACAGAAGAAATTAGTATTGGAGGTGAAGTGCCATTGTGCTGCTGTGTATACTTGCAGTGTGAGTGACAGAGTGTGAGAGAGCGCGCGCAAGAGAGAGAGCACGCGCGAGAGAGTGTGACAGCATGTGACAAAGTGCGAGAAAGAGAGAGCAGGAACGTGTGTGAGAGAGAGACAGCACACATGAGAGAGCCAGCACCAGAGAGAGAGAGAGAGACAGCACGAGTGAGAGAGTGGGATCGCATGCGAGTGAGGGACTGCGCGAGGGAGAGAGCCAGCGCCAGAGAGAGGGACGGCACCAGAGGGAGGGATGATGCGAGGGAGTAACGGTGGGAGCGCGCGCAAGAGAGTGACAGTAGGAGTGAAAGAGAGCAGGAGCATGGTTGTGTGAGGGACAGTGGGAGTGAGAGAGCCAATATGAATGAGAGAGAGAGCACGCGAATGAGAGGCAGCATGAGTGAGAGAGACAGCGCGAGTGAGAGTGAAAGAAAGGACTCTGTTAAGTTTCTATGATAGTTGATGAACAGTGCCCGTGCCACATTCATAGAATTCATGCACAGTTATCTCCCATTTCTCAGGACTAGAACGGAGGCAACATATCCTGAACTTGAAAGGATCATCTAAGAAGAATAATTCTGTGATACTCGCTGATACAGACCAAAATGATTCAAAAAGACACAGATCTGAACATTACTGACAGATGCTTTACACAGATAGTAACAGACGTAGATGTGAACAAGAGTGTATGGAAATAACTAAAGAGCTGATGATGTATGGAAAGTTGATAGTATCTCTAAACTAACCAATGTTAGGGGGGTAGAAGTGTAAAAAAATACATTTCATAACAAACATTGTTAGAAATAACAAAATAGAACAGGAAAACCAAATTGCTTTAACTACAAACTGTGAAACCTGACCACACACAACAGTGGAAAGTATTTATCTATGTTTAAGGTGCTGATTTTCCATAGGAGGACAGATACATACCTTAATCTGACTACCCTGCCCAGTATAAAATACACATCCAGAAAGCTTATATTCATTTTATTCACCTACTTATTAAATTGAGGGAACTGTCTGAGCCAAATAGAAAAAAAAATTACACATTACTTAATAAGGTTTAGCTACTAATACCTTCCTCTTCTGCTCTGGGCCTGTACTCACTGGAGTGAGTACAATCGATGTTTCAGCCTGAAAATAGATTGCACTCTTTTCCTTGATGCTGCCTTGCCTGATGAGTTCCTCTAGCATTTTGCGTGTCTTGCTCGGATTTCAAGCATGTGCAGATTTTCTCTTGTTTGTGAATATTAAAATGCCTAGATACAGTGGACATGGAGAGGATGTCTCCGAAAGTGGGGGAGTGTTGGACCAAAACTCTCGGCCTTCAGAACAGAAGGATGTCTCTTTAGAACATGGATGAGGAGAACTTTCTTCAGCCAGTGGGTGGTGAATCTGAGGAATTCATTGCCACAGACGACTGTGGAGGATAAGTCATAGAACAAAGAACATAGAAATCTACAGCACATTACAGGCCCTTTGGCCCACAATGTGGTGCCAACCATGTAACGTACTCTAGAAACTGCCTAGAATTTCCCTGGCGCATAGCCCTCTATTTTTCTAAGCTCCATTTACCTATCTAAGAGGCTCTTATCCGCTTCCACCACCATCGCCGGCAGTGCATTCCACACATCCACCACTCTCTATGCGAAAAGCTTACCCCTGACATCCCCTCAGGACCTATTTCCAAGCACCTTAAAACTATGCCCCCTCATGTTAGCTATTTCAGCCCTGGGAAAGAAGCCTCTGGCTATCCACACGATCAATGCCTCTTATCATCTTATACATCTCTATCAGGTCACCTCTCATCCTCCATTGCTCCAAGGAGAAAAGGCCAAGTTAACTCAATCTATTCTCATAAGGTACGCTCTCCAATCCAGGCAACATCCTTGTAAATCTTTTCTGCACTCTCTCTATAGTATCCACATCCTTCCTGCAGTCAGATCCCTGCAGAACACCACTGGTCGCCGACCTCCATGCAGAATACAAACCATTTCCAACCACCCTTCTATGGGCAAGCCAATTCTGGATCCACTAAGCATGGTCTCCTTAGATCGCATGCCTCCTTACTTTCTGAAGGAACCTTGCATGGGGAACCTTATCAAATGCTTTTCTGAAATCCATATACACTACATCCACTGCTCTACCTTCATCAATGTGTTTTGTTACTTCCTCAAAGAATTCAATCAGGCTCATGAGGCACAAACTGCCCTTGACTAAGCTTATGTCTCTCCAAATGCTCATAAATCCTGCCCCTCAGGATCTTCTCCAACAACGTGCCCACCACTGAAGTCAGACTCACCGGTCTATAATTTCCTGGGTTATCTCTACTCCCTTTCTTGAGCAAGGGAAGAATATTTGCAACCCTCCAATCCTTCGGTACTTCTCCCATCCCTTTTGATGACACAAAGATCATCACAAGAGGCTCAGTAATCTCCTCCCTCGCTTCCCACAGTAACCTGGGGTATATCTCATCAGGTACCTGCGACTTATCTAACTTAATGCTTTTCGAAAGCTCCAGCACATCCTCTTTCCTAATGTCTATATGCTTAAACGTTTCAGTCCGCTGTAAGTCATCCTCACAATTGCCAAGGTCTTTTTCCCTGGTGAATACTGAAGCAAAGTATTCATTAAGTACCTTTGCTACCTCCTCCGACTCCATGCACACATTTCCACCATCACACCTGATTGCTCCTGATGGCTCATCCCTTGCTCTTCACATACTTGTAGAATACCTTGGGGTTTTCCTTAATCCTGCTCACCAAGGCCTTCTCATGGCCCCTTCTGGCTCTTCTAATTCCATTCCTAAGCTCCTTCTGAGCAACCTTGTAATTTTCTAGAGGTCTAACAGTACCTAGTTTCTTGAACGTTCCGTAAGCTTTTCTTTTCTTCTTTGGATATATTTAAAAAGGAGGTTGACATGTTTTTGATTAGTAAGTGCTTCAAAGGTTATGGGGAGAAGGTAGGAGAATGGGGTTGAGAAGGATAATAAATCAGCCATGATGGAATGGTGGAGCAGATGGCCAAATTCTGCTCCTATCTCATATGGTCTTATGGGTTTTCTCAAATTTAGATACCAATTTTCCACAATTTGCTTGCACAGCATCAAAGTTTGTACAATTGAAACTTGTATATCTTATAAGATGCATTCATATTTTAATTAAAATTATATTAACTTTGAGAAATAGAAATCTAATTATTTAGACTTATGAAGGCAGGGAATGGGCTGGGGAGTGGAAGATTCTTTTGAGAAACCCATATATCTAGTTTGTCCATAAGCTGTACATTTAAAAAATTGATTTAGGAGGGATTAAACTAATTAAACTGGAAATAATTTTTGTTACAAATGCACCAGATGATTACTTTTGTATTGCTGATGAGACTCAAGCAATGTGATAGAGCCAGCTTATTTAGTTTTCAGATCAGTACGTTGTCAATCCAACAAAAAATTAAGAGAGGTACCAGATGAAACCAGGTGGAAAAGTGGGTAATGGGAAGAAGGGGGAAGCGGGCTGGGGTGACTTAGAGAAGAGGGGTCTTGAGAGACCCTGGGTGGATAGAAAAGAGAGCAAAAGGAACACAATATTCATGCCATTGGGTTGCAGATTATCTGGGAGGTACTATTCTTTTGTTTTGCAGTTGGCTTCACTCTGGCAGTGGGGAAGACTGAGGACAGACAGGTCATTGTGGGAAAGGGCAAGGAGAATTGAAAAGGCTACAGGGAGCTCAAGATAGCCATAGCAGACAGAGTACAGGTGGTTGGAAAAGCAGTCGCCTAGCCTGTGCTTTGTCTCACCTATGTAGAGGAGACCTCACTGCAAGTACTGAATGCAGTAGATGAGGTTAGAGACAGTGCACATGAACCTGTCTCACCTGGGAGGGCTGATTAGCTCCCTGGATGGTGGTGAGGGAGGGACAGGTGCTGCACCTTGTTAAGTTACAGGGGAAAATGCCAGAGTGGGTGGAGAGGACTCAGTGAACCATGAAGGGACTGAAAATCCTAACCCTAAGTATCTTTCTATCTCCTTCTGATCCATCCAGCTTCCAATCCAATTCATCCTCTCCCAAACTTCTTCTCAAATCCCAATCCCACAACCCACAGTTTTGTCTTTTTCATCCATCTGGTTCCATGTGCCTATCACCCATAAGACCCATGTGCCCATCACCCATAAGACCCATGTGCCCATCACCCATAAGACCATAAAGACATAGGTGTAGAATTAGGCCATTCAGCTCATTGAATCTGCTCCACCATTCAAACGTGGTTGATTTATTTTCCCTCTCAACACCATTTTCCTGCCTTTTCACTGCAACTTTTGGTGTCCTTACTAATCAAGAACCTTTCAACCTTTGCTTTAGATATATCCACACACTTAACCTACTAGGAGACCAATCTCTTTCATCCAGCTGGTTCCAACTGCCCATAATCCCCACCTTACCTCATTCCACATCACCTTTCCTACTGACCAGATTCCTGGATCTGTAGCTCTTCAATGTCTCCACTTCCCACCACCGGCCTCTTTCAACCTACACCCTCTCCTCCCCTTAAATGGTTCCCTCTGCCCATCAACCCTTTCCTCAAGTTGTTTCACCTCTCTCAAGGCAGCAGTATTTTCAGTGTTGAGTCGATGGTAAGGAAGGCAAATGCAATGCTAGTTTCATTTTGAGAGGACTAGAATATAAAAACAAGAATGTAATGCTGAGGCTTTATAAGGCATTGCTCATACCACACTTGGAGTATTGTGAGCAGTTTTGAGCACTTTATCCAAGAAAGGATGTGCTGGTATTGGAGAGGCGGTTCATGAGAATGATCACAGGAATGAAAGGCTTAACGTATGAGAAGCATTTGATGGCTCTGGGCCTGTATTCATTGGAGTTTAGAGAGAGGAGGGGGATTTCAATGAGTACTGATAGGTTACATGGAGTGAACATGGACAGGATGCTTTCTCATCATGGGGGAGTCTCAGGCCAGAGAACACAGCCTCAGCATAGAAGGCCGTCCCCTTAGGACAAAGATGCAGAGGAATTTCTTTAGCCTGAGGGTGGTGAATCTGTGGAATTCATTGCCACAGACAGCTGTGGAGACCAAATCATTGTGTATATTTAAAGTGGATGATGTTGATAGGTTCTTGATTAGGAAGGGTGCCAAAGATTACGCGGAGAAGGCAGGAAAATGGGCTTGAGAGGGATAATAAATCAGCCATAATGGAATGGTGGAGCATACTCGATGGGCAGAATGGACAAATTCTGCTCCTATGTCTAATGGTCTCATCCCTCCTCTGCACACACACCTTTAATTCCCTACCTCTCCATCTCCTTTTAACATCCTCCATTCCTGATGCAGACTTGAAAGGCTAACTGTCCCTCTATCTCCAGGGACACTACCTGACCCACTCTGTTCTCCATAAGTTTGCTTATTTGTTCCGGATTCCAGTATTTGCAGTATCTTGGTCTTTGCTTCATTATGCAGATTGTGTGCTTCATAAAGGCCTATCACCAGTACCGGGAACAATTAGTGATGGGCAATGAACAGTGGCCTTGCCAATGATGTCGTTATCCCTGAAGGAGCATATACTGTAAAATTGTCCAGCTGATTTCCCCTATATGGCCTGCGTGCAAATTTCCCTCATCTAAATTAGGAAGTGGTCTAACTCGAGAAATCCAGCTAACTACAACTGCTTACAAATTGCAGTAGACCTTCACCAGGAAATGTCTAGTTAAAACAGTAACCTTAAAGGCACAAGCAATGCTGGCAGCAAAAAATGTTAACCATACAGTTAAAACCTGAAATTGTCCCTTGGCAATAATTATGAATATCATCCGATATTACAGACCCATGATGAACTGCAATGTGACAACTAGGCAGGCAAAGTATTTAAACAAGGTGCTCATAGAATACTGGCTGGCAGATTGTTCCATAAAGTCAAGAATGTGTGTCTTGATGGCACAGGCTGATATTGAGAAGGTGGAGGCACAGGTCAATAGTTACAGACTTTGTAGATAGAAAAGTCCTGACCATTTCTAGCCACCAGCAAGCTTAATGGCAAGTTTCATTTCTTGCTAGGTACTTGGGCATTTGAACAGCAGCCAATCAGAGATCAGAAGTGAGAGAAGAGGTGACTTGCACACTGTGCATTAAAAAGCAGCATTTTGCAGAAGTTTTGGCATTGGAACAGTATCCAATCAGAGACTGGGATTTATTTGCAAGGGCAAATAAAAATAATGCAGGGGTAAACAGAGTGGCCTTTGTTGAAGTCGACAGTGTTAGAGTGAGGATTTGAGGTTCTAGCTCTTCGAGGCTTCAATGAGAAGAGGTTAAGTGAGAGAAGGTGAAAAGCTGTAGGTAGATTTTTTTTCCAGTTTATTTAATGTTTCCTTCTTTATAATTGAACAGTTCGAGCAGCAGGAATACCAGGCACGATAGCTGAACGCTCCCCTTGCAGGATGTGGGAAGGCAGGGACATCGCCAATATCCCTGACAACTTCACCTGCGAGAAGTGCACCCAGTTGCAGACTTTAACACGCTACATTAAGGCGTTGAATCTGGAACTGGATGATCTCCTGATCATTTGGGACATATAGTGAGGTATTTACACTCAACGTGCAGGACACAGGAAACTGGGTGATAGTCAGGGGGGTGAAAGAGATTAAACAGCCAATGCAGAGTACCCCATGTCCATCCCCCCTCAACAACAGGATACTGTTGGGGGGGAATGACCTAGCAGAGGAAAGTCACAAAGGTCAGGTCTCTGGCAGTGAGTGTCTGGGTCTATGGCTCAGAAAGGAAAGTGGCGAGGGAGGGGGAGGTGAGAGGTGATCTGTGGTAAAAGAGGATTCCTTAGATAAGGGAACAGAAAAGAGAACGAGATTCCCAGATGGTATGTTGTCTGACGGATGCCAGGATCTGGGGCACCTCAGATCAAGTCTTCAGCATTTTTAAGTGGGAGGGTGAGCATCCAGAGGTCTTCGTCCATATAGGTACCAATGACATTGGGAGGAAGAGGGATGAGGTTCTGCAAAGTGAGTTCAGGGAGTTAGATGCTAGGATAAAGGACAGGACCTTCAGGATTGTGATCTTAGGACTGCTACCATGTGCTAGTAAGGCCAGAAATAGGAAGATCATACAGTGGCTAAGGAGTTGGTGTAGGAGGGAGGGCATGAGATTTTAGGATCATTGGACTCTCTTCCAGGGAAGGTGGGATTTGTGCAGAAGAGACAGTTTGCACCTAACTAGAGGGAAGGTTTGCTCGTATTGCATGGGGGGAGGGGCAGTGTTAAACTAGCATTGCAGAGGGGTGGGAATCAGAGTGCCAGACAGATAGTGGAGTGGTTGTAGAGACAGATGTTATTAAAACCTCAGACAAATTCAGGAATCAGAAGGTAGAGCATGGTGGGACTACTGTTCTGAGTTGTATGTATTTCAATGCAAGTATTGTAGGAAAGGCAGATGAGTTCAGGGCATGGATCAACACATGAAATTATGATATTGTAGCTGTTAGTGAGATTTTGTTGCAGGAGAGGCAGGACAGGCAGCTCAATATCCCTATGTTCTGTTGTTTTAGGTGTGGTAGAGTAGGAGGGATTAAAGGGGGAGTGGTGATAATACTAGTCAAGTAAAGTGCCACAGCAGTGCTCAGTCAGGACAGACTGGAGAACTTGTCTAGTGAGGCTTTATGGGTGGAACATTAAAGTATGACCATGTTAATGGGCCTGTATTATAGACCTCTGAACAGTCCGTGGGATTTAGGGGAACAAATTTGTAGAGAAGTTGCAGGCAAGAAGCATAATGTTGTGATAGTCGGTGATTCAACTTTCCACATTGGCTGGGACTCCCATGCTGCAAAGGAACTAGCTGGGATGTTAATAGGAACTAGATGGGAGGTTCCTGATTAGTCAGTCAGTCAGTGGGTGCCGTCCCGAATCCGGGGTTGGTGGCTATGCATCTCCATCTTCTTCGATCTTGCGCTCTTTTTCTGGCCTCAGCGTAACTCAACCCAGTTCATTGCCTCACATTATCGTACCGAGTGGTTCGCTGCCTTCCTCTTTCCCTCTTTCCTTCTATCATCCCTTCCAATAACAATCTCTGCAGTCCACCACCTCTTAACAAGTGCCCGGCATATTCCAGCTTCCTTTTCTGCACATTCTTCAGCAACTCCTTTCCTCTCCTCACTCTCTCCAACACTTCCATATTACTGACCTGCATCACTCATCTTGTTTTCTGCATTCTCCTTAAACACCACATTTCAAATGCCTCCAGTCGTCGTTGCGCTTCCTTGCATAAGGTCCACGATTTGACTCCATACAACAGACTGCTCCAGATGTAGCATTTCCAAATTCAACAACGCAGCCCCAAGTCCAACCTCTTGCCACACAGCACCTCACTCAGGCTCCAGAACGTTGATCTTGCAGTCTCAATTTTCCGTCTAATTTCTGTATCACATTCCCCATCCTCTGTGACCATCTGTCCCAAGTACACAAACTTCTTGACTTGCTCTAGGCCTACACCGTTAATTTTGATCCTGATTAGTAAAGGAGTCAAAGGTTATGGGGAGAAGGCAGGAGAATGGAGCTGAGAGGGATAATAAGTCAGCCATGATGGAATGGCAGAGCAGACTTGATGGGCTGAATGGTGTAATCCTGCTCATATGGGTTATGGTCTTATTTAATGTTACAATAATATAACAGGATCTTTCACTATTGTAATCCCTACTGTTGTCCAATCTTCCCTGTGATTGCTTTTTGTTCCTGTTCTAATAGTTTCATGACTTCTGCGAGCTTTACCTTTTAAACTCTAGGAATTACATAGTCATTTGAATTCTAATTCCACAGCTGAAATAGTAAGATTTGGCAACTTAAGCACCACATTATTACACCTCATGCTGGTCAGAGACAAAAATGGTATCTGAAACCACAAACATGTCAGAAACATGATCAATCAATTAAAACTGCCACCTTTCAAAGCAGGTTAATGTTTTCAATTATCTACCTTTCAGCGCATCAGTAAAGTTAAATTATCTGCTTCCGCAAATGACGAAAGCGTGAAACTTATTTGCCTAAGGAAGCTCATTGCTACCCACAGATAAAACTTTTATGAGATTATATCCAGAGCTATATCCATGCAAGTGCAGAACTGTTTAGATATTAGTGACACAAGACATTTTGCAGATGCTGGAAATCCAGTGCAACACACACACACACACACACACACACACACACACACACATGCATAGCTGGAGGAACTCAGCAGGCCAAGCAGCATCTATGGAAATGAATCTATGGACGCTTCGGGCCAAGACCCTTCATCAGGATTGATAATCTCAGAATCAGATTTAATATCACCAACATATGTCGTGAATTATGTTGTCTAGGTATTAGTATCCTTTTTCTTTTTCAGATCAGGAGTCAGTCAGTTATAGAGTCATAGAACACTACAACACAGAAACAGTCTGGGCTACACAACTTATCTGCCTCGACCGATTGACCTGCACCTGGATCATAGCTCTCCATACATCTCCCATAATATACCTATCCAGATTTCTCTTAGAAGTTGAAATTGAACCCGTGTCCACCATTTCTGCCAACAGCCTGTTCCACACTCTCAACTCACTTTGAGTGAAGAAATTCTCCTCATGTTCCCCTTAAACATTGCACCTTTCACCTTTAATGCATGACCGCTCGTTCTAGTCTCATCCAACCTTAGTGAAAAAGCCTGCTTGCATTTACCCTATCTATACCCCTCATAATTTTGCATACCTCTGTCAAATCTCCCCTCATTCTCCTACGTTCCAGGGGATAAAGTCCTAACCTATCCAGCATTTCCCTATAACTCAGGTCCTCAAGTCCTGGCAACATCCTTGTAAATTTTCTTGGCACTTTTTCAGTCTTACTGACATCTTTTCTGTAGGGAGTTGACCAAAACTGCACATCATTCTCCATATAAGGCCTCACTAATGTCTTATACAACTTCAACATATTTCTTTACAACCTTATCCACCTGTGACACTATTTTGAAGGAATTATGTATCTTATCTGTATTCCCAGATCCACCTGGTCTACTGTAGTTCTCAGTGCCCTATGGCCCACCGTGTAAGTCTTCCCAAAGTGTGACACCAAGTAAATTGCTAAGATTGGAGAACAACTTAACCCAACCAACACCTCATACTTGCCTGCATAAAATCTCTATCTCCTATTTTATAGCCCATTTTTCCAGCTGGTCCAGGTCCCACTGCAAGCTTTGCTTGTCTTGCTCACTGTCCACCACACCTCCAATCGTGGTGTCATCTGCAAATTTGCTAATCCAGTTTACCATATTTTCATTCCGGTCGTTGCTATAGATGACGAATAACAATCCCTGTGGCTCCCCAGTAGTCACAGGCATCCAGTCAGAGCGGCAGAGATCTAATACCACTCTATGGCTTCTCCTGTAAAACCAATATCTAATCAAATTTACACTGTCATCCTGAATGCCAAGTGACTGAACCTTCTTGACCAACATCTCATGTGAGACCTTGTCAAAGGCCTTTCTAAAGTCCATGGAGACAACATCCATTGCCTTGCTTTCATCAACTTTTCTGGCAACTTTCTCAAAAAACTCTATAAGAATGGTTAGACATGACCTACCATGCACAATACCATGTTAACTGTCCTTAATCTGTCCATGTCTATCTAAACACTTACATAATCAGACCCTTAGAGCAGTGGCCCCAACCTCCGGGCCGCGGATTGATACATTGCCGCGAAGCATGCAGGGGTGCAGTGGTGGCCAGAATGCACCCAGCACATCTTTAAGAAAAAAGCCAAAATAAACAAGCTAAATAATTAGGTGCCGGCCGGCACGTAAATGTTGGCCCTGATCAGAGGCGATTGCCGATTGCGTCGTCTCTGATCTGGACCAACAGTTACGTGCCAGGTGGCACCTGATTAATTAGCTTGTTTATTTCAGCTTTTTTCTTAAAGATGTACTGGGTGCATTCTGGCCACCGCTGCACCACTGCATTCTTCGTGGCAATGCATTGGTCTGTGGCCTGGAGGTTGGGGACTACTGCCTTAGAATACCTTCCAGTAACTTACCCAGTATTGATATCAGGCTCACTGTATTATGATTTTCTGGCTTATTCTTAGAGCCTTTCTTAAACTATGGAAAAACATTAGCTATCCTCCAATTCTCTGGTACCTCACCTTTGGCTAAGAATGTCTTAAGTACCTCTGCTAGGGCCCCTGCAACTTCTGCACTTGCCTCCTACAGGGTCCGAGCAAACACCTTGTCAGGCGCTGGGGATTTATCCACCATAATCTTCCTCAACGCAGCAAATACCTCCTCCTCTGTAATCTGTATACAGTCCATGACTTCACAGTTGTTTTGTCTCACTTCTATAGACCCTGTGTCCATCTCCTGAGTAAATACAAATACAAAAATCGACTTAAGAACTCCCCCATCTCTTTTAGCTCCATGTATAGATGACCACTCCAATCTTCACGAGGACCAATTTTATCCTTCTTATTCTTCTGCTCTTAACATATCTGTAAAAGCCCTTGCGATTCTCCTTCACCTTGTCTGCTAGAGCAACCTTATGTCTTCTTTTAGCCCTCCTGATTTGCTTCTTCAGTGTTCTCTTGCACTTCGTAATCTCAAATTTGCTCCTTTCTGCTTATACTTGCTATGTACCTCCTTCTTTGTCAACTAGAACTTCAATAGCTCTCAAAAACCAAGGTTTCCTAAACCCATTATCCTTTCCCTTGAATAAGAATACAAAATGTATAGTATTCCAGATACGTTTTCACAAATGCCCTACATAATTGGAGGTTAATCTTAGGACAAATACTGTACTCTCAAAAATTTACTTTTGAGAGCCTCCCACTTACCATGTACACTTTTGCCAGAAAACAATATGTCCCAATCCACATTTTCCAGGTCCTTTGTGATACTATCAAAATTGGCCTTTCTCCAGTTTAGAATCTCAACCCAAGGACCAGACCTATCCTTCTCCATAATTATCTTGAAACTATCGGCATCGTCCTGCCCCTCCTGCAACTAAGTCTCACTAATGACTACAATATCATAATTCCACATGGTGATCCATGCCCTAAGCTCATCTGCCTTTCCTACAATACTCCTTGCATTAAAATTGGTCCCACCATGCTCAACCTTTCAATTCCTGACTTTGTACACAGACTTAACGGCATCTTTCCTCAGAACCACTCCACTATATGCTTTGACACTCCGGTTCCCATCCCCCTGCACTTCTAATTTCATCCCCACTACCCCCCTCCCTCCACCGTACAGCACTAGCAAGCCTTCCTGCATGGATATTAGCCCCCCCCCCCCCCCAGTTCAGGTGAAACCGTCCCTTCTGTACAGCTTCCACGCTCCCTGGAAGAAAATCCCATGATCCAAAAATCTTAAGTTCTCCTTCCTGCACCAATCTCCTTAGCCACATGTTGAACTGTATCCCCTTCTTATCTGTGGCCTCACTAGCATGTGACATGAGTAGCAATCCAGAGATCACAACCCTGGAGATTCTGTCCTTTAACTTAGCACCTGGCTCCCCAAACTCACTTTGCAGGACCTCGTCACCCTTCCTACCCATGTCATTGGTACAACTCTGGCTGCTCACTCTCCCACTTAAGAATTCTGTGGACTCGATCTGAAATTCCCTTCACCATGGCAACTAGGAGGCAACATACCATCTGGGAATCTCATTCTCGTCCATGGAACCTCCTATCTGTTTCCCCTAACCAATGAATCCCTATCACAACAGCTCAGCTCTTCTATCCTCTTCCCTTCTGTGCCACAGAGCCAGAGACCTGACCACTGTGGCTTTCCTCTCCTTCCCATCAGAATCCAAGGCAGTATACCTGTTGTTGAGGGGAACGACCACAGGGGTACTCTGCCTATCCCTTTTCCCCCTGATGACGGTTACCCAGTTACCCACGTCCTGCACCTTTGGTGCAACTACATCCCTGTGTGTCCTGTCGATCAACCCCTTAGCCTCATGAATGATCTGAAGTTCATCCAGTTCTAGCTCCATTTCCTTAACACTGAGATTCAACAGAATCTTCTGACAAAATTTTCCTGAAATGCCAATGCTCCCATCTTGCTGAATGAAATACTCTCTTCCCTTTCTTATCATTGCACATGAGGTTACAAGAACCTGAGTTCCCACACCACTGGGCTCAGGAACAGTTATTATCCTACAACCATCAGCCTCCTGAAGAAAGCTGGATAACTTCACACACCTCTACTCTGAACTTATTTTTAAACAGAGACCTCTTGTTTGAGAGTCCCACATTTATAAAGAGATCCTCTCTGCTTCCACCTTAGCAAGACCCCTTGGTATCTTGGATATTTCACTTTGCTAAGCTCCAGCTGATATGTTTCGCCTAATTTAGTAAGACAAGACTCCTATGCCAGGTACTACTCTAGTAAACCTGCTCTAAACAGCTTTCAATTCAGTAATACTTGATTAAAATTTGAATAAGAATACAAATAATGTATAGTATTCCAAATATGTTTTTATAAATGCCCTACATAATTGAAGGTTAATCTTAGAGCTTCTGTATTTAATTTCCCTGTACACAGTGTCCACTTTATTATGAACAGGAGTGGGATCTGGTGTGATCTTCTGCTGCTGTAGCCCATCCACTTCAAGGTTCAATGTGTTGTGTGTTCAGAGATGCTGCTCTGCACACTACTGTTGTAACGCATGGTTACTTGAGGTACTGTCACCTTCCTATCAATTTGAACCAGTCAGGTCATTCTCCTCTGACCTCACTCATTAACAAGACATTTTCACAGAACTCCATCTCATCCTGGATTTTTTTTCACAGTATTCTCCATAAAACCTAGAAACGGTTCCATATGAAAATCCTTGGAAATGACCTATTTCTGGGATACTCCAACCACCCAATATGGTACCATCAATCAGTCCACAGTCAAAGTCACTTGGATCACATTTCTTCCTCATTCTAATGTTTGGTCTGAACAACAACTGAACCTCTTGACCATGTCTGCCTGCTTTTATGCATCCAATTGGCTGATTAGATATTTGCATTAACGAGGAGTACTGGTGTGTCTAATAAAATGGCCAGTGAGTTACATTACATTAGTTATCTAAATAATTGCTAACATTGACAACCTCACATTTTTCACATTTTATTCAATTTGCAAGATCCTTGTCAACTCTATTAACCAATGCCATTCTAATGTAGCCTCTTAATATCCTCTTCACGACTTACTTTGCTAACTATCTTTGAGTTATTAACAAAATTTAGCACCATTATATTTAGAACCTTTCAAATAGTCATTTATAAAAATTGATAATAGTGATACCCAGTACTGTGCCCTGCGGCACACCACTTGTTAAATATTGCCAACCAGAAAAAGACATATTTATACCCATTTCTGTTTCCTGTTAGCCAACCAATTTTCTATCCTTGACAAATATTACTTCTTAAACCGTGAGCTTATATTTTTTCAGCAATAACCTTTGTGGTTGAACCTTATCACCTTATTTCGTGTGACTTATTTTAACACCTTTTTGTCTATTCTGCAAACAGTTCAATATCTTGCAATGTAATGCAACAGATTGAAGGATATTCTCCAAGGTCTACTGGTGTTAGCAGAGTACCTTGGTTGAACCAACTTTGCAGAACTTGCTGCCACTCTTTTTTTTGCCATTCCTTCTCTCCAAAGCTCCCCCCATTCTCAACTCATCACTTTCTTGCCTGCTCCCCACACAAATATTCTCTCGCTATCCCTACAGCAACTCCCAATACACCCTCTCACCATTTTCCTTTAGTCTCCTGGCCTTTCTCCCACATCTACACCTCTTTCTCACCACTTCTTCTGCCTCCACTTTCCCTCTCACACCCTCCAACCTTATCCTTCTTCCCACTCTCCTTAATCTTATTCCTTCCACTCTCTATCTCTTCTCATCTTCCACCACCATTCCTCTCATGCCCTTCTCACACCATCCCTTTCCCAAATCTGAACCCTACCCCAGTTCATTCCCTCACTCCAACCCTCACTATCACTGTCAATTTCTAAACCTCAGAAATCCCTGCATCTTTATCCCCTATCACATACCATCTTATTTTTCTCCCTGCCCTCAGCCTGCTCCTGCCCCTTCACTCCTACCTTAACATCCCTCTGCCCTCATCCTCTACCCCTCCCACCCTTCTCCCATTCTCCCCTCCTCCCCATCCTCTCTCCCTTCACCTCCTCCCCACCCTCCTTCTCCCATGGCCCACCCTCCCTTCCCCCTCTCACCTTCCCCATCCTTCCACTCTTCCTCCCGTCCCCTACTCCCCTTTCTCTCTCTCTCCCCTCCACCATCTCTCCCTCCCCACATCCTCTACCTCCCTCTCCTCTCCCCCTCCCACTCCACCTCCTCTCCCCTCCCCACTTCCCCTTTCTTTCTCCCCTCCCCCACCCTGCTTCCCCTCACTTCCCCATCCCATCCTCATCCACTCTCCCTCCCTCACCACCCTCCACTACCTCTCCTCCCCTTTCCACATCCACTACCCCCACCCTACTCCTCTGCCTCTACCCCCCACCCTCCTCTCCCCTACCCTCACTCTCCCAATCCCCCTTTCCCCTCCCCATCGTCCTCCCATCCCTTCTCCCCACATCCCATTTCCCCACACTACCCCTCCCTCTCTCAACCTCCCCTCTCACTCTCCTCTCCCCTTCCTCCCCTCCCCCTCCTCTCTCCCTTCCCCCTCTATCTTCCCCTCACCCTAACAATCCGGACTCCCCTCTCCATACAGTTTTCCCCTCCTCACCCCACCTTCCATTCCCCACCCCATTCTCAGCCCATCACCTCTCCTCCTCCTCCCCGCTTCCCTCCCCTCCTCCTCTCCCCTTCCCCCTCCTCCTTCCCCCCACCCTATCAATCTCCCCTCACCCCCCTCTTTCCCACCCCATCTCTTCCCTTCTCCATTCTCAGCCCATCCCCTCTCCCCCTCCCCTCCACACTCCCTCATCTCCCCTCCTTCCTCACCCTCTTGTCCATTCTCCTTCCCCATCGCTCGTCTCCCCTCCCTCCTCACCCCTCCCCTCACCTCCCAACACACTCCTCTATCCCTCACGCTCTCTCCCCCTATCTACTCTCACCCCTCACCGACCCCCTCCCCCATTCCCCTAGCTACGCTCTCCCCCTCCCCGACCCCCTCCTGTTCCCTCTCCTTTCCCACCCCTTCTCCCCATCCCCTCACTCCTCTCCCTCTACCCCTCCCCACCACTCCTCTCCCTTTCCCCCTCCCCTCCAACTCCCCCATCACCCCTCCCCCTCACTTCCCACCCCTCCCCTCTACCCCCATGCTCTCCCCATCTCACCCCTCACCTCCCTCCTCCCCTTCCCCTATCTATGCTCTCCCCTTCCCCTCTCCCGCTCCCCACCCCTTCATCCCCTCCTCTCCCCCCCACCTTCTTCCCCACCCACTCACCCCTCTCTCTCCCCTTCCCACCACCCCTCTCCCCCTCCCCCACCACCCCTCTCCCCTCCCCCCCTCTCCCCCTCCCCCACCACCCCTCTCCCTCCCCCTCCCCCACCACCCCTCTCCCTCCCCCTCCCCCCACCACCCCTCCCCCTCCCCCCACCACCCCTCCCCACCCCTCACCCCTCCACCCCCCCTCCCCCTCCACCCACCACCCCTTTCCCTCCCCCTCCACTACCCCTCTCCTTCTCCCCCTCCCCGTTACCCCTCTCCCCTCTCTTTCTTCACCTCACCCTCTCCTTCTCCCCCTCTCTCATCGCCCTCCCCCTCCCCTCTCTCCTCCCTCCCTCCTCTTCGCCCCCTCCCCTCTCCACCTTCCACTCCCATCCCCTCTCCCCTCGCCACCGTTCCCCCCCCCCCCGGCTGTTCCGCATATTAGGCCGCATCCCCGGTCTTTCCTTACCGTTTACAGTCGGATCTTCGCCGTACCCATCATCGCCGACTCTGGCGCAGGCCATTGCCGTCCGCATGGCCGAGCTGGGGCTAGTGACTGTGTCGCTGCGCAGATCCACGGTCCGAATCGAGCGACGGGCGGCCGGAGTTCCAGGCACCGATCCCCGGTACCATCGCCGGCCGAAAGTCGGGAGCCTCAGCAACACAGAGCGCATGGTGAGCGGAGCCCGAGCGGCTGTCGAGTGCCAGCTTTGCCTGAATTAATTGCTGTCCCAAGGTTCCGAGCTGCTCTCAGCAGCAGTTTTTTTTCCCCTTCTCGTTGCCTGTTGCCCATCACGCACCCTCCCTTGCCATCATCTACCCTTCCCCTCGCTATCCTTCTGCCTTTTCTCTTGCCCCATCCCACATTTTCTGCTTGCCCCCTTCCTACCCTTCTCGTTGCTCCTCCTAACCTTCCTCTTGCCCTCATCCTCCTGTGACCACCTTCCTCTGCCTCATTCACCCTCTTCTTTTTCCTTCTCATCCTATATGCCTCTTATCACTTGTTTGTTGCCCACCTTACCTCTTTTCTTTCCCCACTCCTGATACCATCCATCCTCTCCACTACTCTTACTGATTGACATACCCCAATATTCCTTCACCCCCCTCCTTCTTCATCCTTTTGCTTAATCCACCTTCTTTCCCATCCATGTCCTTCCATCACTGCCCACCCTTATTCTCCCATTGTACTCTCGTCCGTCAAGAACCTTTATAAGGCACTAGTCAGGCCACACTTGGAGTACTGGCAACAGTTTTGAGCCCCATATCTCAGAAAGGATGTGTTGTCATTGGAGAGGAGGTTCACAAGGATGTTTCCAGAATGAAGGGGTTAACATCTGAGGAGCGTTTGGTAGCTTTGGGCCTGGAATTTAGAAGAATGCGGGGGGATCTGATTGAAACATACAGAATGTTGAAAGAACTAGATAGGGTGGATGTGGAGAGGATGTTTCCTATGGTGGGTTATCCAGATTTAGAGGGCATATCCTCAAAATTGAGTGGCGAACTTCGAGAACAGAGGTAAGGAGGAAATTTTTTTAGCCAGAGAGTAGTAAATCTGTGGAATGCTCTGCAACGGACTGCGGTGGAGGCCAAGTCCATGGGTAAATTTAAGGCAGAAGTTGATTATTTCCTGATCGGTCAGGGCATCAAATTATATGGCGAGAAGGCAGGTATATGGGGTTGTGTGGGATCTGGGATCTGGGATCAGCCATGATGAAATGGCAGAGCAGACGCAATGGGCTGAATGGACTAATTCTTCTCCTATATCTTATGGTCTTATCCCAGACCCAACCTGCTCACAGTGGTCTTGCAATCACCTGACCTTCTCTACCCATGCCCTATCTCACCCTGTCCTTTCCCACCTGTTTTTTTTTCTACCTTCCTTCCTCCAATCCTCTGCACAGAATACCTAACTATTATTTTCATGCTCTTTCCTTTTTTTTCCCCTTTGATCTTTTCACCCACTAGCCCTAACAATCCCTTCTTCTTTTCAAATAACTCCTCAGACTTCAACTCTACCCACCGTAGTATAGTGGTTAGCACAACACTTTTCAGTACTGGCAACCCGGGTTCATTTCCTGATGCTGCCTGTAAGGAGTTTGTACTTTCTCCCCGGGAATGTGTGGGTTTCCCCCGGCTGCTCCGGTTTCCTCCCACAGTCCAAAGACGTACTGGTTGGTAGGTTAATTGGTCATTGTAAATTGTCCTGTGATTAGGCTAGGATTAAATCTGGGGATTGCTGGGTAGTGCATTTCAAGGGTTCGAAAGGCCTATACCATGCTGTATCTCAAACAAATGAATGAATGTCTTTCTCACTGGAATTGTGGCTCTGAGGTGTACAAATGTGGACAACATTTTCCAAGGTCTCTTAACTGAGATTGGAGTGCATTTGGTGGCCATGTCTTGGAGACAAACTAGCTCCTCTCAGTGGAATGCTTGTTGAAGATAAGCTGCAGTTTTGTGGAGAAAGCTACTGAGAAAATTGTTGGGAAGTTGATACCAATCTGTAGTAAAGTTCGGTCTTTGGCAGCTCAGCTGGTTGGAGTGCAGTCTGCTTGACATCATATAGTGGATGTAAGAACTTTTGAGATAACCATATAACCATATATAACCATATAACAATTACAGCATGGAAACAGGCCATCTCGGCCCTTCTAGTCTGTGCTGAACTCTTACTCTCACCTAGTCCCACCGAACCTGCACTCAGCCCAGAAACCTCCATTCCTTTCCTGTCAATTTAGCTATCCAATTTAACTTTAAATGACAACATCAAACCTGCCTCAACCACTTCTGCTGGAAGCTCGTTCCACACAGCTACCACTCTCTGAGTAAAGAAGTTCCCCCTCATGTTACCCCTAAACTTTTGCCCTTTAACTCTCAACTCATGTCCTCTTGTTTGGATCTTCCCCACTCTCAATGGAAAAAGCCTATCCACGTCAACTCTATCTATCCCCCTCATAATTTTAAATACCTCTGTCAAGTCCCCCCTCAACCTTCTACGCTCCAAAGAATAAAGACCCAACTTGTTCAACCTTTCTCTGTAATGTAGGAGATGAAACCCAGGCAACATTCTAGTAAATCTCCTCTGTACTCTCTCAATTTTATTGATATCTTTCCTATAATTCGGTGACCAGAACTGTACACAATACTCCAAATTTGGCCTTACCAATGCCTTATACAATTTCAACATTACATCCTAACTCCTATACTCAATGCTCTGATTTATAAAGGCCAGCATACCAAAAGCTTTCTTCACCACCCTATCCACATGAGATTCCACCTTCAGGGAACTATGCACCATTATTCCTAGATCCCTCTGTTCTACAGCATTCTTCAATGCCCTACCATTTACCATGTATGTCCTATTTTGATTAGTCCTACAAAAATGTGGTACCTCACATTTATCAGCATTAAGCTCCATCTGCCATCTGTCAGCCCACTCTTCTAATTGGCCTAAATCTCTCTGCAAGCTTTGAAAACCTACTTCATTATCCACAACTCCACCTATCTTAGTATCATCTGCATACTTACTAATCCAATTTACCACCCCATCATCCAGATCATTAATATATATGACAAACAACATTGGACCCAGTACAGATTCCTGAGGCACACCACTAGACACCGGCCTCCAGTCTGACGAACAAATATAAACCAATTATAAAAGGACATTTTTCCTGGTCTCACTTGACCATAAGACATAGGAGTAGAATTAGGTCATTCAGCCCTTTCTGCCATTCGATCATGGCTGATTTATTTTCTCTCTCAAGCCCGTTACCTGCCCTCTCCCTGTAACCTCTGGTGACCTAGCCCTTACTAATCAAGAACCTTTCAACCTCCACTTTATACCTAACGACTTGGCCTCCACAGGTGTCTATGCCAATGAATTCCGCAGATTCTTTACCTTCTGGCTACAGAAATTCCTCCTCACCCCCGTTCTAAAGTCCTTCTGTTTAGAGGCTGTGCCCCTTGGACCTGGATTCCCCTACCGTAGGAAAACATCCTTTCCACGTGCACTCTGTGTAGGCATTTCAATATTTGTTAAGTTTCAGTGAAATGCAATCACCCCCAACACCACCATTATTCTTCAAAACACCAGCAGATACAGGCTCAGAGACATTGAATGCTCCCATACATTAACCCTTTCGTGCTCGGGGTCCTTCTTGTGGACCTCTTCAGCACCATCTCGAATGTCAGCATGTCTTTTCTTAGATAATGGGGTCCAAAGCTCCTCATAGTTCTCCAAATGCAATTTGATCAATGCCTTATAAAGCCTCAGCATTACATCATTGTTTTAATATGCTTTTATTGCTTGTCAGTTATTGTTTATGTATAAATTTTCACAAAAGCCATTGCATTTCTTTATTTTTCCTGTAAGTACCTGCAAGAAAATGATTCTCAAGGTAGTATATGATTACAAGTATGTACTTTGATAATAAATCTACTTTGATTTTGACTTATTCTAGTCCTTACAGAGCCTGACTGAGAGTCAAAGGTTCTAGGGAAGTTAAAAAAAAACATGTATATTATTAGCATGCTGCTTCATGCATGTACCTAGGAGTGAAGATAATTTCCATTAATATCGCTAATCTAATGAAATCCATACTGTAATTTGGGAAGCTACTCTCTGGCTATTGAGAGGAGAAAGTTCTGGTGAGGACAATTCTTGTGACAGACAGCAAGGAGTTTGTGATTGCTATAGTAAAATGAGATGAAGAAAGGAAAGGCAGCAGGTCCTGATGAATTAGTAATAGAACAAATTATCACCCTTGAAGATTATGGAATTGAAAAACTTACTGATTTAATCAATGACACTTATGAGACTGGAATAATACCAGAGGAGATGAAAAAGTCAGTATTTATCACTCTTCCTAAGAAACCTGGAGCAATAGAATGTGAATTACATAGGACCATAAGTTTAATGAGTCATATCACTGAGATATAACCATATAACAATTACAGCACGGAAACAGGCCACCTCGGCCCTTCTAGTCCGTGCCGAACTCTTAGTCTCTCCTAGTCCCACCGACCTGCACTCAGCCCATAACCCTCCATTCCTTTCCTGTCCATATATCTGTCCAATTTAACTTTAAACGACAACATCGAACCTGCCTCAACCACTTCTGCTAGAAGTTCATTCCACACAGCTACCACTCTCTGAGTGAAGAAGATACTTCTACGAATTTTGATGACAAGAGCTAAAAGTAAGATACGAGCTGAAATAGGTAGAGAACAATGTGGTTTTGTGAAAGACAAAGGTACAAGAAACACGATATTGATGTTAAGGATACTATCAGAACGAGCTATTCAAGTGCAAAAAGATTTGTTTGTTTTATCGACTACACAAAAGCATTTGATAAAGTGAAGCACAATAAGTTATTTGAAATATTACAGGAAACTCTAGATCTAGATTCGCAAGACCTCTGCCTAATCAGAAATCTGTACTGGGAACAAACTGCTGCTGTAAGAATAGATGGAGAAGTGAATCAGTTTATGAAAATCAAGAGAAGCGTTAGACAAGGGTGTGTTTTCTTCCCTGATTTGTTTAATGTGTACAGTGAAACAATATTACAAAAAATAAGAGCCATCTTGGGAATCAAAGTTGGCGGTGAAAACATCAATTGGAAAGAGCCCTCCTTTTCACAAGACTGCTAGCCAGTGGTGGTAGTTGAAGGCGAGAGCGGCAAGCACCACCCACTGCACCACCACACTAGATGGCTCGCAACAGCCGTTTGACACAGGTATAGAGGCTACTAAATATATCAGCAGATGCAAAATTGTGTCACCATAACATGATGGCAGTACGCTGGGAATAAAGAACAATCTGCTGAATTAACTCATTGAGTCAAGCCGCATCTGTGGGGAGAAAAGAATTGTTGACACCCTTTTGAATCATCCTTCCCACTCTCCCCCACCCCACAATGCTGTTTTGGATCTGCTGATAGCCTCGAACCTCCGGTCTGTTACTCCAGATTCCAGCAGCTGCACTGGGATTTTCTGATTGTGAATTTCAGAGCAATTGGCTTTGCTGTTATTATCTAATATTGGGCGGGATGGCTCTTATCAACTTTTCACCATATATGGTGAATTTTTTTCTAGTGACCCACAGATTGTTTGCTTACACGACATATATTGGTGATAATAATTCTGATTCTGATTCAATAACTCTCCATTTGATGGCTGTGACCAGCCCTCCAATGCACAAACTATATAAGAAAATGCACAAGATGCTGGAGGAACCCAGCAAGCCAGGCAGCACTTACGGAAAAAAGTAAACAGTCAACATTTTAGGCCAAAACCCTTCATCAGGACATGATGGAATAAAGAACAATCTGCTGGTTTAACTCAATGAGTAAGCAGCATTTGTGGGGGGGGGGGGGAAGAATTGTTGACACGTTTTTGAAACCCCCCCCCCCCACCGCCCCACTCCATTTCATTCAGTCCTGATGAAGGGTCTCAGCCCAAAACATTGTTGACTGTTTACTCTTTTCCATAGATGCTGCCTGGCCTGCTGAGTTCCTCCAGCATTTTGTTGTGGGTGTCGCTTTGGATTCCAGCATCTGCAGATATTTTTGTGTGCATGAGCAGATTACTTAAACTGATCATTCATTGTGGTTTATATATTGTGGTTGACTCCTGGCTCTCAATATTCTTGCCTTTGAAGTCTTTATAGGCAGTTTCCTCTGAGTTGAGAATGCCTTAGAACTGGATAGCATGGAGTGGAATGCAATTAAGAATTCTTGTGTTAATGACCAACTCTTCATTGAGGTTGTTCAATGTCATCGTTCCAATGGCCCCTCTGTCCTTGATACGCTTTCGTGTGTACTTCAGCACTGTTAAGTGTCATGCATGGTAGTTAACAGTGCTACAGAATTCATGTGTCATTGTTATCAGTAACAATGGATCTCTTCCACCACCCGTTATATACTGTATGTCTCAAGCTTTTTGTTTGCCTTCAGTCTTTGGGATAAAAAAGTTGTTTCTGTGCTCTTGAGGCAGAGTGAATTTTCCTGTCTAATCCATACTTGCAGTTGATAGCTCCTAGATTTCAAAGTTCAAGGTAAATTTATCGAAGTATGTATCTGTCACCGTATACTACCCTAAGAATCATTTCCTTGCAGGCATATACAGATTCAAAGAAGTATAATGGAATCAACGAAAAAGTACACACAAACAAAGATGACAGACAACAAATGTGCAAAGGACAACAATCTGAGTAAATACAAGAAGAAAAACAAAATAATAACAATTTTAAATAAATAATAAATGATGCTGATAACATGAGTTGTAGAGTCCTTGAACGTGAGTACATAGGTTGTGGGATCATTTCAGTGATGGGGTGAGTGAAGTTATCCACTCTGGTTCAGGTGCCTGATGGTTGAGAAGTAATAACTGTTCTGGAATGCTGGAATGTTATGATGAGGTTGTATGAGGCATTGGTGAGGCCGAATCTGGAGTATTGTGTTCAGTTTTGGTCACCAAATTACAGGAAGGATATAAATAAGGTTGAAAGAGTGCAGAGAAGGTTTACAAGGATGTTGCCGGGACTTGAGAAACTCAGTTACAGAGAAAGGTTGTATAGGTTAGGACTTTATTCCCTGGAGCGTAGAAGAATGAGGGGAGATTTGATAAAGGTATATAAAATTATGATGGGTATAGATAGAGTGAATGTAAGCAGGCTTTTTCCACTGAGGCAAAGGGAGAAAAAAACCAGAGGACGTGGGTTAAGGGTGAGGGGGGAAAAGTTTAAAGGGAACATTAGGGGGGGCTTCTTTACACAGAGGGTAGTGGGAGTATGGAATGAGCTGCCAGACGAGGTGGTAAATGCGGGTTCTTTTTTAACATTTAAGAATAAATTGGACAGATACATGGATGGGAGTTGTATGGAGGGATATGGTCCGTGTGCAGGTCAGTGGGACTAGGCAGAAAATGGTTCGGCACAGCCAAGAAGGGTCAAAAGGCCTGTTTCTGTGCTGTAGTTTCTATGGTTCTATGGTTCTATGGTTCCTGAATCTGGTGGCGTGGGATGTAAGGCTCCTGTGCTTCCTTCCCGATAGCAGCAATGCTGGTTGTTCTCATCAAACCATTCCTTCTGCATTCCTGGTAGAGAAGCCAGAAGTCTCAATGCAGAAGTTAATTGAGGTGGAATTCAGGGCAGTTCAGGCATTGAGCTCATTGATTGGGAGCAGTCAGGAAGCCTGAGGCCATGTCTAAGAAGAGTTTGCAGGCTCCTTGAGAACTTCAACACTGATTTTCTTGCAGCAGTATTTTTGTTGCCTGGTTGAGCACCTGAGGGAAATAACAGCTGACTAAGAAGCAGTCGATTGGCACCTGTCCTGACCTGTGATACAGACATCTTGCTGTCTCCTATTCATGGAATGACATAGTACGGCAGATATTGCCTGAACTAGGACATTGTCATGACATCATTTTTGTTTCTGCAGGTGAGGACAAATTCACCTCCATCAACCAGCGAAGGGTGAACTGGGATCCGCCACCCGTGGGTGACACATCATAACATCACACTGTCAGCATTGTGCAGTAGCCAGCTGGTGGGAGCAGCCCCTCTGAAGTAGGATCCCTGCCAGGCACCAGGCACCAGACAACACTATGAGCAAGGCCTGGGGTCATGTCCTTTCAGTCAATGTCAGGCAGCGTTGAGTAGATATCAGAATGCGATACCTTATCATTATACATGTTGTGAGATTTGTTTTTCAGCAACTGTCGACTCAATGAAAAAATTACTGCAAGTAACAA
Source organism: Mobula hypostoma (assembly GCF_963921235.1). Classification (NCBI taxonomy): domain Eukaryota; kingdom Metazoa; phylum Chordata; class Chondrichthyes; order Myliobatiformes; family Myliobatidae; genus Mobula; species Mobula hypostoma. The sequence continues at coordinate 47,874,933 of NC_086118.1, read as the reverse complement.
TAAAAATATATACTTTATATATATAATATATAAATATATCCAGTGCCTTGAAAAAGTATTCAGTTCCCAACCCTTTGTTCACATAAATGAGTATTACAACCAGGAATTTTGATCAATTTAACTGAGAATTTTATTTCTGAATCACATGCTCCTTTATTCACAGTGAAGCCCAAAACAAAAATGGAAAATTGTAAAGTACAATCACTAAAAATTCAAAAACTGAAATGTCAGCAGTTCAAAAGTATTCATCCTCCTTTGCTCAATACTTGTTTGAACCACCTCTTGCAGTCATTACAATCGGTGGTCTTTTTGGATAAATCTCTATTAGCTTTACATGTGATGGAACAAGATCTGCCCATTCCTCTTTGCTAAATTGCTCAAGCTGTACCAGGTTAGTTGGGGAACTGCAGTGGACACTAATCTTCAAGTCTTGCCTCAAGATGTTCCATCGGGTTAAGGTCAGATTTTGACTGGGCCACTCAAAAACATCAATTTTCTTCATTTGAAGCCACTCCATTGGTTGCCCTGGCAGGGTGCTTTGGGGTGTCATCCTGCCGAAAGGTGAAGTTCCTCCCCAATTTCAGCTTTCTGGCAGAGGCTGGCAGATTTTATCGAGGATCTCTCTATTTAGCAGCATTCATCTTCCCATCAATCTTGATCAGATTTCTAGTCCCTGCTGCTGAAAAGTATTCCCATTGCATGCTGCTACCTCCACCATACTTTACAGTAGGGATGGTGTTACCTGCTGATGCAGAGTATGACAATTACATAACTTGTGCCGCTTGGTGCTGAGGCGAAAAGTTCCGTTTTAGTCTCATCCGACCACAAGACTTTCTTGCACATCTTTAGAGTATCTTTTAAGTAACGCTTTGCAAAGTCTTTACAGTCAATGATAGACTTTTTTTTTACCCAGGGCTTCTTCCTTGCCACTCTTCCATAAATACCCTTTTTGTGCAAGGCCTTAGAGACTGAGAAGCCATGAGCTTCACCTCCAGTTGCAGCCATTGACTCTGCAGCTCACTCAAAGTGACTGTTGGTGTCACATCAGCCTCTCTTACAAGTGCCATTCTTCTCCAGTGACTACGTTTAGAGGGGAACCCTGACCTAGGCAGTTTGACTGTGCTTTCATATTTTCTCCACGTTTTCATAATGGGCTGCACTGATCTCGGAGGTATGTTCAATGTCTTTGAGATGGTCTTGTTCACAGGCAGGAATGAGGAAGTCATTCCTGCCTGTGGCCATCAAACTTTACAACTCCTCCCTTGGAGGGTCAGACACCCTGAGCCAATAGGCTGGTCCTAGACTTAATTTCCTGGCATAATTTACATATTACCATTTAATTATTTATTGTTTTATTACTATTTAATTATTTATGGTGCAACTGTAACAAAAACCAATTTCCCCCGGGATCAATAAAGTATGACTATGACTTTGACTATGACTATTGTACCCTTTCCCAGATTTGTGCTTCTCTATTATAATTTCCACGACTTGTCTTGAATGCTCTTTTCTCTTCATTTTGGTTTGGTCTTTTGAAATTCTGCCATACTGTTGGACCTTACAGAGAGAGGTGGTATTTATTCTTATGAATTAATTGAAAACAGGTGATCCTCCAGTTTTCTACATCAACAAATTGGGTGAGTTGGTAAGGTAATTACACCTGATGAAAGTTAGCATAATAATTACAATCGGTCACAATTTTGGTTATTCAATTTTAGTAAATTGTTGACGGATTTTGGAGTTTTGTTTTGACATGATGCACAATGTTTTGTAGATTAGCTCAAAAATCCTAACTCATTATATTTTACATTTAGGAAATGAGACATAAAATGTGAAAATAGTTGGGGCTGAATACTTTTACAAGGTGTTATATATTTTAAAAATTACACACACACACACACACACACACACACACACACACACACACACACTTAGTGTTCATGGACCATTCAGAAATCAGAAGGCAGAGGGAATGAACCTGTTCCTAAGATTGCAAGATTCTGTTGGACATTGATAATGTAGAATACCGCAGGTCCGGTTCATTGGTGAAATCTACGACAGTGGAGCTGTGTCACCTTAGTTGTAGTGCAGACGAGGTCAACGTACTCTGGGGTTGGTTGTTGCAGCCACCCAGGGGAGAGAGACGCTAGAGGCAGTGTCAGAGCAGAGGCACGGAAGGTGCACTGGAATCCATGCTGGGTTGAGGGTTGGACGCTCCTACTGGTGCTGCTCTCCAGTGATTGCTCGCTGGAAGACAAGCTGGACTGCACTCATCTGCGGCTGCAATACTGCATGATGATCAGACTGCTACAGGCTTGTCCTTGCTGGCAACACCCGTGCACCGTCAATGTACAGTACATGACACTCAGGGATTTGGCTATACTATATTTTTAATGTGTCTATATTTACTGCTATGATATAAGTGCCTTGTGCTGTGTATGACTGTTGGTACTGTATTTTGCACCTTGAACCCGGAGGAAGGCTGTTTCATTTTGCTGCATTCATGTAACATGAGGGACAATTGAACTTCAACTTCGATGTTGAGTGTGGTTCTTCCAGCTCCTATACCTCCTCTCTGATGGTAGTAATGAGAAGAGGGCATGACCAGGGATGGTAAGAGTCCTTAATGAAGACTAACGCCTTCATGAGCACTGCCTTCTGAAGATGCCCATGATACTTCAGAACTTGTTTGCTTGCTTTATTGTTTGCACGACCTGTTTTATTTTCTCTCTGCACATTGGGTGTTTGATGGCCTTCTTTGTTTTAAATGGGTTCTTTGGGAGTTCTTTGCTTCGTGGATGCCTGTAAGGAGACAAATCTCAAGGTTGTATAAAGTATACATACTTCCAACTTTGATAGAGCTGGGTGAGTCTACAACTGTCTGCATCTTTTTCAATCCTGTGCATTGGAACCCGAAACAGGTAACACATTTCTGCTGAAGTTTTTCTTATGGCTGGGAAGCATGTGCTGGCAAGGTGTGGGAAGTTGGGAGGGGACAGGATATAGTATTGAAAACTAGGGGTAAGGGGTAAAGTGAGAGTGTGGTGCCTGAGAGGGAGAGGAAGATTCTGGGTGGGTGGAAGGAGATTAAAAACTAGGGATGTACAAAAGAAAAGGAGATTTCAGTGAGGGGAGAGTCATGGGTGAGAAAGATCTCAGAGAGGGCTCTGATTAGGGTTTTGCCAAACAGACAGTACATACAGTATAAAGTGGGCTGAGGTGTATATGATCCTTGGGGGTCTTGAGAGGGCAAATGTGGAATGGCAAAGTGCTATTGCAATTAGTTCCGCTGCCTCACTGCATCAGGGGATGTTGACAGCTTGTGCTGGAGAGAATAAATTGCAAGGGTACAAGCATGAAAAAGGAAGGGGGTCCTGGCAAAACGTTGACTGTATACTGTAGATGCTGGCTGACTTGCTGAATTCCTCTAACATTTTGTGCATGTTGCTGAAGATTTCCAGCATCTGTAGAATGTTGTATTTACTAGGAGGATAGGACTACAGAGATTGTTCCACTGGGAGCTGGCAAGGACTTGACAGTGTATGTGTAAGGAGTCAAAGTTGAGTTTATTGTCAGCTGTACAAGTACATGTATGCACACGTGCAATGAAAAACATATTGCAGCATCATTGGCACGTAGTAGATACGCAACATTCACAGGGAAAACATAAGCATACAGCACTGTGCAAAAACCTTAGGCGCGTCTACATCGCAAGGATACCTAAGACTTTTTCACAGTTCTGCATTTGTCAATGTGGAGCAGAGAGCGAGTTTGTAAATCTGGCGGGAGCAAAGGATGTTGGGAATGGTCGGGGTGGAGAACCACGGGAGGGAAGGGTTATTGACAGGTAGCAGAGAAGGAGTCCTGGGGTGGGGGGGGGGTTGGGTGGGTGGTGTTAGTGGTGCTGGTGCAGACATACCCAGCCCTGGGACACCAGGCTAGGTCATTTGATTCCAAACAATTGGCCTATTGAGCATTACAGAATGGTTTCCTGGTGCTTCCTGCTCCCCCTCCTCTCCCTTCTCTTTTCTCCGGCTATGATTCCCCTTCCCACTCTGTCCACCATACAGACCCATATCAGAATCAGGTTTATCATCACATATGCCATGATTTTTTTTGCATCAGCAGAACAGTACAACACAGGAAATTACTACAGTACTGCGCAAAAGTCTTAGGCGCCCTAGCTATAGATATGTGCCTAAGACTTTTGTACAATACTGTAAATTGAACACAATTTCAGATTCCGATTTATTTATCACATATACGGTGAAATGCCTTCTTTGCATTCACCAACACATCCAAGAATGTGCTGGGGGCAGCCCACAAGTTTTGCCACATATTCCAGCGCCAGCATAGCATATCCAAAATGCAACCCAGGCATCATCAGCAACAGAATTAAACGAGACAACAGCAACAGAAGAAATCCCTTTCCCATCCATCCACCCACCAACCCCCTCACACTCAGACAAGCCCCCAACCACAGGATGGGACTACAGTCCTTGGCCCTGGACTCTCAAACTTGTAACAGTCAGTCACTGGCCCAGATTCGTGGACTTGACCTTCAGGCCTCTACCTCCAGACTCACTGACTTTGGTCTTCGACTTTCAGGCTTCCAGGCAATCTTTACACGCCAAGAACATAACCGTGACAAAAAGAAGTACAAAAGCCATTGTTATGTAAAGTGATCACTGACTGTAGACATTAGACTGGCTCAGGTTGGTTCAAGAACTGAATGTTTGGAGCAAAGTAGCTGTTCTTGAACCTGGTGGTGTGGGATTTCATGCTTCTGTATTTCCTGCCCAAGAACATAACATGGCACAGATGGTGGGGATCTTTGAAGATACGTATTGTCTTCTTGAAACAGTACCTCATCAGTACACTACTGATGGTGGTGAGGGATGTGCCAGTGATGTATTGGGTGAGTCCACTGCTCTTACAGCTGTTCCTTCTCGGAAACAATGATCACTTCAAAAACAAGGATATGCCCATTTAATACAGAGAGGAGGTGACTTATTTGCCTCTTAAGGTCATGAGTCTTGGGACAGCAGTGGGAACAGAGTCTTTGAATATTTTTAATGTAGGTTTAAATCGTTCATTTGTTATATGCCATTTCATATGACATAGGCAATCATGGTCTTTCCATGACCAGGAGTGTTCTTTGCAAATTTTTCTGCAGAATTGGTTTTCCATTGCCTTCTTCTGGGCAGGGTCTTACAAGATGGGTGACCCCTGCCATTATCAATACTCTTCAGAGATTGTCTGCCTGGCGTCAGTGGTCACATTACCAGGACTTGTGATATGCACCAGCTGCTCATTCAACCTGCTCCATGTGACCTGATCAGGGGTTGGGGGGGTGGGGTGCTAAACTGGTGCTACATCTTGCCCAAGGGTGACCTGCAGGCTAGCAAAGGGAAGAAGTGCCTTACACCTCCCTTTGTTATAGACTTTCCTTCACCCCACCACCCATAGATTTAGATAGATTCTTGATAAGCAAGGAGGTGTATGATTAGTGGGAGTTTAGAGATAAGGATTCAGTCATATTAACCATCTAATTATTGTATGGCAGAGCAGGCCTATTCCTGCTTCTAATCTGTATACCTACACATGCCCATTTAAGAACATAAGATATAGGAGCAGAATCACATATCAGCATGATCTGCATATGGTAAATGCCAATGCCATTGTAAATGTGCTTGCGTTTACAAAGATTATTAGACTCTTTCTCAAACACGTAGACCAGCAGGGTGCATCCTTGTCTTTTTGGTAACTGAATGTCCACAGATATGTCTGCGCAGATCTCTGGAATTCAAAGCAGAGCTGCAGTGTTTCAGTGCTAATTTGCTCAGTCTATTTAAAACTACAGTTAAAGTCTGCCTAAAGGGAAGGTGAGCTCTTCTGCTCTTATGGCAAGTAGTTCCTGAAGTCAATTAGATGGTAATTGTTAATGGAAATAAAGTTTTTCCAGCCTAACAGTTTCTTGACTTTTATCGTTTTGACTAGTTAATACATTTTTTGAAGGGTAATCTGAGAGAAAAAAAACAACGGGAAATACCAGGAACACGAGAGATTCTGTAGATGCTGGAAATCCAAAGCAATGCACACAAAATGCTGGAAAACTTGGCCGGTCATGGAAATGAACAAACAGTCGATATTTCATGGATGCTGCTTGACCTGCTGAGTTCTTCCAGCATTTTGTATATGTTGCTTAGGAAATATAAAATTTCCTTTAGTACAAATTTTAAAGTTTGTGTCTGTAGGTTTCGTTGATACATTTTTATTTGCAGAATAACACTTGTCAAATGAAGAGGAAGAATGCAATTTTTACAGGGAAGGACACAATGGTAACAAAACGAAAAAACAGAATCCATAAACACAGGAGATTCTGCAGAGGCTGGAAATCCAGAGTAACACACACAAAATGCTGGAGGAACGCAGCAGTTCAGGCAACACCCATGGAAATTAATTAACAGTGGGGAAAAAATTAATAAATGGGAGAAGAAGCCAAATAAGATGTAGGAATATGAGCTATGGGGGAGGGGTAGGAATACGAGCTGAAATGTGACATGTTAAACCAGGTGGGTGGGGGAGAGGGAATAAAATAAGAAGCTGGGAGCTGATAGGTGGAAAAAAGTAAAGGGCTGGTGAAGAAAGAATCTGATATGAGAGGAGACTGGACCATGGGAGAATCCATCCTCCCCCACCCACCTGGCTTCATCTATCACCTTCTAGCTTGTACTCCTTCCCCTCCTCCCACCTTCTTATTCTGACTTCTTCCCTCCTCCTTTCCAGCCCTGATGAAGGGTCTCAGCCTGATATGTCAACTGTTGATTCATTTCCTCAGATGCTGCCTGACTTACTGCATTCCACCAGCATTTTGTGTGTGATGCATAGAATCCATTGTTGTGCAAAGTGGTCACAGTGTTGCGAGAGTGTGCCGATTAAAGTTGCACAGGTTGGTTCAAGAACTGAATGGTTGAAAGGAAGTAGCTGTTCTTGAACCTGGTGGTGTGGTAGTTCTAGCTTCTGTAGCTCTTGCCCAAATGTTGATAATCTTTTATCTGCTCAAAAATAGAAATGCTTGTAAGAGTTACCCAGTGCACAAAATTGAGGTTCAAAAGAGCCAGAATTTCTATCAACAGAGTAGTGCCATGGACTTTCCTAACATTTTGACCTATTGCATTCCATGGGCATTATTTCCCAAAGTTTTTTGGTGGAAAGCAGAGTGAGGGGTGAGTGCAGAAGATGATAATTTGTAGGGGAGGGAGAGATAAAAATGGAGGATTAGAGGAAAGAGGAATGGAAAGCTTTGCACTACTCTGAAGATAACACAAAAGTAGGACCGTGCAGAGATTTAAAATGAGATAATTTAAATTGCTTTAAGGTTTGAGGGGAAAAGTTTAAAGGAAATTTCCAAGGCAAGTCTTGCACAAAGAAAGGTCGGCGCCTGGAACATGCTGCTGAGTGAAGTGATGCAAGCAGATGTGATAGCAGATAGATGTGAATCATGTAGAGATACACACGAACAGGAAAGGAATGGAGTAACTTAGACCATATGCAGCTGAACTGGCATCACGGTCAACACAGATATCATGGACCGAATAGCCTGTTCTGGAAGACACGGTAGGTGCAAATTCAAAGTAGTTTTCAGGTTCAGTGCTTTAGAGAATGTGCAAAGTGTAGGAGGTTGCTGCAGGGGAGTTTCTGGATCTTATTCTGCATCATTCCTGATTCCATTTAGCCTTCAGTCTGATGAAAGGTCATGTGTTTTTAATTCCATTTTTTTCTTATGTGCTCTGGCATGCTGAATATCGTCAGAACGTTTTTGATTCAACCCCCTACTTTTCTCATTGTTTCTTTGATACTCTATAGTACCAATTCACACATCTCCTCTGAATCTTATATATCCTTTGTCACTCTGTTCTCTTGTTTTTATGTCTCTTTGGCTTGCAACATTATTACTTCTGCCATTATTTAACCTTCCTCTGCTGACTAATTTCAGATCTCTTTGCTCACCACTGCTTTTCCCTGAAAGGGGAACCAGACCACATTTTGTTGAAGATTTAAACCCCAGAACTAGCCACAGATCTATCAATCTTCTGTCAGAATCAGGTTTATTATCACCGACATATTTCACAAAGATATGTTGTTTTGTGGCAGTAGTACACTGCAGGACATAGAAGGTACTATAAGTTACAAAAATGTATAGATAGTGCAAAAAAAAACAAAACAATGAGGTAGTGTTTATGGCTTTGTGGACCATTCAGAAATCTGACGGTAGAGGGGAAGAAACAGTTCTTAAAACATTGGTTGTGGATCACAGGCTCTCTGTTAGTAGTAATGTGAAGAGACATGACCTGGATCGTGAGGATCTTTAATGATGGTTGCCACTTTCTTGAGCCTTTCTGATGACCTAATTTGTGGGGAGATTCGTGCCTGTGATGGGAACTGGCTAAGTCTACAACCATTTGCACCATTCAATCTTGCACATACCAGGATGTGATGCAACCAGTCAGAAATGTTCTCCATCGTACATCTGTAGAAACTTGCAAGAGTCTTTGGAGACATACTGAATCTTCTCAGACTCCTAATGAATTATAGTCGGTGCTGTGCCTTTGCAATTGCATCAAAATGTTGGGGCCCAGGGTTGATCCTCTGAGATATTATTCGAAATAACTAAATAGTGAAAAAGAGGAATAGGGAGGTAGTGTTCATGCATTCAAGGGCCGTTCAAAAATCTGATGATGGAAGAGAAGAAACTATTCCTAAAACATTGAGTGTGGGTCATCAGGTTCCTATGCCGCCTCCCTGATGGTAGTAATGAGAAGAGGGCGTGTCTCGGACAGTGAGGGACGTTTATGAGGGATGTTGCCTTCTTGAGGCATTGCCTTATGCCTGTGATGTAGCTGGCGGAGTGTACAACATCTTGCAATCCTGTGCATTGCAGGATCTGTACTAGGTTTTGATACAACCTGTCAGAATGCTCTCTGCTGTACATTTGTAGAAATTTGGTGACATACCAAATCTCCTCAAACTCCTAAAGAATTCTAGCTACTGGTGTGCCTGCTTCATGACTGCATCAATGCATTGAACCCAGGAAGGATTTACAATGTTAGCATCTACCAGTTGATGCAAGCAGTTTCCAGGGTATGTTCTACTTACATGAAAGCAGGACAAATCTAATCCTGCTAATGACTACAAATCAGTCAATCAGCAAAGTGATGGGTGGTGTCATCAACAATGCTAAAATACAACATTTATTCATCAAAACCCTGGTTAGACCACACTAGGAATATTGTGTTCAATTCTGGTCATCTCATTATAGGAAGGATGTGGAAGTTTTAGAGAGGGTGCAGAGGAGATATACCAGGATGCCACCTGGATTAGAAAGAATGGCTATGAGGATAGGTTGAGTGAGCTAGGATTTTTCTCTTTGGAATGAAGGAGGATGAGAGGAGACTTGATAGAGGTGTACAAGATAATAAGAGTCATGGATAGAATGGACAGCCAGAGACTTTTTCTCAAGGTGGAAATGGTTGCTACAAGGAGGGATAACTAAGGTGTTTGGAGGAAAGTATAGGGCGATGTCGGAGGCAAGTTTTTTTTTACACAAATTGTGGTTTGTACATGGAATGTACTTCCAGGGATAGTGGTAGAGGCAGATACATTAGGAACATTTAAGAGATATTTAGATAGACATGGATGAAAGAAAAAAGGAGGACTATGTGGAAGGGAAGGGTGAGATTGATTATTGTAGGTTAAAGGGTCAACACAACATTGTGGGCCAAAGGGCCTGTACTGTGCTGTACAGTTCTATGTTTTATAATAACCTGCCCACTAGTGCTTGAGTTTGGTTTCTCAAGAGTCATGGAGCTGCATCTCATTGCAGCCCAGTGCAGGCATGGACATAAATACTGAGCTCCCTACCCAACAATACAAGTGGGAGCACTAATACTCACAAAATCACAGTCAAAGTTCATAGTACATTTACTATCAAAGTACAGATATTTCACCAATTACTACCCTGAGATTCATTTTCTTGCAGGTATCCACAATAAATACTAGAAACACAACAGAGTCAATGAAAAACTGCAACCTGTCAATATACTCTCCACCACACATCTATAGTTTTAGATGACACGCTGAAACTTCACAAACTTCTATCAAGAGGCGCTGCCGTGCCTTCTTTGTAATGGCACTCATGTGCTAGACCTAATTCAAATTCTCTGAAATGATAACACAGAGGAATTTAAAGTTTGCTGATCCCCCCCACCTCTGATCCTCCGATGAAAGCAGGCTCATGGACAGCTCACTGTTATCTACTTGAGTGCCAATTAGGTTCAGGTTCAGATTTATTTATTACAGGTACATCAAAATATACAGTGAAATGTCATTTGCACTAACAACCAACACACCCAAGGATGTGCAAGTATTCCAGCTCCAGCATAGCAGATCCACAATGTTCACCGGAACAACACAAGCAACGACGACAACAACAACAGTAAGGCAAGTCCCTTTCCCACCCTCTAACACATACAGATGGACTTCCAACGCAAGACAAGCTGCCTCCAGGCCTCCAGGCCTCCAGTCCTTGGCCCCGGACTCTCAGACACATGTAGACCTTATAAGTAACATTATCCTGATAAACTATTGCAAATAAAGTTGGGTTTTTTTTCAGTGTCATTCTGGTAGTGCTTTGCTATTGGAGGTTCCAAATTGGACGGCATTGTCTTCTCAAGTGATGTAAAAATGATCGGGTCAATTAGGCTCTAGTATCCTAACCAGTTCTGATACTTTAGTCAATTTTACTGAAATAGGTGATTCCCCACAATGCCAGCTGTGAGAGCTTGCTGTGCACAATTTATTTCCTGTGTTTCACAAGGTTAAAAATAAAGCATGAATTTCTAGCAACACACACAAAACGCTGGTGGAATGCAGCGGACCAGACAGCATCCATAGGAAGAAGCACAGTTGGCATTCCGGGCTGAGATCCACAAAGCATTTTGTTTGTGTTGCTTGAATTTCCAGCATCTGCAGATTTCCTCGTATTCATGAATTTCTAGTGAACCTTTGACTGGCTGTAATGTTCTTGGAATGTCTTGCAGCTGGGAAAGCTATAGAAATGCATATTTTTTTAAAATAGAAACATTGACTTTGAATATTGCTGCTTTGAACATGAACCAAAATTTTATGCTTTTTTTTCCAGCATTGTTTTGGTCTGGCTGTTGTTATCCTTTGATGCCACCAAGCTCTTTGCTCCTAAGTATGCCACATAATTGTGACTTGGCCCCTTGCACAGTGCTTGCTTTTCCTGTGAGTGTGTGGTTATCAAGTGCTCATGGATACAGGGGACTGAAGCCACACACTCAACATTTTAGAACCAAGTTCTTCCCCTCCGTCATCAGATTTCTGAATGACACGAACCCATGAACACTGCCACACTATGTTTGCCCTCCTTTTGCACTCGTTCATTAGTTATGCGCCGTGTTGTATGACATGGGCGATCATGGTCTTTCCATGACCATGATTGTTCTTGGCAAACTTTCTTGTAGAATTGGTTTTCCATTGCCTTCTTTGGACAGTGTCTTTACAATACAGGTGACCCCAGCCAAGTATGGATATACACACACACACGATACGCAAGCCAGAGCCTTATGATGTGGAGAACAAGCTGTTGCCCAGGTAGCACATTCTCCCTCTCCACGCAGCTGATGAATCCAAAATCCAAAGTAACAGTAAAGACCGATACAGTTTGGGACCAGCGGCATCGCAAGAGTTGCCCGTCAGCACTGAGCTCAACATTGGACTGCCTTAGAGTCTCTGAGGATCTGTCCTCAGAGTTCACTCCCAAAGCCTTCCTCATGGGTAGGTATAGCTGTGAGGCAGTGGAGGTTTGAGATCAGAGTTTTCCTTCTTCTAGATGAGATGTCAACCATGGCTGACAAGCCCCATCTGACCCATCTAACCCACATTTGTCCCTTCTCCTGTCAGTAGAAATGGTTCCGCAGGGCTTAGTAACTAAGCCACACGTGAAGGGCAGGAGCTGGACTTGGTTGGCATAAGCTATTTGAGATGCACTCCATTGGGAGCATTTAATAGGTTGTGGGAGTTTAACTCCACTACCTCCCCTGGCTAGGACAACTTTAAGTAAAAGTTATTCTCTATAATATATATTTCTTATTGTAATTTATACACTAGTATATTTTATGTATGCCATTATGTACTGCTACAAAACAACAAACTTCATGACATATGTCAGTGATAACAAACCGATTCTGACTTTGGTTCCTATGTTCCATAGTTGGTGCACAGCTGTTTTGATTCTCCCATTTCTTTCATATCTGCCCAAATTCATCCCCTTCATGTTAAAATATGTTTGCAACCCTCTTGTAAAGTACCTTCGGATATTTTGCTTGTTTAACATTCTTGCAAAACAGCAAACAATTGTTTGTGTTCTTGACATTTACACAATGACCTTCCCAGCAGGAAAGAACAAGGAAGAGGTTCGGTTCCAGCAGCTTCATCCCCTCAGGGAGTACTGAGTGTTTAGTCCTGTATACCTTGGCTGATACAGCATGAAAAAGTACTTAATCCAGATGTTATGCCTTGTGTAGACAAGGGCAACACTGCATTTACTACAGAGCTTTCGGGCAGAATGCCACGGTTTCCCCGAAGAATGTGGAATTTAGTGAGTATCAAATATGGAGATGATCGGAAAGAGCTTTCTTTCTACTTCTGTTAACCAATATGAATGTGTCAAGAGCAGCTGTGAGTAATCCTGACTCAGATCTTTCCAGATTTTAAGAAGCTAAAGTGAGCAAAGACAGTAAATGGAAGAAAATAAGAAGAAATTATTTACTGGTAATAAAGAAAGAAAGTATTAAATAACTTGCAGCACTCAATTAAGCCAGCACAACAGGTACACCCTTTTATGTTCTTGGACTTACTGTACCATGTCCCAGATGTTAATCTTGACTCAGACGACAAGACATCAAAGTTCAAAATAAATTTATTATCAAAAGGCATATTGTACGTGCTGTGGAGGCCAGGTCATTGGGTGTATTTAAGGTGGAGGTTGATAGGTTCTTGATTAGTCAAGGCATGAAATGTTATGGGGAGAAGACAGGAGAATGGGATTGAGAAGGTAATGGATCAGCCATGATGAAATGGTGCAACAGACTCAATGGGCTGAATGGCCTAATACTGCTCCTTTGTCTTATGGTCACCGTATACAACCCTGAGATTAATTTTCTTATGGGCATGTTCAGTAAGTCCAATAACCTTAACAGAATCATTGAAAGACCGCACCAACGGGGCGGACAACCAGTGTGCGAAAGACAACAAACTGCAAATACAAAAAGAACAAAACAAAAAAAAAGCAATAAATATCTAGAGCGTGAGACTAAGCATCCTTGAAAGTGAGTCCATAGGTTGTGGAACAGGTCAGTGATACGGTGAGTGAAGTTATCCCCCTGGTTCAAGAACCTGATGGTCGAAGGGTAATAACTGTTCCTGAACATACTGATGTGAGTCCTAAGGCTTCTGTACCACCTTCTCGCCACAGCAAGAATAGAGCATAACCTGACTGGTGGGAGTCCCTGATGCTGGATTCCGTTTAACATTGAGTCTGCTCTGCCAGTTTATCGTGGCTGATTTATTATCTCTCTCAACTGCATTCTCCTGCTTTCTCCCAGTATCCTTTGACCCCTGACTAATCAAGAGCCTCCGCTTTAAACATTCCCAATGACTTGGCCTCTGCAACCATCTGTGGCAATGAATTCCACAGATTCACCATCCCCTGGCTAATAAAATCCCTCCTCATCTCTGCTCTAAAGGGACACACACAAAATGCTGGAGGAACTTAGCAAGTCAGGCAGCATCTATGGAGAGGAATAAACAGTTGACGTTTTGGGCCGAGACCCTTCTTCAGGACCAGAAAGGAAGGAGAAAGATGCCAGAATAACAAGGTGGGGGGGGGGAGGAGAAGAAGGAAAGCTAGAAGGTGATACTGTAGGTAAAGCCAGATGAGTCGGAAAGATAAAGGGCTGAAGAGGACGGAATCTGATAGGAGAGGAGAGTGGACGATAGGAGAAAGGGAGGGAGGAGGGGACCCAGGGGGAGGTATATGGGATATGGGAAGTCTGTGAGACCTTCAGTCTCCCAGGTAAACACATCTGCACCTGGTACACCAAGCTGCATCTCCTGAGAGAACATATTAAGGAACTGGAGCTGCAGCTCGATGATCTTCAACTCATATGGGAGAATGAGGAGGTGATAGACGGGAGCTATAGGGAGATAGGTACACCTGGGCTGCAGGAAGCAGGTAACTGGGTACCCATCAGGAGAAGGAGGGGAAATGCACAACTAGTGCATTTGTGGATCAAAACTTTTCCATGGACGGCTGCCAGACCGTTCGGGCTGACCGGAAGTGCACTGAGAGTGGTAAGCGTAAAGGAGTTGGGTGCTTACTGTTCTGGTTAACAACGGATGCTGCAATCCGGGACATATTACGATCGAGGAATGTGTTTGCAGACCGGATATTGAACTTTTTGCTGTTGGACTCTAGCCATATTCCACTGAGATACAACACTGGGCGTCACGGGAGGTTGTTCCTGCCTGTGGCCATCGAACTTTGCAGCTCCTCCCGTGGAGGGTCAGACACCCTGAGCCAATAGGCTGGTCCTGGACTTATTTCCATCTGGCATAGTTTGCATTTTGTTGTTTGATTGTTTGTGGTTTTTGTATTATTATATTTATGCTCTATTCTTGGTTGGTGCGGCTGTAACGAAACCCAATTTCCCTCGGGATCAATAAAGTATATCTATCTATCTATCTATCTATCAGTGCAGAGTACACCTTTGGCCATACCCCTCAACAATAAGTATACAATTTCAGATACTATTGAGAGGAACGACCTACTAGGGGGAGTCACAGTGATCTGGTCTCTGGCTCTGAGTCTGGTGCTGTGGCTCAGAAGAGCAAAAAGGTGAAGAGATCTGCAGTGTTGATAGAGATTCCTTAGTCAGAGACGAGGTTCTGTGGGTGTGATAGAGATACCTGGATGGTATTTACCTCCCTGGTGCCAGGATTGTGGATGTCTCAGATTGTGTCCATGACATCCTCAAGGGCAAGGATGAGCAGCCAGAAGTCTTGGTATATATTGGCACCAATGACATAGGTAGTCAAGGTGAGGAGGTCCTGAAGACAGACTTTAGAACAGACTTTAAGACAGAAAGCTGAGAAATAGGACCTTCAGGGAAGTAATCTCTGGATTGCTGCCTGTGCCATGTGCCAGTGAGGGTAAGAAAAGGATGATTTGGCAGGTGTATGCATGGCTGAGGAACTGGCGCAGGGGCAGGGGTTCAGATTTATGGATCATTGGGATCTCTTCTGGGGAAGGTATGGTCTGTGCAAAAGGGATAGGTTACACCTGAACCCAAGGAGGTCCAGTATCCTTGTGGGCAAGTTTTTGAGGTGGGTTTAAACTAATTTGGCAGGGGATGGGAACCAGAGTTATAGTGTTGGAGGTGAGGTAGCTGGTTTACAAACAGAGGCAATGTGTAATGAGACTCTTAGCAAGGAGAGGCTGATGATAGGGCAAAATTGTACTCAACAAAATGAGTTGCAATGCAAAAGGCAGACAAAATCGAAATGGGTGAATTCAGGATTGAAGGTGTTATATTTGAATGTGCACAGTACAATATACAGAATGAAGTCAATGAATTTGTAGCACAGTCACAGATTGGTAAGTACAATGTTGTAGTCACCACAGAATCATGACTGATAGAAGATTATAGCTGGGAGCGTAATGTCCAAGGGTACACATTGTATTGAAAGGATAGCAGGAAGCCGGGGGGGGGGGGAGGGTGGTGTCTCTGTTGGTAACAAATGAACAACCCTGATGGGAGTTAAATACAGATCCCCAAACAGTAGAAAGGATGTGGTCTACAAGATTCGATGGGAGTTAGAAAGTGAATGCCAGAAAGACAATGTTACAATAGTCATGGGGGATTTCACATTGGTGAGGGATTTCAAGAGGAGGAATTTCCAGAATGCCTACAAGATGGCTTTTTAGAGCAGCGCATGATTGAGCCCACTAGCGCAGGGGTCCCCAACCTTTTTTGCATCGCGGACCGGTTTAATATTGACAATATTCTTGCGGACCAGCCGACAGGGGGTGGGTGGGGGGGGGGTGTTCAAGTTCAACAGTGCGAGACAGGGAATGAGGAAAGGTGCAGCTGACTCATATCGTTTCATATCGCCAAATCATATCGTTTCCGCGCGGCCCGATAACACATGCGGTACCGGCCCGCAGCCCAGTGGTTGGGGACCACTGCACTAGGGGATCAACTACTCTGGATTGGGTGTTGTGTAATCAACCTGAATTGATTAGAGAGCTTAAGGTAGAAGAACTCTGAGGGGGAAATGATCATAATATGATCAAATCCACCCTGAAATTTGAGAAGGAGAAGCTAAGATCAGATGTATCAGTATTACAGTGGAGAAAAGAATATTATAGAGGCATGAGAGAGGAGTTGGCCAGAAATGTTTGGAAAACAACACTGGCAGGGATGACGACAGAGCAACAATGGCTGGCATTTCTGGAAGTAATTCGGAAGGTACAGGATACAAGACCATAAGATATAGGAGCAGAATTAGGCCATTTGGTCCATCACCCCTGCTTTGCCATTTCATCATGGCTGATCCAATTTTCCCCTCAGTCCCAATCTCCTGCCTTCTCCCTGTATCCCTTCATGCCCTGACCAATAAAGAATCTATCAACCTCTGCCTTAAATATACATAAAGACTTGGATTTCCAAAGATACATCCCAAAGAGGAAGAAGTATTCTTAAAGGCAAGATGACAGAACTATGGCTAACAAAGGAAGTCAAACCCAATATAAAAGACAAAATAACAGAGCAAAACTTAGTAGGAAGTTAGAGAATTGAGAAGCTTGACCTCAGTGGTTGGGTAAATGTTGGAGTTGATTGTTAAGGATATGGTTTTGGGGTGCTTGGAGGTACCAAATAAAATAGGCCATAGTCTGTTTGGTTTCCTCAAGGGAAAATCTTGCCTGACAAGGCATCAAATGATACGGTGAGAAGACAGGTGTATGGGATTAAGTGGGATTTGGGATCAGCCATGATAGAATGGCAGAGTAGACTGGATGGCTGGATGGTTGCATTCTGCTCCTATGTCTTATGGTCCATGGTCTAAATTTATTAGAATTCTTTGAAGAAATGACAAGCGGGATAGACAATGGATTTTCAGAAGGCCTTTGACAAGATGCCACACGAGGTTGCCTAACAAGCTATGAACCCATGGTATTACAGGAAAGATTCTAGGGTGGATAAAGCAGTGGCTGATTGGCAGGCGGCAAAGAGTGGGAATAAATGGAGCCTTTTTTGGTTGACTGCCGGTGACTAGCGGTGTTCCACAGATGTCTGTGTTGGGATCGATTCTTTTTACGTTATATGTCAATGATTTGGATGATAAAATTAATGACTTTGTTGCAAAGTTTGCAGATGATACAAAGATAGGTGGAGAGGCAGGTAGATTTGAGGAAGTAGAGAGACTACAGAAGGATTTAGATAAATTAGGAGAAAGGGCAGAGAAGTGGGAGATGGAGTACAGTTTCAGGAAGTGTATGGTCATGACTTCTGTAGAAGAAGTGAAAGGGTTCAATTCAACTTAATTTAATTTAATTCCAATTATCATTTAACCATATATGAATACTCATGAATACAGCCAAATGAGACAGCGTTGCTACAGGGTCAAGGTGCAAACTCATTACCAACAGTCGCACACAAGATCACAATCACTTAATAAGAGTCCCACCTCACCCCTCTGCAGCGCTGCAGCTTGATGTGTACAAGTCAACAAACCCATATAGAATATCATTAAAAATACAAGGACACAGAATATGCATGTACATATATAGTCCAGACACCCCCTCCTCACCGATGTCATCTGATGACTGGCCCCTGACACCCGCTAGGCAACACCATGGCTTTGAGGTCTAGTCCTTACCTCAACTTCTGACTCCCCCAGGTGAATCCATGGTTCTGAGGCCCAATCCTCGCATGTACAAGCACATATAGAATACTAGTAAAAACACAACCAGACAGATATATATATATATACAGTTTAGACCCGTCAGTCTATTTTATATCTTCAGTCGCCACAACTGTGCTACACTGCCCAGGTAGAGTGCAGTGGCTTGGAGGCCTCTCCATTGACTATTTTCTAAATGGGGATAAAATACAAAAATCTGAGGCGCAAAGGGATTTGGGAATCCTTGTGCTGGATTCCCTAATTTGCAGGTTGAGTCTGTGGTGAGGAAGGCAAATGCAATGTTAGCATTCATTTCAAGATGACTAGAATATAAAAACAAGGATGTCATGTTGAAACTTTATAAAACATTGGTGTGGCCTCACTTGGAACCGTGAGTGGTTTTGGGCCCCTTGTCTTGGAAGGGAATGCTGAAACTGGAGAGGGTTCAAAGGAGGTTCACACAAATTATTCCAGGATTAAAAGGCTTGTCATATGAAGAGCGTTTGATGGCTCTGGGCCTGTATTTACTGGAATTCAGAAGAATGAGGGGTGACCTAATTGGAATTTACTGAATGGTGAAACGCCTTGATAGAGTGGATGTGGAGAGGATGTTTCCTGTGGTGAGACTGTTTAAGACCAGAGGACATAGCTTCAGAGTAGACCTCTTAGAAAAAACTCCACTCTTTTAGAACGGCAATGAGGAGAAATTTCTTTAGCCACAGAGTGGTGAAATTGTGGAATTCTTTGCCACAGGCAGCTGTGGAGGCCAAATCATTATGCATATTTAAGGCAGAGGTAGATACTTTCTTGATTGGTCAGGACATGAAGGGATACGGGGAGAAGGAAGGGGATTCTGTACTGTACTTTTCTATGACTCTATGACGCTATGACCTGCTGACTTTTTCCAGCATTTTGTATGGTTGCTTTGGATTTCCTGCATCTACCAAATTTTTTGTGTTTCTGTTCTGAAGGGACATCCTAGTGTTCTGAGACTATACCCTCCAGTCCTAGACTCCCCCACTATAGGAAGCATCCTCCCTACATTCCCTTTATCCAATCCTTTCAATATTAAGTAAGTTTCAATGAGATTGCTCCCTCATTCTTTTAAACCTAAGTCAGCAGCGTTCCTGAAATTGGCCCATGAGCTTTAAGTATAAAAGTCACGGAAACAGGGAAATTTCTGAGATTGTAATTTTTTTTCTAACTTTTAAAATGTATATGCACTACTGGTACACACTTTCATGTTCTTGGACATACTGTACTATAAATCCCAGACAATGATCTTCTTCCTGAACTGTACTGCGTTCTGCAGAGATTTATGACTGCACTTTCCTGTTGGCCTCTTAAATTTGGATACTTTTTTCTGGTTCTGGTTTGAAGGATGAATCCCAAAAGTGAAGATCAGAGTCCTTTCACCAGCCTAATGATCTAAGGAGCTGTGCTAATCTCAGGGACATAACATAATGTCCTAATTGGTACATCATGGCCCTTCTCATCATTTCAATGTCAGGAATTGATAAAAATGAAACAACTTCATCTGTAAGCAGACAGAGTCATTAACTATCAGTGTGTCAGTAATACATGTGGTTCAGTTTTCGAGTATGCAGATGATACTAAGATAGGTGGAGTTGTGGATAGTGAAGTAGGTTTTCAAAGCTTGCAGAGAGATTTAGGCCATCTAGAAGAGAGGGCTGAAAGATTGCAGATGGAGTTTAATGCTGATAAATGTGAGGTGCTACATTTTGGTGGGACTAATCAAAATAGGACATACATGGTAGGGCATTGAAGAATGCAGTAGAACAGACGAATCTAGGAATAATGGTGCATAGTTCCCTGAAGGTGGAATCTCATGTGGATAGGGTGGTGAAGAAAGCTTTTGGTATGCTGGCCTTTATAAATCAGAGCATTGAGTATAGGAGTTGGGATGTAATGTTGAAATTGTACAAGGCATTAGTGAGGCCAAATTTGGAGTATTGTGTACAGTTTTGGTCACCGAATTATAGAAAAGATGTTACCGAAATAGAGAGAGTACAGAGAGGATTTACTAGAATGTTACCTGGGTTTCATCACCTAAGTTACAGAGAAAGGTTGAACAAGTTGGGTCTTTATTCTTTGGAACGTAGAAGGTTGAGGGGGCACTTGATAGAGGTATTTAAAATTATGAGGGGGATAGAGTTGACGTGGATAGGCTTTTTCCATTGAGAGTGGGGGAGATTCAAACAAGAGGACATGAGTTGAGAGTTAAGGGGCAAAAGTTTAGGGGTAACATGAGGAGGAACTTCTTCACTCAGAGAGTGGTAGCTGTGTGGAATGAGCTTCCAGCAGAAGTGGTTGAGGAAGGTTCGATGTTGTTGTTTAATGTTAAATTGGACAGCTATATGGACAGGAAAGGAATGGAGGGTTATGGGCTGAGTGCAGGTTGGTGGGACTAGGTGAGAGTAAGAGTTCGACATGGACTAGAAGGGCCGAGATGGCCTGTTTCCATGCTGTAATTGTTATATGGTTATGTAATTTTGTATACTTTGATCAAATCTCCTCTCAATCTTCTAAGTTTTAAAGAATACAATCCTAACCTATTCATTATTTCCTTATATCTCAAATCCTCCAGATCCGGCAACATCCTTGTAAATTCTCACTGCACTCTTTCCACTTCGTTTACATCTGTTCTGTAGGTAGGTGACCAAAACTGCATACAATAGTCCAAATTAGGTCTCACCAATGTCTTATACAACTTTGGCGTGACATCCCATCTTCTGTACTCAATAAATTGATTTATGAAGGTCAATGTGCCAAAAGCATTCTTTATGACCCTATCTACCTGTGACGCCACTTTCAATGAATTTTGACCTGTATTCCCAGATCCTTTTGTTCTACCACACTCCTCAGTGCCGTACTGTTCACTGTGTAAGACCTGGTTGGTCCTACTGAAGTGCAAAACCTCGCACTTGTTTGCATTAAATTCCACCTGACATTTTTGAGCCCATTTTTCCAGCTGATGCAGATCCAAGCCACAATAGCCTTCCTCACTGTTCCCTACACCACCAATCTTGGTGTCATCCACAAACTTGCTGCTCTATTTAACCACATTGTCATCCAGGTCATTGATATAGATGACAATCAACGAAGGACCCAGCACCGATCCCTGCAGCACACCACTAGTCACAGGCCTCCAGTCAGAGAGGTAACAACTCTCTATGACCACTCTCTGGCTTCTCCCACAAAGCCAATGTCTAATCCAATTTACTACCTCATCCTGAATGCTAAGTGACTGAATCTTCTTGACCAACCTCACATGTGGGAATTTGTCAAATGCCTTACTAATGTCCATGTAGACAACATCCATTGCCTTGCCTTCATCCACTTTCCTGGTAACTTCCTTGACAACCTCTATAAGATTACTTAGACATGACCTGCCATGCATGAAGCCATGCTGACTATCCTTAATTAGTTCTTGTCTATCCAAATACTTATATATCTGGTCCCTCAGAATACCTTTCAATAACTTTCCCACAAAAGATGTCAGACTCACTGGCCTATAATTTCAATGATGGTGGGCAAATTTCACCTGTGTATTATTCATGATTACATCACACTATCAAACTGGATGCTTGGCATAATTGCAAGAGGAATATACACTCAGTGGCCAATTTATTAGGTACACTAGTACACTTGCTTGTTAATGCAAATATCTAATCAGCTAATTATGTGGCAGCAACTCAATGCATAAAAGCATGCAGACGTGGTCAAGAGGTTCAGCTGATGTTCAGACAAAACATCAGAATGGGGAAGAAATGTGATCTAAGTGACTTTGCTAATGCAATGATTGTTGGTGTCAGACGGGGTGGTCTGAGTGTCTGAGAAACTGCTGATCTCCTGGGATTTTCACACACAACAGTCTCTAGGGATTACAGAGAATGTGTGATAAGGAAAAAAAACATTGAGTGAGCAGCAATTCCGTAGGCTAGAACACTTTGTTAATGAGAGAGGTCAGAGGAGAATTGCCAGACTGGTTCAAGCTGACAGGAAGGTGACAGTACCCAAATACTGTGTTACAACAGCGATGTGCAGAAGAGCATCTCTGAATGCACAGCACATCAAACCTTGAAGTGGATGGGCTACAGCAGCAGAAAGCCACGTACGTACACTCAGTGGCCACTTTATTAGGTACAGGAGGTATGTAATAATGTGGCCACTGGGTGTATTTGTGATCTTTATTGTTAACCATGCATTCCCAGAAAAGGTCTGGAACGTATTCCAGGAAGATGTGCATTTAAACCTTGGTGGGTTCCTGTTCACCTGAAATGATGCAAGTTTTGTAATTCTTACACAACTCTAAACAATTATATCGAATCTAGCTCTCGGATATCTGAGTTGCTCATGTGTAGATTAATAATAAGATTGTCATTGACAACTGAATATTTAAGAAAATGTTTTGTTGCCTTCCAGTAAATAGCAGTTCCATTGATCTTCTCATACATTGAATTGTGGTAGCTGTATTGAGTAACCTCTTTGGATGAACCTGATGTACAGGAAAGGAATTCATCATAGCATTACAGAGGTAAATATCTTTTCATATTACATTTCCTGATCTACCCTCCCACATGTATTATTATTTTTATTCCCTCCTTCATGTATTGATATTTTTATTATCAGCTTTGGGAGAACGGTATCACTCATAACATTGAGCCTACTCACCCACTTGATCACAATCTGTCTGATCTTTATCTCAGTTCCATTTAACTGTTTGATCCCATATCGTTTGCTATCTGACAGAACAAAATACATTGATCTCAGACTCTAGAACTCCAGTTGCACTCACATTCTCAGCCACTTGGAGAAGCGTTTCAGATCTCCACGATGCTTAACGTGGATAGATTGCTTCTTGATTTCATATGCTCATTGGTCACCTTATTAGGTACCGTCTGCACCTAATAAAGTGGCCGCTATATATATGTTCATGATCCTCTGCTGCTGCAGTCCATCCGCTTCAAGGTTTGATGTGTTGTGCATTCAGAGATGCTCTTCTACACTCCACTGTTGTAACGCATGGTTATTTGAGTTACTGTTGCCTTCCTGTCAGTTTGAACCAGTCTATCCATTCTCCTGTGACCTCTCTCATTAACAAGGCGTTTTCACCCACAGAACTGCCATTAAATTGGATTTTTAAAAAGTTTTTCTTGCATCATACTCTGTAAAGTCTAAAGACTGCTGTGTGTAAAAATCCCAGGAGATCAGCAGTTCCTGAGACACTCAAACCACCCTGTCTGGCATCAGCAATCATGCCATGGTCAAAGTCACTTAGATCACATTTCTTCCCCATTCTGATGTTTGGTCTAAGCAATAACTGAACCTCTTAACCATGTTGGCATGCTTTTATGCATTGTGATGTTGCCATTGAATTGGCTGATTAGATATTTGCATTAACGAGTAAGTGTACAGGGGTACCTAATAAAGACCATAAGATGTAGGAGCAGAATTAGGCCATCTAGCCTACTGAGTCTGTGCCACCATTTCATTATGGCTGAAATCATTTTCCCTCTCAACCCCAATCTCCCGTTGTCTTCCTATCCCTTAATGCCCTGACTAGTCAAGAATCTATCAACTTCTGCCTTAAATGACTTGGCCTCCACATCACTTAAATGTTGTCATCAACTCAAGTGGCCACTGAGTGTACTTCATTTTCCTTTAAAGACAGAAGAAGGCAACTTAGCCCATCCAGTCTTTAATATTTATTTATTTTTTGAGATACAGTGCAGAAGAGGCCTTTCGCTGCCCAGCAACCCCCGATTTAAACCGAGCCTAATCACAGGGCAATTTACAATGACCAATTAACCTACCAACCAGTACGTCTTTGGACTATGGGAGGAAACCCATGCAGCCACAGGGAGAATATACAAATTCCTCACTGATAACAGCAGGAAATAATCCCATTTCATTAGCTCCTTTAGACCCAGTCCCTGTAAGCCATTTTTTCTTACCTACCCATCAGAACCTGGTTCATTATTTCTGATATATGTTACGAAGTTTGCTGTTTTTTTGGCTGAAGGACATAAAAATAACTACCTTGCAAGGCAAATAAATGGTGCAAAAGGCAAAAATAAATTGAGGTAGTGTTTATGGTTCTATAGGAGAATGTTAAAAATATGATGGACCACACACACATCAAATGAAGAAGTTCTCAGAAGAGCCCAAGCAATTAGATCACTCATACCAACAATAAGAGGAAGACAACTCAGATTCCTAGGACACATCATGCAGAAAGATGAACTAGAAAAACTCATGCTCTCTGGAAAGATTGAGGGGAGTAAACCTAGAGGAAGACCTCGGCTTACGTACATCAAAAGCATAGCCAGGTGGCTACACATCGAAGAAATGGAAGTCATCCAAAAAACGAAGGATAGATCTATATGGAAAACCATGGTCATCAAAGTCCGCATCAGATATGGTACCTAGACAGACAGACAGTGTTTATAGGCTCATGGACCATTCAAAAATCTGATGGTGGAGGGGAAGAAGCTGTTGAGTGTGCGTCATCAAACTCCGGATGAGACGGGGGCACAATGGTGGATGCTGCATCCTGAGGTGCTGCCTTATGAAGGTGCCCTTGATGGCAGGAAGGACACCTTTCAATTCCCTTGCTATGCACACAAAATGCTGGAGGAACTCAGCAGGCCAGGCAGCAGCTATAGAACAGAGTAAACAGTCACCGTTTTGGGCTGAGACCAGGAGAGTCCGAAAAGTCAACTGCTTACCCTGTTCCGTAGATGCAGCCTGACCTGCTGAGTTCCTCCAATATTTTGTGTGTGTGTGTTGCTTTGGATTTCCAGCATTGTGGTTCTCTATTCCCTTGCTGTTCGCAGACAGTAGAAGTAACTTACAGTCACTAGTTAACAGACCAGCCATCATGCCTTTGAGTTGTGGAGAGTACTGGAACACCTGGAGAGAATGCGTACACTCGATAGAGACACTGCCAGGGATCAGTATTGAGGCTGGGTGTCTGGAGCTGTGGGGTGGCAGGGCTGTCACCCATGCTGCTGAACCACTCCAATCTCCTTGTTCTTGAAGCGCCTTCAGTAAAAAACAAGTTTACATCCCAATGAATACTTGCAGCAGTTTAAACAATTTGATCAGGTCATTCTTTCACTTTTTCTGTTAAATGGTATGCAATCAGTACTTTTAAGCATCGAGCTCCTGAGCCAGTGTGGGTTAACTTCACTCACCTCAACTCTGAACTGAATCCACAACTGCTGGACTAGCTTTTAAGGACTCTATATCTGGTGTTCTCAGTATCTATGTAGGTATTGTATGTATGTATCTATGTATGCACTTATTTATCTGGTTATCTATCTATCTATCTATCCATCTAACCATTTACGTGCGTATTTAATTTATTATGTTAATTATTTGCTCAGTTTGTCTTTTACATATTGGTTGTTTGTCAGTCTCTTTGTGTAGTTTTTCATTGATTCTATTGTATTTCTTTGTTCTACTGTGAATCACTGCAAGAAAATTAATCTCAAGGTAATAATATGGTGACTATACACACACACACTTTGATAATAAATGTACTTTCAACATTGAACTTTGACCCTTAAAACACTAGAATATTCTTTTCACATAATAAAATATCATGATAGTTGTAACTGGTTTTTGTTGTAATGTAGCTTGTAAATGGTTTTGTTTTTATTGCTAGATTGTAATAATTGTGTGTTCTCAAAAACTTTAAGTATTGCCTTTATCATAATCTTTTCCCAGTGTTTTAAGGATGTTTTCTGTACAGCAATTAAAGTGGCATTTGTTGAGGTATACTGTATATATGTTTGCAACATTTGACTCCAGTTTTGGGATTCCACCACCTTGCAACCTATATAATTTCACAAGTAACAGGAATTCTGCAGATGCTGGAAATTCAAGCAACACATATCAAAGTTGCTGGTGAACGCAGCAGGCCAAGCAGCATCTATAGGAAGAGGCGCAGTCGACGTTTCAGGCCGAGACCCTTCGTCAGGACTAGTGCTCAAATACTGTGAAACTGTGCACGTCACATCCCTGAGAGTCTTTCTGACTACCAATTCTGTTTTCATTATCCAGCAAGTAAACCGGCACTAATGATCCTGCCCATGGAATGATCCGTGGGTTTGGCAAATCACAAAACTAGGAATGTTAGTCATATTTCTCAGTCCATCAACACTGTCTACTCTAATGAACATTTCTATCATCTTCTGCTTTCATCCATAAGATATTTTATAGGTAACACACCCAAAGTGCTGGAAGAACCCAGCAGGTCATGCAGCATCTGTGGAAAGGAATGAACAGCTGACATTTCGGTCCGAGACCCTTCATCATTTTGCAGATAATAGATAACTTGGGTGCCACAGAAGCTTTTAGACAACCTATGTGAATTACTTTCTCCCAGTAAAGGTGTCTGAACATTCAGAGGTGTCTAGTCAGTTATAGTGTATGCTTCAATTATGAATAGGTCATTCAATGGAACGATTTGTCAGAATATTGAAATAAATGACACCATTATAGCTGTTGAAATTGCATTGAATCACTTGGCATTATCTTTTTTTAAGAGAATGAAAACTTGATGTACTCCTGAGTTCAGAGAGATTCCACTGAAAGATCTTGAAGAGAATACCTTTTTGTTGTAATGAATAAGGACTATTTGCATCTATTGGCTTCCATTCACAGTCTCTACACACTTCAAAAACATAACATTGTCTGTACTTAAATCATGAAAGGAATTACTCACTTCTTTTTCTTCACTAGATGATAGAGCATAATACCAACTTGGACCCAACTGCCAAATGTCCTATTACCGTAATGTGATGAAGGGTTCCAGATCTTAAACATTAATTAATTTTTGTTTCTGCAGAAGCCTCTGACCTGCTGAGTGTTTCATCATTTTCTATTTTTAGTCCTCTTACTGAGATGTAAATATACAGCATATGCATCATCATGTAGGTCCATTTAATCGAGTGAAATTTTAGTGAGGCTTTGCTCCTGTGATTAAATGTCCATAGTCTTTTTCCTATAATGCGCAGATGTTAATTGATCATCTTAAGTTATCCAAGTGGAATTTATATCTTTTGGAGTTGCAGGACTGATGTGGATAAAACATATTTGTAATCTTCTCTCCTAAAAAAAATTCATGTTTTGAAAGAAGGAAATTGAATGACCTTTCAATTTTTATAGTTCCCATTTTGAAGTGGTAAACTTGAGTTTTATTAAAATCATGCATTCACAACAAGTCTCGTAAAGAGATGGCACACTAGAGGAAGTCAGTTCTGTGTGAATCTGTAAAATAGGGTAGTTTAAATTAAATTCACTGTGAAGCAATTGTCTGTGGTTAAGACGAGAATTTTGTATTGTGAGATCTATTAACTTTGGCAGGAAAGAAAGGCATTCCAGTAAATAGAAACTTATTTTGGAAGATCTACAGAAATAACTCTAACAAGTTGCATGGTATATTAATCTAGCATTAAATGCCATTGTAGGAGAGGCACCTAACTCAAAATGGTGAGGGGAGAAAACAACCGAATTGATTGGATGTCCCTAGGAGTCATAATGTTGTATTCTTTTGATTTGGATAATGCAAGATCTTTGGCAGGTTCCCACATGGCAGGGTGGTCATGAAAGTAGAAGCCCATGGGATCTGAGATTAGCTCAGGGACAGGAAGCAAAGAATAATGGTTGATGAGTGTAATGGGGAGTGGAGGACAATTAATAGTGCTCTGTACTTGCGCCTTTCCTTTTGTAATGTACAAATAATAATGATTTAACGTAATCGGGCAAGTAAAAATAAAATAAATGTTCTGTTTAACATTGAGGATGGTCTGACGTGTTGGGCAGAAAAATAGGAAATAGGATTTCATTCAGGGGAGTGTAGGTAATATATTTGGGGAAGTATGACAAGACAAGGGTATAAACAAAGTATCAGAGGATAGTCATAGATTCATGAAGTCATACAGCATGGAAACAGGCCATTCGGCCCAAATCATCCATGCTGACCAAGATGTCTGTCTGAGCTCGTCCCATTTCCCTGCCTATACTCCTATAAACCTTTTCTATCCATTTATCTGTCCAGATGTTTTTCAAAAAGATTGTAATTGTACCCTCCTCTACCACTTTCTCTGGCTGCTCATTCCTTATACCCACTGTCCTCTGAGTGAAAAATTGCCCCTCAGATCTATTTTAAATCTTTTTCCTTTCACCTTAAATTTATGTCCATTGGTTTTGGACTCCACTGCCCCAGGAAAAAGACAGTGGGCAGCCACCTTACCCAAAGTTCAAAGTAAGTTTTAGTACTTCCCTCGCCCAGTGTGATGTTATCTATATCTATGAAGTCACCTCTGAGCCTCAAACACTCCTGAGGAAGAAAGATCCAGTTTATCCAGCATCCTCACGAGTCTTTTCTGTACCCTTTCCAGCTTAATATCATTCTTCCTATAGCTGGGCGACCAGAACTGAGCACAATATTCCTTCTGTAGTCTCAGCAGGGACTTGCACAATTGTAACATGAAGTGGTATGGAGCAACAGAGGGAGCTTGTGTAGGCCTACAGATCTTTAAAAGTGGCAGGGCAGGTTGATGAGGTGGTTAACAAGTCATGTGAGATGTTCTCCTAAATTAGCCAGAACGCAGTTCTACAAGTCATGCAAGATGTTCTCCTAAATTAGCCAGAACACAATTCTACAGGGGCATAAATGAGAGCATCCTGACTGGCTGCATCACTGCCTGGTATAGGAACTGTACTTCCCTCAATCGCAGGACTCTGCAGAGGGTGGTGTGGACAGCCCAGTGCATCTGTGATGTGAACTTATCAGTTTTCAGGACATTTACAGTGACAGGTGCGTAAAAAGGGCCCGAAGGATCATTGGGGACCCGAGTCACCCCAACCACGAAATGTTCTAGCTGCTACCATCCGGGAAACGGTACTGCAGCATTAAAGCCAGGACCAACAGACTCCGAGACAGCTTCTTCCACCAGGCCATCAGACTGAATAATTCATGCTGACAAAATTGTATTTCTAAGCTATAATGACTGTTCTGTTGTATATCTTACTGTTAATTATAAATTACTATAATTTGCACATTGCACATTCAGACGGAGACATAACATAAAGATTTTTACTTCTCATGTATGTGAAGGATGTAAGAAATAAAGTCAATTCAATTCAATTCAATTCAATTCACAGGCCCGACTGTGTCAACTCAGCGCCGTAGGTACGATGTCGCCGCGAACCCTACGCAGAGCCTACGTGGATCCCTACGCCGTAGCCTGACGCGCACCTCTCCCAAAATGTAACTACGCATCGCAGTAACACAGACCACAACAACTGTGATTGGTCCGCTTGGTAGCATCGCATTTCCTCCTACGCTGCAATAGCTACCCATTGGGCGACTGAAGGGCAGGGAAGGAACTCTGGCTGCAATACTTTCCATAAAGCTTTACAGACCTCCGAAATTATGGAGGACACATTTTGCTTAATGAAAAAAGCTGCTTGCTTTAAACTTGTTTACCCCGAGAAAGACTACCATGACCATGAAGCCTTGCACAGGTAGGTGCGTGCGCATGCGTGACGTCCCCGAATTGCAGAGCGACGCAGACACACCAACAGACAAGTATAAATGCTCACAACGCGCATAGGCCACTTGCGTAGGTTACGGCGTCGATTTGACGCAGAAGTATAAATCAGCCTTCAGTTAAGGACCGCAGATCTTTTGTTCATGCCTTTATAGGAAAGATATGATTCCACCGGAATAGGTGCCAAGGAGATTATGTTGACAGGACCAGAAAACTACTACTGTGAGAAACAATTTGGTAAACCAAAGTGGTGTATTAGGGGTAGAGTGCTGAGAGGAGACTTAACTGTGGTGGATGAATTTATGGGATCAACACGCACAAAATGCTAGTGCAACTCAGCAGGTCAGGCAGTAGCTCTGGAGAGGAATAAACAGTCGACTTTTCGGGCTGAGACCCTTCATCGTGTCTCCATAAATGCTGCTTGACCTGCTGAGTTCCTTTAACATTTTGGGTGCGTTGTTCTGGATTTCCAGCCTCTGCAGAATTGCTTGTGTCTATGCATTTATGCGTGGCCTAGTTAGAGTAAATGGGAAAGACCCAGTTCTCTGTTATGAGGGGTCAAAATTTTAAAGTAATTAATATCAGATTGCGGGGGGTGGGGGAATGAACAAAAGGTTTCCTTTATTCTCACCTAGAAAGCAGTGAAACTCTGAAGAGGGTGCAAAGGAGATTTACCAGGATGCTAAATGGAATAGAAAGCATATCTGATGAGGAAAGGTTGCGTGAGCTGGACTTTTCTCTTTGGAGCAAAGGAGGATGGGAGGTAACTTGATAGAGGTGTATAAGGCGATAGGAGTCATAGATAGAGTGGAAGACAGTGCTTTTCCCTCAGGGCCGAAATGGCTAGTTGAGAGGGCATAATTTTAAGGTGATTGGAGGAGAGTATGGGGGAGGGGGATGTCAGAAGTAGATTTTTTTTTACACAGGAATGATGAGTGCATAGAGCATGCAGCCAGGGGCAGTGGAAGAAGCAGGTACGTTCAGGACATTTAAGAGGCTCTTAGATAGTCACATAGATGATAGAAAAAAATGGAGGGCTATCTGGGAGGGAGTGCTTAGACTGACCTTGGAAAAGGTTAAAAGGTCAGCTCAACATCATGGGCCAGTGGGTCTGTACTGTGCTGTAATGTGCTACGTTCTATGTAAGGAGTGCAGAGACAGAAATTCGGAACATACAGGATGGTGGAGCAAGCAGTGCAAGATGGTTTAGTCTACGGTAGAGCAATTTTTGCCTGGCACCAGCATGATGGGCCAAATAGTCTCTTTCTGTGTTGTAATTTTCTTCAATGATTGCATGATGATGCTATTATGTGGGAATTTCTTGCACTACAAATAATTAAGATTTCTTTAGAATTTTTCTTTCTTTGACTGGGTATAATATCTTCTTATTGGTAAACGGGGAGTGGTGTCATGTGTGCGGAAATGATCTGTACATAGCGTATTCATATCTGTCAGCCAAGATTTTAAAAACCCTGAAACTGTAAGACATACAATTGGAGCAGAATTAGGTTGCAGGTGCTGTAATAGTGTTATGGTCACAGGTGCTGTAATAGTGTTATGGTCACAGGTGCTGTAATAGTTTTATGGTCACAGGTGCTGTAATAGTTTTATGGTCATAGGTGCTGTAGTAGTTTTATGGTTGCAGGTGCTGTAATTGTGTTATGGTCGCAGGTGTTGTAATTGTGTTATGGTCTCAGGTGCTGTAATTATGTTATGGTCGCAGGTGTTGTAATTGTGTTATGGTCTCAGGTGCTGTAATTATGTTATGGTCGCAGGTGTTGTAATTGTGTTATGGTCTCAGGTGCTGTAATTGTGTTATGGTCGCAGGTGTTGTAATTGTGTTATGGTCTCAGGTGCTGTAATTGTGTTATGGTCGCAGGTGCTGTAATTGTGTTATGGTCGCAGGTGCTGTAATATAAACATAGAAACATAGAAAATAGGTGCAGGAGTAGGCCATTCGGCCCTTCGAGTCTGCACCGCCATTTATTATAATCATGGCTGATCCTCCAACTCAGAACCCCGCCCCAGCCTTCCCTCCATACCCCCTGACCCCCGTAGCCACAAGGGCCATATCTAACTCCCTCTTAAATATAGCCAATGAACTGGCCTCAACTGTTTCCTGTGGCAGAGAATTCCACAGATTCACCACTCTCTGTGTGAAGAAGTTTTTCCTAATCTCGGTCCTAAAAAGCTTCCCCTCTATCCTCAAACTGTGGCCCCTCGTTCTGGACTTCCCCAACATCGGGAACAATCTTCCTGCATCTAGCCTGTCCAATCCCTTTAGGATCTTATACGTTTCAATCAGATCCCCCCTCAATCTTCTAAATTCCAACGAGTACAAGCCCAGTTCATCCAGTCTTTCTTCATATGAAAGTCCTGCCATCCCAGGAATCAATCTGGTGAACCTTCTTTGTACTCCCTCTATGGCAAGGATGTCTTTCCTCAGATTAGGGGACCAAGACTGCACACAATACTCCAGGTGTGGTCTCACCAAGGCCTTGTACAACTGCAGTAGTACCTCCCTGCTCCTGTACTCGAATCCTCTCGCTATAAATGCCAGCATACCATTCGCCTTTTTCACTGCCTGCTGTACCTGCATGCCCACTTTCAATGACACCCAAGTCTCGTTGCACCTCCCCTTTTCCTAATCGGCCACCATTCAGATAATAATCTGTTTTCCTATTTTTGCCACCAAAGTGGATAACTTCACATTTATCCACATTAATTGCATCTGCCATGAATTTGCCCACTCACCCAACCTATCCAAGTCACCCTGCATCCTCTTAGCATCCTCCTCACAGCTAACACTGCCACCCAGCTTCGTGTCATCCGCAAACTTGGAGATGCTGCATTTAATTCCCTCATCCAAGTCATTAATATATATTGTAAACAACTGGGGTCCCAGCACTGAGCCTTGCGGTACCCCACTAGTCACCGCCTGCCATTCTGAAAAGGTCCCGTTTATTCCCACTCTTTGCTTCCTGTCTGCTAACCAATTCTCCACCCACACCAATACCTTACCCCCAATACCGTGTGCTTTAAGTTTGCACACTAATCTCCTGTGTGGGACCTTGTCAAAAGCCTTTTGAAAATCCAAATATACCACATCCACTGGTTCTCCCCTATCCACTCTACTAGTTACATCCTCAAAAAATTCTGTGAGATTCGTCAGACATGATTTTCCTTTCACAAATCCATGCTGACTTTGTCCGATGATTTCACCGCTTTCCAAATGTGCTGTTATCACATCCTTGATAACTGACTCCAGCAGTTTCCCCACCACCGACGTTAGGCTAACCGGTCTATAATTCCCCGGTTTCTCTCTCCCTCTTTTTTTAAAAAGTGGAGTTACATTAGCCACCCTCCAATCCTCAGGAACTAGTCCAGAATCTAACGAGTTTTGAAAAATTATCACTAATGCATCCACTATTTCTTGGGCTACTTCCTTAAGCACTCTAGGATGCAGACCATCTGGCCCTGGGGATTTATCTGCCTTCAATCCCTTCAATTTACCTAACACCACTTCCCTACTAACATGTATTTCGCTCAGTTCCTCCATCTCACTGGACCCTCTGTCCCCTACTATTTCTGGAAGATTATTTATGTCCTCCTTAGTGAAGACAGAACCAAAGTAATTATTCAATTGGTCTGCCATGTCCTTGCTCCCCATAATCAATTCACCTGTTTCTGTCTGCAGGGGACCTACATTTGTCTTTACCAGTCTTTTCCTTTTTACATATCTATAAAAGCTTTTACAGTCTGTTTTAATGTTCCCTGCCAGTTTTCTCTCATAATCTTTTTTCCCCTTCCTAATTAAGCCCTTTGTCCTCCTCTGCTGAACTCTGAATTTCTCCCAGTCCTCAGGTGAGCCACTTTCTCTGGCTAATTTGTATGCTTCTTCTTTGGAATTGATACTATCCCTAATTTCTCTTGTCAGCCACGGGTGCACTACCTTCCTTGATTTATTCTTTTGCCAAACTGGGATGAACAATTGTTGTAGTTCATCCATGCAACCTTTAAGTGCTTGCCATTGCATATCCACCGTCAATCCTTTAAGTGTCATTTGCCAGTCTATCTTAGCTAATTCACGTCTCATACCTTCAAAGTTACCCCTCTTTAAGTTCAGAACCTTTGTTTCTGAATTAACTATGTCACTCTCCATCTTAATGAAGAATTCCACCATATTATGGTCACTCTTATAACTTTTAACTCCATAGTTTTATGGTCGCAGGTGCTGTAATAGTTTTATGGTCACTGCTGCTGTAATAGTGTTATGGTTGCAGGTGCTGTAATCATGGTCTCAGGTGCTGTAATAGTGTTATGGTTTGTTAAGGTCACAGGTGCTGTAATCGTGTTCTGAATAAAGTATTTTTGGGAAAAAAAATCGTGTTATGCTAATTGCTACACTACTGTCATACTGCCATACGTGCAAGAAATGAGCATCATTGACAAGGCCAGCATTTTAATCCTTCGTGAACCTTGAAGTGACTAATTTACCAATCCATCAGAGGCTCAGCTGGTAAGGATGACAGGATTCCTTCCCTGAAGGATAGTCATACAGCAATCCAGTCATCTCATGGTCATCATTACTGGTCCAAACATGCTGGGGAGCGAGACTGAATTCGAAACTCTGCATCGGAAGTCTAGGCTCTTGCTGTCTGGTCCTGTAATTTAACTGTGGGAAAAATAGAATAATTGAGTTTATTATCAAATGCACGTGTATGGACTAGTGTCATGAAAAGCTTGCCACGGCGTCACTGATACATATAGTATTATATAGGCAGTATTCGCACGACAAACATAAATTAAACATATTATCCACAACTTTAAAAAAAACACAACTAGAACAAAAGAAAAATCCACAGTGGCCAAAGTGTTCAAAGCAACACACACAAAGTTCTGGAGGAACTCAGCAGGTCAGGCAACACCTATGGGAATGGATAAACAGTGGATCTTTAAGGCCAAGACCCTTTTTTAGGGCTGGAAAGGAAGGGGAAGACACTAGAATAAAAAGGTGGGGGAAGGAGGTTAGCTAGAAGGTAATAGGTGAGGCCAGGTGGGTGGAAAAGGTAAAGGGCTGGAGATGAAGGAATTTGACAGGAGAGGAGAGTGGACCGTAGGAGAAAGGGAAGGAGGAGGGGACAATGGAGGAGGTGATAGGCAGGTGAGAAGAGGTAAGGGACCAGAGTGGGGAATAGAGGAGGCAGGGAAAGGAGGGGATGAAATCGATATTCATGGCTACCCAGCTCTGGGTCGTCCCCCCCCCCCCCGCCATCATTCTTCCCGGACCTCCTGTCCCATGATCCTCTTGTATTCCTTTTGCCAATCACCTGTCCAGCTCTTGGCTCCATCCCTCCCCCTCCTGTCTTCTCCTATCATTTTGGATCTCCCCCTCCCCCTCCCACTTTCAAATCTCTTACTAGCTCTTCCTTCAGTTAGTCCTGACGAAGGGTCTCGGCCTGAAACGTCGACTGTACCTCTTGCTAGAGATGCTGCCTGGCCTGCTGCGTTCACCAGCAACTTTGATGTGCATTGCTTGAATTTCCAGCATCTGCAGAATTCCTGTTGTTTGTGGAATATGAGGTGTTGCTCCTCCACCCTGAGGGGGACCTCATCTTGGCACATTAGGAGGCCATGGACCTCCCCGCCTCCCCACCCCCCCCCCACAACCCAGTTGGAAGGGGAATGGGAATTGAAATTAAAATGCTTTGTCACCAGAAAGTTCCGTATATGGCAGATGAAGCAGGGGTGCTTGACAAAGTAGCCCCCCATCTCACCGATGTAAAGGAGGCTTCACGGGGAGCACCGGACATGATAGATAACCGCAGCAGGTTCACAGGTGAAGCGTTGCCTCACCTGGGAGGACTGTTTGGGGCCCTGACTGGGGGTGAGGGCGAAGGTCTATGTGCAGGTGTAGCCCTTGTGCCACTTGCAGGGGTACGCGCTGGGAGGGAATTGTTCATAATGTTGCTAAACTGTAGTGACTAGGATTAGGAATCTGCCGGTTGGTTCAAGTGCTAAATGATTGAAGGGAGGAAACTAATTCAGTCTACTTTTGCTGGATTACAGAATGAAAATGCTTAAAAACCCTCTCAGAAGCTGTAAGCAGATTTGGGATATTCTGAAAGGGAAGTGTGACCCCTCAGCTCACATGTGATATGATAATTTAAATATACCTGGGAATAAATGTATTACACACTGAAATCATATTGAAACCTAACTTCTCTTCTTGACTGATGAGTGCAACAGGGTATTCTCAAGAAACCTAAAAACAGCCAAGAGAAAGAGCCCATTTAATTGGCATGCTAAACATTCGTACCCTCCATTATCGGTACAAAGTGGCTGTGCCATCCCTACAATCTATCGCCTACAGTTTTCTCTTCCAACTTGTTCACTATCAGGGCTTGGAAATACATTGTTGGTCCCTCGACATCACGCGGTCTAATTCCTGGAATTCTCCACCCAGCAACGCCGCAGGAGAACGTTTACTGGAAGGACTGCCGTGCTTCAATAAGTAGCTCACTGCCACTTCTCAAGGGCAATGAAGAATGGAGCATAAATGCCGGCCTCCCCCAGTTATGCACAGAATCTAGTAATTAAAGAAAGGACATATTCAGTGGCAAATACATTATGTATATAAAAAAAAACTAATTGAAGATCAGGTGACTGAGTTTGGGCAAAAGGAGACAGTAAGGTGCAGCATGGACCAGTTAGACGAAATAGCCTGCTTTTATCTGCATAATAGCACAATGCAAGCCAGGTCCAAGGCTCAAACCAGGTGTTTCCTAATGTACATTACTCTTTTGGCCTCGAGACCATGAGTAAGAGGAGGAGATTAGTCAGGATTCCTGTCACCAATTAAGACTCACAGATGACTGTGGAAAGTAAATGCCCGTGGCTGTTTGTGAAAGTTGAAAAGAGACTGCAGATGCTAGGGATTTGAAATGACAACAGCAAATGGTGGGGATTCTCAGCAGGTCAAAGATTCAAAGGATTCAAAGCACATTTATTATCAAAGAATGTATAAATTTCACAACTTTGAAATTTATCTGCCGATGGGCAGCCACAAAGCAAGAAACCTGAATGACCCAATTAAAAAAGACCAACACCCGATGTGCAGAGAAAGAGGGAAAAAAACACAAATCATGCAAACAATAAAAGCAAGCAACAGCATTCTGAACCAAATTGAGTCCATAGGCCCGAATCCTGGAGTAGTCAGAGTAGGCCCAACACCTCGGTCTTAGTTCATCATATAGTGGGGCAAATCACCACGGAGCACATAGCAACCGGAGAACTGTGGAAAGATTTCAGGATTAGGACTGTTAGGCTGAACCTTTCTTTAATGGCTGCTCAATAGAAATCAGACACGAGACAGTTGTTACGCCACCCACAATTAAATAGTTCAACACGTGGACTCAGATGAAGAAGGTACCACTGCTGATGTTCGTGGCTGGTACCAGTGCTCCTGGCTGGTGCCAAACCACCCCGTCTGGCACTAGCAATCAATCCACAGTCAAAGTCACTTAGATCACATTTCTTCCCCATTTTAATGTTTGGTCTGAACAAATAAACTTCATAACCATGTCTGCATGCTTTATGCATTGAGTTGCTGCCACAGGATTGGTTGATTAGATATTTGCATTAACAAGGAGGTGTATCTAATTAAGTGCCTACTGAGTGTCTATTGATAGTGCCAGTGGTTATGGTGGGCCAATATAATTGCTGCTACTAGGTTGCTGGCCTCTGTTCTCTCACAGGGCTGCCGGCTTTGGATCTACTGTTGGGCTGAGTGTCGTGGGTGAGCTGTTGGGATTCTTTGTTCCTGGTGGGTTTCTAGTTTCGGAAACTCCTGACTGGCTGTTGGAGTAGCTGGTGGGTTGCCGGTTTGCTTGAGGTCGCAAACTGCTGAAATCGGTGAACTGGTTTCAGCCCGCGATACGCTGGCCCAGCATGAGTGAGGACATTCTCCAGAGCCATGGAGAAAGAATAAGAGGCAAGAGAAAAATGAGGTGATCAGCATTGTGGATCATATTCTGTGTGCAGCCTAAGCAAAGCCTTGTATAGTTTAAACCAAAGACCCTTTGACAGAACTGGGAAAGAATGAAAATAAGCTTTTTAAGCTGCAGGGAGAGTGTGGGAGCAGATGCCTTCGATAGGGGAAAACTCGGCATCTATAGCAATAAACTATAAACAAAGTTTCCTGGTTAATGAGTGAACAGGGGTAGTTAGAAAGTGAGAATCTAGACACAGGAATGGAGAACTGTAAAAGGCTGAGCAGGAAGGCATAACGTAACATGCTCCATCTCGGCTGTCAGACAACGAAGGACAAATTTCAATCATTTAGGACGCTTCTGAATCTGCATTGAAAATGTACTGCGCTGATAAATAGTTTCGTAAACAAAATTGTGAAACTGATGGGCTTCTTGGGACTTTTCTACAACTACAGATGGCTTTCCATCTTCTAAGCAGCTGGTTTTGACCTCTCCATCAGAGTGTTGCTGAGAGGGAACTAAGTCTGCCATGATTAGATGGTGGAGCAGGCTCGATGGGCCGAGTGGCCTAATTCTGTTCCTGTGCAATACGATATTATGCTTGGTTCTTATTCTGTTGCAAGGACTACACAGTGCCATAGAGAGTTACAATCAGATGTCAAACCACCTTCACTCCATCTCTGTAGGTAATTTCAAACATCTAAAAAGAAAGCTCACTCTCTGGATAAAACAAAAATGTTGCATTATCTATGTTGCATTTTCGTGAAGCATTTAGAACCTCAAGGGCATTTGCACTGAAACCCATTCTGCAGGGCGCAGTACTCCCAGGAGATATTGCACCAGATATTGATGCAAAGACCACTTGAGTATTTGTGAAAGGCTGGGATCTCAAAACGCTCTGACTGTAATCTTATTGAAAGGAGTTTGTGAGCCAAGATCACTTGCTTACTGTAAATCCTTTGTATTAGCACAATGCATCGATGCTGAGAATTCTGTTCCCACCCAGCGTTCATTTTAAGAACGGAAAAGTGGCCTCCTTATTCTCCTCTATAGGAAGGGATGTGAAGCTGACAGGCAACTGAGTGGCATATGTCAAGGAAGTTGCTATGGCCAGTAACCACTTTCTGCTAAGATTACTACCTACAAGAAGTAGCCTTTTGACATTTGTGGTGTGGTAATAACTCCTCTGGGAACATTTAGAGCACAGAACATATTGACTGGTATACAGCATTTTAGATCAAAGTGGAGTTCCTAAAAGAGCACTATATTCACTGAATTGACTCTATTTGTCTGTCTTTGCAATTCAAACTGCTTTTTACTCTACAAAATGCTGATTTATGAATGGTTTAACTCCATTCAGTGGATGCTATTCACAAAGAGATAATGGATCTTCCAGGGGCTTTAGATTCCAGTTTAAATGTTCATTTAATTTGTCACTAAATCAAATAACAGTGGAAATACTTTCAGCACTTTCCCAGTCAGATTTATCTTAGAAGCAATCAGGCATACAGTTGAGATTGCCATTTACTATAAAACCTGACGACATTGGTAAATAATCAGAGATACTGAGGATTGTGAAGTCATCTGTTATATCAGGCTCTGCAGTTACACTCAGTGGCCACTTTATTAGGTAAAGGAGGTGCCTATAAAGTGGTCACTGAGCATATTTCTGTATATTCATGGTCTTCTGCTGCTTGTAGCCCATCTTCTTCAACGTACAACATGTTGTAACATGAGGTTATTTGAGTTACTGTCGCCTTCCTGTCAGCTTGAGCTGGTTTGGTCAATCTCCTCTGACCTCTCTCATTAACAAGGCATTTTTGCCTACAGAACTGCCACTGACTGGTTGTTTTTTGTTTTTATTTTGAACCGTTCTCTGTAAAGTCTAGAGACTGTTGTGCGTGGAAAATCCCCAGAGATCAGCAGTTTCTCAAACTACCTGTCTGGCATCAACAATCATTCCATAGTCAAAGTCACTTAGATCGCATTTGATGTTTGGTCTGAACAACAACTGGACCTCTACATGCTTTTATGCATTTGGTTGCTACCACATGATCGGCTGATTAGATATCTGCGTTAATGTGCACATGTACAGGTGTATCTAATAAAGTGGCCACTGAGTATATGTAAAATCAGTGACATTTGGCTGAAATGGATTACATGGAAAAAGAAATCCCACTGAGACCTGCTGAAGGGTCTTGACCTGAAACCTCAGCGCTTTAGTCCTTTTTTTCTTGGCGCGTGCGTGCGTGCGCAATGTTGGCGGGACGATGTCTTTTTCGTGCCTTTATAAGACGCGGAGCAAGAGAGAGACTGTGTGGCCGGCCACTCCTCACACAGACATTTCGCAGTATTTTTCCCTTTATTTTACAAGGTTGAGTTGTGATCTCGACACTCAACCCGGCACGGATGGAAAGCGTACTCAGGAGCGGCCCTGACTGGATTCGAACCCGGGAACCTCCATTCCGGAGTCCGTCGCCGATGTCATTGCGCCACCAGCCGGCCCACCTTTAGTCCTTTCTATAGATACTGGCTGACCTGCTATGTTCTTCTGGCAGTTTGTCTGTGTTACTCTGGATTTTCAGCAACTGCTCATGTGTTTACTTACTTACCTACTTGGGCCCTTAGCTCCTGAGTGGAGCAGAGGCCATCGATGACCTCCTGCCTCCGTCGTCCTCTGAAGTCGATGGGGCTCATCAACACTTCTACAATCCATTGCATCCACTGTACAGGGGATTGGCCGAGATAGTTTCACCCTGCAGGCCACGTTGCAGGACCTTCAGCCCTGCTGAAGGGTTCCAGCCCAAAACATAGATTGAACTCTTTTCCTAGATGCTACCTGGCCTGCTGAATTCCTCCAGTGTTTTGTGTGTGTTGCACAGTTTCACCAGAAGCCTGTTGGCTGGCCTTACCCATGTTCACCTCTCAAGACAGGGGTCATATCATCTTTGATTCCTCCAGATGAAACAGAGTTGAACCTCATCTGAAAGTGGCCCTCAGACTGGGACCACACATATTTGGAGCAGGGAGATGGCTGTTGAGCTTTTGTGGAGTGGTACATAGGTGGGAGTTGGGGGAATGAAGTGCCTGTGGCTTCCAGAGCCCCTTGTTCTTACTTGAGTAGGACTAGCTTAGATGGCTCCAGTTGGACCTGTTTTCATGTCATGTAACTCTATGACTCTATTTGAGATGCCCACTTCTTGACAAGTAGCACATGGCCTCCAGTAAAGTAATCAATCCACAATGGGCCATGTCAGGGAACAATGGTCCAGGTGCACCTTATAGCGGTGTTTGTAGACTGGGAAGTCCATTTACTGTACTGATCTTCTCCTTTGACTGTTATGAGGATGGGACCGCAGTTGGCCTGCAAGAGTATCCTCTCTAGTGCTGAGTTCCTTTCAGAGAGCAAGCCCGGC
The DNA here is from genome assembly GCF_963921235.1 of Mobula hypostoma. Taxonomy (NCBI): domain Eukaryota; kingdom Metazoa; phylum Chordata; class Chondrichthyes; order Myliobatiformes; family Myliobatidae; genus Mobula; species Mobula hypostoma. The sequence goes on along the minus strand of NC_086118.1, from coordinate 47,833,887 downwards.
TTAAAGTCAAAGCCAGAGTAAAATTTATTATCTACGTTCACATATGTCATCATATCCTACCTTGAGATTCATTTTCTTGCAGGCATTTACAGGAAAATAAAGAAATACAACAGAATTTATGAATAACTATGGAGGAATCTAAGGTGGGGGCTTATATGGGAGGCCGGGTTTGAGGGTCGGCACAACATTGTGGGCCGAAGGGCCTGTACTGTGCTGTACTATTCTATGTTTTATATTCTATAACCAAAGACTGACAATGAATGTGCAAAATAAGCCAAGATGTGCAAATTTAAAAAAAAATACTGAGAATATGAGTTGTAAAAAGTCCTTGAGAGTGAGCTTGTACGTTATAGAATCAGTTCAGAGATGTGGTGAGTGAAGTTATCCATGTCATTTCAGGAGCCTGATGGTTGTAGGATACTAACTGTTCCTGAACCTGGAGGCTTAGGACCTAAGGCTCCTGTATCTCCTGCTTGATGATAGTAACGAGAAGAGAGTGTGGCCTGGATGGTTGCCGTCCTCAATGATGGACGTTGCTTTCCTGTGACAGTGCTCCATGCAAATGTGCTCACTGGTGGGGAGGGCTTTGCCTGTGGTGGACTAGGCTGTATCTACTACTTTATGTAGCCTTTGTCATTCCTATACATTGACGTTTCCATACTAGGCCATGTTGCAAACAGTTGGGATACTCTCCACTGTGCATCGCAATAGAAGTTTGTCAAAGTTTTTGATGACATGCTGAATCTACACAAACTTCTAAATGAATTGTGGTGCCCTCTTGTCTTCTTTGTGATGACATTTATGCACTGGTCCCAGCATAGATCCTCTGATAATGCCAAGAAATTTAAAGCTACTGACCTTCTCCATCTCCAGTCCCCCAATGAGGACTGGCTCGTGGACATCCGGTTTTCTTCATCCTGTAGTCGAATATCAGCTCTTTGTGGGTTTGCTGGCCTGTTATAAAGAACTAGGAAGGGCTAGGATCACGGAATCTGGTATTCAGAATATCAGCAAAGGCTGGGGGTGGGGTTGTTGAGACATACGTAGCTCCAGATGTTGAGGCAAAGACCAACTTCACTTGGGAAATAAATCAGAACTTCAGATGCAATTATTTATACTTGCCAGAATTTTTTTGATTATAGTCTTAGATTAAGTTTTGTGGTGGATTCTGTTTATGGTAACTGAGGTTTGACTTTGTTGGAAACAGCAAGTGCTTACTTGAAGTGTAATCAGATTTTTCTGGCTACATATAACCTTTTGCAATACTGCTCAGTGCTATTTATGTCTCTTGCACTACATCAAGGTTTCTCTTGATTCCTCTTTCTGTCAGTCAGTTCAAACTTGCTGCTCATTTCCCAGAGCTGCAGTATCACGTAATTAACTCCTATGTGTTAGTTAGCCAGTATATGGTAATATTTTACTTAGCAAGTCCTCTCTAAATTTAGCATGCAACCAGATCCATGGACACAGCTCCAGCGGATTACACAGAGCCTCACTCATTGCTGACGAACAGCTTTGTTGTGTTTTCAGCATCTGCATCGATCACATTTCAGAGACTACATGAGTAGTGATATGGCTATGAGAGATTGTAACAAGTGGGTTGCCAACTTAATTCTAATATCTGTCACTCCATTTCAGTTACCTTCCTGCTGTCAAAACTGAACTGATTACACAACTCTACAATTCATGTTCTCAATATTATCTCTCCTTCCTCTCCCCCTCCCATCTTTGTTCTGCTGTGAATGCCCAAAAGAAAATGAATCTCAGTGTAGTATATGGAGACATATACATACAATGCTATGAACTTAAAATTACTCCTTATGTTTCCTATCTTCAGGGATTATCTACAACTTCAGGACATGTATCTTAAATTCCAATTCCTAAATGGACATTGAATCCATGAACACGAACTCACTTTTTTTTGTTTCTATATTATTTCTGTCTTTGCACTGAGAGCGGTGTCTCAGAAAGGCAGCATGCATTATTAAGGACCTCCAGCACCAGGACATGCCCTTTTCTCACTGTTACCATCAGGTAGGAGGTACAGAAGCCTGAAGGCTCACACTCAGTGATTCAGGGACAGCTTCTTCCCCTCTGCCATCAGATTTCTGAATAGACATTGAACACTATCTCCCTTTTTTTTAATATACAGTATTTCTGTTTTTGCACATTTAAAAAAATCTATTCAATATATGTAAATGATTTACTAGTTTATTTTTTTATTTTATTTATTTTTTGCTCTGCTAAATTATGCATTGCATTGAACTGTTGCTGCTAAATTAACAAACTTCACATCACATGCCAGTGATAATAAACCAGATTCTGATCCTGATTTTAATTTAACTATTTAATATACATATATACTTATAGTAATGATCTACCGATTTACTTACTTATTTATAATTTTTTTCTAGATTATCATGTACTGCCTTGTACAGCGGCTGCTAAGTTAACAAATTTCACGACATAGGCTGGTGATATTAAGCCTGATTCTGATTCTGAGTATCTGAACAATACATTGTTCATGGTGACTATCATCTTCTTGACCATAGAAAGTGGTTAGTTTAAAATGAAAAAGTAAGGTTTAATCCATACGGTAGATTGAGTCTTAGAATGAAGGGTTGATGACATGAAAAATATTTTACAGTTCGGGTCTATACTTTTTGAAGCATGAGAGATGATCTTAATGATATATTAGATTCTGAGGGTTACTAATACGATGGACATTGGAGGGATGTGGGGGTATTAGATTCTGAGGGTTATTAATACGATGGACGTTGGAGGGATGTGGGGGTATTAGATTCTGAGGGTTATTAATACGATGGACGTTGGAGGGATGTGGGGGTATTAGATTCTGAGGGTTATTAATATGATGGACGTTGGAGGGATGTGGGGGTATTAGATTCTGAGGGTTATTAATATGATGGACGTTGGAGGGATGTGGGGGTATTAGATTCTGAGGGTTATTAATACGATGGACATTGGAGGGATGTGGGGGTATTAGATTCTGAGGGTTATTAATACGAATGACGTTGGAGGGATGTGGCGGTATTAGATTCTGAGGGTTATTAATACGATGGACGTTGGAGGGATGTGGCGGTATTAGATTCTGAGGGTTATTAATACGATGGATGTTGGAGGGATGTGGGGGTATTAGATTCTAAGGATTATTAATATGATGGACGTTGGAGGGATGTGGGGGTATTAGATTCTGAGGGTTATTAATACGATGGACGTTGGAAGGATGTAGGGGTATTAGATTCTGAGGGTTATTAATACGAATGACGTTGGAGGGATGTGGCGGTATTAGATTCTGAGGGTTATTAATACGATGGACGTTGGAGGGATGTGGCGGTATTAGATTCTGAGGGTTATTAATACGATGGACGTTGGAGGGATGTGGCGGTATTAGATTCTGAGGGTTATTAATACGATGGATGTTGGAGGGATGTGGGGGTATTAGATTCTAAGGATTATTAATATGATGGACGTTGGAGGGATGTGGGGGTATTAGATTCTGAGGGTTATTAATACGATGGACGTTGGAAGGATGTAGGGGTATGCAAAACTACAGGGCACAGAGGCAGAATAATGTAGAACATAGAACATAGAAGAGTCTAGCACAGGGACAGCCCTTTGACCCACAATGTTGTGCCAAACTTGCTCAAAAGTAAATCAAAAACCCCAAAGGCTAATTCCTCCTACCTACACAATGTCCATATCCGTCCACCTTCTTCATATTCCTGCACCTATCTAAACATCTCTTAAAAGCTTTAATATATTTGCCTCTACCACCATGCCTTGGGTAGTGGGTAGTGGCTGCATATGTCACTACTACAGGGTGTGACGACCCTGCCTTACACGAGTCCCGGGCTCAGCTGGCTCTGGCTGACAGTACCTGGTATGGGCTCCTATCCAGGGTCACGGATCTCACTGCCTTGTGGGTATCTTCGGGAGAAGAGAAGGCTAAGGAGTAAACCCTACACAAATCCGGAGTGGAGCCCCTAAGGCGGTTGGATGACGTATCACGTCACCTCCTGGCAGCTCCTGCGGCCAAGCTGATGCCAAATGTACTGTTTCACATTCCTTTGGACCACATCCGCGAGGCCGAGAGGGGGATCTTGATGTCTGGGCAGCCCAGAATCTCCATATTCATCGCCCAGGTCTGCGCCCCGGAACGGGCACATCCATTGTCTACTTAGACAGACGGAGTCATTAATTACCACCTCACCAGTCAACACTAGTCCAGGCTACTCTCTGAGTAAAAACTTACTTCTCACATCCCCTTTGAATTTACCCCCTCTCACCTTCAATGCATGCCCTCTGGTATTAGTCATATCTATCGTGGGGAAAAAAGATGCTCGCTGTGCCTCTCATAATTTTGAAACCTCTATCAGATCTTCCCTCAACCTCCGCCGCTCCAAAGAAAACAACCCAAGTTTGTCCAACTTCTCATTGGGTCTCTCAGTTCAGATGGAGGTGAAAGGGATGGTATGGTAGTGTATCACCAGTTGCAAGGTGGATGGATTCAATTACTGCCAGTGTCTGTAAGGAATTTGTTAACGTTCTTCCCATGACTGCGTGGGTTTCCTCCCGGTGCTCTGGTTTCCTCCCATGTTCCAAAGACATCAGGCTGGGCATGCTCTGCCGGCAGTGGAAGCATGGCGATGCCTGCAGGCTGCTACCAGCACATCCTCGAACTGTGTTGGTCGTTGACACAAATGGCACATCTCACGGTATGTTTGGATGTTTTGATATACATGTGACAAGTAAAGTTTATTTACAGAATTCCTTTGAAATTCTCCACCCCATAAAGTCAGGTTCGTTGAATATATTCAGGTACTTAAACTTCCTGAGGACAAAATGAGTATGAGGGAAGAAAGGAAAGTGGCATTGGGGCCAATATTGGATCAGCCTTGATCTCAATTAATGGGGAAGGACGCCTGAGGTGCTTGCAGACTCCTGTTTCTTATTCTATTTTAAATACACATATCTCGTCAATCAACGTTTCATCCAAAACCATGCATATCTTCTATCTCTTTTGTTAATGCCACAATATTGTAATAAACACTGTCATCGCCTGTAACATTATCCCCTTCATTTTCCTTGTGTTCGCTAACATTATTTTTGTTCCTCCAAAGCTTAACTTCACAATACTGCTTTTGTTTTCACTTCTCTCCTAATCCTTTTGTTTTTTTTTTCTCTCATTATACCCCCCTCTGTTCAGTGAGCTTTATTCATCCAAGGAGCTCGATGAGTGTTCAGTATGATTTTTGCTTTCAGGGATATGTATTTTTCCTGGGGACCTCTTTAAATATTCCATTTTTAATATTTCCCATTATTGTATAATATTATTGTCTGCTAATACTGTTGAACATATTATATTCTCTAATCAAATTCTGCTTCTGACTTCGGGCAACCAGGATCCCTGTAATGAGCTCTTCAGGCCTGTGAGGGGAGCTAGAGAGCATTAGGCGCTGAGGTTTTCCGAGCACCCGAATTGGTTAATTGTTGTTTAGTGAGAGTCTTTAATGGTTTAGAATTCCATGTGCTTTTCTCGAGCAACTTGCTCTTTGTAACGCAGTCTCCTGGTGCTTCCTGTTTAAACTTGTTAAGTTTATTTTGGTAGGCTCAGGGATTCCACTTAACTGGTAACACTTAAGTGGATGCCAGACTAACACGAATCATGGTGTCCTACTTTTGAGACTGTTACATCTTGTGGTGTCACTCAAATGAGCCACTGAAGTTCTATTGCCATTCTTATGAATAATCTCTGGTCACTGTCTTTACATTGGAGTCTGCCTTTCCTCTGCACTTGGGTTCTGACATTGCCAGTGCACACCGTGACAGATCCTATTTTTATTGCTTGACTCTTTCAGTTCAGCTTTTCTCCAATCTGTTACACTGATTGTTATTCATTAATCATGCTCTGTTTGCACTTAAAACTATTAGCAGCTTATGTTCACTGTTGCTGAAAAATCCCCCTATTTTTATTACTCTTGACTACTCAGGTTCGTTCCCATTCTGGCAAAATAGTGAATCTCTCCGAAACAGAAGAGAAGGTTGGTAGCTTGGGTTGGCTGCTTGTTTGTAGGGCTGTTTGCCGAGCATGGAGGTTAGGTTGCAAACATTTTATCACCAGCTGAGCTGACATCATCAGTGCACAATTGAGTATTATTTCTGCCAATTTTGTGTTGGTCTGACCCACTGCTCTGCTTGGTTGGCTGTCGCGCTGGCCGCTGGTCTTTGCTGGGAGACAGCTGAGTGATAGCCGCTAGCCCATAACCCTGGTCATCAGTCATCGTGAGCTTTGATTCCCAAGCACCATGTAGACAGACAGGGAGAAAACTATCCATGAGACTACGTGAACACCAGCTAGTTGTGAGAAGGCACGATCCCCTTTCACTCATTCAGTACATGAAGACCTAGAAGGACCCAAGTTCATCTGGGAAGTTACAAAAGTCCTGGCAGAAGCACAAAACAGGAAATCAAGAGCATTCTTAGAAGGTTGATTCTCAACGGAAGACTCTATGAACTGGACACAATTTATGAACCTATGCATCTGTGGGATCGGGGTCGAGGGGTGAGAAGTGGACACCCGACGAACAATGCTCACAGTGACGGGTGACGAAACATGTGTGATCCAACCCCCCCAGGCTCCGTGAACAACCCTACAACCAAGTGAATCTGTACATAATTTAATTGATCACAACAGGGAAGAAGGTCATTCAGCCCATCAAACTGCATGCTAGTTCAGAGCAACCCTGTCAGTCCCATTTCCCCTGTCATTCTGCAGCTTACTGTTCCCCACATTTAGTTCTTTTGCCACATTAGGGGGTAATTTATAATGGCCAATTAACCTCCCAGCACATCTTGTGTGGATGTGGGAGGAAATTGGATCAACTCAAGCAAATACAAAGAGAACTTGCAGACTCCCCACAGACAGCAGCTAAGTTCAAGCTCGAACCTGACCCACTAGAACTGTGTGACGGACTCAGTGATGTGTCAGTATGCCACCTTTTCTGTGTTTATTTCACTTGGGTTAGAGAGGCATCCTTCTCCAAGGGGACCATGGCCTTGTCGTAGGGTTTGGAGGCTTGTGTGCCTCAATGACCCGGAGAGCTATGCTGGCTGGAGTCAGGGCTTCATGCTTTGGCTCCTGGTAGGGCCACCCATGCCAAACAGGTCAAAGGGTAGAGATCAGACTAAGAGTGGTCCACCGGTCCTCCAGGTTCAGAGGTTCATCTCAGGGCTAATAACCCTGACCGGTCAAACAAAATTGTTGTGGAAACAGCAGTGAAGAATCGTTCTACATCTGACCGCAACAGTATTCCTGAGTCTCCACCCGGAACTTGCATGACTGACAGTCGTGAAAACTGAGCTACTGACATGATGAAGTTTCGAGCCCTGAACACCGCCAGAGATGGAGGACCTTCATTGCTCCTTAATCCTACATGCCAAGGCCTTCTCATGTCCCCTTCGAGCTCTCCTTAGTCCTTTCTTAAGCTCCTTCCTGGCTACCCTATATTTCTCATGAGCAGCTTCCTGCTTCTTATATCTAACGTATGCTTCCTTCTTCCTCTTGACAAGTTGCCTCGTGTTTCATCAGCCAACACGTCCCTTTTCCTACCATTTTTTCCTTGTTTCAGTGGGACAAACCTATCCTGAACCCAGCACAAGTGGCCCCTAAACTTCCTCCACATTACTTCTGTGCTTTCACCCTTGAACATCCGTTTCCAATTTACTCTCGCTAGTTCCTGTCTCATCCCTTCATCGTCAGCCCTCTCAGCCCTTCCTCAGTTAAGCGCTTCCCCGTTTTGTCTGTTTTTTCCTTTTCCATAGCTATGCTGAAGCTAAGGGAGTTGTGGTCACTCACCAAAATGCTCCCCCACCAAGAGGCCTGCCACCTGGCCAGGTTCATCACCCAGAACTAGTTCCAGTGTGGCCTCTCCTCTCATCGGCCGGTCCACATACTGTGTCAGGAATCCTTCTTGAACACGCCTAACAAATTCGGCTCCATCTATCCCCCTTGCAGTCAGGAGGAGCCAGTCAATATGAGGGAAATTGAAATCACCCATAACTACAACCCTGTATTTCCTGCACCATTCTAAAATCAGCCTGCTTATCTGCTCCTCGGTGTCCCGAGGGCTATTTGGGAGTCTATAGACTACTCCCAGCACAGTGATTGATCCCTTCCTATTTCTGACTTCCACCCACACCGACTCAGTGGATACTCTCCCTGCAGCGTCCTCCCTTTCTATAGCCGTGATGCTATCCCTAGGTACCCATCTATACTAATGCCATGTTCCAGCACTTATCATGGCCTCCTATGCCTTAGTGATTCAAGTGCTCACTTTGGTACTTCATAAATGTTGGGACACCACCTGCCTCCTCCACTCGCTCAGGCAATGCATTCCAACCATCCTTGTGGTGAAAATGTTGGACATGACTCAACTGCAGAGGGAGAGGGAGACTGAAGCGGGTAAACAATTCACTGGCTTTAATGAGAACTGTTGCAGAATTTAAAGGAAAAGATAAACAATAAACGCTAGGCCAACAGGGCCATTAACTAAAACTCTCAAACTGAAAGTTAAATGCCAACACCACAGCTGAAAGCCTAAGTGCTAAATTAATACTGTTCCTTTCCAACATCGGTTGAAGCAGTAGTACTCTTTCCCGTACAAGGACGAGGGTAGGCAGGGAGCAAATGTTGCTGTGCTTTTGGTCAAGTCTCAACAAGACTACAAGGAAAAGAAGGGGGTTAAATACCACCGGAATGAAACTGTAATAAGCTGGAACATGCATGCTCGTAAGTGCAGTTGCCGAACCTGTTGCTTAGATCCCATAGCAGAGTCTGTGGTTGTAACAGTTCCTCCTCAGACACACCCTAAATCTCTGACTCTAACCCCGTACCCTCTAGTGTTAGATACTTTCACCAATGGGGAAAGTTGCCCTGAGTGTCCCCTGTCTATAATCCTCAGATCTTATGCATTTATATCAGATCTCCCTCAGCCTCCTTTGCTTTATGGAAAACAGACCCAGTCTGATGGTCTCCCTTCATAGTTGAAATATTACGCCCCAGGCAATATCTTAGAGTCGTAGGGTTATAGAGCAGTATGGCACAGAAATAAGTCTTTCAGCCCATCCTAATGTTCTATCTGCACCCAGACCATAGCCCTCCATACCCACATGCCTGTCCAAATTCTCTAAAATCTTACAGTTGAACCCACTTATGCTGGCAGCTTGTTCCACACTCACTCCACCCTCTGAGTGACGAAGTTTCCCCTTGGATTCCCTTTAAACATTTCACCTTTCACCCTAAACCTATGACCTCTAGTTCGAGTCTCACCCATTCTGAGGGGAAATGCCTGCAAGCATTCATCCAATCTGTACCCCTCATATCTTGGTCAATCTCCCCTGCACCGTCTCCTGTGCAATCACGTCCTTACAATCTCCCCTCTACACTCTCAGTCCTGATGCAGTGTCTTGACCTGAAAGATTGACCTGTTTGTTTTTTTGCTGTAAGGGTCCAGCATCTGCAGCGCCTTGTATCCCTGGCAGTCCTACTGCTTGTGCCCCACCGCTCCTTGCCCAGGAATTCTGCTCCTGCCCTCGCGTCTCGGAGTATCTTTAACTCACACTCCAGCTGAGCCTGAGAGATTCACTCTGGAGGCATTTCCTGCAAATGTACTTGCAAAGAACAGTCCTACGTTGCACAGTTCAGACACACAGCCTGTCCTCCCATTTCTCAGAGAAGTCTTATTTGACTTAATTAATTAAGTAAAGTCATATTCAGTAATATTAAGCAGTAAATTTAATTTGGTATAAATGTCAAACCACTGTCAAAGTGTAGATTCAAGCTTCAAGCTTGTTTATTGTCTATAAGACCATAAGATTTAAGAGCAGAATTAGGCCATCGAGTCTGCTCTGTCATTCCATCATGGCTGATTTATTATCACTCTGAATTCCATTCTCCCGCTTTCTCCCTGTAACTTTCGATGTCCTTACTAATTAAGCAGCTACTAACCCCCACTTTAAGTATATCCAATGCCTTGGCCTCCACAATTGTCTGTGGCAATGAATTCCATAGATTCACCATGCTTTGGCTACAGAAATTCCTCCTCCTCTCTGTTCAAAAATAGAAATATTTGTCATTCTTCAGTACACGAGTGGAAAGGAGAACAAAATGATTGTTACTCCAGATCAGATACAGCATAAAAAAACACTATGTATAAAAACACAATAAATATAAACATAAAAAGCAATTCTGTGAAGCACACTGTACAAGTAACTGAGTGTGGACGTGTACACTGTATGTAAGGTTAGCTTATATACATAGATTGATTGTAAGTACATAAAGTGACACTAGATACAGGAGTCTGTACAAAAGCTGACTCTGACAGGAAATGATACAGAGACAAAGTGACTCTTGCCAAGAGGAACTCTTCCAAGGAGCAGTAGGGCATGTGAAAACACAGAACAGAGACTGCGTCAGCGGAGGTATGAGGTGAGGAGGGAGGAACAAAAATCCACCTTTAATGTTCATGAGTCAATCTTTTACTTGCTCTCCTAAAGTATAAAAGCAGCATCTCCCTTCATCTGCTTTCCCTACTTAACCAATTTCTGGGTGTTTTTTTTTTGTAGTCTAAAAGCACTACTTGAAAATCGGAATCCCTTGCTAAATACTCGAAGGCTGAGCAACGTGCCACTTTCCACAAAATCAGTAGATATCAGCCTAGCTGAAAATCTGGCAGACTGATCATGGCGGATATGGTGGAGTTAGGCTACCGAGGGGTCAAGTTTTCACTGAATAACCATATAACCATGTAACAATTACAGCACGGAAACAGGCCATCTCGGCCCTTCTAGTCCGTGCCGAACTCTTACCCTATCCTATTCCCACCAACCTGCACTCAGCCCACAACCCTCCATTCCTTTCCTGTCCATATATCCATCCAATTTAACTTTAAACAACAACATCGAACCTGCCTCAGCCACTTCTGCTGGAAGCTCGTTCCACACAGCTACCACTCTCTGAGTAAAGAAGTTCCCCCTCATGTCACCCCTAAACTTTTGTATAGGTGAAGAAGAGGGCATGTAGTTAAAGTGAGAGGACTTGGGTTCAAAGGAGATGTATGGGCATATATTTTTTTTGCAACATGTGTGGTGGGTGCCTGGAATACCCTGCCGGGGCTGGTAGTGGAGGTAAAGATGATAGCGGCATTTAAGTGGCTCTTAGATAGATACAGGGACGCGCAGAGAATGGAGAGGTGCAGACCCTGTGTAGGCAGGAGGGATTAGCTTAGTTAAGCATTAATTTGGCGCACCATCATTGGCCAGAGGGCTTGTTGCTGGGCTATATCGTTCATGTTTGAAACTTCTGAGGCGAAGTGGCCTCCTCCTGTTCTTGCATTGCTGGGTATCAAATTGACAAGCGTTCCAAAAAGAATGCAGAATGACTGAACAACAGAGCAGTAAATGTGAGATTACGGATTTGGATGACCTTAAGTAATGTTACCACTGTCCCACTGAAGTTGAGAGGAGTTGTGGGGGTGGGGGGGAACGTAGAGTTGTACCAAAGATCTGAGAAGGGCGATTTTTTTTCTGCTCAGCAGACTGAGTTGGCTGGTCTGTATATTTTTTTTTAAATCATGAACTCTTATCTTTTAACTTAATGTTATCTGTCCAATTCACATTTTATTTCAAACATACAAGTTCCAGCTAAGTGGCGTATCAATCAAAGTGAAATCATGATGTATTTTCAGGAAGTTTTGTTACCCAACTATATAGGTCAGATCTACTCATCTTTAGTTTGTAATGTAAGATCGTACTTGTCTCAGAATGTCATTGGTATGTCTTGGTAAAACATCAGGCAGTTTAACAAGACCCAGGAATGTACAGCTCACCCTATTTCATGTCAGTACTCCCTTTCAGCATGTCACTGGCATCTCACATCCTATTTTCTCTTTCCACCCCATCTCATTCCATTGTTACTGTTTCACCTTGTCTCTGTTGTATGTCACTCAAAGTTTAAAGTTCAAAGTAAATTTATTATCGAAGTACGTATATGACACCATATACAAACCCTGAGATTTATTATCTTGTGGGCATTCACACTAGAGCAAGTTCGAGTTTAATGATCATTCAACCTTTCATGAATACCCACGAATGAAGTCTAACAAAACAGTGTCCCTCAGGGGCCAAGGTGCAAAGTGCAGTACGAATAGTCATACAGAAAGAAAATAGTCAAAGTTCCTGAGTGACATGTCCTGTAAATTCATGGTACATTGGTGCTATTGGCAAGAATAAGTGGTTCCAACCTGCAGACGATTGCACACACATGCATTCTAATTTGTCTTCCACCAGGTGAACACTGGGGGGGGAGGTCACATTGAAAGGAGAGGCCAGCCCCCAACTCAACATGGATGCTGCGCGCACTGCCTCTGACTTCTAAATCCTCCCCCCCCCCAAGCGGGTTGTAACAGGCAAGCCCGCGGCATGAGGCCTAGTCCTTGCTATAACCAAGGCCATGCAGTTCCCCCCCCTCCCCAGCTGTTGGACTCCCCATTAAACCAGCGAATCAGACTTGCGGTATTTTACATGACCAAAGTCCAATGGGGCCTTGCGATCGAAAGAGTAACACTCAAGACAATCGCACAGTGTTAGGCTGCACACTGCCTTCACGCACCGATGCAAAGAAATACAATAGAATCAATGAAAAAGGACCCACAAGGACAGACAATCAACCAGTGTGCAAAGGAAGACAATCTGTACAAATACGAAAAAAAATATATGAATGTTTATGTCTAAATGATACTGAGAACCTGAGTGGAGTTTTTGAAAATGGGTCCATAGGTTGCGGAATCATTTCAGGGTTAAGGTGAGTCGAAGTTATCCATGCTCACCACTCGGTTAATGTGTGAGATTGTGCAACCACAGTGCCAATACAACTGTAACCACTGCAACAGTGCTACCAAAATGACACAGCGCATAGTACCAAAACGCCGTCAAGCAACTTTATTCCAATTACGTGCATCAAATGTACATAATGCACACAGTGTATAGCTATAATGCTTTAAATATATGGAATGTAGATTTAATATATTACTGATGATTAAGTCTATGTTTCTGATAAAATATTGGAGATTGTATGGAACTGGATTAAGTTTCTTTCTCCCCACGTTGTCTCCTGAGTCCAGTCCTCATGGATGTGAGGAATCAGAATCAGAATGAAGTTGATTATAACTGACAAGTTGTGAAATTTGTTGTTATTGCAGCCACAGCGTACAGAGCAATAGATAATGTATACTATAATTTACACTAGAATTAGGTATAAAAGGAATAAATGAGTCGAGAGAAAAATAATCAAAAGATGAGTCCACCTTCAGGCTGGAGGAGCAACACCTTACGTTATGTCTGGTTAGCCTCCAACCTGATGGCATGAAGATCGATTTTTTCCTTCCGGTAAAAAGTTTTTTTCCCTTCCCTCCTCTCTTTTCTATTCCTCATTCTGGCCTTTTACCTCTCCTCACCTGCCTATCACTTCCTCCTGGGTCCTCTCCTCGTTCCCTTTCTCCTATAGTCCTTGCTCCTCTCCTATCAGATCCCTTCCTCTCCAGCCCTTTATCTTTCCTACTCACCTGGCTTCACCTACCGCCTTCCAGCTTTCCTCCTTCCTCGCCTCCCATCTTTATATTTTGGCATCTTCCCCCTTCCTTTTCAGTCCTGAAGAAGGCACTCAGCCTGAAACGCCAACTATTGATTCCTCTCCCATAGATGCTGTCTGACCTGCTGAGTTCTTCCAGCATTTTGTGTGTCTTACTATATCCTTGAGCGATCTGGAACGGCCAGTGCTGTGTCATGCAGTGAAAGTCACTGGGGAAGACTAGTAGTCTGGACGATTGATTTAGGGTCTTAGGATATAATTACAAATTCCACCAAATGAGTTGGGGTTTAAAATGATTGTAATTAAATAAAACTGTCATTAAAAAAAATCCAGTCTCACTGATGGTAACCATCGAGCTACAAAGTGAGGGTAAGAGCCCATCTGGTTTGCAGATATCCTTAGGGGAAGGGAATATGTTGTTACTATCCACTTTATTCTATAATCTTCAACCACCTATGGTCAGTACATACTAGATGGGCTGAAGGACCTTTTTCTATGCTGTAATTTTCTGTGACTCTAATATGATTGACTCCTGGCAGTCTTCTAAAATAGTTTAAGGAAGCCACTAAGAATAAGGGTCATTATGAGTGAGAATAAACGATAGTCTGGCTAAATTTGCCACTTTCAATGACTAAATCTAAATAAAGTGCCTGGTTGTGTTCAGCTATTTTAGTGTTAAACCTGTGGTTAGCTCGAATTTACGGGCCACTCATGGGATGCTCCTTCCGTTCAGCTTCCTATGCTCCATTTTCAAGCCAAGTTCAAACTACCTCCATCATCTGCTAAATTAGAGAGAAGGAACTGTGTTTATAATCTGGTTTCTGCAGCCTCAGGGCACAATAATCACAACTAAATATTTTAGTGCTTTCACTGTTGTCATGTAAAATATGAAACAGCCAGCTGGCATACAGGAGGCTGCCAGAAACAACAAAGGTGAGAACAACCAGAAGATACATCTGTGGAGGTTCACATCAGGAAATCGGCTTCCTGCTCCAAGAAAGGATGCTGTGAATTGTTTCACATCTGTAACAGTCAGCAGATCGCCACATGGACATCACATTTACACAACTTAGTCATAGTTTTTATACTCAGGACCCAGGAGCAGACTTGACCCGCTTCACTTTTCATTTAGGTGCAAAGCTATAGACCATTGTTTGAACATTATGGGCCTTTGCGTGAACAAAAGAAAATGGCAGATGTTAGAAATCTGAAATAAAACTTGCCTCATGAGGACTGTTTGAGCAAGCTGGTTTTTTTTAGAGCGACTGAGGATGAGAGATGACTTGATCTAAGTGTGTAAGATTATGAGAGATAGAGTGTGAACAGACAGCATTTTTTTTCCTAGAGCGGGAAAGATTGAAGATCCTTGAAATCTGAAATAAAACATCTTCTGAGAACAGACTGAGCAAGCTGGGGTTTTCTCATCACAGCAACAGAAGTGACTTGATATTGGTGTGCAAGATTATGAGAGGGCTAGATAGAGTGGACAGCCAGCAACATTCTTTTCCCAGGATGGTGGTGGACAATACTAGAGGGCATCAATTTAAGCTGAGTGGAGGAAAATTTATGGGGTCAATGTCCAAGGTAGATTTTTTTACACATAGAGGTGGTGGAAGAGGCTGATACAAAAGGGACACTTAAAAGACTCTTAGATCAGAATCAAGTTTAATATCACCGGCATATGTCGTGAAATTTGATGCCTCTGCAGCAGCAGTACAATGCAATATATAATATTAAAAAAGTGAATTACAGTAAGTGTGTGTGTATGTATGTTGCGTTAAATAAGTAGTGCAAAAATAGAAATTTAAAAAGTAGTGAGGTAGTGTTCATGTCCATTCGGAAATTGGATGGCAGAGGGGAAGAAGCTGTTCCTGAACTGTTGAGTGTGTGCCCTCAGGCTTCTGTGCCTCCTTCCTGATGGTATCAGTGAGCAAAGGGCATGTGGATGCAAGACAAATGGAGGGTCAGGGGCTGTGTAGGAGGGAAGACTTAGATTGATTGTGGAGGAGGTTTATATGGGCTGGCACAAGATTGTGGGCTGAAAGGCCTGTACTGTGCTGTACTGTTCTATGTTCCAGACACATAAAAAATGCTGGACATAGTGGTGCCCGGGTCCTAGTGTGAGGTATGATATGCAGTTTGGACAATTAAAATGCCGGCCCAGATAGACTGAAAGATACGGTGCTGGGATCGGAGGTGAGAGCCGATTTCGCTCGCTGTCCCACAATAGTCACTCTTCTCCCCATGAGGCTGAGGCTGTGAAGTCTGCCCTGGCTGCTCTGCTCCGTGCCCTCTAACATGATAAGCTGATACCGAGGCTTTGCACCTGCTCCAGGCTGCTCCAGGGTTCGGATCTAAGGATGCATTTTGGTTCGGAATGTTTTTGCTCATGATTTGTGTTTTTTTTTTCTTCCCTTTTCTCTGCACATACGGTGTTGGTCTTTTTTTTAATTGTTTTTTTTCCCAGATTCTAACTTTATGGCTGCCTGTAAGCAAACAAATCTCAAGGTTGTATAATTTATACATTCTTTAGTAATAAACATATTTTGAACTTACAAAAAAAAACTTAGCCGGTCAGGCAAGATCTGTGGGAAAAGAAACAGAGCTAACGTTCCATATCAAAGGCCCTTCATCAGAGTCATTGTTGCTTTTGGATATAAGCACATAGGGAAATCCATGACTCTTATTTTCTTATCTCACAGCAGCTTCAACATCTGTTGCATTGCAATCTCATCTACTCATCATCGCACCAATTGGGCTCACATACAAGTATGACAAGTGAAATTCAAAAAAAAGTCATGAAGTATAAATGATCAGCTCAGTACTAAATCCTGCAGGAAATCCAATTTGGAATCCAATCTGGAAAATACAGTCACGCTGAATTCAATCCGGATAATGTTCTGTAATGACATTGTTGGGTCAGTAGGAGGCAGCACTGTAACAAGAACTGTTTGCCTAACACTAACCACTAATTAGAGGTACATTATCCTGAAACCTACAAGCAATTAAGATTATTAATACTGACAATAAGGCACTGCAGTGATAATACCCTGGATGCTTGTTACTGAATAAATAAAAGATGCTGTTAAATCTTGATTACATCTTTAAAATAACAATTGACCAGACTACACAGAGTACTATTCACATTAAGAATGCTAGTTTCCACATAGATTGATTTCTATGCAAACTTAATTTCATTTTTATTTTTCATTACTGGAGTCAAAGATAGGCTGTAAAATGCCCTGGAACTCACCAACGCATGGTAATTGTTCATGAATGTCTAGCATATTTCATGGTCTCCTATTGGGGACTTGTTGTTTAATCTTTTGTCAGCATTGGTTATTGGAGTTCACTTTTTTGTTTAGCTTGCACCATATCTTGAAGATTACCTTAAGCCTCTGCTATAGTCCTGGTATATACGATTGTTTGCCAGGCCAGAGGAACTGTATGCCATGAACTGAGTCATTAGGTTTCTAACCACCCCATTATAGCTATGCTAGTTAGTACAATGTATTATCACCTACTTGTTATAGCTACGCTAGTTAGCAAATAACTTGGCAAAGATATTTCCCATAGTAGGGGAGTCTAGGACAAGAGGGCATGACTTCAGGATTTAAGGACGTCCATTTAGAACAGAGATGCGGAGAAATTACTTTAGTCCGAGGGTGGTAAATCTGTGGAATTTGTTGCCACGAGCAGTGTGGAGGCCAAGTCATTGGGTGCATTTAAGGCAAAGATAGATACGTTCTTGTTTAGCCAGGGAAGGGTATGGGGAGTGGGGATGACTGGAAGAATTAGATCAGACCTTGATTGAATGGCGGAGCAGACTCGATGGGCCAAATGACCTACTTCTGCTCCAATGCCTCTGGCAGTGGGGAATCTCCCAGGTGTTGCCTTAGTGGGAGACCACCCGTAGTATCAATGTCCATGAAGAATTTTCACCAAATAAGCACAAAGTACAACACCTTGTCCTCTCACTGGACATATGGCGGGCCTTCCAAACTCAGCACTGAATTCAACAGTTGAGATAGTCAGATCTATAGTGCTAATTAAAACTAGCATTACGTGATACACATTTCAATTCACCTTTCAAAAATTCAGTTTATTTTCTTAAGGTAACTTCAAAATAATCTGCTGCACCCTCCTGAACTAGTCTGACTGTCACTCAGTAAACTCTTTAACAGCCTCTGTAAACTATGACCTACTTGCAGCATTTAATTTCTCCTGTCTTCCAGCATATTGTGGATGTATCCATCTGTTCTCCCATAGTCCCTTTCTCTACAACAAAAAACATATCTGTGAATTTACAGAAGACCACCAAAATCTCTCTCTTGCCCTCCCTCACCCTCCCTCTCTCACCCTCCCTCTCTCACCCTCTTTCTCTCACCCTTGCCCTCTCACCCTCATGCTCTCTCTCTCTCTCTCTCTCTCAGATCAGAGGTGATTTGATGGAGGTGTAGAGTATCTGATGATAAAAAGCATAGATTAGAGTGGGCAGCCAGCGCCTTTTCCCCAGGACTAGTCCGAAAGCGCCTGATTTTTAAGGTAATTGGAGGAGAGTGTGAGGGGTGGGGTGACAAATGTCAGAAGAAGGTTTGTTTTTACACGGGGAGTGGTAGGTGACTGGAGCGCACTGCCAGGGTGGTGGTGGTGGTAGAAGCAGATATATTAAAAGCATTTAAGAGTTTTTTAGATAAGCAAGTGGATGAAGGAAAATTATGGGCTATGTGGGATTGATCTTGAAGTAGGTTAAAGGGTGGGTGGAAGGGGCTGTACTTTACTGCACTGTTCTATGTTCTGAGTATTAATCTAACAGTTCTTTTGTACTCTCAGTGACTTCCATTGGTTTTCCTGATTCATTTAATGTATTGAATGTAACTCTCTCAGTTGCTATGGTGCAATTAGACTAATACCTACATGTTTACTGCCTGTTAAACTGCTGGCATTTAGGGCAGCAATGAAGGTCCTCCCTCTTTGTCGATCCTTGCCCATCTCTGGCAATGTTCAGGGCTTCCTTCATCTTGCCACTAGCTTCCTAGATAGAGCGGATAGCCAGTGCCTCTTCCCCAGGGCACCACTGCTCAATACAAGAGGACATGGCTTTAAGATAAGGGGTGGGAAGTTCAAGGGGGATATTAGAGGAAGGTTTTTTACTCAGAGAGTGGTTGGTGCGTGGAATACACTGCCTGAGTCAGTGGTGGAGGCAGATACACTCGTGAAGTTTAAGAGACTACTAGACAGGTATATGGAGGAATTTAAGGTGGGGGGTTATATGGGAGGCAGGGTTTGAGGGTTGACACAACATTGTGGGCTGAAGGGCCTGTACTGTGCTGTACTATTCTACGTTCTATGTTCTAATACCGCCGCACACAGATATAGGATTTTTTAATTGCTTTTTCCAAAACCATTTTGTTTGACCAGTCAGAGTTGTTGGCCCTGAGCTGATCTCCCAAACCTGGAGGACTGGTGGACCACTCTTAGTCTGGCCTCTACCCTTTGACCTGTTTGGCATGGGTGACCCTACCAAGAGCCAAAGCATAAAGCCCTGACTCCAGCCAGCATAGCCCTCCATGTCATTGAGACACGCCAACCTCCAAACCACAACAAGATTGTGGTCCTCTTGGAGAAATTAGACAAAAGTCTCTGGATTATTAATCAAATCTCTATACTTAATAACATAACCATGAAACTACTTTCTCAACTATATGCTAAGCTCATCAATTAGGAAGGAAGTACTTGGAATCTTCATGATCTATTGTTGTTTATTTCCTTTAGTAGTTGAAAACTATCTGATTGGTTATTTACCACACCTTCCTCTACTTTTGTGCTCCATCTGGATCTAATTTCCATCTAGATCACTTTTATTTGTCACTTCTACATCAGAACATTCAGTGAGATGTGTCAGTTGTGTCAAATCACATCAGTGAATGTTGTGCTGTGAGCAGGCCTCTGGTGTCGCCAAACTTCCAGCACCAACATAGCATACCCACAACTTATTCTGTCGCCCTCCTCCTTCCTTCTCGGTCCTGAAGAAGGGTCTTGGCCCGAAACGGTGACTGCTTATTCCTCTCCACAGGTGCTGCCTGACCTGCAGAGTCCCTCCAGCATCTTGCGTGCGTCATTCTGTACTTCCAGCGTCTGCGGAACCTCTGGTGTTTACGTACATCTCTGAAGTGTGGGAGGGAACTGGAGCGCCTGAAGGAAATCCATGCAGTCATGGGGAGACGTACAAACTGCTTGCGGACAGCGCCAGGAATCGAACCCTGATTGGCGATCACTGGGGCAGGAAACCAACTGCACTACCATTCCGTCCCAGTACTACCGAAGGTAATGCTCCCATTTAAGGAAGGTCAATAATATGGTGGTATTGGCTCAGAGGAGGTTTACTTACCTGTCAACACACACAAAATGCTGGAGGAACTCAGCAGGTCAGGCAGCATCTATTGAGAGGAATAAACAGCCAATGTTTCAGGCCGAGACCCTTCTCTCTTTTTCCATTCCCCATTCTCGTAACCTTCTCACCCCCTTTCTTCTCCCCCACCTTCCCCTGGTTCTCCTCCCCTTTCCCTTTCTTCCATGGCCCACTGTTCTCTCCTATGCGATTTCTTCTTCTTACGATCTTGACCCCCTGCCAGCTTCTCACTTCATCCTCCCTCCCCTACCCCTCACCTGGTCCCACCTCTCACCTACTCCAACACCCCTCTCTCTCTCTTATTCTGGTTTCTGCCCCTTTCCTTTCCAGTCCTGATGAAGGGTCTCAGCCTGAAATGTCGACTGTTTGTTCCCATCTAGTTCTACTTGTGTGGGGTTTGCATCTTCTCCTTGTGACTGTGTGGGTTTCTCCCGGTTCCTCTGGTTTCCGACTTTCCAAAGACAGGTATCTGGTCACTGTGAGTTGCCCTCTGGAAAGTGGCAGAATCCAAGGGTAATTGTTGGGAGAATTAAATGGGATAGTGTAAATTGATGTTTGGTGGCCTGCATGGACTTGGTGGGCTGAAGGGCCTGTTTACATTCAACTTGGCTCTATAACCCTAAACCAACAGTTCTCAACCTGGGGTCCATGAACTCCCTCAGTTAACGGTAGGGGTCCATGGAATAAAAAAGGCTTGTAATCCCTGCTCTAAACATATATTTACCTGCTTTAATAAATACAGATCAAATGTTCATTCTTTAATAACTAAATGAATATCTTTTAATGCTACATTTTAAAACTGGTGTTCTGTGTTTGTCCACTCAGTGATTCGAAACAAAATTAGAATCAAATGTGTATTTTAAACACAATTTATGTTTGATTTGTCGACTGAGCACAAAGCATAAGATTTACTCTTTAATCTCTAGCAGAATGAAAAAGCTGCTTTATTGTGCAATAAAGAATTTATCAAAAGGAAGGCGCATTGTTTTTAATAGGGATGTTCCTATTGACCATTTACAGGAATACATGCTGACAATCATTATCGTTAATTGAGTAATCTCCAATGTCAAGGCTGCTGCCTAATGCACAGCATTTGTTGGCACTCATCATTCAACATTTGGTTAAATATCAGGTCCAGATTTCCTGCTAATTTGTTGGATGTACCTATTCAGTGGAGTGAGCTTCCTTTTAGTTGTCGACTGCTTTTAGACGGCAATGGTGATGATACCTACAGAATCAGAATCTCTTTGTGCACATTTGTGCCAATAAACCTCTGTGCACAAATACAACATTTTAACTTTTCATTTTCTGTCTAATGATGTAAATAAGATCTTTGAAAAAGTTGATGTCATAAAATTTCATGACATGGTTAATAATAGGGATTAGTGACAGTAAAGAATATTAATAAATCTTGACAAAGCAATATTGTCAAATTATGTTTTTTAATGGACTGTAATCCGTAATCTCCATCTCCATCTGGTATGGGAACAGCTGAGCATCAGACTGGAAGTCCCTATGAAGGTCTTTGAGAACGGCTGAGAGAATCATAGGGGTCTCCCCACCATCCATCGGGGACATTTATCAGGAGCGCTGGGACATAGGGCCCCGTAGTATTGTTAAGGATCCCACCCATCCATCCAGCATCCCTTTGACATTCTTCCATCAGGCAGGAGACTCGAAAGCATAAAAACAAGAGCAGTCAGGATAGGAAGCAATCTCTTCCCTCAGGCCATTAGGCTTCTGAACTCCCTGCCGCATTGCATTTGAAGTTCCCCCGGATAATTTGTACTGCACCCTACAATATTGAATTTATGCACTTTACTTTGCTTATCTGTACATAGTTCATTGTAGATTTAATCTTTACTTTCCTAAGTTATGTGTCCTACTGTGCTTTACACCCTGACCTGAAGAAACATTGTCTTGTTTGGCAGTATACATGTATATAGTTAAATGACAATAAACTTGACTTGATAATGGAACTATTACTTCTAATTTATGATTTTTTTACCTTTATGATTCTTCATTTAAATTTGAACAGATTTGGGGACCTTTTATTCGATATTTTCATTTAATGTAATATTTACCCTTCTTGTTTTTTTTTTCACTGTTTTTAATGGAGGTCGGGATTGAGGACGTGATTTTAAGTTTAACTCTGTTTGGTTTCAAGTTAGCCCATTGCTTTGCCTTGCTTTTAGTTAGCTGCACGGTGGGTTTTTTTGGGGGGTTTTTTTTTTCTTTTTTTTCCATTGATATATATAAAATTTAGTATACTATTATATTATCTTGGTTTCTTATGTTTAAATTACAGTGTTTGTAGTAATTTCTTTTTGGTATTGATATCTTTTGGAATTTTATTATACTTTAACATTGTATTAATGTTTATACGGCTTACCTTTTTTGTATACTTACTCAATAAAAAGATTTAAAAAGAAAGATAATGGAACTATTTAGTTCAATATAGATCAATGGAATGATTGACCTTTTGGTTATATTGTACATTGTTACCTTAGCGCTTATAGATAACAAAGGACTCCTTGCTCTATGCCTGCCAAATGCACGCAGCGTAGTTGTGTATATCACAAGCAATTGGAAGTTCGGGGTTCAATTCCTGCCACTGTCTGTAAGGAGTTTATATGTTCTTCCCATAACCGCAGGGGTTTCCTCCAGGTGCTCCGGTTTCCTCCCACGTTCCAAAAGACGTACTGGTTAGAGTTAGTAAGTTGTGCACCCCGGGAGCATGGTGACACTTGCACATCTTAGGGCAGTGTTGATTGTAGATAAAAATGACACATTTCACTATATGTTTTGATGTACGTGTGACAAACAAAGCTAATCTTTAAATCTCTATACAAAGCCAATGAAGGGCTCTGATATTGCTATTGTAATAGCCATTCAGTCGGGGCTTAGCAAGCTTTGACAAATAGCTGTGGCGTAAATACCCAGATAATCTACTTCAGTGATGTTGAAAGTTAGAGGACTATAAGTCACAAGATTGTAGTCATCTTCGAATGACACCAGGGAACCTCCTCTGAACGTTGGAGATGCTAGTAACTGGTTTGAATACTAATCCAAAAGGCAGCTCATCCATCTAATCAGAATTCTCTCAGTACAGTGCTGAAGTGTAGGCCTGGATTATTGATTGATTTTTTAAAAATTGAGATACAATACGGAATAGGCCCTTCCAGCCCTTCGAGCTGCACTACTCAGCAATCCCCCAATTTAATCCTAGCCTGATCGCGGGACAATTTACAATGACCAATTAACCTACCAACCAGTATGTCTTTGGACTGTGGGAGGAAATTGGAGCACCTGGAGAAAACTCACACAGTCACGGGGAGAACGTACAATCTGCTTACAGGTAATGGCGGGATTGCTGGTACTGTAAAGCGTTGTGCTAATAACTATGCTACGGGAACGAGACTTCAACTAAAACCCAAAGTCAAGCAAAATAGGATTTCAGAAAAGGGATTAAAGTCCATGGATCATGGGAACTGTTTTGTGTCTTCTATACTGGTGAAGGAGTGAGGACTAGCCGTAACTAGTGTAACTTTTAACAATGGTAATTGGGTTCTGGGTGTACTCAGTTTATTAGTCGAAGGATGTTAAATTTTCTCCTCTAAAGTGAGGCCAGGAAATGATTTCATGCGCAGATGACAATTTTAGAATGTACAGTTGAAAGTACGTGTCACTGGTTGGGAACTGGCGTGATGCTTTGGCATGACTTGTGCAGGTTATGCACAGTCAGATGGTTGTGAAAGAAAGGATGAATAATGATTGAAGCCCCAGCTGAACAGAGATGAGGATAAGATCAGAGGTGTCACAAAGGGAAGTGTAATAGGTGGAATTCTGGATAGTTGGAAGCTGTGCTTGGGGTTGAACCATGAACACGACCCCACTACTTTGGTCTGTTTGCACTGTTAATCTTTGTATATTTCTTAATGTAATTTATAGTGATTTATGCATTATATGGCAGCCACAAGACAGATTTCACACCATACAGTACTTTGCAAAAGTCTTAGGCATGCATATAGAGCTAGGGTGGCTAAGAGCTTTGCACAGTACTGTATTTGGCAGCATGGAGCAGAGAGCAAGTTTGCAAATCTGTCGGGAGTAAAGGACGTTGGGAACGGCGAGGAGGGAGCACCGCGGGACCTGTGATGGACAGGAGGCAGAGAAGGAGTTCCAGGGGCAGGGAGAGGCGTGGGTGCAGACACACCCAGCCCTGAGACACCAGGCAAGGATATTTGATTCCAAATAATTGGCTTATTGATCATTACAGAATGTCTCTCTGGTGCTTCCCGCTCCCTCCCTCTCCATTCCCCTTTTCCCAACCATGATTCCTCTCTCCCTGCCCCCCTGCCCCTCTCAATCCACAATAGAGACCCATATCAGAATCAGGTTTATCATCACTCATATATATCATGAAATTTGGACAGTGCCATATATAAAATTACTGCAGTATTGGTGCAAAAGTCTTAAGCACTCTAGCTGCCCAAGACTTTTGCACAGTACAGTGATATTAAAGCGGATTGTGATTCTGAATCTGAGTAGGTCTTGAGTTTTTACCTTGGTCTGATTCAGGACGACAGTAGAAGCAGCGGGAATGGCTGAGGAGATTATAGAGTGGGTGATATGGGACACTCTCGCCTGATGAAACTACCCAAAATATCTTGAAGGCTGGAAGTCCAGGGGAGATTGTATAATTACTGCTGAGATGACAAGGTTACCTCTTGAAGACTTCCTGCTTCCTCCCTGACGGCTGCCATCTGCCATGGCAATCTCTCCATTCCTGAAGCTCCCAAGTCCTTGAAAGATTAGGAAGCAGAAGACCAGGAACCACAGGAAACCAGGAGCAGGAGTAGCCTACTTGGGCCCTCAAGCCCGCCCCACAATTCAACCTGATCACAGCCGA
The DNA here is from genome assembly GCF_963921235.1 of Mobula hypostoma. Taxonomy (NCBI): domain Eukaryota; kingdom Metazoa; phylum Chordata; class Chondrichthyes; order Myliobatiformes; family Myliobatidae; genus Mobula; species Mobula hypostoma. The sequence continues at coordinate 47,808,897 of NC_086118.1, read as the reverse complement.
TCCTCATGGCCCTCAACAGCTCCTTTGCGCCAGTTCCCCCACAACCCTCGGGTTCACCAGTCTTACAACAAGGATGACCCTACCTTCACCTTAAGTACATCCAATGATCCTTACGGTAGTGCAGCCATTGGCCCATTCACTTTACAGCAACTGGGGTTCGATTCCCGCGGCTGTCTGTGAGGAGGTTTGTACAACCTCCCCGCAGATCGTGCAGGTCTTCACAGAGTGCTCCCACGTTCCTAAGATATCCAGTTCAGGTTAGTAACTGTGTTGCTGCCAGAAGCATGGTAACGCTTGTCCCTAGCATAACCCTCGGACTGTATTGGTTGTTGGTGCAAAAGACGCATTTCACTGTATGTCTCAATCTGCAGTACATGTGATAGATGTAAAGCTTATCTTTATTTTTTATTTTATTGAGGCCTATTGAGTCGTCCCATTCAGCAAACCCCCGATTTAACCCCAGCTTAATCAGGGGACAAGTTACAATTACCACTGGACTTTGGGAGGAAACCCACGCGGTCACAGGGAGAACGTACAAACTCCTCACAGGCTGCAGCGGGAACTGAACCTGGGTCGCTGGAACTGTAAAGCATTGTGCTAACCACTACGCTACCGTGCAGCCTCACAGCCACCTGGGGTAAAGAGTCACCAACCTCTATGTAAATAAACCTCGACAGAACTCAGGGAATTTTCTTCTAACTTTTTCCTCTCCTTGAGACCTTCCTGAGTAGGAGGTCACTTAGCTAACGTGATCCACGCTGGCTGATAAAAAGCATTCCAAACTAACCCCACCACCTAAACTAACGGCATTAGACTCCAGGACTGCAGAGTATGGCTTTTCAAGTGCGCGATGCTTTCTTTTGTCTTTACAAGAACATTCCCTATAACTTCAGAAACAAGGGTGACAATGAGCAATGATCCCTGCTGCTCAGTGAACACTGTTAGAACATAGAACATAGAATAGTACAGCACAGTACAGGCCCTTCGGCCCACAATGTTGTGCCGACCCTCAAACCCTGCCTCCCATATAACCCCCCACCTTAAATTCCTCCATATACCTGTCTAGTAGTCTCTTAAATTTCACTAGTGTACCTGCCTCCACCACTGACTCAGGCAGTGCATTCCACGCACCAACCACTCTCTGAGTAAAACACCTTCCTCTAATATCCCCCTTGAACTTCCCACCCCTTACCTTAAAGCCATGTCCTCTTGTATCGAGCAGTGGTGCCCTGGGGAAGAGGCACTGGCTATCCACTCTATCTATTCCTCTTATTATCTTGTACACCTCTATCATGTCTCCTCTCATCCTCCTTCGATCCAAAGAGTAAAGCCCTAGCTCCCTTAACCTCTGATCATAATCCATACTCTCTAAACCAGGCAGCATCCTGGTAAATCTCCTCTGTACCCTTTTCAATGCTTCCACATCCTTCCTATAGTGAGGTGACCGGAACTGGACACAGTACTCCAAGTGTGGCCTAACCAGAGTTTTATAGAGCTGCATCATTACCTCGCGACTCTTAAACTCTATCCCTCGACTTATGAAAGCTAACACCCCATAAGCTTTCTTAACTACCCTATCCACCTGTGAGGCAACTTTCAGGTATCTGTGGACATGTACCCCCAGATCCCTCTGCTCCTCCACACTACCAAGTATCCTGCCATTTACTTTGTACTCTGCCTTTGTACTGTTGCAGTAAGCTTAGGAGTTTGAGGAGGTTTGGTGTGTCAGGAAAGACTCTGTCATATTTCTACAGAGGTACCGTAGAGAGCATTCTAACTGGTTGCATCAGCGGGATCGGAAGAAGCTGCAGAGGGTTGTAAACTGAGCACTAGCTTTCTCAGCACACTATATATACGTGTACATACTGAGGCCTCTGCTGGTTAAGGTTGACCATGGATATTGCATCCTAGTTATTTAGCCGTGCAAAGCCTGAGCAGTACGATACGGAGAGCAAGCTGCTCCCCCTCTCCACGCAGCTGATGGACCCCAAGGAACGGCGGGATCGGCACAGTTAGGCACCGGCAGCATCGCAGGAGTTGCCAGTTAGCACTGCACTCAGCATAGGACTACCCTGGGGACTCCAGCTCTGGATTTTTCCCTCGGGGTTCATACCCAAAGCCTTCCCCGTAGCCGCAAGGCAGTGGAGGTTTGAGGTCAGAGTTTTCCCTCTCCTGGGCTATCTGCCAACTATGGCTGACGACCCCCCACCCCCCCCGCACTCCACTCCATCTGCCCAAAGTTACTGGTTTTAAGGTGCCAGTAATTCACCTATGCCCCTTCTCCTGTCAGCAGAAACGGCTCTGTTAGCTTAGTAGCTAAGCCCCACGTGAAGGCCAGGAGTTAGACTTGGTTGTCAGAGGCTATTTAAGACATACTCCATTGGGAGCACTTAATAGCTAGTGGGAGCTTATCACCACTACTACCTCAGCTATAACACCCCTAAAAAACTATAATATATTTTATAGTTATAATAGTTTTATATATATATATATATAATAAACCTGATTCTAATTCAGATTCTACTTTAAAGCTGCCTTGCAGCTGATGTCAAAATGACCAGTATAGCCTACAGTCATCCGCATCTGAGAAGCACAACAAAGCCTTGCCAAACGTTTGAAGTACAATTGTAATTTGCCAATTTTTCTCAACAGCTGTTAACAAATCCATGCTTTGCAGATAAAAATGTGGTTGCCCCCGACCAACATCTACAAACGTTAATAATGGGCCAAACAATCATCATCTCGTGTTTACCATACAGATATTGCACAAGGTGCAAATCCTTTCTTTGTTTGCAGACACATTGTGTGGCAGGGAGCTTGTTTCTCGTCAGCTGACAGAAAGCAAATTGGCACTGGACAGAAGTAAAGTCACATTGACCTCAATGTCTGATTACTTGGGTATTAAGGCTCTCAAGAATGGAGACAGCCTTGTTTCCTGGAATGGCTAGCCAGAGTCTGTCTTGTCTACAGGGTTGCTCTGCTCAGGAGATGTTGACCCATTGTCCTGCCAAGCAGCGTCCTGGACGTAAAGCCCTATTTGTTGTACTGCGGCCTCTTTAGAGAATTGTGTCTCTTTATTCCTGGCAACCTTCAAAGTGTGCCAAAAAAAATGGCCATCCGTAGGTAAGGGAAGGAAGTGGGAAGCTGTCTTTAAGTGTTATCCTTGTCATTAGGGTCAGGCTGGCCTCGACAGTAATTATTTATTTATTGAGATACAGTGCTGATTAGGGCTTTCTGGCCACTCTGCAACCCCCGATTTAACCCTAGCCTAATCAAGGGACAATTTACAATGACCAATTAACCAACCACCCTCTACATCTTTGGAATGTGGGAGGAAACCATAGCAGCCAGAGGAATGGGGAGAATATACAAACTCCTTACAGACAGCAGAGGGAAATGAACCCAGGTTGCTGGTACTATAATGGCATTGTGCTAACCACTATGTTACAATCTCCCTCCTATAGCTTATAGTCTTATGGTCTTATCCTACCTGTTGGCACAAATATCGAATTCTCCTTTCGGTAAAACAATGTTTTCTCTCCTTTAATTCCACATCCCATTCCCATTCTGACATATCTATCCACGGCCTCCTCTACTGTAAAGATGAAGCCACACTCAGGTTGGAGGAACAACACCTTATATTCCGTCTGGGTAGCCTCCAACCTGATGGCATGAAAATCGACTTCTCTAACTTCCGCTAATGCCCCACCTCCCCCTCGTACCCCATCTGTTACTTATTTTTATACACACATTCTTTCTCTCACTTTCCTTTTTCTCCCTCTGTCCCTCTGAATATACCCCTTGCCCATCCTCCGGGTTCCCCCCCCCCACCCTTGTCTTTCTTCCCAGACCTCCTGTCCCATGATCCTCTCGTATCCCTTTGGCCAATCACCTGTCCAGCTCTTGGCTCCATCCCTCCCCCTCCTGTCTTCTTCTATCATTTTGGATCTCCCCCTCTCCCTCCAACTTTCAAATCTCTTACTCACTCTTCCTTCAGTTAGTCCTGACGAAGGGTCTCGGCCTGAAATGTCTACTGTACCTCTTCCTAGAAATGCTGCCTGCCTGCTGCATTCACCAGCAACTTTGATGTGTGTTGCTTTTCTCTCCTCCTCCCCTCTTCTTCTATTCCCCACTCTGGCCTCTTGCCTCTTCTCACCTACCTATCATCTCCCCCAGGGTCCCCTCCTCCTTCCCTTTTGCCTATGGTCCACCCTCCTCTCTTATCAGATTCCTTTTTCTCCAGCCCTTTACCTTTCCCACCTACATGGCTTCATCTAGCATCTTCTAGCTATCCTCCTTTCCCTCCCCTTTTTATCCTCGTGTCTCCTTCCTTCCTTTCCATTCCTGAAGAAGAGTCTTGGCCCGAAACATCGACTGTTTATTAATTTCCATCGATTCTGTCTGACCTGCTGAGTTCCTCCAGCATTTTGCATGTGTTGCTTTATTTATTTATTTTAGCTTGAAATTCTGATTTAAACCTTGTGAATACTTCCTAGATCAATCACATCCTTTCTATATCATGGTGCCCAGATATGTATAAGATATAGGAGCAGAATTAGGCCATTTGGCCCATTGAGTCTGCTCCAGTATTTCATCATGGCTGATCCATTTTCCCTCTCAGCCCAATCTCCTACCCTCTTGCCATATCCCTTCATGCCCTGACCAATCAAGAATCTATCAACTTCTGCTGTAAATATACATACAGACTTGGCCTCCACAGCTGCCTGTGGCAGAGAATTCCAGATTCTCCACTGTTGAGCTAAGAACATTCCTCCTCATCTCTGTTCTAACAAGACACTTCCTCTATTTTGAGGTTGTCTTCTGGTCTTAGACATTCCCACCAGAGGAAACATCTCCTCCATATACACGCTATCAAGCCCTTTCACCATTCAGTAGGTTTCAATGAGGTCATCCCTCAATCTTCTAAATTCCTGTGAATACAGGCTCAGAGCCATCAAATGCTCTTCATATGACAAGCCGTTTAATCTTGGAATTCGTGAACCTGCTTTGAATCCTCTCCAGTTTCAGCACATCCTTTCCAAGATAAGTGGCCTAGAACTACCCACAGTTCCAAGTGAGGCTTCACCAATGCCTTAGAAAGCCTAAACATTACATCCTTGCTTTTATATTCTAGTCCCCTTGAAATGAATGCTAACATCGCATTTGCTTTCCCCACCACTAACTCAGCCTGCAATTAATCTTTAGAATATCCTGCACAAGGACAACCAAATCCCTTTACACCTCAGATTTTTGTATTTTCTCTCCGGTTAGAAAATAGTAAACCCTTTCATTTCTTCTACGAAAGTGCATGACCATACACTTCCCAACATTGTCACTTCTTTGCCCATTCTTCTAATCTGTCTAAGTCTTTCTGTAGCCTCCCTATTTCCTCAAAACTACCTGCCCCTCCACCTATCTTCATATCGTCTGTAAACTTGGCAACAAAGCCATCAATTCAATCATCCAAATCATTGACATATAATGTAAAAAGAATTGATCCTAATACAGACCCCTGTGGAACACAACTAGTCACCGGCAGCCAACCAGAAAAGGTTCCCCTTTATTCCCACTCTTTGCCTCCTGCCAATCAGCCACTGCTTTATCCATGCTAGAATCTTTCCTGTAACAATATGGGGTGGTAGCTTGTAAAGTAGCCTCATGTGTGGCACTTTGTCAAAGGTCTTTTGAAAATCCAAGTACATAAGGTCAACTGGTTCTCCTTTGTCAATCCTGCTTGTGATTTCTTCAAAGAATTCCAACAGATTTGTCAGGCAAGATTTTCCCTTGAGGCATCCATGCTGACTACAGCCTATTTTATCATGTGCCTCCAAATACCCTGAGACCTCATACATAATAATCAATTCCAAATTTTTCCCAACCACTGAGGTCAGGCTAACTGGCCTATAGTTTCTTTCCTTCGGCCTCTTCCCCTTTCTTGAAGAGTGGAGTGACATTTGCAATTTTTCAGTCTTCTGGAATCATTCCAGAATCTAGAGATTCTTGAAAGATCATTACTAATGCCTCCAAAATCTCCTCAGCTACTTCCTTCAGAACTCTGGGGTGTACACCATCTGGTCCAGGTTTTCCAAGAACCTTCTCCCTGGTAATGGCAACTTCACACACTTCATGACCCTTGAAACCTGGAACTTCCACTGTACTGCTAATGTCTTCCACAGTGAAGACTGAGGCAAAATACTTATTCAGCTCACCTGCCATTTTCCTGTCCTCCATTACTACCGCTCCAGCATCATTTTCCAGCAGTCCAATATCCACTCTTGCCTCTCTTTTACACTTCATGTGTCTGAAGAAACTTTTGGTATCCTCTCTAATATTGTTGGTTAGCTTACTTTCATATTCATCTTTACTTTAATGACTTCTTTAGTTGTCTTCTGTTGGTATTTAAAAGCTTCCCTATCTTCTAACTTCCCAGTAATTTTTGCTCTATTATATGCCCTCACTTTGGCTTTTATGTTGGCTTTTGCTTGCCTTGTTGGCCATGGTTGTGTCATCTTGCCTTCCAAATACTTCTTCCTCCTTGGGAGGTATACATCCTGTGCATTGCAAAGTAGGAGAGGACTTTGGGAGCACATGACTAAGTGATGAAACCAAAATGTGCTCTGTTTTTTCTACAGTTTGAAATAATTAAAAGTTATAACAATTATCAAACCGCAGACTTGAGAACATGAAATAAATGATAAATGGAAACCATGCCTGAGTGAATTAATGTTAAATTAATCACAATGTGGAGCTGTTTTCTAACCAAACTAATTTGTACTTGACCAAACCCACAAACAAGGTCTTAGTGCCCAGATGATCTGCTCTTTGCCTATCTACCTCATTACAATCTTACATCTCATTGTTTACCTGCACTGTGTTCCTCTGACCAGAAAAACTGCATCTGACTTTGAGGATGACCAAGATCAGCGCCTTGCAGCAGCACGAGACTGGCACCACAAAGCTGTGTATGCACCTGTTCTAACAGCTGCCATTCCATGTCCAACCTGCAACTGCATGTGTGCTTTGGTCTTCAGCCTCCGAAGCTACATGCCTGTCCATAGACGACCGCACAATGTTTAGTCTTCCTCGGACCCCGAGAGACAACCAGTCCTGACGAAGGGTCTCGGCCTGAAACGCCGACTGCACCTCTTCCTATAGATGCTGCTTGGCCTGCTGCGTTCACCAGCAACTTTGATGTATGTTGCTTGAATTTCCAGCATCTGCAGAATTCCTGTTGTTTGCTCTAATTCCTCTGCAGCTTTTGCATTTTGTTCTGCATTGTTAATGTTTTACCTTGTGCAAAGATTTGATCTGTATGGACAGTAGACAAGACACATTTTTCACTATACATGTGTCAATGATAAACCAATACCGTGCGAATAAAAAGACAAAACAGACTGGAACTGAGAAGAACTCAGCAGGTCAAGCAGCATATGTGGAGGCAGAAGATGTAAGTGAAGGAAGATGAAAGGTGACTTGGAAGAGGTGTACAAAATGATAAAAGGCATAGATAGAGTGGACAGCCAGAAACTCTTTTCTCCCAGGGCAGAAATGATTAATATGAAGGGACATAATTTTAAGGTGATTGGGGATGTTTTCTACACAGAATGTGATGAGAGCACAGAACACCCTGCCAGGGCTGATGGTGGAGACAGATACATTAGGGAGATTTAAGAAGCTCTGTGATCAAGGACGATGGAAGATGGAGGGCTGCATAGGAGGGAAGGGTTTGATTGTCCTTAGTTGAATGGTCGTCACAACATTATGGAGCAAAGGGCCTGGTCTGTGCCGTAATGTTCTATGTTCCAGGTAAGTCAATATTTCGGGTCAAGGTGCTGCATCAGGATTGAAAGGGAACAGGAAAACAGGAAAGGTTACCAGTGCATTGGAAAGATTCTGAAATTACTGTCCATTCTCAGGTTGGAGAAGCGACACCTCATTTTCTGTCTGGGTAGCCTCCAACCTAATGGCATAAGCATTGATTTCTCTAACTTCTGGTAACTTCCCCCCCCCCCCCAATTCCCCACTCTGGCTACCCTCTTACCTCTTCCCTTCCCCTCACCTGCCTATCACCGAACCTTGGTGCCCCTCCTCCTTCCCTTTCTCCCATGACCCATTCTCTTCTCCTATCAGATTCCTTCTTTTCCAGCCCATTACCTTTTCCACCTATCAACTCCCAGCTCTGTATTTCATCCAGCCACCTGGCTTCACCTATCGCCTCTTACCTTGTACTCCTTTCACTCACTCGCCCACCTTCTTATTCTGGTTTCTTCCCCCCTTCCTTTCCAGTCCTGATGAAGGGTCTTGGCCTGAAGCACTGCCTGACCTGCTGAGTTCCTCCAGTGTCTTTATTTCTGGCACCAACAGAAATCTCTTGTGTCTCTGAAAAAGTACTGACATAGCTTTGCAAGTCAGCTTAGTTTAACAGGTAGCTTTGTAGAATTGCGTGATAGGAGCACAGCTCAGCTGAACAGTCGTCATCAGCTGTTCAGCACAGGGTTTTGAATACAAAGCCCCGGACACCTAAAATATAATTCTTTTATTATAGTGATGAGGGATGGACTTCAGAATGCTAATTGAAAAAAACAAGATTGCCATGAACTATGTATTAAGTGGCAGGAGTATGCCTTTAAATTTGTGTTAATGTAGAAGGTACACTCTGTGGCCACTTTATTGCCTATACCTGTACACCTGCCTGTTAATGCAAATATCTAATCATCCAATCTAATCAACCCAATGCATAAAAGCATGCAGACATGGTCTAGCAGTTTAGTTGTTGTTCAGATCAAGCATCAGAATGGGGAAGTAATGTGATCTGAGTGACTTCGACTGTGGAATGATTGTTGGCACGAGACGGAGTGGTTTGAGTACCTCTGAAGCTGTCGATCTCTTGGGATTTTAGCGCACAATAGTCTCCAGGTTTTACAGAGAACTGTACGGGGGAAAGAAAACATCCAGTTAGTGGCGGTTCTGTGGGGGGAGAAAACCCCTTGTTAATGAGAGAGGTCAGAGGAGAATGGCTAGGTGGGTTCAAGCTGACAGGAAGGCAACAGTAACTCAAATAACCATGCAGTAGTGTGCAGAAAAGCATCTTTAAATGCACAGCATGTCGAACCTTGAAGTAGTTGGGCTACAGGAACAGAAGACCACAAACATACATACAGAGGTCACTTTATTAGATATCACTCCTTGAAGGTGTCTTGACTGCTGGGGAGGCTTTGTACCCTTGATGGAGCTGAGTGAGTTTTCAACTTTATGCAGCTTGTTTTGATCCTGAGCAGTACACGCCCCCACCCCCATACTAGATGACGATACAGCCAGTTTGAATGCTCTCCACAGTATATCTATAAAAATTTGTGAGTGTTTTTGGTGACATACCAAATCTCCTGAAACTTCTAATCAAATACAGCCAATTGATTATCCCAGACTGGCTCTCTGAAACTATTCTATTCTAGGAATCCATTAGTCTTGCGAGACCATGGATCTGCGCCTGGAAAGTCTTCACTCTCCAGGGTGCAGGCCTGGGCAAGGTTGTATGGAAGACCAGCAGTTGCCCATGCTGCAACACTTCCCTCTCCATGACACCAATGTTGTCCAAGGGAAGGGCATTAGGACCCATACAGCTTGGCACCAGTGTCGTCACAGAGCAATGTGTGATTAAGTGCCTTGCTCAAGGACACAACATGTTCCCTCGGCTGGGGCTTGAACTCATGACCTTCAGGTCACCAGTCTAATGTCTTAACCACTTGGCCAGTGGTTAGAATCATAAGCACTGGCATATGTTGTGAAATTGGCTGTTTTGCAGCCACAGTTTAGTGCAATACCTAAAAATTACTGTGTATTACAAAGGCAAATAAAGTAAAAGGTGAATAATGAGTAGTTGTTGCGTAATTAGTATATCAGTAATATTTGAGTAATCTTGTTTGATTAGCATTCTTGTTCATTACGGGTTATATGCAAAAATATGTGAATTGCATATGTTATGTTGCCGTGTGATATAGGCACACCTCACTTAAATTAAACACGAAGTTACACTCACATTTAGATTATGAAAACACGTAGTCCTCTTTTATTGTCATTTAGTAATGCATGCATTAAGAAATGATACATTATTTCCTCCGGTGTGATATCACAAAACACAGGACAGACCAAGACTGAAAAAATTGACAAAACCACATTTTTATAACATATAGTTACAACAGTGCACAATACTATAACTTGATGAAAAAGTCCATGAGCACAGTAAAGTTCAAAGTTTCTCAAATCATCTCACACAGACGGGAGAAGAAAGAAAAACTCTCCCTGCCATGCCGACCACAATCCGACGCTGAGTCATCCGAAAACTTTGAGCTCTGATCAGCTATCCAACACCGAGTACTGGGCACCACCTCTGTCCAAACGATTCGACCTCCTTCTCGGTCGCCAAAAGCAGGAAAGGCCGGGGATTTTGAGGCCTACCCTCTGAAAGATTCCCGACCACACAGTAATGACAGCAGCAAACGGGCGTTTCAGAAATTTCTCCAGATGTTCCTCTGTGCTTTCACGTCCATTCTCCATCAAATAAGAATTGTCCACGGCCCCTATTTAACAGATACGATATCATTTTTCACTGGAGGGCTGCGCACACGCAGGCACACCGCCATCTTCTCCTCCCACCTTTTTTAGCCTCTTGCATCTTCCTTTGAATTAGTTTAATGGTTTGAAGTTATCAAAGAAAATAACAGTACTGTTCATGGTTTCGTGGACCATTCCGAATTCTGCTGGCAGTGGGAAGAAGCTGTTTTTAAAATGTTGAGTGTGTGTGTTCTTAAGTTTCTGTACCTCCTCCCTGATGGCTGTGACGCAAGGTGGCTCAGTCTGCAGAGCCCTGAAGGTTAGTGACTTTGCTGTCTCTTGCCATAACCCCGATCATGTCCCGTGTCAGTTTAAAAAATGCACTGTTTAAAATTTCTCCCCAAATGTCAAAGCCAAGTTTACTATCAAAGGAGATCTTACAGCAGCAACACAGGCGCGTGGCATTAGAAACACAACATTCACAAGAAAAACATATTTAATATAAATTACGCAAGCATTGTTCCAAGCTATTTTCCAAAATACTAATTTAAACAACACCAATTTCTCTCAAAATATGGGTATTTCCTGTCTGGAATGGAGGCACTTATATTTGAACACTATAACTTGAAGCTCATATGGCCAGAGTGAAATCCAGGCCTCTCTCTTTCTCTCTCTCTCTTCCATATGCTATTTTTAAAGGAAAGAAATAGAAGAACACAAACTTAAAATATAGGTAAGACAAACAAGTAACCATGTATAACAGGTGTAAAGCTGTTTTGTGCTCTAAGTAGTCACAATGGGTTCGGCTCACAGAAAGCACACTTGGGAACCCTCTAGGTTGTTAGAGATGAAGAGGTTTTTGTAGCAGGGTCCTGCCACCTAAAGAATCTCAGGTATAGCTAAACGCAAAGGTTCGCTGCTGTGTCTCGCACAGCTTTCAGCCCTCCCAAAGGTACCTTGAGGTGGAAAAGAAAAGGAACTAATATGGTGGATTGTCGTATGATATTTATGAGGATACAATCATTTATTGGGCTAATCAACCTCTGAATAATGTTTCCCTGCATTATTTTGTTGGAGATTACGATTACTATATGGTTTGTCCAGACTCTACAGATAAGAACATTAAAAGCAGAAACAGAAGTTGTCAGCCTGGCCCAGATCAGTTAGATCCCTATTCTAGAACATCATTTACATCACTTCTAACTCTGTCTCTTACTTAGTGTCACAGGGCTTCATCTGGAAGGGAAGTGGATCACGACAGACCTTGAGTTTTTTTTTCTGCGCTGTTTCAAGCAGTTATACTGGAAATGAAATAGCTTTCAGTTAAAGCAACCCCAAATGTTTATTATGGACTTGCAGACAATTTGTCTAATAACAGAAGTTGCATAAGAGTTTCCCGCAAATAAATTGTGTCTTACCCTGCTTAGTTTGGAATTTTGACATCCATCTAAAGAACAAATTGTGCAATGAAAATATCTGTGTTTAAAATCTGGTTTGATTTATGGCCCCAGTAATTTCAATGAGAACATCTGCAGCTTCCTTGACCTGGAACACAGAGCTGTCCAAAGCCTTTGTATTTACCTCTGCCAATCATTCTCATTGTAATGTGACTTCAGTGACTTTGACCATGGATAGGGCGGCAGGGTAGCATAGTGGTTAGCACAATGCTTTACAGTGCAGGTGACCCGGGTTCGATTTCCACCTCCGCCTGTGAGGAGTTTTATACGTTCTCCCCGTGACCGTGTGGGTTTCCTCTGGGAATTCCAGTTTCCTCCCACGGTTAAAAGATGTACCAGTCGGTAGGTTAATTGGTCATTGTAGATTGTCCCATGATTAGGCTAGGTTTTAAAAATCGGGGGTTGCTGGGCAGCATGGCGTGAAGGTCCTATTCTGCACTGTATCTCAATCAACAAATAAAATAAAAAAGATTGCTGGTGCCAAATGGGGTGGTTTGAGTATAACAAGAACTGCTGATCACCTGGGATTTTCACGCACAACAGTCTGTAGAGTTTACAGAGAATGGTGTTGAAGAACAACAAAGTGAGTGGTGGTTCTGTGGGAGAAAATGCTTTGTTAATGTATGAGGTCAGAGGAGAACAGCCAGACTGACTCAGCTGACAGAAAGGCAACAGTAACTCAAATAACCATGTGTTATAACAGTGGTGTGCAGAAAAGCATCACTGAACGCAAAACCTGTCAACCCTTGCTACAGTAGCAGAGGACCATGAACATACACTCAGTGGCCACTTTATTAGGTGCAGAAGATACCTAATAAAGTGGTCACTGAGCATATATTCAACTCAAGAAAACAGCCCAAGATATAGCTAACATTCTCTAACCCTGACAACATCCTGGTGGACTCCGTCTGCACTGTCTCTAAAGCCTACACATCCTCCCTGTAAAGAGGTGACCAGAACTGTATGCAGTACTCTATATGTGACCGAAAGAAAGTTTTATAGAGCTACAATGTCCACTTTTATACTCAATGCCCCAATCAATAGAGGAAAGTATCTATATGCCTTCATTTGTACCTTATCTGGCTAGTGCATTGCTTTAAAGCACCAGCTATTAAGATCAGGATTCAGTTCCTGCCACTGTCTATAAAGGGTTTATATTCTCCCCTTGAACACGTGCTCTGGTTTCCTCCCACATTCCAAAGATGTATGGTTAGGATTACTGAGTTGTAGGCAAACTATGCTGGCGCTGGAGGCATGGTGACACTTGCAGGCTGCCCAGCACAGTCCTTTGCATATTTGTGTTGCTACAAACAATGCATTTCACTGTATGTTTCAATGTAGATGTGACAATTAAAGCGAATCTTCAATCTTCTATCTAAAGAGACCTACAGGCTTACACTCCAAGATTCCTCTATACATCAGTGCTTCTGAGGGACTTTCCTCCTATATTTCATTTCCCAAAATGCACACTTGTCTGGATTAAACTCCCTTTGCCATTTCACCGCTCATGTCAACAAATGATTTGCATACTGCTGAACCCTTTGACAACCTTCTTTACGATCCACAGCTCCACCAATCTTTGGGTCAACTGCAAACTTACTCCTCAGACCACACATGTTTTCACCCAACTCAGTTAAATGTATCACAAACAACAGAGGTCCCAATATTGACCCCTGCAGAACATCACTGGTCACAGACCTCCAGACAGATTACTACCCCTTCACCACTACACTTGCAGCCAAACCAGTTCTGAGTCCAATCTATTAAATCACCATGCATCCAATGTACCTTAATCTTCTGGATTAAACTACCATGAGGCACCTTTATGGAAGTCCACATATACAACGACACTGTCCTACTTTCATTAGTCAACTTTGTTGCCATTTTAAAGACTCAGACAAGTTTGTAAAACATAACCTCTCCTGTACAGAGCCTTGTTGACTCTCATTAATAAGTTTATGCTTTTCTGGATGCATCCTATTCCTATAAGAAATTCATTCAACAGTCTGATAACGGTGGGATTGGAGCTGCTGGTCATAAAATGGGAGATGCTACTAAAGAAGGATTAGCAAGTTGTGTGCACTTGTGTAAAAAAAAAGCCTTCGTCTGAGTGAAGGGATATGGCGAGAAGGCAGGAACTGGATACTGATTGTGGATGATCAGCCATGATCACAGTGAATGGTGGTGCTGGCTCGAAGGGCTGAATGGCCTACTCCTGCACCTATTGTCTATTGCTCAAAAGTAAGTTTATTATCAAGGCATGTATATGGAATGCAACCTTAAGAATAATTTTCTTGTAGGCAGTCATAAGAAAACAAAGAAATACAATAGAATCCACAAAAAAAACACACACACACACACACGCACGCACGCACGCACGCACGCACGCACGCACACACACACACACACATAACAAAGAGCAACAAACACTTGATGTAAAAGAAGAGGGCAAATAGTAAAAAAAAGTAAACAAATAATAGAACGTGATCTGCAGAGCCCCCTAAAGTGAGCCCATAGGCTGCAGAGTCCACTCAGCACTGAGGTGAGTGAAGTCAGTCCAGAAGCCCGAAGTCTGCAGGGCAACAGCTGCTCCGGGACCCGGCGGCACAGGACACAAGACCTGCCTCCCGCTCGATAGTAATAGTGAGGAGAGAGGGAGACGGACGGAACACAAGCAGACTGGAGGGGCTCAGGTCGGGGATCTTGGCTGGCACAAAGTAGTGGGGCTGAGTTCCAGTTCGTTTTCTGCTCTTTAATCTGGCACGTCGCCCGCCCTGGTGATGGCTGACCTCGTCTTTAGAGTGCTGAACCTGCATTCCCGAAAGTCAAGTTCGTCAGGTCCTTCAAGAGATCGTAAAATTGCTAGTTCTTTCACATGGTTCAAAAGTACATTTGTTAAAGGGAAATTACAAGCTGCAGATTGCAGTAATGGTAGCTCAGAAGAAACATATCTAGTAGTTTTGAAAGCTGGCTGCAAAACATTGCCGCATATTACTAGTGCCATCTTGGAAGAGAAGCACAGAAGAGAAAGCAAAAGGAAAAAGAATATCTCCTCATACTTTATAAACTCTCTGCATGGTGTTGTCCAGTACATTCTTTGATGGGATCCATCATTACTAGGTGCACAGAGCATAAGGGTCTTTGCAGAGTTTTGCAAATCAAAGGCTGGGTGCAGAAACACCATCGCCATTGTAATGCGATGCTGAGACCACAGCCTCAGCTTTGGTCACAGTACTATTAAAAGCAAGAGGCACTAGAAGGGATTTGACCTTGTTTTAACGTTGACTGCAGATTTGAAATTCTGTGAAAAGTTACAGTAAATGAAAAGGAATCCAGCATTTAAGGCCAGAGTTACAGTAAATCGTAACTGTCTGAACGTGTGGTGAAGCAAGGCAGGGGCATCTTGGCTGGAATTACAGCTTACTTGCAACAGACTAATTTCAGGGAGGTGGCCAAGTTTGAGAAGGCTTCTCCATAGACATTCTTGATTGATAGTGTCAAAGGCTTTGTTTAGGTCAAAGATGGTTGCATATAGTGATTAATGCATTCCTTATGCCATTCATGGAGCTAACCCACAGTTACAATTATAAGCTATGTGGACAGAATCCACTTTGGGATTTATAGAGTAGCTTTCTCTTGCACAAACCTACTAAAAACAAGGTTATTCGGCTCGTGACCCGGAGAATATAACTTCACTCAATTTCACTCGCCCGTCACTGAACTCTTCCCACAACCAATGCATTCACTTTCAAGGACTTCATCTCATGTTCTTGATATTTAGTTCTTATTTATTTATTTATTATTATATTTTTCTTTTTGTATTTCCACAGTTTGTTCTTTCATTTATTTATTTATTTATTGAAATACAGTGTAGAATAGGCCCTTCTGGCCCTTCGAACCGTGCTACCTAGCAACCCCAATTTAACCAGAAACCTAATCACAGGACAATTCACAATGACTGATCAACCTACCCAACCGGCACGTCTTTGGACTGTGGGAGGAAACCAGAGCACCCGGAGGAAACTCGCATGGTCACGGGGAGAACGTACAAACTCCTGACAGGCAGTGACAGGAATTGAACCTGGGTCGCCTGCACTGTAAAGCGTTGGGTTAAACTTTATGCTACCTTGCCGCCCCCAGTTTTTCACATTGGTTGTTTGTCTATCTTGTGTGAAGTTTTTCACTGATTCTATTGGGTTTCTTTGTATTTACTCTGAATGCCCACAACAAAATGAATCTCAGGGTAGTATATGAATGTCCTTATCATAAAGTATCATAGAAACATAGAAAATAGGTGCAGGAGTAGGCCATTCGGCCCTTCAAACCTGCACCGCCGTTCAGTACGGTCATGGCTGATCATCCAACTCAGAAACCTATACCTGCCTTCTCCCCATACCCCCTGATCCCTTTAGCCACAAGGGCCTTATCTAACTCCCTCTTAACTATAGCCAATGAACTGGCCTCAACTGTTTCCTGTGGCAGAGAATTCCACAGATTCACCACTCTCTGTGTGAAGAAGTTTTTCCTCATCTCGGCCCTAAAAGGCTTCCCCTTTATCCTCAGACTGTGACCCCTCGTTCTGGACTTCCCCAACATCGGGAACAATCTTCCTGCATCTAGCCTGTCCAATCCCTTTAGAATTTTATCCAATCCATTTAGAATTTCATGTAAGTACTTTGACAATAAATATACTTTTAATTTAATTGATTGAGCTTTGTGGCTTGCAGGAGCCTATAGATACAGGCTTTAGTATTTCCTGCATTCTAACAGTGACATTTCTGCAAAACATGACACGCAATTGCAAGTGTTTTTCTTTTATCTTTTTTTTCCTGGTCCACACCAAATGAACTCATTACCTCTGCTGGAAAATGTTTGTGTAGTTTGGCCGTGACGGTGCCTCGCAATCAATGAACCTACTCAATCTCACTGTACAGGTTCACACATGAAAAGGATCCAATTACACAGGACACAGAAGGCTAGAGCTACACGTCAGCATTAACTGAGAAGAGGTGAGAGAGTCAGAATAACAACAATGTTTTCCTGACAGTCACATTTCCAAGTACAGGGGGCACCAGTTGTAAGCAGGATTGAAAGAATCAGGGATCAAGGATCAAACACTGTGGGAATACTGGATAAAATGGGGAAAGAGATATAATTCCTTTAATCTCTGACTCAGTGCATGTTTGACCTTTTATATAAATGACTGGAACACAACTCTGAACTTGGTACATGGATTGGACACATTGTCCAATGAAAGAGGAAATACCAGGAAACAGGTTAGGAATCAGAAACTTGGTGGGACTTCCATGTTTTGGAAAAAAAATAAGAGCATCAGGGAAAAATATTTTTTCTGCAAAAAAAGTGTTGCAGGACTTGCAGCAAACTACCCTGCTAGTTGTGCCCTTGCACAATAATAGTATTTTGAAGAGACCTTGGATCATTGCCACATTTTAGCTCAATAATAATATAGCATATGTCCAGTTTTCTTCCATTAAATGGCCCTTAGCAGTTGTCAAATCACAAACAAGAGAAAATCTGCAGATGCTGGAAATCCAAGCAGCACACGCAAAATGCTGGAGGAACTCAGCAGGCCAGGCAGCATAGCTGGGAAAGAGTACAGTCGACATTTTGGGGCCGAGACCCTTGAATCTATGAATCATAGCCGTACTAGACAACATCATTGACTTAAACGATCATAGCCTTTGCAATTGGTGCAAGTTAAATCAATATACAATGTTTTAAAATTTATTTGCAATTTTATCTCCTGAACAAACAGTTGCACTGTTGGTAACAGAGCTTCGGGGAGATGGTATGATAGTAGAGTGGAACAGGGAAACTGGGATACCAATCAGCAGGCGTTCTTCCCATAGGTGTGAGCTAGTATCTTCTGCGTAATTAAAGAGAAAGGAAACTTGTATTTACAGTAAAGACAGCGAGGAGGGAGGATCGGTCCGCATCCAATGCGTCGATGCAATCACGAAGAAGGCTATACTTGGTTAGGAGTTTGGAGAGATTTGGTATGTCGCCAAATATTCTAGCAAACTTCAACAGGAGCACAGTGGAGAGCATTCTGTCTGGTTGCTTCACAGCCCTGTTCTGGTGCAGGCTCCAATGCTCAGGATCACAAGACCCTGTGGAAGGCTGTAGACCCATTCAACTCCATCAATGGCAAAAACCCTCCTCACCATCGAGGACATCTTTGAAAGGCGGTGCTTCAAGAAGCCGGTACCCATCATTAAGGACCAACACGCCATTTTCCCATCACTACCATCGGCAAGCAGGTACAGGAGCCTTAAGACACGCGCTCAACATTTTCAGAACAGCTTCTTCCCCTCCACCATCAGATCTCTGAATAGTCCATGAACACTGCCTCACTATTCCTCTTTTGCATATTTATTTTTGTAACTTATAGTAATTTTTATGCCTTGTAATTTTATAGTAATTCGTAATTATAGTAATTTTTACCACTGCCAGATCAATAAATTCCACACTGTATTTCAGTGATAATAACCCCGATTCTGATTCTGAGTACAGATGGAGAAAGTCAGATTCATAAATCTTCACAAAAGTAACAGAAATTGCGGGTTAATGGGTTAATGAATATAACTACAGAGTAAATAAATCATAGCAGCAATAATGGGCTGGTGAAAACTGCTGGTGTTTCTCATGGTTGAGGAGCTTTGTGAAATCTCAGAACCCTGGGCACGTTGTTAATACTTGGCTATCACATTTGGCAAAGATACTATCAGAGTCACAGGGAACCGAAACCAGAAGAGAGAACATTGATGTCAAAGTAGCTGGTGAAAGTAGGCCACAGTGATGCAAATTGCCACTGTTTTCAGGGCCTTGCTCGAATGGTTCTAAGAATGTCAATAGAACAAAAGGTTGGAAAAGAAAAAGATAATTGCAGGGAAAGAAAAGCAAATTAAAGGAAAGAATGTGTTGGCGCATGGCCAAGTGGTTAAGGCATTCGTCTAGTGATCTGAAGGTCGCTAGTTCGAGCCCTGGCTGAGGCAGCATGTTGTGTCCTTGAGCAAGGCACTTAACCACACATTGCTCTGCGACGACACCGGTGCCAAGCTGTATGGGTCCTAATGCCCTTCCCTTGGACAACATCGGTGGCGTGGAAAGGGGAGACTTGCAGCATGGGCAACTGCCGGTCTTCCATACAACCTTGCCCAGGCCTGCACCCTGGAAACCTTCCAAGGCGCAAATCCATGGTCTCACGAGACTAACGGATGTCTATAAAAGAAAGAATGTAGTTGGCATTCTCACAAATCACCATCGAGGACATCTTCAATTGGCGGTGCCTCAAGGAGCCGGTATCCATCATTGAGGACCCACACACCATTTTCTCATTATTACCAGTGGCGAGCAGGTACAGGAGCCTTAAGACATGCTCAACATTGTCAGAACAGCTTCCCTTCCACCATCAGGTTTCTGAGTAGTCAATTGTTCAATACTCTTCATATTATGGCAATAGGAGGAGAAGATGGCGGCGCGACGCAGCGCACGCGTCCTCTCCGGTGAATGATATCTGTAATCTGTCAAGTAGGGTAACGTGCACAATTCTGATTTGATGGAGGCAGACATGAGAGTACGGAGGAACATCTGGAAAAACTTCTGAAATGCCCACTTCGCTGCCGCTGCTACTGAGTGGTAACCGGAATCTCCGGAGCAGAAGGCCCTGAATCCTTGGCTTGGCTTGTTTCGGCGGCCAGGGCAAGGTCGAAGGCGCTCGGCAGAGGATGGTGCTCGGGAGGCTGTATTGGAGGGGCTGGTCGGAGGCTCGAAGTTTTTGGATGGATGGACTCGGTGTCGGCTGCTTCCAAGGCATCGGCAGTCGTCGGTGCCTTGGAGGTTTATGGCAGGGAGTTTCTCCCTTTTGCCGCCTGCTATCGGGGACTCGGGAGTCAATCTGGACTTAAGACTTTTTTTTACCGTGCCCATGGCCTGTTCTTTATCAAATTATGGTATTGTTTTGCACTGCTGTAACTATATGTTATAATTATGTGGTTCTGTCAGTGTTAGTCTTTGGTTTGTCCTGTTTTCTGTGATATCACTCTGGAGGAACATTGTCTCATTTCTTAATGCATGCATGTATTTCTCAATGACAATAAAAGAGGACTGAGTGTTCTCATAATCTACAAACATTTGTAATCTAATAGAGTGTTTTCACTAATACTTATTAGATCTCTCTCCCCTCATAACAATCAAACGCATGCATTGCTGCTCAGTAAAACAGAACCAGAATGATGCTTCTTGCATTGGCTCCTGCACATGTTCACAACTACTTCATAAGACCATAAAACATAGGAGCAGAATTAGGCCTTTTGGACCATCGAGTGTGCTCCCCCATTCGATCAGGGCTGACCCCTCTCAACCCCATTGTCCTGCCTTCTCCCTGTAACCTTTGATGCCCGAACTAATCAAGAACCTATGAGTGTCTACTTCAAATGTACCCAATAACCTGGCCTCCACAGGTGTCTGTGGGAGTGAATTCCAGAGATTCTGGCTAAAGAAATTCCTCCTCAACTCTATTCCCTCTATTCTGAGGCTGTGCCCTCTGAGGCTAGGCTCCACCCCCCCCCCATAGGAAACATCCTCTGCACATCCGCTTTCATGTGTTTCAACCTACACACAGGGTTCTAAAAATAGATAAAATAGTGAAATAGACCAAGACCTGCACTTGCTGATGAACAGGTGCAGAAGCATGATGGAGCTAAATAGAGGGCCACGGTCCCGAGGTACAGACACACCCAAGGCCCCAGTATCCAGGGTCCTGAATGCCCGAGCTAACGTAGAGCTTGGTTGGAAATGAATGCACCTTTCTTTAAGGCTGGCACCACAGTGTCAGGGAGCGGACTGTTGTCTGGGTTCCGACACTGCTTACAGAGGAGCCCTTATGGTGCACTGTCATGCTTCTGTGAGCTCATGGGCCTTGGGGAGTTTCTACAACAATTCACACGTCAGTCAGAGAATTCAGAGAAAGACATAAGAGACTGAAAACACAAACAGAATATTACAGCACAGTACAGGCCTCTCGGCGCACGATGTTGTGCTGACCTTTTAACCTGCTCTAAGATTAATCTAACCCTTCCCTCCTATGTAGCCCTCCAGTTTTCTATAATACATGCAGTTTTTTAATCACTAGGAGTCATTTAAATGCCGCCTACGTATCTGCCTAAACCACCACCCCCGGTAGGGCATTCCACATAACTAACTCTGATACCCCCCCCCCGATACTTTCCTCCAATCACCTTAAAGTTATGCCCCGTTTATATCAACTGGGTTCTGCACTTGTCTAGTTCTGCTTAATTTAATTTATATTCTTATTATTTATTTAGAAATGCAGTGTGGAACAGGCCCTTTTGGCTCAACGAGCCGCTCTGCCAAGCAACCCACTTGTAATATTTACCTCTAGCCTAATCACAGGACAAACTCTAGGAGGAGGGAAACTCTGACCTCAAACCTCCGCTGAGTTGCAGCTATACTCACTCATGAGGAAGGCTTTGGGAGTGAACCCTGAGGAAAAGTCCCTAAGGCAGTTTTATATTGAGTTCAGTGCTGACTGGCAACTCCTGTGACATGGCTGTTGTGAAACTGTATCAGTCTCTGCCTTTCCTTTGGATTCATCAGCTACTTAGAGAGGGGGAGCATACTACATGGGCCAGCAGCTTGCTCTCCATATTATACTGCCCTGCCTTGCATATCACATAGACAGCTGGAACGCAATACGTATGGCTGACCTCCACCAACAGAGGGCTTCAATCATAGGACAATTTTCAATGACCCATTAACCTACCAGCCAGTACATCTTTGGAATATGGGAGGAAACTGGAGTATCCGGACGAAACCCACGCGGTCACAAGCAGAACATACAAACTCCTTACAGCCGGCACCAGAATTGATCTTCGAACTCTGACACCCCAAGTTATAATATTGTCATACTAACCATTACACAACTGAGGTGCCCTGCACTGGCTTTCTTTGTAATTACTATTTAAACGTAAATGCTCTTATTTTACCAGTAAATTGAAATGTTCAGTTAAACCTGGTCAGTTGCATTTCCTAAATCTGCTATCTTTTTCTTTTACACATTTGAAGAGAATTCTCGTACTGCACTCAAACCTGCTTTATATCAACCACAATGTCTACTTCTCGTTAAATTTCACCAATGGTGAAAAAATAGCAGTGCAAACATACCCTGAAAATAACTGCTATGCAGCAGTGTTTTGACATTTACATGAATCTGCAGTCTTTACAGTTTAATACTTCATTTCTTTTAAAATGTGTCGCTCGATCACAAAGTCACAAAATAACCACAAAGGACATTGTGAAAAGGCTACACAAGGTAATGGACGCAGCCCAGTCCATCGGAGGTAAAGTCTTCCCACCATTGAGCACCTCTACAAAGTAGCATCCATCATCAAGAACCTCCACTGTCCAGGCCATGCTCTTTTCTCACTGCTGCTATCAGGAAGGAGGTATAGGAGCCTCAGGACCCACACCATCAGGTGCAGGAACAGTTATTACCCTTCAATTATCAGGCTCTTCAACCAGAGGGGATAACTTCCCTCACCCCGACACTGAACTGACTCCACACACTGTGGACTCACTTTCAAGGACTCTGCAAATCTTGTTCTCAATGTTTCTTTGAAATGACCTGATGACGCTGGAGTGGGTTCATGAAAATGATTCCAGGATTGAACGGCTTGCCATATGATGGCTCTGGGCCTGTATTCACTGGAATTCAGAAGAATGAGAGGTGACCTCATTGAAGCCTATCGAATGCTGAAAGGCTTCAATAGAGTGGATGTGGAGAGGATGTTTCCTATGTCTAGGACCAGAGGACACAGCCTTAGCATAGAGGGACGTCTTTTTAGAACAGAGGTGAGGAGGAATTTCTTTAGCCAGAGAGTGAATCTGTGGAATTTGTTGCCACAGGTGGCTGTGGAGGCCAAGTCTTTACGTATATTTAAGGCGGAGGTTGATAGATTCTTGTTTGGTCAGGGTATGAAGGGATTTGGGGATATGGGGCTGAGAGAGAAAATGGAAATGGCAGAGTAGACTTGATGGGCCAGATGGCCTAATTCTACTCCTAGATCTTATAGGCTTATTTATTTATTTATCTTTTATGTATTTGCACAATTTGTTGTCTTTTGCACATTGGTTGTTTCTTCAAAAGTTCAGAGTAAATTTATTATCAAATTATACGGTATATAAGCCATACTAACCCGAGATTCATTTTCTTGTGGGCATTCTCAATAAATCTAATAACCATAATAGAATCAATGAAAGTCTTCATCAACAGCGTTGACAACCAGTGCACAAAAGACAACAAACTGTGCAAATACAAAAAGAAAGAAAAAAGTAATAATATACAGTCTGGTTATTTCAATCTGTAAATTTTCCAGCTCAAAATCAATTTGGAAAACTTACAACAAAATGTAAGAAATGAAATAACAAATTTTAGAAAACGCTATGTACACTTGAACGTACTTAGATTAACACTACCTAGGAGAGAAGGAGGAAGAGGATTAATAGACATATAAAAATGTTTACACAACAGTCAGATAAAAAAAT
This sequence comes from Mobula hypostoma, assembly GCF_963921235.1. Lineage (NCBI taxonomy): Eukaryota > Metazoa > Chordata > Chondrichthyes > Myliobatiformes > Myliobatidae > Mobula > Mobula hypostoma. Next base: position 47,785,303 of record NC_086118.1, on the reverse strand, counting down.
TAAGAATATATTTTCATCAACGAAAACAGGATTCAGCACTCAATGCAACTATATGCAATTCTGATAAGAAGTATGCACCACTAAACTTAAATGAAAACACAAACCAGAAAATGACAAAGTTATCACTACAGAAGAAAAAGTTAACCAATGGAAGAGCATGACCCTCCATGGAAGACATCCCCTGATCTGAGCTAACTAGATGTCAACAAGGAAGCATCGAATGTCTGGCTCAGAGCTGGAGACCTCTTCCCAGAAACAGAGGGATTCCTTGTGGCAATACAAATCAGGTGATTAACACAAAATAATTACCAAAAATGCATAATAAAAGACCAACAAATTTAAGATGATAAATGCGGAAAATGCCAAGAGAAACCAGAAACAATCCAACATATTACAGGATCCTATAGCAGTTTAACTCAATCTGATTACTTACACAGGCTCAATCAAGTGTAAATATCATTCACCAAATTTTTACTTTAAATTACAAACTTATAAAAGACGCCATAGCTTACTATAAATACAAGCCTGATGAAGTGTTCTTGAAAATGAAAGTGTCTTTGATGTGTGCAGTTTTTCATTAATTGTGTTATGTTTCTTTGTATTTACTGTGAATGCCCACAAGAAAATGAATCATAGGGTAGTGTATGGACACGTATATGTACTTTGAGTATAAATTTACTTTGTACATTGTAGCTTGTGATTAATAATAACATGCTTGTGTCCTGATGAAGGGTCGTGCCTGAAACGTTGACTGTTTATTCCTCTCTGTAGATGCTGTCTGATCTGCTGAATTCCACCGGCATTTTAGGTGTGTATTACCTTGGATTTCCATCATCTCCAGAATCTATTGTGTTAATAATGACACTCCTATGTTTTCTGAAAGGCTTTAAGAATTTGTTTCTTGCAAAACTTTTCAGGAGGGAAATGCTGGTTTTGCACTGAGGGTGCTGTGTCACAAGACCATGGCCAAAGAAAGTGGGTTGCACGGATGTCACATGGATGATAGAAAAATGGAGGGTTATGGGGAAGGGAAGGGTTAGATTGATCTTGGAGTAGCTTGAAGAATAAGCACAATATCATGAGCTGAAGGGCCTGTATTGTGCTTACCGTTTTATGTTCTTTGTAAGGCTTTGTTTTGTTGGAGTTATGGGTGTTGATCTTTTTAACAGTTTTGCTCGCAAGTTCCAGATATATATTTTGGAGGGAATCACCCTCGTCGTTGTCCGGAGGCTTGCGTGCCTCAATGACCTGGAGAGCTATGCTGGCTGGAGTCAGGGTTTTATGCTTTGGCTCTGGGTAGAGTCACCCATGCCAAACAGGTCAAAAGGTAGAGACCAGATTACGAGTGGTCAACTGATCTTCCAGGTTCAGGGGTTCAGCTCAGGGCTAACAACCTGGACCGGTCAAACAAAACTCTTCCAGAAACCACAATGAAGAATTCTCCTACATCTGAGTGATGGTATTCCTGAGTCTCCACCTAGGACTTGCATGACTGGCAGTAAACTGAGCGGAAGCTAGTGACATGATGAAGGAAGCTGCGAACATCACCAGAGATGGAAAGCCTTCATTGCTGCCCTTACCGCCAGTGCAAAATGGGCAAAAGAAGAAGAAGTCATTAGTTGCAACATCTTGTGCTGAGATAGCGGTTTTGTTACTTTGGTGAGACTGGGAAATAACCCTCTGAAAATAAATGGACTTGCACTTTTGTGGCCCTCCTTGTGACATTAGGATGTGCTAATGAATATCAGTCAAGCAGACTGGGAAAGAGTACAACTAGGAGACAAGTGGCCAAGTAACTTATTTTAGAAGAATGGGTTGAAAATAGGAGGTGGTTGGCATATTGGAAGAACTATCCTGACATCACTGATCTTTAGACTACATGTCTCTGCTTCAGTAGTGCCCAGGGTCCTTTACATTGGGCTGAGAGCTAATGAGGCCTTGCTCTCCCACGTCAATTATTCCCTCTTCTCCACTCTCCCAGCAAGGAGAAAATACAAAAGCTTGAAAGCACTCAAGGACTCAAGGTCAGCTTCTGCCCCGTTGTTATCAGATTCCGAAACAGACCTGTCAATTGCTAAAGAAGAACTCTCAACCTTCCTTGCCACGGCCCTTGAACTTTATTTGCTTACCTGCACTTCTCTACCCCTGTAGCCACAACAATATATTCTGCACTCCCTTCATTACATATTCTAAATTCAGCTTCTTACCTCGTGCCTCCCTCCCCCACCCACCTACTTTTGCCCCCAGGGTGTATGGGGTGTCAGGGAGGGGTCGCACCTCTGGTGGGGGAACACGTCGCGTCCTTTTCAAGGCGGTTAGTCCACCTTTGATCCCCACCTGGCACTCAGCTCTCACCTGTGGCTCCCCGTAGCTGTTTGCATGCGACAGTGGCCACACCCCAGGCAACGGCTTCGACAAGCCGGCTAAACCAGGTGAGGGTAGCCGACGGGTCTCAAACCCTGGGTGAGATAGGGAGCTGTCTATCCCAGCATGTGAAGACAGACTCCGACGGATTGAGCAGACGAGTCCAATGGAAGGTCCAACGGTCAAAAAGGCAGTCTCTGCAAGCGTCGTGGAATGCGTAGAGCAGGACAAGACACAGAAGGTGTCCTGGTTATCCACTGTGCCTAGTCCCATCTCCAGCCGTCTAGACTCTACTGGACCCAGATGGGAATTGGGAAGAGAGAGTGAGGCTGACGCTGCGCAACTCTCCCTCACTTAAATCTAAATCAAGCGCTAGTCTCGACACCATCTTCATCATATTGGTGTTGAGGTCTTCATCGACGATGATGGACGAACAACAACAACAAAAACTTTTGCCCTTCAACTGGCTTCACCTATCAGCTGCCCGCTTCTACTCCTTCCCCTCCCGTATCTTCTTATTCTGGCTCCTTTCCCCTTCCTTCTCAGTCCATACTCAGCATGAAATGTTCACTGTTTACTCTTTTCCATCAATGCTGCCTGACCTGCTGAGTTCCTCCAGCATTTTGTGTGTGTTGCTCTGGATTTCCAGCGTCTCTGGAATCTCTTGCGCTGACAATATTCTGCATCCTGTTTTTCTTTTTACTATCTCGATGCCCCTCAGTATGGAATGATTTGTCTGGGTGGAATGCAGAATGAAGTTTCTCACTGTATCTCAGTGCAAATGACAACAATAAGAACAGCGCCAATACCAATACATCTCATGTGTGAGATAAGCAAGAGAAAATCTGCAGATTCTGGAAATCCAGAGTAACACACACAAAATGCTGGAGGAACTCTGCAGGCCAGGCAGCATCTATGGAACTGAATGAACAGTCAACATTTTGGGTAGAGACCTTTCTTCGGGACTGAGGAGGAAGGGGGGAGATGCCCAAATATGAAGGTGTGGGGTGTGGGGGAGGAGGGTAGCTAGAAAGTGATAGGTGAAACAGGTGGGAGGGAAAGGTCAAGGGGAGAGAGGAAGGAATCTGATAGGAGAGGAGAGTGGGCCATAGGGGAAAGGGAAGAAGGAGGGGATCCAGGAAGATGTAAGAAGCAGGTGAGAAGAGTAAAAGGACAGAATGGGGAATAGAGGAAGGGGGACGGTAGATGAATTAGTTTACCAGAAGGAGAAACTGATATTCACCCCATTCTGTTGAAGGCTACCCAGATGGAATATAAAGTGTTGGCTCCTCCACCCTGAGGGTGGCCTCATTGTTGTGAGGTGATCCAGTGATCCATCCCTATAATTCCACATTGAAATTTCAGTTCTGATTTTGTGTGTTCAAATCCCATGCAAAAAAGGAACATAAAAAACAAAATAGATCAAAACATTGAGTTTCTGTTTCTTTCCTGCCTGGTTCTTTCTGAGAAGCAATCAGTGACTGGGTGATGATGTGCTTTGATCCAGACATTTTCGCAGTTAGAGGAGAGGAGAAGATGGCGGCACGACGCAGCATGCAGCAGCCACTCCTGTGATGAGGATCTGTTATTTGTCAAGTAGGGTGCCGTGCACCATTCTGATTTGATGGAGACAGGCATGAGAACACGGAGGAAAATCTGGAGAAACTTCTGAAATGTCTGTTTCGCTGCCGCTGCTACTGTGTGATCCAGAATCTCCGGAGGGGAAGGCCCTGAGTCCTCGGCTTTGCTTGTTGCTCGGCGGCCGGGGCGGGGTCGAAGCGCTCGGCAGAGATGGTGCTCGGTGCTCGGTGTCGGAGGGCTGGTCGGAGGCTTGAAGTTTTCGGACGGACTCAGAGTCGGCTGTGGTCGGGTGCTTCCAGGGTGCTGCATCAGCAAGTTTGCGGCGCTGGAGGCTCATGGGAAGGAGAGTTTCTCCCTTCTACCGTCTGCGTGAGATGTTGGGGGCTATCAGGACTTTGAGACTTTTTTTTTAATGTGCCCATGGTCTGCTCTTTATCAAATTACGGTATTGCTTTGCACTGTTGTAACTATATGTTATAATTATGTGGTTTTTGTCAGTTTTAGTCTTGGTCTGTCCTGTGTTTCTGTGATATCATACTGGAGGAACATTGTACCATTTCTTAATGCATGCATTTCTAAATGACAATAAACGAGGACTGAGTGTCCTCATAATCTAAAAAAAAATTACCTGTTGTAAGTTACTGCCAAGTGAGTGAGCTTGGCTTGTAGCTAGCATTTTTACAATCGGTGGCCACTTTATTTGGTACATCTGCTAGATAATGCAAATATCTAATTAGTCAATAGACAATAGACAATAGGTGCAGGAGTAGGCCATTCGGCCCTTCGAGCCAGCACCGCCATTCACTATGATCATGGCTGATTATCCACAATCAGTACCCCGTTCCTGCCTTCTCCCCATATCCCTTGACTCCGCTATCATTAAGAGCTCTATCTAACTTTTTCTTGAAAGCATCCAGAGAATTGGCCTCCACTGCCTTCTGAGGCACGGCATTCCACATATCCACAACTCTCTGGGTGAAAAAGTTTTTCCTCAACTCCATTCTAAATGGCCTACCCCTTATTCTCAAATTGTGGCCTTTGGTTCTGGACTCCCCCAACATCGGAAACATGGTTCCTGCCTCTAGCATGTCCAATCCCTTAATAATCTTATATGCTTCAATCAGATCCCCCTCTCATCCTTCTAAAGTTCAGTTTATACAAGCCCAGTCGCTCCAATCTTTCAACATATGACAGTCCCTCCATCCTGGGAATTAACCTCGTGAACCTCCGCTGCATTCCCTCAATAGCTAGAATGTCCTTCCTCAAATTTGGAGACCAAAACTGTACACAATACTCCAGGTGTGGTCTCACCAGGGCCCTGTACAACTGCAGAAGGACCTCTTTGCTCCTATATTCAACTCCCCTTGTTATGAAGGCCAACATACCATTAGTTTTCTTCACAGCCTGCTGTACCTGAATGCTTACTTTCAGTGACTGATGAACAAGGACACCTAGATCTCGTTGTACTTCCCCTTTTCCTAACTTGACGCCATTCTAATAGTAATCTGCCTTCCTGTGCTTGCCACCAAAGTGGAAAACCTCACATTTATCCACATTAAACTTCATCTGCCATGCATCTGCCCACTCACCCAACCTGTCCAAGTCATCCCGCATTATCTCAACATCCTCCACACATTTCACACCGCCATCCAGCTTTGTGTCATCTGCAAATTTGCTAATGTTACTCTTAATCCCTTCATCTAAATCATTAATGTATATAGTAAATAGTTGTGGTCCCAGCACCGAGCCTTGCAGTACCCCACTAGTCACCGTCTGCCATTCTGAAAGGGACCCGTTAATCCCTACTCTTTGTTTCCTGTCTGCCAACCAATTTTCTATCCAAGTCAGTACCCTACCCCCAATACCATTTGCTCTAATTTTGCCCACTAATCTCCTATGTGGGACCTTATCAAAGGCTTTCTGAAAGTCCAGGTACACTACATCCACTGGCTCTCCCTTGTCCATTTTCATAGTTACATCCTCAAAAAATTCCAGAAGATTAGTCAAGCATGATCTCCCCTTCATAAATCCATGCTGACTTGGACCGATCCTGTTACTGCTATCCAAATGTGTCGCTATTTCATCCTTTATAATTGACTCCAGCATCTTCCCCACCACTGATGTCAGGCTAACTGGTCTATAATTCCCTGTTTTCTCTCTGCCTCCTTTCTTAAAAAGTAGGATAACATGAGCTACCCTCCAGTCCTCAGAAACTGATCCTGAATCTATAGAACATTGGAAAATAATTACCAATGCATCCACGATTTCTACAGCCACCTCCTTAAGTACCCTGGATGTCAATGCATGAAAAACATGCAGACATGATCAAAAGGTTCAGCTGTTGTTCAGACCAAAACATCAGAATGGCAAAGACATGTGATCTAAGTGACTTTGACTGAGATGCAACGGGACTTGGGAGTCCTCGTACAGGATACCCTTAAGGTTAACCTCCAGGTTGAGTCGGTGGTGAAGAAGGCAAATGCAATGTTGGCATTCATTTCTAGAGGAATAGGGTATAGGAGCAGGGATGTGATGTTGAGGCTCTATAAGGTGCTGGTGAGACCTCACCTGGAGTACTGCGGGCAGTTTTGGTCTCCTTATTTAAGAAGGGATGTGCTGACGTTGGAGAGGGTACAGAGAAAATTCACTAGAATAATTCTGGGAATGAGAGGGTTAACATATGAGGAACATTTGTCCGCTCTTGGACTGTATTCCTTGGAGTTTAGAAGAATGAGGGGAGACCTCATAGAAGTATTTCGAATGTTGAAAGGCATGGACAGAGTGGATGTGGCAAAGTTGTTACCCGTGATGGGGGAGTCTAGTACGAGAGGGCATGACTTAAGGATTGAAGGGTGGCCATTCAGAACAGAAATGCGAAGAAATTTTTTTAGTCAGAGGGTGGTGATTCTATGGAATTTGTTGCCACGGGCAGCAGTGGAGGCCGTCATTGGGTGTATTTAAGGCAGAGATTGATAGGTATCTGAGTAGCCAGGGCATCAAAGGTTATGGTGAGAAGACAGGGAAGTGGGACTAAATAGGAGAATGGATCAGCTCATGATAAAATGGCGGAGCAGACTCAATGGGCCGAATGGCTGACTTCTGCTCCTTTGTCTTATGATCTTATGGACTGTGGAATGATTGTTGGAGTCAGACGGGGGGTTTGAGTTTCTCAGAAACTGCTGATCACCTGGGATTTTCACACACAACAGACTCTAGGGCAGGGGTTCCCGGCGTTTTTTTATGCCATAGACCAATACCATTAAGTAAGGGATCCATGGACCCCAGTTTGGGAACCCCCACTCGAGAGTATACAGAGATTGTTGCAAAAAACGAAACTTATCCATTTACTGGTAGTTCTGTGGGTGGAAACACCTTGTTAATGAGAGAGGTCAGAGGAGAATGGTCAGACTGGTTCAGGATGACAGGAAGGCGACAGTAACTCGAATAGCTACATTGAACCTTGAAGTGGATGGGCTACAGCAGCAGAAGACCATGAACATACACTCAGGGTACATTTTTTAGGTACAGGAAGTAGCGACTGAGTGTGTATGCCTCTGCCTAGCTATAACGGTGCAGCACGGGAGTGTATGTGGCTGGCCTGGCAGACTAGGGTGGCATGGCAACATGGTGGTTAGCGTAACACTATTACAGAGCCAGCGACCCAGGTTTAATTACGCCACTCCGCCGCCTATGAGGAGTCTGTATGTTCGCCCTGTGACGGCTATGTTCCCTCTGGGTGCTCGTTCGAAAGACATACGGGCCAGTAGGTTTTTTGGCCACATGGATGTAACTCAGTATCACTGGCTCATTGGGCCAGAAGGGCCTGTTACCACACAGTAGCTGTAAAGAAGAAGATTCTGCAGATGCTGGAAATCCAGAGCAGCGCACTCAAAATGCTGGAGGAACCTCATTCTCTTAATCCGCAGTTTAGCTTCCACAATTGCTTTTGATGTGAAATGCTGCTGGTTTTCACTCCTGGGATAGGTACTTCCCTTCCGCGTTAAGTGAACAGAAACTTCACATTTGGTCATTTCAATTATCGTAAGTGAGATGAGAATGAAACTTACGGTTAGAAGGTTAATTCAAGCTAACTGACAAGTTGAAAAAGAGAAGTACGTTGTTATCTGTTTGACAGGTGGGTGGATAATAATGACATTGATCAGGTCTTTGAAAGAGAGAGAGAGAGAGAGAGAGAGAGATAGAGAGGTAGAGATAGAGATAGAGAGAGATGAAGAGATAGATAGAGATTGAGAGAGAGAGTTAGAAAGATAGAGATGGAGTGATAGAGAGAGATAGAGAGATAGAGTGATAGGGAGAGAGAGATAGAGATAGAGATATAGAGAGATAGATAGATAGATAGAGAGAGAGAGAGCAAGGAATATGGCAGTTTCTGAAGAAGAGATCACAATGTTCTGGGGTCAAAGCTTTCCACCTTCCACTCTCCATCAATTTAAGATCATCCACAACTCTGCTGTCCATGTCTTCCTTCCTTGTCCCGGTCTGCTGAGATACCACCTGAGCTCTATTGGTTTCTGGAGCAGTAGTGCATCAAATTAAAAAAATTCATCTTTTACCTTGCTATTTCCCTTCCAATTTAATCTTCTCCACACCTACAGCCCTTCATGGTCTCATCACATCACGGACACCAGTTTCCTCTCCTTGGACGCAGCCTACACTTCCTACAGGCTTGGCAAAGCCGCCAGAAAATTCAGACCCCCTCTGACCCTGGGCATTCTCCTCCTTTCCAATGGGCAGAAAATACCAAAACCTCAAAGCATATACAAGCAGGCTCAAGGACAGTTTCTATCCTTGACTCTTGACCCTGTAATCTACTTCACTATAACCTTGTGTCTTGTTGTTAAACAGTTGACGTCTCAGGCCAAGAAACTTCATCAGGACTAGAAAGGAGGAGGGAAGATGCCAAAGAGAAAAAAGTGGGGGCAGGGGGAGGAGGACTAGCTAGAAGATGATTGGTGAAGGAAAGTAAAAGGCTGGAAGGGAAGTAATCTGATAGGAGAGGAGAGAGAACAATGGGAAAGGGGAAGAAGGAGTAGCACTTGGGGGAGGTGATAGGGAGGTGAGAAGAGGTAAGAGGCCAGAATGGGGAATGGAAGAAGATGGAAGGGGAGAGGAATTTTTTTTTCGGGGAGGAGAAATCGATATTTATGTCACTCAGTTCCAGGCTACCCAGAAGGAATACGAGCTGTTGTTCTTCCACCCATGGAGCGCCATGTCAGAATAGGAATGGGGATAGAAAGTAAAATGTTTAGCCACCAGGAAATCCTGCTTTTGGCAGATGGAGAGGAGATGCATGACAAAGCAATCCCCCAGTTTACGACGGGTATCACCAATGCAAAGGAGGACACATTGGGAGCACCGGATACAATAGATGACCCCAACAAATTTGCAGGTGAAGTGTTGCCTCACCTGGAAGGATTGTTTGGGACCATGAATGGAGATAAGGGAGGAGGTAAGTGGGCAGGTGTAGCATTTTGGTTACTTGCAGGTCTATCCCAGGACGGAGATTAATGGGGAGACAAGGGAATCATGGAGGGAGCGATCCTTGTGGAAGGTGGAGGGAGAACGAGGTAGAGATGTGTTTGGTGGTTGGGATCCTGTTGAAGATGGCAGGAATTATAGAGAATGATGTTGAATGTGGAGGCGCATGGGGTGGTCGGTGGGGGCAAGACAAACTTTATCTCTGATAAGATGGGTTAAGCATGGATGTTTGGGAAATGGAGGAGATGCGAGTGAGGGCAGCATCAATGGTGGAGGAAGGGAAACCCAGTTCACTGAAGAAGGCAGACATCAGAGATGTCCGGCAAAGGAAAGCCTCATCCTGGGAACAGATGCAGCAGAGACAAAGAAACTGAGACAAGGGAATAACATTTCTACAGGAGACAGGATGGGAAGAGGCGTAGCCAAGATGGTCGTGGGAATCAGTAGGTTTATGAAAGATGTTGGTATAGATAATTTGTCTCCCGAGATGGAGACAGAGATTGAGAAAGGGGAAAAAGGTCAGATTTGGACCAAGTAAACTTAAGGGCAGGATGAAAGTTGGAGGAAAAACTGATGAAATTGATGAGCTCAGCATGGGTGCATGTAATAAAAATTGTAATGAATTGCTCAGTATTAATGATATGCAAGGCATGTTTTTCACCATACCTCAGTACTTGTGACAATAATAAACCAATTTACCAAATTTCTAGTTCACCCTCCACAGGTATTTCCATCTCTTAAGGTCCTCTCTTTTATGACACTTTTGAACCTACCTCTTTGACCAAGTTATTCCAAAGCTTGTGTGAAAGAACTTGTTCTACTTCATGATACTAAAGGCACTATATCAATGCAAGGTAACATTGTTGCATGATTATCTAGTGTGATAAGATGGGCTTTTGACCTCACAGTCTACCTTGTTAAGGGCTTGCATCTCGTTACCTACCTACACTGCCCTTTCTCTGTAACCACTGCTTTCGATTGGCCGTTTGTGACAGACACAGGCTAATCTACGCCTGCCGGTTCAAGTCTAGTCCAGTGAGTTTTGTCAGGCAAATCACTAATGGAAGCAGAGTGCGTAACAAAACAGAATTCTTCTGTTTATCCACTTTTCAGGAAGGATTACTGATTGGCATCCAGTACAGGAAGCTTGGCTAATGCTTATTCCTTGCTGGGCTGGAGGCACTAAAGCTAATGGCAGTCTTAACGAGGAAGGTTAACAAACTCAGTACAGATTGGGAACCACACCCTATGTATATCCTCTTTTGTATATAACTGCATAGTGCTTTTTCCATATGACATCTTATCTAATTGCTTTTTATGTTTATCTGCTGTGCTTTGAGACCAGGTGTTTCACTGATACCCAGGCACTGCATTACACATAGTCCACAATAAACAAATGACAATGTCATGCTGTGCAATGAAAAGGTTACTCTTCAATGAATGTTAAAACAATAATGGGTAATGGATGATGGAGGGAAACCATAGTATTTGAATAGGTTTGATTAATTCATTGGAGCTTAAGAGTGGGTATAATGACATTCATGGGTGTCATGGTAGCATAGCGATCAGTGCAGTCACTTGCCATAAATCACCAATCAGGGTTCGATTTCCACCCCTGTTTGTAAGGAGTTTGTACGTTCAGTGGCATGTTAGCACAATCACTTTACCGTGCCGGCGCTCGCCGATGGGGTTCGATTCCCGCTGCTGTCTGTTGGGAGTTTGTACTTTCTCTGTGTGACCACGTGGGTTTCCTCCGGGTGCTCTGGTTTCCTCCCTCATTCCATACAGGTCAGGGTTAATGAGTTGCAAGCGTGATACGTTGGCGCTGGAAGCGTGGGTGATGCTTGTGGGCTGGCCCAGAAACAATCCTCAGACCGTGTTGGTCATTGGCACAAGATACCGCATCTCGCTGTAGATTCAGTTTCAGATTTATTTATTGCACGTGCATCATAACACACAGCGAAATGTGTCACTTGCGTCAACAACCAGCACGACCTAAAGATGAGTAGTGGGCAGCCCGTAAGTGTCATTACAGCTCAGTGTCACCTTGATAAAAATTGTACATGTGGCAGATAAAGGTAATCTCTTTATTTCTCAGTAAGTTGCACTGGAAGTTCATTTGAGTCGGCACAGGGAGAGTCAGTCATTGTGCCAGCACTTACGGGGGACAGATGCCCTTCAGTTTTTTCTTACGCCTCTGATGGGTGCTGGGACCTGAAGAGCAGGAAGAAAAGTCCCGGCGGGTTACCTGAGGCAACGGAACTGATCTCCACAAACTGTTCACCCATGGGAGCCTGAGTGCATCTGATCTTTAAAGCTGCGGTTGATTCAAATTACGAGAAGACCTCAGGGTCGGGACTGCAGGCAAGAAGAGAAGGTAGAGAAAAGGTTGAGTCAATATTGGCACTTGTGTTGGTATTGGCTTATTATTGTCACATGTACCAGGCTTGTCTTGTACACTGTTATACAGTGCCTTGAGCTGGAATATGGGAAACCAATTGCAATGCAGAATGAAGTTTAAAATGGTGTAGTGCAAGTAACTGATACAATGCAAGACCATACCAGAGTAGACTATGAGGCCACGACTTCATTTTATCGTACAAGGTAACGTCACAAGAGATTTTGCGGGTGCTGGAGATCCATCGAAACACAAGCAACATGCTGCAGGAACTCAGCAGGTCAGGCAGCATTTATGGAAATGAATAAACAGTTAGTACTTCAGACTGGAAGGGAAAGGGAAAGAAGCCAGAATAAGAAGGTGAAGGAGTGCTCAGGAAGGGTAATCCACTCTCCTGGCCTGTCAGATTCTGTCTTCTTCAGCCCTTTACTTTTTCCACCTATCACCACCCAGCTTCTCTCCCTCTCCCCCACCCACATTCCCCGTCGCCTGGTCTCACCTATCACCATCCAGCTTCTCTCCCTCTCCCCCACCCACATTCCCCGTCGCCTGGTCTCACCTATCACCACCCAGCTTCTCTCCCTCTCCCCCACCCACATTCCCCATCGCCTGGTCTCACCTATCACCATCCAGCTTCTCTCCCTCTCCCCACCCACATTCCCTGTCGCCTGGTCTCACCTATCACCACCCAGCTTCTCTCCCTCTCCCCCACCCACATTCCCCGTCGCCTGGTCTCACCTATCACCATCCAGCTTCTCTCCCTCTCCCCCACCCACATTCCCCATCGCCTGGTCTCACCTGTCACTACCAGCTTGTACTCCTTCCCTTCCTTCCACCTTCTTATTCTGGCTTCTGCCTCTTCCTTTCTAGTCCTGACGAAGGGTCTTAGCCCGAAACGTCGACTGTTTATTCCTCTCCATAGATTCTGCATTTGAATTCTTACATGGCTTAAGCTCATATTCCCTTATCCCTTCTTAGTAAAATTGGAAGAGATCATCCGTTCATTCATGATCCACGTCTACGGTAAATACACAAACATCCTTAAACCTCTCCCTGTAGTTGACAAACTGTCTTAGAATTTCTTGTGGAAGCTTAGCAGGAGTATAATTGTTGTTTCTAGATCACTATCACCAATGGGGACATTAGTTCAGATATCGGCTTATGAACATCCTCCACAAAGTTGGCGTGGCATCAAATGGTTCTATTAAAACAGCCCAGTACCTTGATAACTTTGACTACGGTATCTTGATATTGATCATGAATTTCCTTTGATCGGTACACATTAGCCTTTTCATCCCTCAATCTCTTGTGGGCCTGTCAGCTGGCACAACTTCAAAGCTATTTTTCTGGCTGGATTTGTGACAATTACATTAGTCATTTTCGTTTTGCTAGCCCTTGGGGTTGCGCTCATGAAAGCGATCCGTGTAGCCCTCACAGTTTCGTAGTGGTTGGCAAAACATTATTACAGCATCTGCAGTGAGACTGGGGTTCGAGTCCCGCCACTGCCTGCAAGGAATTTGTATATTCTCCCCGTAACTATTTGTGTTTCCTCCCACATTCCTACGATGCACGGTTAGAGTTAGTGAGCTTTGGGCATACTATGCTGGCATCGGAAGTGCGGCCACACTTGTGGTCTGCCCGGCCCAATCCTCATTAACTTGATTTGCTGCAAACCTGCATTTCACTACATGCTTCAACGTACACGTGACAAATTAAGCTGATCTAATTTTTACACTTTGATGTTTGCCCGTTTAGTGCACTCTACCTTCTTTGGAAACTAAGTGCAAAATAAATTGTTGTATAGATTTTCATTGTAGTATTGAACTGTCAGAGATATAGGCTGTCAAGTGGGAGACCTTACTTTGTTTCTAAAACTTTCAGTGTGGATCTTTGGGCTCCTGTATCTCCTTCCTAATGGTAGTACTGAGATGAGGGCATGTCCTGGATGGTGAGAGTCTTTAATGATTCTGCCGCCTTCTTGAAGCACCGCCCCTTGAAGATAACATTTAAATCTTTCATATAGTTATATTTTTCAGCATATTTAGATTTGACTCATTCTGAAGTGTCGCTATCATGATTAGAAATGAATGTGGGTATTATTTCTGCGACTTTGGCAGTAATACCTTCTGAAAATGAGCTCTGGGCATCTTTTGGGAATCAGGAATTACATACGGAACAGCTCTCATGTGTGGAGTAATAGAACTTTGTTCCAGACGGAAAAGGGAACCTGACAAGAAATACAACTTCCTCTTCCTTAGAGAAAGACAATATGGACATAAATCCTGTTGTGAATATTGGGTCATGCCATTGGGCAACTAAATTAGAATCAGAATCAGAATTGGGTTTAATGTCACCAGGATATGTTGGGAAATTTGATGCCCTTGCAACAGCAGTACAATGTAATACATAATAATAGAGAAAAAACTGTGAATCACACTAAGTATATATATATATATTAAATAGTTAAATTAAATAAATAGTGCAAAAATAGAAATAAAAGAAGTTGTGAGGTGGTGTTCATGAGTTCAATGTTCATTCAGCTGAGGTAGAGGGGAAGAAGCTGTTCCTGAATCCCCCAGCTGCGGATATCGTGAAGTTTGCAAGGTTTCAGCCACACTGTGAAATATTGTAATAACTCTGGGTAACAGATCCTGGGGTCACTTTAAAGATTAACATTGATAGTGGGTGGAAATTCTCTTCATGGCAAGCATACAGCCTTGAATGCCATAGGCAGCAGTTTCCTCCCGGTTATAAAGGCAGGCTGCTGTTACAATTTTATTTCCAAGTTTGCATGGCGGGTTCTCAGAACTGCTCTACAAGCAGAATAGGTCACCCTGATGTGTTTCACCCACGGGGTGAGGATAAGCGGCGAACAGGCAGAGAATGGGAACCGAGACAGCGATGGAAATGGTGAGTGAGGATGTAAATTAGATTGCCACCAACTCTGTAATTTGGGAGGCTGAAATGTGAGTCAGCTATCACTGAATCATACCATGCCGAAAAAGGATGTTCAACCAATCAAAGTTCAAAGTCAATTTATTAACTAAGTATGTATATGTCACCATATACTGCATGGGATCTTTTTTTTTGCAGGTATTCACTGTAGAGCAAAGAGATACAATAGAATCCACAAAAAAACTACACACGAAGACCGACAAACAACCAATGTGTAAAAGGAGGCAAACTACACAAATAAATAAATAGGTCGGTAGATAGATAAATAAATAAATAATTCTGAGATCATGAGTTGTAGAGTTCTTGAAAGTGAGTCCGTAGCTTGTGGAATCAGTTCAGAGTTCAGGTGAGTGGTTATCTACGCCTGGTGGTTGTAGGGTAATAACTGTTTCTGAATCTGGTGCTGTCGGATTTAAGGCTCCTGTACCTCCTGCCAGATGATGGAAGAGAGCGTGGCCTGGATAGAAACATAGAAACATAGAAAATAGGTGCAGAAGTAGGCCATTCGGCCCTTTGAGCCTGCACCGCCATTCAGTATAATCATGGCTGATCATCCAACTCAGAACCCTGTACCAGCCTTCCCTCCATACCCCCTGATCCCTTTAGCCGCAAGGGCCATATCTAACTCCCTCTTAAATATAGACAATGAACTGGCCTCAACTGTTTCCTGTGGCAGAGAATTCCACAGATTCACCACTCTCTGTGTGAAGAAGTTTTTCCTAATCTCGATCCTAAAAGGCTTCCCCTTTATCCTCAAACTGTGGCCCCTCGTTCTGGACTTCCCCAACATCGGGAACAATCTTCCTGCATCTGGCCTGTCCAATCCCTTTAGGATTTTATACGTTTCAATCAGATCCCCCCTCAATCTTCTAAATTCCAACGAGTATAAGCCTAGTCGATCCAGTCTTTCATCATATGAAAGTCCTGCCATCCCGGGAATCAATCTGGTGAACCTTCTTTGTACTCCCTCTATGGCAAGGATGTCTTTCCTCAGATTAGGGGACCAAAACTGCACACAATACTCCAGGTGTGGTCTCACCAAGGCCTTGTACAACTGCAGTAGTACCTCCCTGCTCCTGTACTCAAATCCTCTCGCTATAAATGCCAGCATACCATTTGGTGGGCATCTTTGATGATGACAACACTCCTTGTGGATGAGCTCAATGGTGGGGAGGGCACCATTTTTTGAACATCTCTTCCATTCTTACCAAGCCATGACACAACCAGTCAGGATACTTGCTCGTGGAAGCTCCTTGAAAGAACCATCCAACTACTTTCTTACCCTTCTCTTTCCTCATAAACTCGTTTATTATCCCAACTTACACAATCTATCCAATGCCTTTTGCAGGTTTCTTCTGAAGCAGGGAAGAAGCTATCAGCACAGTCAAGCAACCAGAGGAAATGCTGACTCCTAGCTCTGGTTCTGTTGTGATGAAATAATCCATAGGGATGGCGTGGAAAACAAGATTTTTCAATTATCTTGATATATATGACAATAATAAACCAATAATAAACCAGTTTGACCACTTTTTTTTAAGATGGCGCTGAGCTTTAGTCACCATCAGGGTTGCGGCTCAGATTTAGTTAGTTTTTGTTTGGTTTCAGATTTGTAGGGATGGGTTTGGGAACAGCGAAGGGAGTTAGGGGTCAGGTTAGGGCTTAGGGACAGGGATGTGGAAGAATTGAAGCACAGGTTGGAGTCTGAGTCTAAGACAAAGCCTCCGTTCCACATCTGAAGGCTAATGGCAATGACTAACTGGAGTTTTTGCGGTCCTGTCATAAGACCATGATATATACGAGCAGAATTAGGTCATTTGGCTCATCGAGTCTACCTTGCCATTTCATCATGGCTGACCCATTTTTCCTCTCAGCCCCAATCTCCTGCCTTCCCCCACATATCCCCTCATACCCTGACCAATCAGTAATCTATCAACCTCTACCTTAAATATACATTTAGATTTAGTCTCCACAGCTGCCTGTGGCAAAGAATTCCAGAGTTTCACTACTCTCTGGCTAAAGAAATCCCTACTCATTTCTGTTCTAAAAGAACACCCATCTATTCTGAGGCTGTCCTCTGGTCTTAGACACTCCTACCACAGGAAACATCCTCCCACATCCGCTCTATCAAGGTCTTTCACCATTCAATAGGTTTCAATGAGGTCACCCATCATTCTTCTAAATTACAGTGAATACAGGCCAGAGCCATCAAACACTCTTCATATGACAAACTGTTTAATCCTGGAATCATTTTCATGAACCCTCTCCAGTTTCAACACATCCATTCTATGACAGTGGGCCCAAAACTGCTCACGACTCCAAGTGAGGCCTCACCAGTGCTTTATAAAGTCTCACCATTACATCCTTGCTTTTATATTCTAGTCCTCTTAAAAGAATGTTAACATCACATTTGCCTTTCTCACCACAGACAACCTGCAAATTAACCTTCAGGGAATCCTACGCAAGGACTCCCAAATCCCTTTGGGCCTCAGAATTTTGTATTTTCTTTCATTTAGAAAATAGACAACCCTTTGATTTCTTCTACAGAAGTACATGACCAAACACTCTCCAACACTCTATTCCATCTGCCATTTCTTTGCCCATTCTCCTAATTTGTCTAATCCTTCTGTAGCCTCTCTACTTCCTCAAAACTACCTGCCCCTCCACCTATCTTCGTGCTGTTTGCAAACTTTGCAATAAAGCCTTCCATTCCAACATCCAAATCATTAACATATAATGTAAAGAGAATTGGTCCCAATACAGACTACTGTGGAACATTACTAGTCGCTGGCAACCAAACAAGAAAGGCTCCATTTATTCCCACTCTTTCTCTCCTGCCAGTCAGCCACTGATTTACCCATGCTGGAATCTTTCCTGTAATACAATGGGCTCGTAGCTTGTTAAACAGTCTCAGGTGTGGCGCCTTGTCAAAGGCCTTTTGAAAATCCAAATACACAACATCAGCCGAATCTCCTTTGACTATCCTGCTTGTTATTTCTTCAAAGAATTCCAACAGATTAGTTAGGCAAGATTTTCCCTTGAGGTAACTATGCTGACTATGGCCTATTTTATCATGTGCCTCCACATATCCCGAAACCACATCCTTTACAATCGACTCCAACATCTTCCCAAACAGAGATCAGACTAACTGACCCATAATTTCCTTTCTTCTGCCTCTCTCCCTTCTTGAAAAGTGGAGTGACATTTTCAAATTTTCAGTCTTCAGGAACCATTCCAGAATCTAGTGATTCTTGAAAGATTAGATTCGATTCAGCTTTATTGTCATTGTGCTGAGTACAGATACAAAGCCAATGAAATGCAATAAGCATCTAACCAGAAATGCAAAGAATAGTGTTATTTACAAAATAACTGTGAATAAAAAGTAAGCGCTACAGTACACAAATATAAAAGTACTGAGACAGAAAATGTGGGTGCAATACTCCTTAGCGCTGTGATGTGAGGTTCAGCAGGGTCACAGCCTCAGGGAAGAAGCTCTTCCTGTGCCTGCTGGTGCGGGAGCAGAGGCTCCTGTAGTGCCTACCAGATGGGAGGAGAGTAAAAAGTCCATGGTTAGGGTGAGATGATAATCCCTGATAATGCTTTTCGCCCTGCCCAGGTGGTGTTTATTGTAGATGTTCTCAATGGTGGGCAATTAGGTGCCAATGATCCGCTGGGCAGTTTTCACCACACGCTGGAGTGCTTTGTGGTCCGATATGGGACAATTGCCATACCACACTGAGATGCAGTTGGTGAGTATGCTCTCAATGGTACAATGGTAAAAGTCCGTCAGTATCCTGGGACAGAGGTGAGCTTTCTTGATGCTCCACAGGAAATAAATGCACTGTTGCGCCTTTTTGATCAGGATGGAGGAGTTCAGGGACCAGGTGAGATCCTCGGAAATGTGGACACCATGGAATTTGAAGCTTGTTACATGCTCCTCTACAGCTCCGTTGATGTAGATGGGGACGTGAATGTGGCTCCTAGCATGCCTGAAGTCTACAATGATCTCCTTGATCTTCTGGGTGTTAAGGGCCAGGTTGTTGTCAGCACACCACACGGCCAGGTGCTGGACCTCATCCCTGTAGGCTTGCTCGTCATCCCCTCTGATCAGGCCAACCACCGTGGTGTCTGCGAACTTGATTATGGAGTTAGAACCATGTACAGGAATACAGTCATAGGTGAAAAGGGAGTATTACTAATGCTTCCACAATCTCTTCAGCCAACTCTTTCAAAACCCTGTGGTGTCATCAACAAGTCCAGTGTTCAAAGCCTAGAGTCTGGGTCCTTATCAAGAGTCCTCACTTGTTATCATCGGTGAGTTCTGAGGTGATACTGAAGGTCGAAGCCCGAAGGTTGATCAGAGGTCTGGATCAAAGCCTGAATGTCAATCGGAAGTCCAGTTGAGATCCAATGGCTGGAGGCTGAAGACTGCGAATCTCTGCAAGTCTGCTGAGGAAGTTGGGGCCCAATGTCTGCACATCTACATGTCCACTGAAACCTGGAGGCTGAAGACGGCCCATCCTGGGATTAGAGGACTGTGTTTGCATGTGGGTGGGTGGGAGGAACAGGTCTCGTTTCACTGTTGTTGCTTCGTTGCTTAATATGTTCAGTCCCACTAAGCAACGTGGGCAGGCTATGTTGGCGCCAGAATGCCTGGTGACACTTATGGGCTGCCCGGGAAACACCCTTGACTGCGTTGGTTGTTAAGGCCAATGACACACTTACCTGTATGTTTCATTGTACATGTGATAAATAAATCTAAATCTGAATCTGTAAATTGTTCCTAGTGGGTAGGCGATGGTAGAATTTAAGGGGAGTTGACAGGAATGTGTTGAGAATTGAACAGGATTAGTGTAGGATTAATATAAATGACAGCCTGATTCCTGCATTCATTTATTGTTTTTCCCTTGTACTAACATAGCATTCCAATGTGATGAAATGATTTCTATGGAAGGATGCAAAACAAAGTTTTTCAATGTAGGCATAAACTCTTCTCGGGCTTCCAGCTGGCTACAGCTATCGATTTTAACCAATGTTTCAATGCCGAACTCCGCCTTCTTCATCAGGGAGGGCAGCGTGCATCATCGAAACATCGGCTGGAATTGGTACCTGTACCTGGCTGGAAGCTCAAGAAGGGTTTACTTGTCACATGCGCTGGAAACGCACTAAATCCTATTTCAATGTACGCACAGTGGCCACTTTATTAGGTAGAGCTGTATACTTGTTCTTTAATGGGAATATCTAAAAAGCCAATTATGTGGCAGCAACTCAATGCAGAAAAGCATGCAGACATGGCCAAAAGGTTCAGTCATTGTTCAGACAAAACATCAGAATGGGGAAGAGATGTCATCTAAGTAACTTTCATGGTGGAATGATTGTAGGTGCCAGACAGGGTGGTTAAAGTATTTCAGGAACTGTTGACCTCCTGGGAGATTTTCATGCAGAACAGTTTCTAAAGTTTACAGAGAATGGTACGAAAAACAAAAAGCATCCAGTGAGCAGCAGGCCTGTGGGTGAAAATGCATGTTGATGAGAGAAGTCGGAGGAGGATGACCGGACTGGTTCAAGCTGACAGGAACTCAGACAACCAGGCGTTACGACGGTGGTGTGCAGAAGAGCACCTCTGAATGCACAACATGTCGAACCTAGAAGCAGATGGGCTACAGCAGCAGAAGATCACAGACAGGAGGTACCTAATAAAGTGGCCACTGACTGTGTATGCCTTCCTTTCACCCTATATCCATTTTATGATTCCAAAGAAGAAGGATTCTATTTGATGCCAAGACACAAAATCTGAATCACAATTATAAACCAACTTAATCCTTAGAGTGTAGCTGGTGATAGAATCTGAGAGGAATTGACAGGAATGTGTGGAGAATTAAACAGGATTAGTGTAGCATTGATGTAAATAAGTGCATAATGGTCTGCACCAAAAGGCTGTTTCAATGAATGACTCCAAATCCCCAGGATTTGGATATCAGATTACATTGAGAATATTGGCACATCAATGACTATAGATCATTCTGACTCCCTGAGATTAAAGCCTTTGTGATAGGTTCAAATAAAGTTTGACAGCTCTTGGCTGCAGTTTGCATTCACTCAAAACAGGAGGAATGCTGGGTGAAAACACACAGGATAAATAATTCATGGAGTAAGAATCTTAGTAATTATGTATGACAACTAGACAGCAACAGAGGACTGGAGAATTTTCAAAGTGCAATAAGTTACTGAGTCCAGCCTGAGGCATGTTCATTGAGGCCCTCCGTTGGTTGCGTTGCGTTCTAGCTGTCTACGTGATATGCAAGCCAGGGCAGTACGATAAGGAGAACGAGCCGCTGCCTATATAGCAACCTCCCCCTCGCCACGCAGCGAATGAATCCAAAGGAACAGCAGAGACCAATACAGTTTGGCACCAGTGGCACCGCAGGAGTTGCCAGTCAGTGTTGAACTCAATATTGGACTGCCTTAGGGACTCCAGCTTCGGGGTTTTCCCTCTGGGTTTACTCCCGAAGCCTTCCCCATGAGTGGGTATTGCCACAAGGCAGCAGAGGTTTGAGATCAAAGTTTTCCCTCTCCTCGCTGAATTGCCAACCAAGGCTGACGAGCCCCATCTGTCCGAAGCGACTGGTTTTAGGGTACCAGTAACCCGTCTTTGCCCCTTCTCCTGCCCATAGAAATGGGTCCCCCGGGCTGAGTAGCTTAGTCACATGTGAAGGCTCGGAGCCGGACTTGGCTGTCAGAGGCTATTTGAGACGGATGCCATTGGGAGCATTTAGTAGGTAGTGGAAACCCCCAGCTACAACAACTGTAAGGAACTAGAGAGACATGTTTAATGGTTGCCAAAATGAGCAAGGTCAGAGAACCTAAGTGGGAATCTAGCACATGAAAGCTTCCGCTCTGTCAGTGTAACCCTCTCCTTCCCAGGCATCTTCTTTTTATTCTGGGAGAATTGTTAGATAGGAGCCAGACCTGGGGCTTGCCCTTGATGTGAGATGCGTAATGAGACGCCCTGCTTGTGGAGCAGCAACTAGGAAACAGGCAGCAAAATGATACCGAACAAACTATATTCAAAGTTTGAAGTTCAAAAGTCATGGGCACAGAAACAGGCCCTCCGATAAATCTAGTCCATACTGAACTATTAATCTGTCTAGTTCCATCGACCTGCATCAGGACCACAAGCCTTCATAACTCTCCCATCCATGTATCTATCCAAGTTTCTCAAATGTCGAAATTGAACCTGAATCCACCACCACTGGCTGCTCGTTCCACACTCTCACCACCCTCTGAATGAAGAAGTTCCCCTCATGTTCCCTTTAAACATTTCACCTTCCACCCTTAACCCATGACCTCTAATTCTAGTCTCACCCAACCTCAGTGGAAAAAGTGTGCTTCTATTTACCCTATCTATACCCCTCATAATGTTTAACCTGTGTCAAATCTCCCCTCATTCTCCAACGCTCTAGGGAATAAAGTTCTAACCTATTCAAGGTTTACCTGTAACTCAGGCCCTCAAGTCCTGGCAACATCCTTGTCAATTCTCTCTGCACTCTTTCAATCTTATTGACATTTTTCCTGTAGGCAGGTGACCGGAACTGCACACAATACTCTAAATTTGGCCTTGCCAACATCTTGTACAACTTCAACGTAACATCCCAATTCCTATAATAGGTACATTGATTTACAAAGGCCAGTGTGCTAAAAGCTTTCTTTATGACCCTCTCTACCCGTGATGCCACGTTCAAGTAATTATGGATCAGTTTTCTCAGATCCCTCTGCTCTGCTCCACTCCTCAGTACTCTACTGCTCATCGTGTAAGTCCTACCCTGGTTTGTCCTCCCAAATTTCAACACCTCACCGTTGTAATTAAATTCCACCTGCCAGTTTTCCAGCTGGTCCACATCCTGCTTCAAGCTCTGATAGCCTTCCTCACTATCCACTAATTTGCTGATCCAGTTTACTACGTTATCATCCAGATCGTTGATACAGATGACAAACACCAAGATGCCAGCAGCTCACTACTTGTCATTGTCTCCTGTCAGAGAGTCAACCGTTTATTGCCACTTTCTGGCTTCTTCCGCTAAACCAAAATCTAATCCAAATTATTACCTCATTCTCAACGCCAAGTGACTAACCCTTCTTGACCAAACTCCCATGCAGAACCTTGTCAAAGGCCTTCCGAAAATTGATGTAGACTACATCCTCTTTCTTGACTTCATCAATTTTACTGGTAACTTACTGGAAGTTGCTTTTCTGGTAACTTCCTTGAAACACTCTATAAGATTAGTTAGACACAAACTACCATGAACAAAGCCATGTTGACTATGCCTAATCAGGCCCCGTCTATACAAATACTTACATATTTGGTTCCTTACAATATCTTCCAATAACTTACCCATTACTAATGGCAACCTGACCGGTTCAGTTCAAAGTAAATTATTATCAAAGCACACACACCCAGTGGCCACTTTATTTGGTACCTTCTGTCCCTGTTGAAGCAGTCACAGAGTGTATGTTCATGGTCATCTGCTGCTGTTGCCCTCCACTTCAAGCTTCGAGATGTTGTATGTTCAGAGATGCTCTTCTGCACACCACTGCTGTAAACATGTGGTTATTTGAGTTACTGTCACCTTCCTGTCAGCTTGAACCAGTCTGGCCATTCTCCTCTGACCTCTCTCATTAACAAGGCGTTTTCACCCACAGAACTGCCTGGTGCTTCCCCCCGTTCCTTTCCAGTCCTGAAGAAGAGTCTCGGTCCAAAACGTTAACCATTTATTCATTTCCATATATGCTGCTTGATCTGCTGAGTTGCCTCAGCACTTTGTGTGTATTTTACTCACTGGATGTTTTTTGTTGCTCACGCCATTCTCTAGAGATTGTCGTGTGTGAAAATCCCAGGACACCAGCAGTTTCTGAGAAGCTCAAACCACCACGTCTAGGACCAACGATCATTCCATGATCAAAATCACTTAGATCATATTTCTTCCCCATTCTCATTTTTGCTTTAACTTTCTGACAGGCATTTACAGCAGAATAGAGAAATACAATAGAACGAATGAAAAACTACACACAATAACTGACAAAGAACCAATGTACAAAAGAAGACAAGCTTCACAACTATGAATGAATGAATGAATAAATAAATAAATATTGAGAACATGAGTTGTAGAGTCTTTGAAAGTGAGTCTGTAGCTTGTGGAATCAGTTCAGAGTTGAGGTGAGTGAAGTTATCCACCCTGGTTGAATGGTGATAACTGTTCCCAAGCAGTTTGAATTAAAGTTTGAAGACAGAATGTTAAAGCAAAAAAGAAATGACATTTTGAAAGTAGTTATAAGAACAGAAAATGTAGAGAGAGTCAACAAGTCAGGTAGCATATGGAGAGAATGAAACAGAGTTAACATTTCAGGTCAGTGATTTTTCTTCAGAAACTCAAGAGATTGTGCAGATGCTAGAAATCTAGAGCAACACACATAAAATGTTTAGGGAACTCAGTTGGTCAGGCAGCATCTGTGGGGAGGAATAAACAGTCAATGTTTTGGGCTGAGACCCTGATGATCAGTCTTGATCAAAGTGTCAGCTGTTTATTCCTCTCCATTGATGCTGCCTGATCTGCTATGTACCTCCAGAATTTTGTGTATAGTTCATCTGAATACATCATTCAGCAGCTCTGATGAAAAATCAGCAACTGGTAATGTTTCTGTCTTCACAGATGCTGCCCGATTCACTGAGTGTTTTCATGAATTTCTGATTATAGTTCAGTTTTTCAACTTTTACCTTTTGGTTGCATTTTGATTTCATTGTATTCAAGATGAGCTTTATTTGTCACATATACTTCGAATCATTCAGTGAAATGGCCGTTTGCATCTCTGACCAACACAGTCTGAGGCTTGCACAGCCTGTTTCTGGCGCCAACATAGCATGTCCACAATTTACTAACTCCAACTTGTCTTTGGAGTGGTGGAGGAAACTGGAGCACCCGGCAACGGTCGTGGGGTGAAAGTACAAACTCGTTACAAACAGCAGCGGGAATTGAGCCCCGATTGCGATCGCCAGCGCTGTGAATTGTTACGCTACTGCGCTGCAGTATGTGTCACCTTCAGGCCAACTGCAAATTATTTACATATTGAGACGTAGCGTGGAATAGACCCCTCCGGCCCTTCGAGCGGTGCTGCCCAGCAATCCCTCGATTTAACCCTAGCCTAATCATGGGACAATTTACAATGACCAATTAACCTGCCCACCAGTACTTTTTTGGACTGTTTGAGGAAACAGGAGCACCCAGAGGAAACCCACGCGGTCACAGGGAGAACGTACAAACTCCTTACAGGCAGCGGCGGGAAGTATGAAGAGATAAGTATAACTTAGACTTTACCAGCATGTTGGGAAATTTTCAACCAATCAGATCCACAAATTGAGCATTTAACATTTTATTTTGCTTGCTTTTGAAATTACCCTTCTGGTTCTCACATGCTGAGGACATGAGAGAAAGTATCATGTAACTGCAATTGTTCTTGTTACAAATTGCTTGCATACGTCTGGTAATCACCCTGCTGTGCCAAGCATTTATCAATAACTGACAGCTCCTAGCTATCAGCTGTCACACACTGATACCTCTTTAGGCTACAGGCTGGGAAGTCAGGTGACTGCGAGGAACAACGCATTCCAGTTGAGTTCAATTAAATAGGAAGAAAGATCTGGCAGAACTGCCCTCGAAACGACCCAATCACACGCAGATAAATTAACTTAATGAGTCGGCAATGCACACAAAGCTGCTTAATGTGGATAAGGCAACGGACAAGCACCCCCTGGAGAATAATCAGCTTCCCCTGACCACCCGAGTGATCCATGCCTTTTGTTTGGGCTTTGAAAGCAGTCTGCTTTCGGTTTTGTGAGAACACAAAACTGAAGGAGCCGCAGAGGGGCCACTCTGCCCCTCAAACCTACCCCCTCCATTCAACATGTGGCTAATCTTCTGTATCACTTCCACATTGCTCTCAGCTCCCGGATCATTCAAATATTTCATCTGCTCCCTCTTTCACAAGTCCTGGTTATGCGATCACTGACACCAGGCAGACAAGCTCTGAAGAATGTTGGTAATGTCTGGGGTCACCCGTCCTGTAAAGAGACTTGCCCAGAAGAAGGCAGTGGCAAACCACTTCTGTAGAAAAACTTGACAAGAGCAATCATGGTCAGGGATAGACCGTGATCGACAATGTCATACAACATGGTACATAACGGATGAACTAACTCCCTCTTTAAGTTCCCACATTGCTCTACCCTCCACACTCTCCTCTAAGTTTGTTGACAACCAGAACTTTGTATTTTATTTTTATTTTAAATAAAAATAGAAAGCAAAATACATTTCAATTATTTTTCAGTAATAGGCTAATCACCAATCTTTATATCTTCTAGTTAACGTACGAGAAGCATTTGAAGGCTCTGGGCCTGCTAGAGTTCAGAAGAATGAGGGTGAATCTCATTGAAAGTTATTGAATGTTGAATGGCTGAGGTGGAATGGACATGGAGAGGATGACTCCTATAGTGGGGGAGTCTGGAATGAGGCAGCACAGTGTCAGGCAGAATTTCTTTAGCCAGAGGATGAATCTGTGGAATTTATTACCACAGACAGCTGTAGAGGCTAAGTCATTGTGTATATTTAAAGCAGAGATTCATAGTTTCTTGATTAGTAAAGTTGTCAAAGGTTATGGCGAGAAGGCAGGAGAATAGGATTGAAAGGAATAATAAATCAGTCATGATCGAGTGGCAGAGCAGACTCAGTGAGCTGAAGGACCTAATTCTGTTCCTAGGTCTTAAGGTCCAGTGGTCTTCAAAGTTAGCAACTCACCTCACCCAAGTATATCTTTGTGGAGACGCAGGAGAGACTGCAGTTCCTACGAATCCGGAGCAACACACACACAAAGTGCTGGAGGAACTCAACAGGTCAGGCAGCACCTGTGGAGGGAAATGAATAGTCTACGTTTCATCCAAGACCCTTTCCTCAGGGCTGGCAACGAAACGGGCAGAAGCCAGAATACAAGGATGTGGAGGACAGCCGGCAAGTGAGGTGGGGGGGGGTCCGTGGGGAGCAGGCAGGTGAGGGAGAGGGGTCAGTGGGAATGATGTGAGAAGCTGTAATGTGATAGGTGGAAGAGACAAAGATTCTGAGCAAGATGGAATCTGATAGGAGGGGCTTGGAGGAGCTGCACTAGATTGCAGAGATACAGAGGGGTTTGATTACAGCCGGACTTGTAAACATAGAAAAGAACTTCAAATCAAAATGCTTCAGATTGGTTGGTTCAGAGACAATAAGTGAACAGGACTTTGTCTGGGTTAGGACGTAGCCAGCAGACTTTTAGATGTCATTATGTTTAATTGAGGGAAGATGACGTAATGGAAAACAGGCACAGCTGTAGTTTCAACAGCAGATGAACTGAGGCCAGAGGAGAGCTGTGCACGATAGAAGCAAATGTTTCTTAATGATGATCGAGATGTATGGTCTGCAGCTTATCTTGCAGTCAAGTACGACCCTCAGGCTTGTGGCCGGGGACAGGGGTGGAAATGATAGCTGTGTCTGTGGCAGGAACTGAAACACTTCAATTTTACCAGTATTTGATTTGTGAAATTTTTCGACATCAGATCAGTTCAAGTTCAAATTCGAGTTTATTGCCATTCAATCATACACGTGCATACAGTTAAACAAAGCACTGTTCCTCTGGGGCCAAGGTGCAAAACACAGTACTTGCAGTATTGTGCAAATGTCTGAGGTACACATATATAGCTAGGGTGCCTAAGACTTTTGCGCAGTGCTGTAGTGATTTAATGTATTGCATTGTACAAATTTCATGACATATGTGAGTGATGATAAGCCTGATTCTGATTATGGGTCTGTATTGTGGACTGAGGGTGGGAAGGAGGCAGGGAGAGGGGAGGGAGCAGGAAGCACAAGAGAGACATTCTGCAATGATCAATTGTTTGGAATCAAATGACCTTGCCTTATGTCTCAAAACTGGGCGTGTCTGCACCCACGCCACCCCCACCCCCTGCCACTCCTTCTCAACCACCTGTCCCACAACCCTCCTGTGGTACTCCACCCTCACCACTCCCAACCTCCTTTGCTCCCGCCAGATTTACAACCTCGCTCTCCGCCTCAACCTGACGTATACAGTACTGCGTAAAGATCTCATCCACTCTAGCTATCTACACGTGCCCATGACCTTTGCACAGTGCTGTATAGTTACAATCCAACACACACTGGCACAAAATAATATTACCACAAGTCATTGAGTTCAAAGTTCAAAGTAAATTTATTATCAAATTACGTATATGTCACCATATACTACCCCGAGATTCTTTTTTTTTTGTGGACAATCACAGTAGATACAAAGAAACACAATAGAATCAATAAAAAACCACACACAATGAAGACAAACAAGCAACCAATGTGTAAAAGACCACAAACTGCGCAAATACAAAAAGAATGGAAAACATCGAAATAATAACGATAAATAAATAAGCAATAAATATTAAGAACATGAGATATAGAGTCATCAAGAGTGAGTCCATAGGTTGTGGAATCAGTTCAGTGTTGGTGTGAGTGGAGTTATCCCCTCTGGTTCAGGAGCCTGATGGTTGTGGGGTAATAACTCTTCCTGATCCTGGTGGTGTGAGGTCCTGAGGCTCCTGTACCTCCTTCCTGATGGCGGTAGTGAGAAGAGAGTATGCGCTGGATGGTGGGGTCCTTGATTATGGATGCTGCTTTCCGGCGACAGTGGTCCTTATAGATGTGCCTGTCAGTATTTTGTACTATTAATGTTCAACAAGGTCTTGCAATCGTAAGAAAAATGTGAAAGACAAAACAAACATTTCAACTATTTGTTGGACCCAGAGAAACCATTGCAACTAAACTCCCCACCATCTTACTAGATAGTATCAACAGATATTGCCATAGAACCGGAATAGTAAATTTAAAAACAGTCTCCATATGATAATTGGTATAAATTATTGCTTTTCAACAGGGAAGTAATCATGAATAACTTAGGTCATATGAATTGTTTTAATGTTATGATTAACTTTTGACTGATTTGCAGTGAAGCCTTCATTCACCCGGTTCAATTCACCCATCGTCTCAACCATCCGCATTCTTTTCCTAAGATAAAGCTGGTGTCAGATATACAGTGTTCCGCCTGTCCAAGATAAATATCCCAGAGGCCTCACTTCTATGTTGTTTGCATTGTGTTTGCTTTCTCTCCGGTGCTGAAAACTTCCCTGCACCGAAGATTAGCATTTTCTCAGCAATCTGCCAACTAAGCAAAAGGTTACATTAAGGCACTGCCCTAGAGGATAAAAGACTCAAGAGATTGTAGGTGCTGGAACCTGGGACACAGAACAAACTGCTGCTGGAGGAACTTAACAGGTCGAGCAGCATCTGTGAGGCTGAGGAGTGGTTGACACTTTGAGTCAGGACCCTGCCTCAGGACAAACTGTAGGTGGAGGATAGCCAGGATAAAGCGGTGAGAAGGAGGGGTGAGATGGGGACTAGTCCCGGAAAGATGGGAAAAGGTGAGGTTTTAGATGATGGACAGGTGGATTCAGAATGGGGTGGTGGGCCTGGAGTTTAAAGAAAGAGGTTGGCGGGTGGTTGGTAAGGGGGAGCATGATGGTGGGGGGGGGGATAGGGAAATGGCAGAAGGAGCCAAGTGGGGAGTATGGTGGGGGGAAAGGAGAGAGAGGCTAGAAGGTGGCAAGTGGAACCATACAGTATAAGGGAGGGACGATGAGCAGATGAAACCAGATGTTCCAGGAGATAGGAAGGGAAATGTAGGTGGGTGCTGTGTGGATGTTAGTCTGAGGGAACCTGCGGTGGAATGGTGATGAATATAAGAAGTGGAGTGTGGGTAGGAGATGGTTCTGGAATGGAAAGGTTGAACAGAGGGAGAGAAAACTAAGTAGATTATTAGGAGTGATAGCAGATCACGGGGTGTGTGGGTTACCTGAAAATGGAAAATTCAATGTTCATACTACTGGGCTGTAGGATACCCAAGCAGATTCAAAGTGCATTATCAAAGTATATATGCAGTATGCATCCCCGAAATTCACCTTCACCACAGACAGTCACAAAGCAAAGCAGAACCACAGAACCAACCTGTTCAAAGAAAACCATCAAGCAACAAACCCTTCCTCCCCCAGGATGCAAAAAAAATTCACACAAATGGCAACAAAAAAAGGGTGGAAACACAGAATAAAAAATACAAAATCCGAAGGGATACTTCAGTTCAGTTCAGCTCAGTGTTCATTATCTGCAGGCCGTCCTAATTCAAACATCGCCCAAAAGTAGTAGCCAAAAAGGGCAACCTGGACTAGAATGAGAAACTAGAACACATCATAAATCTGAATTGGAGTCCAAACCTACAATCCGCATCATTGCTCCAGCCGACGGCGTCGAGGGAGAGGGAGATCACTCAAATGTAAGGACCTTCCCTCGGGAGCAGCGAGTGAAAGAGACTAAGGGACCTGCCGTACGCTGACACTTCCTCCAGCAGCAGCAAACAAGAGGCTGGTAGGTGACACTGAACACTCGCCGCGATGATTTCCTTCTCCCTTGGCGCTTCAGTCAGCGAGATCGGTGAGAGAGGGAGTCGTGCATGTGCTTGCACCGCATCTCCTGCCTTCCTGACCTCCGTGCCCCTACTTTGGTTGCAGCCTCGTGGAACACTCTTGGAGAGGGCAAAGTGCCAGATCGCCGGATCAGCCCAAAATCACGCTGCCAGAATGTAGACTACAGGCTCTAACAGTAGCAGAACCATTTCCGAAACAAAAAATATAAAAGACATGGAAGGAATTGCTTCATGACCCGACTTGAGAATGTTGCTTGTGGAAACATTGTTCATAGAGATGTTGTCATACAGTATGGAAAAAGGCCATTTGGCCCACAAATGCCATGGTGGCCATTAAGCATCCATACCCACTAATCCTGCACTTTGCTTTATTCTCCCCACATCCTCATCAATCCCCTCATCTAACTACTGGAGACAGGTTACCAGAGTGAATTCACCTCCCACTCCTGACTAACCACTAGTCCTGATGAGGGGTCTTGGCTGTTTGTTCTTTTCCATGGATGCTTTCTGATCTGTTGAGTTCCTCCAGCATTTTGTGTGTGTTGCTCAAGTTTTCCAGCCACCGCAGAATCACAAACGAGAGAAAATCCAAGCAACACACACTAAATGCTGGAGGAACTCAGCAGGCCAGGAAGCAGCTATGGAAAAGAGTACAGTTGACGTTTCAGGTCGAGATCCTTCATCAGGACTGGAGAATCTGCAGAATCTCTTGTGTTTATTAACCTTTCACTGTCTGCTTTCCCAAGGGGGCGAGAAAGATCTCATGGTGCTACTTTGGAGAGAAGTTTTTGGTCGGTATTTATACGTCAAACGGCAACACAATTGACCTGTTCTTTGTCACATTCCCATGTGTCAGGGCTTGTTGGCACAGCATGACAATTTGTTGCCACAGTTCCCAGTGATTACACTGCAAAAAGCACTGATTACCTGTAACTGTTATAGAACATCCCATCACACGAGGTGATCTACAACCATATTTTTATCATTTGCTTTGCATTCCCATCTGCAATGTTTTCTCTATTTGTACAAATAAGACATCGGAGTAAAATTAGGCCATTCAGCCCATTGAGTCTGCTCTGCCATTTGATCATCAATGATTTAGTATTTCTCTCAGCCACATTCTCCTGCCTTCTTCCCATAACCTTTGATCCCCTTACTAATCAAGAACCTATTAACTTCCACTTTAAATATAACGTTTTTCCCTCCACAGGCCTCTGTGGCAATGAATTCCACAGATTAAAAATCCCTCTGGCCAAAGAGATTCCACCTCGTCTCTGTTCTAAAGGAACATTCCTCTATTCTGAAGCTGTGCCCTCTTGTCCTAGACTTCACCACTATAGGAAACATCCTCTCCATCTAGGTCTTTCAACACTCAATAAGTTTCATTAAGTCCCTCCTCATTCTTGTAAGCTCCAGCGAATACAGGCCCTTAGCCTGTGGAAGAAACAAGCCAGCAAAAAAGTTAGCAGATGGAATATACGCTGGGGAAATGTGACGATTTGAATTTGAAAGAGAAGGCAGAATAATGTAAGAGAAGAGTCTGAGATTCTTTGAAATAAACATACCGTTAGTATCAGATACAGTAAATAAAAAGACAACTGCAAAGTGTAAAAGGAAATATTGCAAAATGGATGAAATATATTTTGTTCTAAATGGATTGACTGTTGGTGAGACCACACCTGGAGTACTCTCACTCTCATGGTCTCTATATTTAAGGAAGGATGTGGTTACTGCCGAGGCAGTTCTGGGAAGGCTCCTAGGTTGATTCCTGGAATGAAAAGGTTGTTTTACAAGGAAAGCTTCAGCAAATTGGACCTAGACTCATAGAGTTAATCTTACTGAAGACTTTCTGAAGAAGGGTCTTGGCCCGAAATGTCGATTACTTATTCACTTCGTTGATGCTGCCTGACCTGCTGAAATCCTCCAGCGTTCTGTGTGTGTTGCTTTTTCTTTTTGAAACATAAGATTCTGAGGGGCCTTGACAGGGTAGTTGCTGAGACCACGTTTCCTTTCTGGGGAAACCTAGAACCAGGAGATAATTTCGGAATAAGCCTCAGTGGTGAACAGGAATTTCTTCCTTCAAAGTGTGCAAATCTTTGGAATTCCATAGAGGTTGAATTATTGCCTCTAGGTCAATGGAATGCAGGTAAAAAAGGGGAGTGAATTGATTAAAGTTAAGGTTGACCCCTTGGATTTCTTCCAGGTTCCCTGGTTTCGCTCCCACATTCCAAAGACATTGGCTTAGGGTTAGTGAGTTATGGGCATGCTATATGGGTGCTTGAAGCATGGTGACACTTGCGGGCTGCCCAACACAACTCTCGCTGATTTGATTTAATGCAAACAACATATTTCATTGTATGTCTTGAAGCACTTGCGACAAATAAAGTTAATCTTTTTGAATGTACGAGGTAGTGCCTGCAGGGGTGAGGGTGATGTAGTGCCCAGCACAATGAGGAGGGTTGGAGTGAAGTGTCCAAGAGAGAGGGGAATCAGTGCCATGGCGGTAGAGAGGCATTGTCATGGTAAGATTGGATGGTGCACCATTGGTGAGGGGTGTACTCAGTACCAGGAGCCAGGGGTGGAGGGGGGAATCACTGAGATGCATGGGGATAGCTGGCCGTCCATTCAGATGGCTCCAGTTGATTAGTGTAGGAAAGACGGCGAAGGGATTGAGGTAATCATGTTCCTAATCACATGTCTAATCCTACTTCAGTAATGGAACACCACGAACCTTCTCTTGTACTACCACGGATTGGACTCAAATCGTGGCTTTTTGTTTTGTATTTATTTATTGTCTATCTATCTATCCATTCGTCTGTCCATTCAACCATCCATTTATTTATTTATTGAGATACAGCGTGGACTAAGCCCGTACGGCCAATGTTCCCCCTAAACGCACATGCATCTTTTGCTACTAGCGCACGAAAGATTGTTACCCTCTACTTCATTGGCATGCTAAGAATATTTCACGATCATACACAATCACGTTTCATTTTCCGGTTTCTCTTGCGGATGGTGTTGACAGATTTTAAAACTGGCTTGCTTATACTGTTTTTATTGAAGAAATTATGCAGTGCGCACATGTTGTCACTGGGTAAAAAAACTGCACAGCGCAAGGTCTTTACGCGCAATGGTCATTACAAATTAGAGGGGACATTGTTTCTGATCTTCGAGCCACACCGCCCAGAATCCCCCAAGTTAATTCTAACCAAATCAGGGGACAATTCACAATGACCAATTAACCTACCAACCAGTACACCTTCGGACTGTGGGAGGAAACTGGAGCACCTGGAAGAAAGCTACGCGGTCACGGAGAGAACGTACAAACTCCTTATAGGCAGTGGTGGGAATTGAACTCACATCAACTGTACTGTAGTGTGTTGTGCTAACCACCATGCTATCATGCTGCTTATATTTCTCTGTCTCTTCGCTGTCATGTATAATTTATGTATAATCTATGTTCTGTCAATTAGCTTTACCTAGGCGCCTGTAATGCTGTTTCAATCCAGTTTTTAATTGTACTCCGGTACCTCACTGTACTTCTGCATAATAATCTTCCAAAGTGGCCCTTTCACAGTTCAGATTGCAAAACTTCTTTGACGTTTTTTTTTCCCTGGACATAGATGAAATTAACTCGAGCATGCTTTCATGACAAGATTCTATTCAGTGAAATAAGTGCTGAGCTGGTCAACAGGTTTCAATGGTGTAAAGTTCAGGATGGGCACCAGGAAACATCGTTCTGATTTGTTGAAGCTATTGCACCAAGTTCTGTTTTCCCCTCTGTATAGCTTGTGCCAGAGCCAACATTTAGACAAATTAGTGACTGAAGTTTGTTCAAGATCTTTAACAATTAGGCAGGCCTAAGAGCAAGTTTTACCCTCAGTCACTTCACAAAATCCCACAGGAAGGTTTTGGCGGGGGGGCGGGGGGGGGATATATCTCCCAGAAAATGATTATTGTGTTAAATTAGTTTGAAAAACTGACCTGACAACACCAGCTGCGTTCTTGGAAATCCGTGATAAACAGTGTTTCCAGTTCATAAAATGGAACTGATGATCTTTAATGCACCCAAGGGAACTCCAGACTTTTGCGATAGAGCTTGAATCTTTTTTAATGAAAATTTTTCAATGTATTCCAATAGGAACAGTTGAATCTCCAGGATTGAGATAATTAGCCAATTCCTGTGTTTTTAATAATTTTTCTCTTTTTTTGTAATTTATTTTTTATTGAAGTTCATTATCAAACAAACATTTCCAAAAGATGTATTTCAGATACTGTACGTATATATCATATAGTCATATTTGTCACAAATCTCCACATAATTCTTACAAAGTTCACAGATGTGCAATAATAGGGTGAAAATCTGACGAAGGGTCTTGGCCTGAAACATCGACTGTACCTCTTCCCGGAGATGCTGCCTGGCCTGCTGCGTTCACCAGCAACTTTGATGTGTGTTGCTTGAATTTCCAGCATCTGCAGAATTCCTGTTGTTTGCGTCTTTAGAATTGTGAAGTTAGTTATGGACTGTTATTGTGAAAACAAGTTTACTTCCAATGTGGGTTATGAAAGGGAAATTGAATGTGTTGTACAAACACAGTTTATGTTGCATGAATCTAAAGGGGGAGGAAGTGTAATGTATGAATCTATTTCTTTCAGAGCTATGACCCCCACCCACACCCCCCCCCCAGCGCTACGTATTGGCTATGTATGCACATTGTTCTGTCTCTCTCACTGCAATGTGAATACACCAGTTAAAGCCATCTCCCACATGTGTGTTTTTATTTAATTGATATGTAGTTGTACATAGACACAACAACTACGGTACCATGCTGCTCCACTGGTGAATCAAATCATGGGTGAGGAGGGTAATCAGGGCCAGAAGCCAAGGATTGAGAGGAGAGGACAGAGGCATGGGAAAGACTGGTAGTCCATTCAGAAGACTCCAATTGATTAGTATGGGAAAGAAAGTGAAGTAATTGAGGCAATGAGAAGTAAAAGAACTGTAAGGTTTATGTATAAAGACTTCAGAAGGTGGCAGGTAGGATGTATCAAGAAAAAAATTGGAAAAACAATTGTCATGTTGGGCCTCAGATACAAGAGCAGAAAAATTGTGCTCTCAAGTGATTCTGCAAATGCTGGAAATCTTGCTAAACCTCCATAAAACTCTGGTTCGGTCAAAGAGAAGATATTGCATCCAGTTCTCATTATCTTTTAGCAAGGATTTTCGAGGCACAGAGGAGATTTTGTTCCATGGTCCTGCATTGAAGGACTTTAGCATTGAAGACGTTAGTGCTCTCCTTGAAGCAAAGGAGGTTAAGGAGACATTTGATAACCGTGCACGCACTGGGGTTAGATAAACAGAACGAGACACAATGGCAAAGGAAGAGAGATTTAAAATTTATAGGGGACATATAAAGAAGAACTTTGTTATGAAGCAGACAATGAACTCGAACTTACTACCTATGAGGGTGGAGGAAATAGACATATTCAATAAGTTCAAAAGCAAATTTGACAGGCAGATGAGAGAAACAAGCTAATTGGGCTATAGGGATAGAGCTCGCGAATGGGACTGATCAGATTTCCCTACAGAGAGCTGTCATACAATCAACAGACTAAGTAGCCTCCTTCTTTGTTGTAACAAGTCAGTAATTCTAGTATCGTCTAGAATCTGGTGTCAAGTATTTAATCTGTTGACCTAACTACCCATTCAGAACATTTCCTTTTCCTACTTTAACACTGCTCCATTCCTTGTCACTGGCTTAACAGCAATATCAAAGTCAAAGTAAATTTATTATCAAAGTACTGTACATATATGTCACCATGCACCACCTTGAGATTCATTTTCTTGCAGGCATTCACTATGGAACACATTGAAGACCTTCTGTTGGCCGAGGTCGATCATGGATGCTGCGTCCCAGCTGTCTACATGATACGCAAGCCAGGGCAGTACAGTATGAAGAGCAGGCTCCCCCTCTCCACGCTGCTGATGAATCCAAAGGAACGGTGGAGACCGAGCCAGTTCGGCACCAGCGGCCTCGCAGGAATTGCCAGTCAGTGCCGAACTGCCCAAGGGACTCCAGCTCCGGATTTTGTCCTTGGGATTTACTCCTGAACCTTCCCCAAGGGTGAGTATAGTTGTAAGGCAGCAGAGGTTTGAGATCAGAGTTTTCCTTCTCCTAGATGAGCTGCCAATCACGACCCCCACCTGCCTGAAGCGACTGGTTTTAAGGCACTAGTAACATGCTTTTACCCCTTCTCCTGTCAGTAGAAATGGTTTCGCTGGGCTTAGTAGCTAAGCCATACGTGACGGCCAGGAGCTGCACTTGGCTATCAGAGACTACTTGAGACGCACACCATTGGGAGCATTTACTAGGTAGAGTGAGCTTATCCCCATTACCACCCCGGCTACGCAGCCTTAAGGAACCAGTTAGAACACATTAGAATTAGTGAAAAGCTGCGCACTGAAAAAGACTGACAAACAACCAATGTGCCAAAGAAGACAAACTGAGCAAATAATAAATAAATAAAGAGACAAACAAACAAATAAGGAGGCAGACAGACAAATAAATAAATAAATAACACCGAGAACATGGGTTGACGAGTCCTTGAAAGCGAGCCCATAGGTTCTGTTCAATTCTCAGTTTGGTGATGTGGTGATTGAAGATGCCCACACTGGTTCGAGATCCTGACGGTTGAGGGGTAATAACTGTTCCTGAACCTGGTGGTGTGGGACCTAAGTCTCCCATAACTCCTTTGCAATGGCAGCAGAAAGAATAGGGCTTGGCCTGGATGGTGGGGGGTTCTTGATGATGGAGGCCACTCTCTTGTGGAAGCGCTGCACGTGCTCAGTAGTGGGGAGGACGTTTTATTTGCAGATGTGGATGAGAGGCCTGCTTCTCAGTTGCTTAGCTTTATCTCTATAGACCAGGAATCCGCAGAGACAGCCAATACCATTCAATACTTCCTCCAGTACTCTGAGGAGAACAGATGCAGATTGGCCCATTGGTCTTTGGAACACATCCACACAGCCTTCATGCCTGACCTTTCGAGAGTCATTTTAATTTTCCATTCCTCTCCCACTCTGTCTCTGCACTGTACCAGTGAACCGCAGTGGAATCTTGTTGAACAGCATCTTATCTTACAATTTGACTCTTTACAGAATTACTTAATGAGATCAGCAAGTTCCAGTTATAGCCACTCCCCCATTTTATTGGAATAATGAGCATGTTTTTTACAGTAATGGTTCCTCTATTGCTATTTCCACTTCCTCTTTATATCCCATCACTACCCCCGTTAGCCTTGCACCATTAACCCTTTTGATAGTTCACCTCATTTTCTGCCCCATGAGTTACTTTCCTATTTCTGTTTCTTTACTCATCCCATGCTTCCTATGTTGCATTGATTCCCAACTTCTAACAAGATTCACTGAGTGAATTATTATCTCCGTTTCTTCCTCCACAGGTGCTACCTGACCAGCTGAGCATTGCCACCATTTTCAGTTTTATTTTACATTTTCAGTACCTATATCCCTTCATATTTGGGAGTCAAGTAAAACACACCTGCAAACAGAGACACAAGAGATTCTGCAAATGCTAGAAGTAAAACCATAAGACATACGAGCAGAGAACCTATCAACTTCCACTTTAAATATACCCAATGACTTGGCTTCCACAGCCACCTGTGGCAATGAATTTGACAGATTCACCACCGTCTGGCTAAAGAATTTCCTCCTCATCTCGGTTCTGAAGGAATACCCTTATATTCTGAGGCTGCGCTCTCTGCTCCTAGACTCCCACATTATAGAAAACATCTTCTCCAAGTCCTCCACAAAATCTTGAGTAACATACACAAGATACTGGAGGATCTCAGCAGGTCAGGCAGCGTCTGTGAGGGAAATCATCACTCAGCCTTTCGGGCTGATACCCTTCACCGGGACTGGAAAAGAAGGGGGCTTCTGCCTTTTGCCACCCCACTTTGTTTCCAGTCTTAATGAGTGTTTGGCCTGAAACATTGACTGTTCATTTCCTTCCATAAATGCCTCCTTACCTGCTGGGTTCTTCCAGTGGTTTGTGTGTGTACCTCCATATAATAAGGATTCTCTAGACTTATCTGTCTTATTGGTCATAATAGTCTTATTAGTAAGGGCGTCAAAGGTTACAGGGAGAAGGTGGGAGAATGAGGTTGAGAAGGAAAATAAATCTGCTCATGAGAGAATAGCAGAGCAGACTCGATGGGCTGAATGGCCTAATTCTGCTCCTATGTCTTATGGTCTTATGGACATCTAATGTCAGCTCATGGCTGTCTATTCAGAAGAGAATAGAGGGATCTTGCACTGCGCAACACTATATAATTTAAAAGCAGGATCTCCCAGTGGCCAGCCATTTCAATTCTACTTCCCATTCCCATTCCGACATGTCAGTCAAAGGCCTCCTCTACTGCCACGATGAGGCCACACTCAGGTTGGAGGAGCAACACCTTATAATCCATCTGGGTTGCCTCCAACCTGATGGCATGAACGTCAATTTCTCAATCATCTGGTAAGTGTCCTCCCTCCCTCCCCCACCATTATCTCATTCTTGTTTCCCTCTCTCACCTTCTCTCCTTACCTGCCCATCACCTCCCTCTGGTACTCCTCCCCCTTCCCTTTCTTCCATGGCCTTCTACCCTCTCCTATCAGATTCCCCTTTCTCCAGCCCTTTGTCTCTTTCACCACTCAACTTCCCAGCTCTTTGCTTCACCCTTCCCCCTCTACAGATTTTACCTATCACCTACCACCCCGCACCTTCTTATACTGACTTCTCATCTTTTTTTTCCAGTCCTGATGAAGGGTCTCGGCCTGAAACATCGACTGGTTACTCTTTTCCATAGATGCTGCCTGGCCTGCTGAGTTCCTGCAGCATTTTGTTTGTGTTGCTACGCAATTTGTATTGACAAGGAGCAATGCCTACCTTTTATCTCTGTGACTGGTGTAGAACTGATGAACGAGGCTGAGATAGGGGGAATGAATGCCTTGATAGAAGATTGTACCAATGCCCATTTAAATATCACAGAGAGGATTTGAATGCTGCTGGCCCTGATGCAGAAAGTGCAACCAATTTGTCTGCACTGATGTCCAAATGAATTAGTGATACTCATTAATGAAGTTTAGTACAGATGGAGGCAGCACTGACTGGCTGTTTCTTCTTGCCATCACACTCATATTGTAGAAATATTTATGGATCAGTTTTAGCATTGGGAAAGTTCAATGTTAAATACAGTTCCTGTAAAAGGTTCTGCGATACTGGAGGGTAATAGCTGTGGAAACCAGGTTATGTTGCACAGATGGCCATTGTTCCTGTCTCAGGAGAGTGATCTCCATGAGTTTTTCCATTCTTTATTGGTCCCTGAAGGACTGTTTATCCCTCAGCTGCAAGGAAACTGATTTTGCTGCACTGTAGTTTTACTGCTTCTTTATATTCTTATAGACCATAAGATATGGGAGCAGAATTAAGCCGTTTGACCCATCAAGTCTGCTCCACCATTTCATCATGGCTGATCCATTTCCCTCTCAGCCACAACCTCTCGCCTTCTCCTTGTATCTCTTCATGCCTTGACTAATCAACCTCTGCCTTAAATATACCCAGTGACTTGGCCTCCACAGCTGCCTGTGGTAACCAGTTCCACAGATTTACACCACCTCTGGCTAAAGGAATTCCTCCTTGACTCTGTTCTAAATGGCACCCCTCTATTTTGAGGCTGTGTCCTCTATAGGAAACATCTTCTCCACATCTACTCTATCGAGCCCTTATTCTGTTGGGGGTGCGATGACACCAGAGGTTTTTGCAGACCCAGGCGACTTCTTCCAGATTGTTCGCGAAACAGTTTATTCTTCTCTTCTCATGTCTCTTTTTTTCTTTTCAAGGTGGCTGGAGTCCTGTCAGAGTCCATGATCTACGGCTGCAGCCTAAACTATGGTTCTTCACGGGCAACACACATCAAAGTTGCTGGTGAATGCAGCAGGCCAGGCAGCATCTCTGGGAAAAGGTACAGTCGACGTTTCGGGCTGAGACCCTTCGTCAGGACTAATGAAGGGTCTTCCTAGAGATGCTGCCTGGCCTGCTGCATTCACCAGCAACTTTGATCTGTGTTGCTTGAATTTCCAGCATCTGCAGAATTCCTCGTGTTTGCATTCTTCACGGGCGGTGGGTTCTCGCTCTCAGATGCGCCGAGCGGCCTGGCGTTTTGATATCTCCAGGCCTGGAAGATGTGCGTCTTTCGAGCGTGGCCCCGTGGACAACTTGACTCCTCACCAATGTCACTGACTGAAATGACACAGCCGATTGTAACATCAATGCAGTGAGCCACCATCACGCCTTCTAATGCAGAGCAGTTCTTTCTATTTCCATTAACTGTGCAAAAACTATTTTGGACCTGGAGAGTCTCCACAAGGAAATAAGACGATTATGCACAATGTTCCTACAGAATGGTGACAAGGTGAAGAAAATGACTTGGGAAAAACCAGGAAACCTAACAACAAGGAGGAGCCCATCACTACTGCCTGTTTTCCCCATATTTCCACAGTTTCTGGAAAGATCGCCAGGGTCCTAAAGAAATACTGGATTAATACCATCTACAAACCCATAAGCAAGCTCAAATCACAGCTTATGCAGGTCAAAGATGACCTGGGACTCAGGACAGCTGGCGTTTACAGGACTCCCTGTGAATGTGGAGGAGCGTATATTGGCCAGACAAAAGGCATGGTGGAAACCCCTGTCAAGGAGCAAGAAGGGCATATCCATTTGGGTTACTGAGAGAAAATAGTGGTAGCAGAACATTGCTTTCACAATGGCCGTAAGACTGACTTCAACGGTACAAAACTATTGTACCATGCCAGTGGTTTTTGTGACCGTCTGGTGAAGAAAGCCATTGAAATAAAACTAGAGGAAAAGAATTTCAACAAAGGCAAAGGTCTCGCTCTGAGTAAGAACTGGAATTCAATTGTAAACAAGGTGGGACAGCGGAAACCTGATTGGATGAGCACTAACCAATCAGGAGGGATGGACGACGGGGTTGTAAATACCACCGGACTAGACATGCCCAGGCATCACCCCTTATGAAGATGACAGAGTTTGTTTCAAAGCGTCAGTTAAAATCAATACCTATACACAGCTGGAAGCCTTTGAAGAGTTTATTCAGCGAGCTATTGGTTTCTCTTCCCCTTGTTATAGGAGCAATATCTCTCTCTCTCCCTCTAATGAGAGAGATATCCTGTTTGAGCTGACAAAGTGCTGGGATGGACAATAGTTTTAGATGGAATCTAGATCGTTGTGTCTGGGTGTTTTGCTATTGATGGATGGTGGGGACGATGCGTTTGCTGAAGCGAGTAGGGAAAGGAGAGGGAGAGGTTTCATGCTTTGGATGCTGCTTGTGCGTGGGAGGGGGAGGAGGGCTTTGGTTTCTAATGTTTTCTGTCATTCATTCTTTGGGTTTTTTTCAGTTTCATGGATGTCTGTGAAGAGTAAGAATTTCAGCTTGTATTCTATACACACTCACTGAAATTAAATTAAACCTTTGAACTATTGAACCTTTGATGTTTTTCTTTGAACAGGCTCCATGGTTTTTCTTTCTTTGTTTCATGGCTGTCTGTTGAGAAGACAAATCTCAGGACTGAATGCTGGATACATACTTTGATAAATAGTTCCCGCTGCTGCCTCTAAGGAGTTCTCCCTGTGACTGCATGGGTTTCCTCCAAGTGATCCAGTTCCTCCCACAGTCCAAAGACGTACTGATTGGTAGGTTAATTAGTCAGTGTAAATTGTCCCAATATTAGACCAGGGTTAAAGGTGGGTTGTGTGGCACGTGGCCAAGTGTTTAAGGCACTGGACTAGCAATCTGAAGGCCGTGAGTTCGAGCCCCAGCCGAGGCAGCGTGTTGTGTCCTTGAGCAAGGCACTTAACCACACACTGCTCCAGTCCACCCAGCTGAAAATGGGTATCGGCAAAATGCTGGGGGTTAACCTCGTGATAGACTGGTGTCCTATCTGGGGGGGTGTCTCGTACTCTCAGTTGCTCCACGCCACGGAAACCGGCATAAGCACCGGCCTGATGAGCCTATAAGGCTCGGGACAGACTTTAACTTTTAACTAAAGGTGGGTTGCTGGGTGTTGAGGCTTGAAGGGCCAGAATTGCCTATTCTGTGCTGTATCTCAATAAATAATTAAAGTAATAAATGCACTTTGTATCTTGAATCTTGAAGCATCTACAGAGAACGAGCTGTATAGATAAACAAATAAAGTGCAGGGGCCACAACAAGGTAGATTGGGAGATCGAGAATTCATCAGGCGGCATAGTAAAGAAGCGATTAGCGCTTCGCCTCACAGTGACAGTCAGCCATCAGCAACTGGGCTTGATTCCCGTCACTGCCTGTAAAGAGGTTGTATGTTCTCTCCAGGACCGTGGGTTTCCACTGAGTGCTCCGTTTTCTGTCACATTCCAATGATGTATGGGTTAGAGGTAGTGAGTTGTGGGCATGCCATGTTTGCACCGCAAGTGTGGCTGCCCAGCACAATCATCACTGATTTAATTTGATGCAAATGATGCATTTCACTGCATGTTTCAATGTTAATTTTATTAACGACCTGGATGTGGGGGTAGAAGGGTGGGTTGGCAAGTTTGCAGACGACACAAAGGTTGGTGGTGTTGTAGATAGTGTAGAGGATTGTCGAAGATTGCAGAGAGA
Source organism: Mobula hypostoma (assembly GCF_963921235.1). NCBI lineage: Eukaryota > Metazoa > Chordata > Chondrichthyes > Myliobatiformes > Myliobatidae > Mobula > Mobula hypostoma. Next base: position 47,742,180 of record NC_086118.1, on the reverse strand, counting down.
CATTGATAGGATGCAGAAGTGGGCTGAGAAGTGGCAGATGGAGTTCAACCCAGAGAAGTGTGAGGTGGTACACTTTGGAAGGACAAACTCCAAGGCAGAGTACAAAGTAAATGGCAGGATACTTGGTAGTGTGGAGGAGCAGAGGGATCTCGGGGTACATGTCCACAGATCCCTGAAAGTTGCCTCACAGGTCGATAGGGTAGTTAAGAAAGCTTATGGGGTGTTGGCTTTCATAAGTCGAGGGATAGAGTTTAAGAGTCGCGAGGTAATGGTGCAGCTCTATAAAACTCTGGTTAGGCCACACTTGGAGTACTGTGTCCAGTTCTGGTCACCTCATTATAGGAAGGATGTGGAAGCATTGGAAAGGGTACAGAGGAGATTTACCAGGATGCTGCCTGGTTTAGAAAGTGTGGATTATGATCAGAGATTAAGGGAGCTAGGGCTTTACTCTTTGGAGAGAAGGAGGATGAGAGGAGACATGATAGAGGTATACAAGATATTAAGAGGAATAGATAGAGTGGATAGCCAGCGCCTCTTCCCCAGCTCAATACAAGAGGACATAGCTTTAAGGTAAGGGGTGGGAAGTTCAAGGGGGATATTAGAGGAAGGTTTTTCACTCAGAGAGTGGTTGGTGTGTGGAATGCACTGCCTGAGTCAGTGGTGGAGGCAGATACACTAGTGAAATTTAAGAGACTACTAGACAGGTATATGGAGGAATTTAAGGTGGGGGGTTATATAGGAGGCAGGGTTTGAGGGTCGGCACAACAATGTGGGCCAGAGGGCCTGTACTGTGCTGTACTATTCTATGTTCTATGTACATGTGACAAATGAAGTTAATCTTATAAAAGCTTTGTTCAAGTGTTGAATGAAAGCAGGATAGAAGCTGCCATCGAGACTGGTCAAGCACCTGCATTCATTCCACAAGAGTGACTCAGAACTTCCAGTTGTTACTTAAGTTCTCCAACTCACGCACACCTTGATCCAGGCCCTTTTACACTGTTCCAACAATTCCAATGTCAGCTTGAGGATCGACAGCTCATGCTGCAGCCTCCATGCTGAAATGAGCAATTTCAGATAACTTGCTTTTCCTGTGGTAACTAAACTACCCAACTCAAAAGAAAGATCATTTTTCGATAATATTAACTCCATTTTTCTTTTTCCCTCTCTATAAACATTTCCTGATCTTTTACACATCTACAGCATCCTCCTTCTGTTTTCTGCTCTCAGGGACAACTCTTGATCCACATTTCACAGCCTTTACAGACCCTGACTTGCTGCTTTTATTAATAGATTAACCAGATGTCTCTGTAAACAATGTAATCACCTCAGCAACACTGACCTCATCCTATCAGATATATTCCTTTGTCCTGTCTACCACTTCTCCCCACCTCTCTGCAGTGTAAAACTAATATTTTGTTTTCTCTCTGTCCCATTTCTGATGTAAGGTCTTTGACCTCAGAATTTAACCTTGAATTAAATTGACTCTATTTTTTACATCCTTCACATACATGAGGAGTAAAAATCTACATTATGTCTCCATCTAAATGTACAATGTGCAATCATAGTACTTTATAATAATTTATAATAAATAGAACAGTCAATGTAATATAGAGTACACTCAAATCAGCGTGAGTTCACTGGTCCGATGGACTGGAGCAAGAAGCTGTTCCGGAGCCTATTAGTCCCGGCTTTTATGCTGTGGTACCGCTTCCCGAATGGTAGTAGCTGGAATAGATTGTGGTTGGAATGGCTTGGGTCTCCAGTGATCCTACCGACCCTTGTAAATGTTCTGAATCATGGGAAGTTCATAACTACAGATGTGCTGGGCTGTCCGCACCACTCTCTGCAGAGTCCTGCGATTGAGGGAAGTACAGTTCCCCTGCCAGGCAGTGATGCAGCCAGTCAGGATGCTCTCAATTGTGTCCCTGCAGAAAGTTCTTAAGGATTTGAGGGTCCATTCCAAACTTCTTCAACCGTTTGAGGTGAAAGAGGCACTGTTGTGCCTTTTTCACCACACAGCTGGTGTGTACAGATCTCGTGAGGTCCTCGGTGAAGTGTATGGCGAGGAACTTGAAGCTGTTTACCCTCTCAACCCCAGATCCATTGATGTCAATAGGGGTTAGCCAGTCTCCATTCCTCCTGTAATCCACAACCAGCTCCTTTGTTTTCACAACATCGAGGGAGAGGTTGTTTTCTTGACACCATTGTGTCAGAGAGATGACTTCTTCCCTGTAGGCCACCTCGTTATTGTTTGAGATAAGGCCAATCAATGTAGTGTCGTTGGCAAATTTAATTAGCAGATTGGAGTTGTGGTTAGTGATACAGTCATGAGTGTACAGGGGGTAAAGGAGGGGACTCAGTATGCAGCCCTGAGGTGCTCCTGTATTGAGAGTCAGAGGGTTGGAGGTGAGGGAGCCCACTCTTCCAACCCACTGGCGATCTGACAGGAAGTCCAGGATCCAGCTACACAAGCCAGGGTGCAGGCCGAGGTCTCTGAGCTTCTTGTCGAGCCTGGATGGAACTATGGTGTTGAATGCTGAACTGTAGTCCAAGAACAGCATTCTCACATGAGCAACCTTTTTCTCCAGATGTGTAAGGACGGTATTTAGAGCAGTGGCTATATGCGTCATCTGTTAATCAGTTGTGTCGGTAGGCGAATTGTAGGGGATACATTTTGGGTGGTAGCAAACTGCAGATGTAACCCTTGACCAGCCTCTCAAAGCATTTGCTTATTATTGAGGTCAGGACGCCAGCCGTTCAGGCATGTTACCTTGGTCTTTTTTGGTACAGGGACAATGTTGGATAATTTGAAGCAGGAGGGCACTCTACACTGGGGGGAAAGATCAAAAATGTCTGTAAACACACCTGCCAGTTGTGCTGCGCACATCCTGAGTACTCGCCCTGGGATGCCATCCCGTCCCGCAGCCTTACGACCGTCCTTTCATTGGAAACATCTGCGTACCTCAGCCTCAGGGATGACCAGGTTGCAGGTTGTAGCGGTGACTTTCCTCGGAGGCTCAGAGCTAGCGATATCGAACCGAGCGTGAAAGCGATTGAGCTCTTCTGGGAGAGAGGGCATGATGTTGGCTTTGAAGTCTGCGATGGTATGCAGCCCTCGCCACAAGTCACGTGTGCTATTCGTTGTGAATCTTGACTCAATCTTGTCCCTGTATTGTTGTTTCGCAGCCTTGATAGCTTTGCGCAGATCGTAGCTGCTTTTCTTGAGCTCTAGTTGATCTCCAGCGATGTAAGCTCGACGTCGCACAGTAAGTGCTACTCGTATGGTACTATTGATCCAGGGTTTCTAGTTCAGGATATCCCTGATCGATTTCTGGGGGACACCATCGTCGATGCATTTCCGGATGAAGCACGTGACTCCATCAGTGAACTTGGAGACATCCTCATCATGGAAGACATTCCAGTCGATCTCATCGAAGCAGTCCTGCAGCATGGAGGCTGATTGGTCGGACCAACAGTGGACGGTTTTAACAATGGCCGCCTCCTGTTTCAGCTTCGGATTGTACGTCGGCAGAAGCAGGATTGAAGAGTGATCTGATTTTCCAAAAGCTAGTCGAAGGAGAGCTTTGTAAGCGTTGCAGAAGGGAGTGTAACAGTGGTCAAGTGTGTTATCTCCACGAGTGCTCACCTGGATATGCTGACAAAACTTCAGAGAGACTTTCGTCAGTGATGCTCGATTAAAGTCACCGGCAACGATGAAGGCAGCCTCTGGGTGTGCAGTCTCCAGCGTGTTGATGGTCTCGTACAGTTCCTTGAGAGCCAGCTCAGTATCAGCCTGCGGCGGAATGTACACCACTGTGATGATAACAGCCATGAACACCCTAGGCAGCCAGGAGGGTCTGCACAGCAGCCCCAGGTACTCCAGGTCTGGGGAACAAAAGGATTTGAGCGCATGCACATTCTGGGGGTCACACCAAGCATTATTGACCATGAAACATACCCCTCCTCCTTTACTCTTCCCAGAGAGGTTTTCGACTTGTCTGCCTGGAACAGGGAGAGCCCAGAGGGCTCAATGGCATGATCCAGTATCTCCTCCATCAGCCAGGTCTCCAAGAAGCACAAAACGTTGCATTCCTTTTTTCCCACTGATAGGAGATTCTGGCTCTCAGTTCACAAATCTTGTTATCCAGGGACTGAACGTTAGCCAGGAGTATGCTATGAAGATTCTTTCTTCACAGATGTTCCCTGACATGTTAATTAGTTGCAATATTATTTTGCCTTTATTTACTTTTAGACCAACATTCAAAGTAGTTCAAAGTAAATTCGTTATCAAGGTACATATATGTCACCATTATCAACCTTAAGATTCATTTTCTTGTGGGCATTCACAGTAGAACAAAGAAATACAATAGAGTAAATGAAAAAAACAATACACAAGCCAAGGTTGACAAGCAGCCAATGTACAAAAGAAGACAAACTGTGCAAATAAATACTAATAATAATAATAACAAAACAAATAAATAAATATATAATACTGAGAACATGAATTGTAGAGTCTGTTAGGATATATTCTGGGTCTATGCGAATATAACAGATTTAATTCATTTTATTGTAAATGGCAAGCATTAAACTGAACTTCAAAACCCACAGAGATATATAGTTTTCAAAATGGTGACCATGAGAATTTTGCGTATAGATCAGACAGTGGGGTGTGCGAATTTCCCTGCAGTAATCCAGACAACTGTGGGTTTAAGTAATGTGTGCCATTGTAAATAAATTCAAAGCAGTCTGTAATTAGCAAAGGTATTTGAACATTCTCAGATGGCAGGGTGGATGGAAATAGGTCTTTACCAAAGGAGGTGTAGGATGCTCTTTCCTTCTGCTAGCCAGCAGATCACCTGCTCCCCCCCCCACCTGATCAGGGCCACGTGACGTCATGGGAGCAGGTGGTGAATGGTCGTGAGAGCAACTGGTCCATATCATAAGAAATGGTTATGCGACCACTGACGCCAGGCAGATAATCTCTGAAGAGCATTGATAATGCCTGGGGTCACCTGTTTTGTAAAGACACAGCCCAAAAAAGAAGGCAATGGCAAACCACTTCTGCAGAAAATTTTGCCAAGAACTGTCCACGTCAATGATGGCCTACATCGTACGACACGGCACATAACGAAAGAACAATTCGAACGTTCAGAGGTGCCTCCCACGTAGATATGCAGTTCTAAGGAAACATTGTCAACCCAAAATATTGAACTAAATTATAGGACCCTAAGACTATAAGGAATAGGAGCAGAATTAGGCCATTCAGCCCATCAAGTCTGTTCCGCCATTCCATCATGGCTGATTCCTGATCACACTCAACCCCATACACCTGCCTTCTCGCCGTAACCTTTAATGCCCCGACCAATCAGAAAACTATCAATGTTTGCTTTAACTATACCCATGGTCGTAGTCTCCACAGCTGTCTGTGGCAGAACATTCCACAGGTTCACTTCTCTCTGGCTAAAAAAAATTCCTCCTTACCTCTGTTCTAAAGGGTCGCCCCCAATACTAAGGCTGTGCCCTCCAGTTCGGGACACCCGCATCAAAGAAAACATCCTGTCCACATGAGGCCTATCTAGTTCTTTCAACTTCTGGTAGGTTTCAGTGAGATCCCCCCACATTCTTCTAAATTCCAGTGGGATACTTCTGGACAATGGAAAAGTAAGCTGTGAGAAAAATACCTTTAAATGGCATCCCCTTGCTAATTAGCTGTGGGGGTGGCTTTTACTTCACTGTGAGTGCAAAGGTCAGGTCACAGGTCACACCTTTCCCATCTAGTTTCTGATGTTACACGCGGGAATGGCTGCTGAGGGCCAAGTGATTTTACTACATGCGCGTGCCCCCCGCTGAGAGAAAACATTAGAGCATATGCCTAGATTAATTAATTAGTTAATGGCTCCGTCTGTCTAAGTAGACAATGGATGCGCCTGGTTTTCTGGGATGCAGACCTGGCCGATGAATATGGAGATTCTGGGCTGCCCAGACATCAAGATCCCCCTCTCGGCCTCGCGGATGTGGTCCAAAGGAATGCGAAGCAGTACATTTGGCATCAGCTTGGCCGCAGGAGCGGCTGGGAGGTGACGTGATACGTCATCTAACCGCCCCCCGGGCTCCACTCCGGATTTGTGTAGGGTTTACTCCTTAGCCTTCTCTTCTCCCGAAGATACCCACAAGGCAGTGGGATCTGTAACCCTGGATAGGGGCCCATCCCGGGTACTGTCAGCCAGAGCCAGCTGAGCCCGGGACTCGTGTAAGGAGGGGTCGTCACGCCCTGTAGTAGTGACATATGCAGCCACTACCCACTACCCACTACCCATATCCTGAATATGCCTAGATTATGTCTGATTAAACCTAATTCTGATTCTGGAAGCGTCTGGGCTCATTTCCAGAAACAATTGTTAGCTCAGTTTCTACATGTGCTTGTGACGTATAAAATATGTGCAAAGGGGACCAATTTCTAGACAACTATCCTATCTTACAGGATCAGAATCAGAATTATTACCACTGAATTAGATGACATAAAATTGGTTGTTAGGTAGCAAAGACATAAAATTGCTATGAATTAGAAAAATAGTGCAGAGAAAAAGGAATAACAAGTTAACGTTCATGAGTTTATAGATCACAGAGAAATATGATGGCGGATGGAAAGAAGCTGCTTCTGAGTTATCGAGAATGGGCCTTCAAGCTCCTGTACCTCCTCCCCGGTGGTACCAGTTCAGGAACCGGACACATTTACTTCGGCAGTTAATTCACACAGCTTTGTTCTTTGACTTTAAGGTTAAATGAGTAAAGAATTCCAGCCCCTTGACAGAAATCACAAACACGATAAAATCTGCAGATGCAGGTTTTTCATCCTCCCCCCCCCCCACCTTCTTATTACCCCCACCCTTTTCCTTTCCGGTCCTGATGTAGGGTCTTGGCCCGCAGTATCGACTCTTTACTCCTCCCCATTGGTGCTGAGGTCCTTCAGCATTTTGTGTGTGACGCTTTGAAAGAAGGAATGGGACTCAAAAGCAATCAGTTCCAAAGGCCATGTGACTTCTCTTAAAAGAATGTTTGTTCCGAAATTTGACACTGTTAGAGTTCACCCTGTGAACACCTTGGAGATAAATATTCATTTGAAACTGGCAATTGCTTTCAATTGCATAATTAACTCTTTAGTGGAGGTGCACAGGGAGAGGAAAAAGCTGGGTTTTAAAAAAGGTTTGACATAGGATTTAAATCATTCCTTTGTGATAACTTGGAGTGCACAGTAATACTTCAAACTGATTGATCTTGGTTTGGGATGTGATCCTCTTCAGAAAACTGATCATTGCTTCTTTGTTTTTTCTATTTTTTGCAATATTGCCAATAGTGTCTCTGCTAATAATATTGTCAGCACATTTTCTTTCTTTATTATAAGACCATAAACTGTAGGAACAGAATTAGGCCGTTTGGCCCATCGAGTCTATTCTGCCACTTCATCATGGCTGATCCAATTTTTCCTCTCAGCCCCATTCTCCTGCCTTCTCCCTGCATCCCTTCACACCCTGACCAATCAAGAATCTATCAACCTCTGCCTTACATATACATAAAGACTTGGCCTCCACATCTGTCTGTGGCAAAAGATTCCACAGATTCACCACTCTCTGGCTAAAGAAATTCCTCCTCATTCCCATTCTAAAGGGACTCTCCTCTATTCTGAGGCTGTGTCCTCTGGTCTTAGACTCTCCCACCATAGGAAACATGCTCTCCACATCCACTCTGTCGAGTCCTTTCACCATTCAAAGTTGCTGGTGAACACAGCAGGCCAGGCAGCATCTCTAGGAAGAGGTACAGTCGACGTTTCGGACCGAGACCCTTCTCCAGGACTCGCCCGAAACGTCGACTGTACCTCTTCCTAGAGATGCTGCCTGGCCTGCTGCGTTCACCAGCAACTTTGATGTGTGTTGCTTGAATTTCCAGCATATGCAGAATTCCTCGTGTTTGCCTTTCACCATTTGCTAGGTTTCAATGAGATCACCCCTCATTCTTCAGAATTCCAGTGAATACAGGCCCAGAGCCATCAGACACTCTACATATGACAAGCCATTTCAATCCTGAAATTATTTCTGTGAATCTCCTTTGAACCCTCTCCAGTTTCAGCACATTTACTGCTCCATTTGTCTCCAGCTTTCGCAGAAAACTTCAAAATGACATGTCATAATCTCAACACAAATTGATCAGAACAAACTGTGATGGAAGTTTTGAGAACGACTGCACAGATTTTGGAAAGAGACTCACATGTCTCTGAGTGAGTGATTCCAATCTCCACCTCTCTCATTCTCTTTGGATATTTCCTATCAATCATACAGGATGCTTTGAGACCAAATGTGTTGCCCAGAAACAATGGACATGCTCACATGCATGGGATTAGTAGGTCAAATGTTAACTCATAGGTGGGCAAGCCCACGAAATTGACCAATCAAGTGATGTCACATGACAGACTGATCACAGTCGCACGGTGGATAGGACAGCTCACCACCTGTAAACTTTTTAGCGAAACCAGCTTGATAACATCCCAAACACGAGGAAATCTGCAGATGCTGGAATTTCAAGCAACACACATAAGAGTTGCTGGTGAACGCAGCAGGCCAGGCAGCATCTCTAGGAAGAGGTACAGTCGACGCTGACGAAGGGTCTCGGCCCGAAACGTCGACTGTACTTCTTCCCAGAGGTGCTGCCTGGCCTGCTGCGTTCACCAGCAACTTTTATGTGTATTGCTTGATAATATCCCACCAGTTTTCCGTTCCATTCTGATCGGTGCAAACCAAGAAGCCCCAGAGTCAAGTGCTGGTCCAGAGTCAGGGTTTTCATCTGGGGGTTCTGCTTCAATAGCTTGCGGAGCTGACCCGACTTGCCCACCAGCTCGTTCTGGAACGAGGGATTCACTTGGCCACCTCCTGACGTGGGCCAGATGTTGGCGGCAGACACTACCGTCGGCAAGTGCTGAAGTAGCTCATTGGCCCTCTCTCATCACGACTTCTTTCATCCACCTTCGGCTCTCAGGGTCCAGGGCAAACGTACCTTGATCTCGCTCCCTCAACGTTCCAAAGCTCCATATTTGAATCGTACATCACTTTTGTTATCTTTTGTCTGTCTCTTATTCAGTCTTCCAGCTCTGGGTGCCATAAGTCCAATTGGGAAGGCAACCTGCGGCCCACCAAGAACTCAGATGGAGAGAAACCTGTGGTAGTTCATGGGGCTATTCGGTAACTGAACAAAAACCAGTTGATCCTGTTGTGTCTGTCACCCTTCAACTTTGTGGGGCCATCATCACAGTCCACAGTTTCAGGGATTGCATGTGTACAAGATAGTGAGTGTAAAATGTTCTCACTGGTCAAAGTCTTCACCACTTTGACCTCAATCCATTTAGGCTGTATTCAGAGATGTGCTGTTTGCTGATAATCCCGCAGACTCAGCCCACACTGCGCAGCATCTCCAGAACAAAGAATGGCAACATGCTTGACTCATAGCTCAATAGAGATGCCGGAGACTGTTAGAGCTGGAACCTGGAGCAGGGTTCCGGTACTGGAGGGTCAAACTCAACACGTCAGGCAGCGTCTGTGGAGGAAACGGGCGGTCAATGATTCCAGTCAGTGCCCTTCATTGTCAGAATCATATTTAATATCACTGGCATATGTTGTGAAATTTGTTGTTTTGCAGCAGCTGTACAGTGCAGCACATAGTAAAATCTATAAATAACAATAAGAAAAATTAAATAAGTAGTGTAAAATAAGAGCAAACAAAGAAAAAAAAATTGTGAGGTGGTGTACATGATTTCATTGTCCATTTGGAGGGTAAGGAGGTGTTCCTAAATCATTGAATGCATGTCTTCAGGCTCCCGTACCTCCTCCTTGATTCTAGCAATAGAAAGAGGGTGTTGTGGCTCATCTCTTTATCCCTGGTTCTGAATCCAATTGTTTCCTTTTCAAGAAACTTCTTTTTGGTTATAGATATATTGCCATGTTTTGTGATTTTAAAAAAATTAGTAGAGATGAGTTAGTTAGTTGGATCTTGATCCAAACTGTGTTTCCACCAGAAAGCAACACACACACAAGCTGTTAGAGGAGCTCAGCAGGCCAGGCAGCATTGATGGAAAGGATTAAAGAGTCAACATTTTGGGCCAAGACTCTTCATCAGTCCTCATGAAGGAGGGAGGAGAAGATGACGGCGTGACGCAGCGCGCACGGCTGTTCCGAATGATAGCAATTATGTGTTAACTAGGGGGCCGTGCACAATCTGGATTTGATGGAGACGGCTGTGAGAAGCACGGAGGAACAGCTGGAGAAACTTCTGAAATGCCTGCCTCACTGCCGCTGCTACTGTGCGATCGAGAATCTCTGGAGACAAAGGGCCCAAATCCTCGGCTTTGCCTATTGCCTGTTGCCGGGGCCGGGGTCGAAGCGCTTGGCAGAGGTGGTGCTCGGTGTCGGAGAGCTGGTCGGAGGCTCGGAGTTTTCGGACGGACTCGGAGTCGGACTGTGGTCGGATGCTTCCACGATGCTGCATCGGCAAGTTGGCGGCGCTGGAGGTTCACCGTCTGCGTGAGATGATGGGACTTTCGAGAGACTTTGAGACTTTTTCCGTGCCCATGGTCTGTTCTTATCAAATTACGGTGTTGTTTTGCGCTGTTGTAACTATATGTTTTAATTATGTGGTTTTTGTTAGTTTTTAAGTCGGTTTGTCATGTGTTTCTGTGATATCATTCTGGAAAAACATTGTATCATTTCTTAATGTATGCATTACTAGATGACAATAAAAGAGGACTGCGTGTCCTCATAATCTAATCTAAATGTCGACATCTTGATGAAGGGTTTCAGCCCGAAATGTCAATAACATGATGAATGGTCTTAGCCCGAAATCCCGATGGCTTGATGGAGGGTATTGGCCCAAAATGTTGACATCCTGATGAACAGTCTCATCCCAAAGTGTTGATGACCTTATGAAGGGTCTCAGCCTGCAATGTCGACACCTGATGAAGGTCTTGGCCTGAAATGTCAACATTCTGATGAAGGGTCTCGGCCCAAAACATTCCTGTCCATAGACGCTGCCTGACCTGCTGAGTTCTGCCAGCATTTTGTGTGTGTTACTCTGGATTTCCAGCATCTGCAGAATCTCTTGTGTTTATGATTGCACCAGAAAGGCAGGGTTGTAAAATGACGTTTAAGAGACTCTTAGTTAGGCACATGGATGACAGAAAAGTGGAGGGTTATGTGGGAGGGAAGGGTAAGGCAGAGTACATTAAAGATTGGCACAAGATGGGCCGAAGGGCCTGTTCTGTGCTGTAATTTTCTGTATCAAAATGAATTTGCTTCTGATCTGTTGATCTGATAACTATTTGAAATTAATATGGAAATTATTAGAAAAGTCTTTGAAAGAAAGGATTAATTTGCATTTGGTGAAGCAGGGGTAAGTGAGAGATAACAAAGTTTCATTCGGACAAGATTCTGTCGGACTAATTTGAGTAATTTTTTTTTAAGCATGTGGCCAGCTGTGTTTAACTGGGAAGTATGATGGATTTCAGTGAGGCCTCTGCTAATAGCCTGCATACACTGGTTCTAAAAATATACCAGTTCTGGTATAAAAATGTTGGTTCTAAAGATAAAAGTCCGTGGTAACTCGGTTAGCTTGTATCTGAAATCAGCTTGGTAGCGGAGGCAGAGTGTAGTGGTTGATGGTTTTTTTTTGCAATCACAAGGTATCTCTTCCTCCTCCCGTGGTCAGAAGTTGGAAGGTTACGTTGCAGTTGTACAAGATGTTGATAAGGCCACATTTGGAATATTGCACTCAGTTTTGGTCACCTCGCCTTCAGAAAGGTGTTATTAAGCTGGAACGAGTGCAGAGGAGATTGACAAGGATGTTGCTGGGGCCTGCGGGACTGAGTTATGGAGAGAGATTGAACAAGTTTGAACTGTAGGGGATTGAAGAACAAGAAGGCATAGGTGAGAGTGCAGAGATTTAATAGGAATGCGACGGGCAACTTTTTCACCCAGTGAGTGATCAGTATATGAAATGAGCTACCAGTGGAAGTAATTAAAGCAGATACATGGACAAACTTTAAAAGGTCCTTGGACAAGGTACATAGATAGGAGAGGCTAAGAGGGATATGGGCCAAATGCAGACAAATAGGACTAGTTTAGTTGGGAATCTGGGTTGCCATGGACCAACTGATTCAAAGAACCCATTTCCATGCTGTATGGCTCCATTAACTCCATCTAAATCTCATGCTTTGGAAACTTCTGCTTAAGGCCTCTTTCTCTTTCTACATCTGTCTCTCCAAAAAGGGCCTCTCAGTAGTTCAGCTCACAGAGCTGCTCTCTGATAGGTACACATTCAACGATTCAGGAACAGCTTCTTCCCCTCTGCCATCAGATTTCAGAATTGTCATTGAACCCATGAACACGACCTCATTACTTTTTTTAATTCCTATTTTTTGCTCTACTTATTTGGACCATAAGACATTGAAGCAGAATTAGGCCATTTGGCCTATTGAGTCTGCTCTGCCATTCAGTCATGGCTAATGCTTCCTTCCCCTCCTCAACCGCATTCCCTAGCCTTCTCTCCGTAACAGTGTCCAATCAAGAATTTATCAATCTCTGTCTTAAATACACCCAATGACCTGGCCTCCATAGGTGCATGTGGTAATAAATTCCTCAAATTCTCCACCCTCTGGCTAAAGAAATTTTTCCACATCTCTGTTTTAAATGGATGCCCCTCTATCCTGAGGCTGTGCCCTCTTGCCCTAGAATTAATTTAATTACTATACATATACTTACTGCTTTTCACAGTTTTATTTTTCTTTTATTATTCATGCATTGCATTGTACTGTTGCTGCAAAGTTAACAAATTTCACAACAAGCTTCTTGCTTTATGGCTGCCTACAAGCAGATGAATATCAGGGTAGTATAATTTATACATAAACTTTGGTATAAATATACTTCGAATCCTTTGACATATGCTGGTGATATTAAACCTGATTCTGATTCTGATTCAGATCTGACATTCGTGTCTGAATGTGTGGAGTTTGTATGTTCTTCTATACGTTACATGCCTGGAGAGGAGGGATGCTTATTGAGAATGCTGTTCCTGGGCTACAGTTCAGCATTCAACATCATAATTCCCTCCAGGTTTGACAAAAAGCTCAGAGACCTCGGCCTTAACCCTGCCTTGTGCAGCTGGATCCTGGACTTCCTGTCAGATCTCTGGCAGGTGGCAAGAGTGGGCTCCCTCATGTCTGTCCTTCCGATCCTCAACACAGCAGCCCCCCAGGGCTGTGTCCTAAACCCCCTCCTTTACTCTCTGTATACCCATGACTATGTCACCACCCACAGCTCCAATCTGCTAATTAAATTTACTGACAACACTCCACCGATTGGCCTAATCTCAAATAATAATGAGGCAGCCTTCAGAGAAGAAGTCATCACCCTGACACAGTGGTGTCAAGAAAACAATCCCTCCTTCAATGTCACAAAAACAAAGGAGCTGGTTGTGGACCACAGGAAGAATGGAGACAGGCTAATCCCTATTGACATCAATGGATCTGGGGTTGAGAGGATGAACAGCTTTACATTCTTCGGCATAAACATCACCAAGGATCTCACATGGTCTGTACATACCGGCTGTGTGGTGAAAAAGGCACAACAGTGCTTCTTTCACCTCAGATGGTTGAAGAAGTTTGGTATGGACCCCCAAATCCTAAGAGCTTTCTACAGGGGCACAATTGAGAGCGTCCTGACTAGTTGCATCACTGCCTGGTATGAGAACCGTACCTCCCTCAATCGCAGGGCTCTGCAGAGAGTGGTGTGGACAGCCCAGCGCATCTGTAGATGTGAACTTCCCACTATTCACGACATTTACAGAGACAAGTGGGTTAAAAAGGGCCCAAAGGATCATTGGGGACCCAAGTCACCCCAATCACAAACTGTTCTGGCTGCAATCATCTGGGAAATGGTACCGCAGCATAAAAGCCAGGACCAACAGGCACTGGGACAGCTTCTTCCACCATGATTCAGACTGATTAATTCATGCTGACACAACTGTATTTTTATGTCATATTGACTGTCCTGTTCTACATACTATTTATTGTAAATTACCATAAATTGCACATTGCACATTCAGACGGAGACGTAACGTAAAGATTTTTACTCCTCATGTATGTGAAGGATGTAAGAAATAAAGTCAATTCAATTCACTGGGTTTCTTCTGAATGCTCTGGTGTCCTCCCACGTGCCGTTCGATAGGTTAATTGGCCAGGTAAACGAGTGGTGAACCTGTGGGGAACTGATGGGAATGTAGGCAGCGAATTAGGGTAGAGTTAGTGTAAAAATGGATGGTTGATGGTTAGTGCGGAGACAGTAACCGAGGGTCTTGTTTCTGTGCTGTATCTGTCTATTACCCAGTGACTCTACAATCACTATCTCACTCTAAAAACTAGCCTCTTTGGCCAAACTATCTGTCATCCCATCCCTCCAACCAATATCACTCAATTTGGTTTGCCACCCATTTCACCACCATTCCCTGGAGTATCAGAATCAGATTTAATATCACCGGTATATGTCATGACTTTGCGGCAGCAATACAAGGCAATACACAGTAATAGTAAAAAAAACTGAATTGTAGTCGGTATGTATATATGCCGCCTTTTTGAGGCATCGCTCCTTGAAGGTGTCCTGGATACTACGGTGGCTAGTGCCCACAATGGAGCTGACTAAGTTTACAACTGTCTGCAGCTTATTTCGATCCTGTGCAGTAGCTGAAATCTATCTTGAGGTAAATTTTGGCATTAAGGCAAAATATAAATATAATTTGATTATATTTAGTTATTTCTCTCAAAACCAGCATTCGAAGTAAATTGCTACTTTCAAAGTAAAATGAATTGCTAAACCTTGACTTGCTCACCCTTCATTTATCATCTTACCTTGGGCTGCTGCAGTCCATTCATACTACTGACAGAGGAAATGATGCAAGAAGAAAAGACAGAATAACAAACACAGTACCAGTAGAATACAATTAGGCCTTCCTAATCTCAATTAGTCATCTTGTTACCAAGGCTACATTGCCCTCTTGAACTCCATCACTTTTTCCCTTAAGCACAAATGAGACATAGGCTGACATTTTCCAAAGCATCTCAGACATTACTGAGTAGTTTAACATGTCCATTCATCCTCCTTATCTGCAGAAGTACTCGTGCCTTAAAGGCCCTCAAAGCAAGTGCATTCTTCACATACCTAAGTTTACCAGAAGCTTATTATGTGCTCCTACCACTCAGTGCTTAGGACACTGAAAACCCCAAAAAGAAATTACTTGGCATATTGCTTTCACAACGTCCCAAGATGCTTTACAAGCAATGAAACACATCTGAAGATTAGTCTCCATGATAATGAGGATGGGCAGCCATTTTATATACAGAAAGAACATTTTGATTGGGCAATTTTTTTTCTTAATGTCGGGGATAATTACTGGACACTGTACTAGGAATAAGAGTCAGATTCATTTATTTAGCACGTGTACATCAAAACATACTGTGAAATACGTTAATTTGCGTTAACAACCAACACAACCTAAGGATCTGCTGGGTGTTGCCACATCCAGGTGCCAACATAGCAGAACAACACAGAACACAATAAGAAACAGAACAACAATAGCAAAGCAAGCCTCCTTCCTCCCTCCCAGCCACCCTTAAACACAGACAATTCTCCAACCCCAAGACAGGCCTCTAATCTCCGTTCCATGGAAGAAAGAGAGGACCGAGAGGGAGCTTGTCGGCAGGTGAGAAGAGGCGAGAGAGTAACCAGAACTTTCTGGAAATGCTGCCTGATTTGCTGAGTTTCTCCAGAATTTTGTCTGTTTTTGTTCAAGATTTCCAGCATTAGCAGAATCACTTGCATTTATGAGCTACATGTTCTTGGCCAGATTGTTCCTGTGAATAATCACGCACAGCTGCAGTCAGTCATTTTTCCATCTGAGAGAATTTCCCAAGCTATCACTGTCCCTTTTAGAGTCATAGGGTTGCACAGCACAGAAACAGGCCTTTCGGCCCATCACACCCATGTTGACCTTTTAATCCATGAGTATTAATCCCACTTCACGACAGTAGGACCATGTCCTTCCATACGTTGCCTGTTTAACTGCCCATCTTAATGCCCCTTAAACATCATAATTGTGATGTTAGAATGTTATAAGTTGCAGGAGAGATTGACTGGGATGCTAGCTGCATTGGAAGGCATGTGCTCTAAGGACCAACCTGGGCTGTTTCCTCTGGAACAACAGATACTGAAGGGAGACATGATAAGTTTATAAGATTGAGAGAGGCATAGATAGACAGTGGCATCTTTTTCCCTGGCTCAGTCTAATACTAGAGCACATTCATTTAAGATTCACTTGGGTGGGGGGGGGGTAGTTTTTTCACACAGTGGTGGAGTGTGCTGCTCTGTGGTGACAGCAGAGACAAACACACCAGAGGCACATAAGACAAGCCCATGAATGTGTGGAGAAAGGAGGGATATGGACATTAATTTAGTTAGGCATTTAATTACTAATTTAATGAGTCTGACACAACGTTGTGGGCTGTACAGTTCTAAATTAACTCAATCTAGTTCAGTAACATTGATGCAATTGCTGAAAAATCTTTTCAATTGACCCCCACTCTTCAACTAAGCCTTTGCTTTAAGGAGTTTATGCTTCCAACATCACTCTCTGACTGTCCCGGTATCAGCTTATCCCCCTTATCTTCACTGTGCTTGCTGCAGCCTGTGGTTATATAATTATTTTTAAAATAACAATTTGAAGAAATACTTCGAGAAAACATTTTTAAAGAGAGGGACCTGATTGGCTGAACGGTCAGACAGATGGCTTAGGCTGCTTGCTGTGGCTTACTAAGCATTCGTTCCAGTTTATTGCAAAGTTCCTGGTGAGTGCTCTAAATATGAGTGCAGATTTAAAGTGCTCTAGATTGTAAATCACGTGACTTTTCAGAATCACAGGTACCCAAGTGCAGCTGTTTTTTTTAAAACATTAACCTAGCTGCCTTGTAAAATCTGTGCCCTCAGGCAACATTCAGCCACTGATCAAGCTGTCTGCTGTAAGGCTCAGAAGTTCAAAGTAAGTTTATTATCAAAATACATATATGTCACCATATGCAGCCCTGAAGTTCATTTTCTTGCAGGCATTCACAGTAGGACAAAGAAATCAGTGAAGAACTACACACAAAGTCTGACAAGTAACCAATGTGCAAAAGAAAAGCTGTGCAAATAAATAAATATAATAGATAGATAAACAATCAAGTGTATTTATTTATTGAGATACAGTGCGGAACAGGCCCTTCTGGGATTTTGAGCTGCACTGCCCAGAAATCCCCCGATTTAGCCCTAGCCTAATCACAGGACAATTTACAATGACCGACTAACCTATTGATCATCCACCATTGGACTGTGGGAGGAAACCAGAGCACCCGGAGGAAACCCGCATGGTCACGGGGAGAACGTACAAACTCCTCAGAGGCAGCAGTGGGATTTGAACCCGTGTCACCCGTACTGCAAAGCGTGGGACTGATCACAATGCTACCATGTTTATTCAGTCATTCATGACTGACAGAATAAATAAATAAATGCATACAGTCGTACATCCATACTGAGATTTTGAGCTGTAGAGTCCTTGAAAGTGAGTTGTAAAAACTACACTTCATAAAAAAGACACTTCAGATGTGAACCAGCATATTGTCCGTTTCATACAACTGAACCACACCTGTTTCATTGTGGGAGTGTAATGCTGAACATACCTGGTGAGAGTACTGTAGGTAACTTTGCACTCATTAACATTGTGTTTTTGACATGTCTCATCTCGCTGAGTTAGTAGAACTTTTCGTGGTGACTGGGCAGCACCCTTGTGTTCAAGCACAACTCCAGAGGCTCAGACCGTAGGACCATAGCAGGGCAGAATTAGGCCATTTGGCCCATCGAGTCTGCTGTGCCATTCCATCACGGCTGATTTATTGCAACACTCACAACACGCTGAAGGAACTCAGCAGGTCGGGCAGCATCCGTGGAAACGATGAGTCGACGTTTCGGGCCAGAACCCTTCGTCAGAACTGTAGAGGGAAAGAGCAGAGGCCCTATAAAGAAGGTGGGGGGAGGGTGGGAAGGAGAAGGCTGGTAGGTTCCAGGTGAAAAACCAGTAAGGTGAAAGACAAAGGGGTGGGGAAGGGGAAGCAGGGAGGGGATAGGCAAGAAAGGTGAAGAAGGAATAGGGGAAAACACAATGGGCAGTAGAAGGAGGTGGAACCATGAGGGAGGTGATAGGCAGCTGGGGGGGTGGCAGAGTGACATAGGGATAGAGGAAGGGAGGGGGAGGGAATTACCGGAAGCTGGAGAATTCTATGTTCATACCAAGGGGCTGGAGACTACCTAGGATGATTTATTATTTCCCTCAATCCCATTCTCCTGTATTCTTCCCATCATCTTTGACGCCCTTACTAAGAATCTAGGTTGAAATTCCTGCGCACATCCTTCAGAAGTGCCATCCTGATGACCAAGGCTCTATTCGTTGGTGAGATGGTTTTCCGAAGATCGTACCCAGACCTTTTGTAACTTTCTTGGTCGCCAAAGATGAATGCCTCTGATCTGGCCCTCAGCAGATTGCGGATCTCATGGTTCATCCATGGTATCTGGCTGGGGAAGACTCTGAATGATTCTGTGGGGATATGCTTGCTTGCAACTTTTCTTATAAAGTCTGTGACAACGGTGGTGTACTCATTCAGATCTACAGATGAGTCCTTGAACATGGCCCAGACCACTGACTTGAAGCCATCCTATAGCGATTCTCCGTATCCTACGATGAGCTCTTTGTTGTTCTAATCTCTGGAGCTTTGCTCTTTAGCCTCTGCCTGTGTGCAGGTACGAGACGGACAGCCAGGTGATCAGATTTACCGAAATGTGGTCTGGGCATGCAACGATAGGCAGTCCTTATTTTGTACAACAATAGACAATAGACAATAGGTGCAGGAGCAGGCCATTCGGCCCTTTGAGCCAGCACCACCATTCACTGTGTTCATGGCTGATCATCCACAATCAGTACCCCGTTCCTACCTTCTCCCCATATCCCTTCACTCCGCTATCTTTAAGAGCTCCATCTAATTCTTTTTTAAAAGAATCCAGAGAATTGGCCTCCACTGCCTTCTGAGGCAGAGCATTCCACAGATCCACAACTCTCTGGGTGAAAAAGTTTTTCCTCAACTCCATTCTAAACTGTCTTCTCCTTATTCTTAAACTGTGGCCTCTGGTTCTGGACTCCCCCGACATCGGGAACATGTTTCCTGCCTCTAGCGTGTCCAATCCCTTAATAATCTTATACGTTTCAATTAGATCCCCTCTCATCCTTCTAAATTTCAGTGTATACAAGCCTAGTCTCTCCAATCTTTCAACATATGACAGTCCCACCATCCTGGGAATTAACCTCGTGAACCTACGCTGCACTCCCTCAGTAGCTAGAATGTTCTTCCTCGAATTTGGAGACCAAAACTGTACACAATACTCCAGGTGTGGTCTCACCAGGGCCCTGTACAACTGCAGAAGGACCCCTTTGCTCCTATACTCAATTCCCCTTGTTATGAAGGCCAACATGCCATTAGCTTTCTTCACTGCCTGCTGTACCTGCATGCTTACTTTCAATGACTGATGAACAAGGACACCTAGATCTCATTGTACTTCCCCTTTTCCTAACGATATTATTCATAACAGTGGGTTGGGACCACTGGTGCTGCGGGTTATATGCTGATGGTAATTGTGCAGAGTTTTCTTCAAGCAAACCTGCTTGAAGTTCTTGACTATGACTTGAAATGAGTTGGGATGGATTGTTTTTTGTTTGGAGAATGACAACATGCAGCATCTCAAGCACTTGATTACAGTCAGCTGCTGGTGGTATGTAAACTGCAGTCAGGATTATGGAGGAGAAGTCCCTAGGTAATTAGAAGAGTTGGCATTTTACCATTAGGTGTTCAAGGCTGGGGGAACACAAGTTCGACAAAACCGCCACATCGCAGCACCACTGAGAGTTGATCGTGAAACATACAACCCGACCTTTTTGTCTTTTCTGAAACAAAAATTTTCAGGTTTGATTGCTGCATCTGGCTCCTGGAAGAAAGCCACGTCTCGCTCAAGCATAGAACACAGTAATCTCTCATTTCCCTCCGATACTGCAATCTTGCCTCAGGTCCTCATTTTTGTTCTCCAGTGACTGCACATTTGCAACAAGATGCCAGGGAGAGGGGGCCTCATCTCCCTGTGTTTCATCCTGGGCTTGTAGTCTCCCCTACCAACCCCACCCCCTGCCACCCCACCTCCTGACTCGCTTCTGACCATGGTGATGAACTTTCCTCCACTTAAAGTTTCAGTTATAATAAAAGGAGCAATAAAATATAGATCTTATTCAGTCAGCTCTATTCCTTATGCAGTAGTAGTGCTTGTTCATTAATAGTAAGTCTGAAAACAATTGTTGAAGAATATCATAGCCCTAGATATTGTTGCACTGTTTATAACAATAGGACTTTTAAATAGAGTAGAAATCCTGCCCGTAATTCAGTCATTGTATTCCTCTTACTGGAAATGTGAATTCTGAACTGAGGAAACTCTTACGAAAATAAACACATTGTAAAAGTGAGTGTTTGAACTGTGAGTGTATAGTGTACCCTTCTCACTGAGCACTGAATTTGTAAGCATTTGAATCCAGTAATTTTGTTCTGTAATCTGCTTCAAACTGGTCCTGTCTGGAGCTGGTTAGATTAGTTTTGAAAGAGGCTGCATTGTTTAACAGATGGGGAATCTAGCTATTCAATCCAAAACAGATAATGCAGGAAGCAATCATCAGATCACTCACAGTATCTGAAAAGTGACAGCCTTGTGGGGAAGAGCTTTGAATGCATGATGTGAACTGGACTACCCACCAAAGAATACGCTCCCCTGGCACCTCAGGTGCCAAGACCTTGCCTGGCTGGCAGTGAGAGGGGCCCTCCCAGTCAGACCCTTCCTGTATGCCCAGAGAATTGTCCCCTCATCCCTCTGCCCGCGAGATGACTGCAGTGGGGAGGAGTCAGCGGCTCACCTCTTTGCAGACTGCGGGTTTGCGAAGAGTACGTGGAGAAGGATGGAAGGGGCCCATATCACAGTTCACCCCGCGCGGCTGCGTGGCAGGGAACTTACCGATCTAGGGTCTATTCCCGAGGGCTCATGAGGAGTCGAACATCAAGTGCTGCTGGCAGATCGTCAGCTCAGTGAAAGGGGCCTGAAACCTGTTGCTCTGCCAGCACATGGAGAGATGTTCGTGGATGAACGCTGCCAGCTGGCACATTCCAGTTTACAGGATTATGTGCTGAGAGACACACAAAAGCTTGGTGCAGCCATTGCAAGGGTTCAGTGGGGAAGCCCACGGTGTAGGGTTCTTCTCAGACTGCAGAAGAAGTGGCTGGGTGGGGAGGGGAGGAAAGAAGTCCTTCAATTATTGTACTAGTTATTTTACCAGCCCAGAGGGCCACATGAGTGGCAGCTGAGCTATTAATGTGTATAAATAAGACCATAAGACCATAAGATATCGGAGCCGAATTAGGCCATTCAGCCCATCAAGTCTACTCTGCAATTCTGTCATGGTTGATCTTGGATCCCACTCAACCCCATACACCTGCCTTCTCGCCATATCCTTTGATGCCCTGACCATTCAGTAAACGATCAACTTCTGCCTTAAAATATGCCCACGGACTTGCCCTCCACTACAGTCTGTGGCAAAGCATTCCAGAGGTCACTACTCTCTGGCTAAAAAAATTCCTCCTTACCTCAGTTCTAAAAAGTCGCCCCTCAACTTTGAGGCTGTGCCCTCTGGTTCTGGATAACTCCGCCATAGGAAACATCCTCTCCACATCTACCCTATCTAGTCCTTTCAACATTCCATAGGTTTCAATGAGATTCCCTTGCATTCTTCTAAATTCCAGTGAGTACAGGCCCAAAACTGCTAAACGCTCCTGGTATGTTAACCCCTTCATTCCTGGAATCATCCTCATGAACCTCCTCTGGGCGCTCTCCAATGACAACATATCCTTTCTGACATATGGGGCCCAAAACTGTTGACAATACCCCAAGTACTGCCTGACTAGTGTCTTATAAAGCCTCAGCATTATCTCCTTGCTTTTATATTCCATTCCCCTTGAAATAAATGCCAGCATTGCATTTGCCTTCTATACCACAGATTCAACCTGTAAGTTAACCTTCTGGCAGTCTTACACAAGGGCTTCTACGTCACTCTGCACCTCTGATGTTTGAGCCTTCTGCTATTTAGATAATAGTCCGCACTATTGTTCCTTTTACCAAAGTGCATTATCGTACATTCTCTAACATTGTATTCCATCTGCCACTTTTTTGCCCAATATTCCAATTTGTTAAGTCCTGCTGCAATCGCATTACTTTTTCAGCACTACCTACCCCTCCACCTATCTTCATATCATCCGCAAACTTTGCCACAAAGCCAACAATTCCATTATCCAAATCATTGCCAAAACAATGGTGAAAAGTAGCGGTCTCAATACTGACCCCTGAGGAACATCACTAGTCACTGGCAGCCAACCAGGAAAGGCCCCTTTTATTCCCACTCACTGCCTCCTGCCTGTCAGCCATTCCGCTAACCAAGCCAGTATCTTTCCTGTAACGCCACAGGATTCAATCAGTGTGGCATCTTATCAAATGCCTTCTGAAAATCCAAGTAAATGACATACTCTGCCTCTTCTTTGTCCACCCTGCTTGTTACTTCCTCGAAGAACTCTAACAGATTTGTCAGACAAGGTTTCCCTTCACAGAAACCATGCTGACTTTGACTTATTTTATCATTAGTCTCCAAGTACCTCGAAACCCTGAAACTTCATCCTTAATAGTAGACTCCAACACTTTCCCAGCCACTGAGCTTAGGCTAACTGGCCTATAATTTCCTTTCTTTTGCCTTCCTTCCCTCTTAAAGAGTGGAGTGACATTTGCAATCTTCCAGTCCTCCGGGACCATGCTAGAATGAAGTGATTCTTGAAAGTTCATGACTAACGCATCTGTTATGGTTTCAGCAACCTCTCTCAGGACCCTGGAACGTAATAAAACAGTATGGAAAACATTGACCATGTATGTAAAGAATGAAAAGGCACTGAACGATGTTCAAAGTTCAAAGAAAAGTTTATTATCAGATACGTACATGCCACCATATAAAACTCTGTGGTTCTTTTTCCTGCTGGCATACCCAGCAAATCTACAGAAAGTAACTGTAAACAGAATCAGTAAAAGAGCAAGAGCATAAAAGATAACAACAAATACAGTAATAAGTTACGAGAATATGAAATAACAAGATAAAGATTCCTTAGAGTGAGATCATTGGTTGTGAGGATCACCAGAAATACGTGAGTTTAGTTATCCCCTTTTGTTCAAGAGCCTGATGGTTGAGGGGTAGTAGCTGTTCTTGAACCTGGTGGTGCAAATCCTGAAGCTCTTGTACCTGCTACATGATGGCAGCAGTGAGAAAAAATCATGGCCTGGGTGGTGAGGATCTTTGATGCTTTTCCACAACAATGCTTCATGTAGATGTACTCGACAGTTGGGAGGGCTTCACCTGTGACATACTGGACCGTTTGTCGGACTTTCCGCTCAAAGGAACCGGTGTTCCCGTACCAGGCCATAATACAGCCAGTCAGCACAATTTCCACCGCACATCTATAGAAGTTTGCCAAGGTTTTTGATGACATGGCAAATCTCCACAGACGCCTGAGGAAGTAGAGGCACTGTCGTGCTTTCTTTGCAATTACATTCATACGATGGGTCCAGGACAGGTCCTTTGAGATAGTGACACCCAGGAATGTAAAGTGACTGGCCCTCTCCACTTCTAATCCTGCGATGAGTACTGGCTCTTGGAAATTTGATTTCCCTCTCCTGAAGTCTACAATCACTTCTTTGGTCTGCTGAATTTTTGTTAGTATTTTTTATTATCAATACTCTGTATAGTTTATTTTGGTAAAAAAATTATAAATGCTAGTCATTAGGCCAGATCTTGCCAGACTAATGTGTGGAAGGCTTACAATAAGACATGTGACCATAAGACATATGAGCAGAATTTGGCCATTCAGCCCATCAAAGTAGATCCACATTCTATCATGGCTCAAGTTTGGATTTACTGCTATCTGACTGTATGTATATACAGTACAACCAAAGGAAACAGCTTTCCTCTGGACTACAGTGCACCCACACAGCATACAGTATATTATGCACATCATGTAAACCAAAATATTATACTATAAGTAAGTTGATAAATTATAATTCAAAATGCATGTAGTAAAGCACAGCGCAGGTAAACAGTACACTGTCCTAGTGACAGGACCTCGATGGTGGCAGAGAATTCATTCTTTTTTCTGAGGGAAGAAACTGTCACCCAGTCTGGCAGTCCTAGTCCTGATGCTTCTGCACCTCCTTCCTGACTGTAGTAGATCAAAGAGATTGTGGAAAGTGTTAGGGTGTATTCTGGAGTTATGATATATAGAAAATACTTACTTCACCAGCATCGGTCATCAGACCTGACTGTGGATTGTAGATTGAACTTAAGATGCAGCCCTGAACAACAGTTTTCCTGGAGCTGTGGACTAGAGTTGATTGCAAACCAGACAATGCTGATTAATATTCATGTTGGGTGTCTGGAGTGTGGGTGCAAAGAAGGAGGTGTGTGAAAACTATATGTAATTCAAAGGAAGCATTGTAGATACTATTCTGCTGCTACCTTTGATCTTTAGCATATCAAAGTGTTATGTAATATTGGGCAACCATGGTCTCGTGATCATGATTGGTCTTGGCAATTTTTTCTACAGAAGTGGGTTGTCATTGCCCTCTTCTTTGCAGTGTCTTTACAAAACGGGTGACCCCAGCCATTATCAATACACTTCAGAGATTGTCTGTCTCTCATCAGTGGTCGCATACCCAGGACTTGTGATGTGCACCAGCTGTTCACACGACCATCCATCACCTGCTCCCATGGCTTCACGTGACCCTGATCGGTGGGCTAAGCAGGTGCTACACCTTGCCCAAGGGTGACCTGCAGGCTAGCAGAGGGAAGGAACGCCTTACACCTCCTTTGGTACACTGCTGTTTATATTTAGTTCGTTTAAAAAAAATTGCAGAAATTAATAGATTCTGCAGGACTGGTTTTGGTTTTCCTGGCTTAGTTTGGCCTGTTCCCCTGGCCTTTCCTACTCTCTGTGATAGATACTCCATTTAGTAGTATGTGAGGAGGTGCATGTCTCTCACATCTAGTATGGCCTCTTGGAGTACAGCCAAGTGCTTGTTTCAGTGAGTAAGTTCTTTGTAACAATTATTACACACAGCTAGTTTCTGATCTTTATATGCCAGCATTGTTCCTGACATCTCTCTGTAAACCATACCAACAGTGCTTTCTCAGTAGAGTTCCTTACTGTAAATCTATTGTCTATTACACTTGATCTGCCCTCACCATTTCTTTGCCTTTATTTACTGCAATGCCCTGTGGCTTTATTTCTCTTCATCACTTTTTTGTACCAGAACATTGCTTTCTGAGAAATGATGTCAAGCTTTATTACCCAATTAAGTCTGATAGGGTTTCTCTGTAAGAAAATGCACGCAGTGGCCACTTTATTAGGTACATCTGTACGCCTGCTTGGTGATGCAAACATCTAATCAGCAAATCGTGTGGGAGCAGCTCAATGCATAAAAGCATGCAGGCACGGTCAGGAGGTTCAGTTGCTGTTCAAACCAAACGTCATTATAGTTGAGATATATGTTCTAAGTGAATTCCACTGTTGGTGCCAGACCGGGTGGTTTGAGTAGCTCAGAAACTGCTGATCTCCTGAGATTTTCATGCACAACAGCTTCTAGAGTTTACAGGGAACGGTGCAAAAAGCAAAAAGTGGGTAGATCTGTGGGTAAAAATGCCTTGTTAACGAGAGAGGTCAGAGGAGAATGACCAGACTGGATCAAGCTGATACTAAGGTGGTAGTAACTCAAATAAACAGACGTTACAACAGTGGTGTGCAGAAGAACATCTCTGAATGGATGAAGTGGATGGGATACAGCAGCACAGGACCACGAATGTACACTCAGTGGCCACTTTTTTAGATACAGCAGGTAGTTAACATAATGGCCACTGAGTGCATAATTAACCTTAAGTTTAAGAAGAATGTTGCAAATCAGTTGGGCTCCGTCTTTTTACGTAGATTGGGGGGACCTTTTGTTGAACGCCTTCGCTCTATCCACAACAGGAAGAATTTCCTGCTGCCCAAACATTGTAATTCCACTCCCCATTCCCATTCCCATTCCCATACGTTGGTCCATGGTCTCCTCTACAGCATGATGAGACCATTCTCAGGCTGGGAGAGCAACACCTTATAATCCCAATCAAGAGTTGTGGTCGAACTGAGGTCCCATCTGCTTCCCAAGGTGACTACGAAACAAAAACCCCACGGACAAAGGGAGTTACCTTGATACTCTCCCTTAAGAATCATCACCAAAGGAAATGATCTAGGTATTTATTTTATTTTTTTTTATTTAGAAATACAGTACAGCAACAGGTACTTCCAGTCCAATTACACCCACGTTGCCAATTAACCTACTACCTTGTACATCTTTGGAACGTGGAAAGAAACCAGAGCAGCTGGAGGAAGGCCACAGAGAAAATGTACAAACTCCTTACAGACAATGACGTAATTGAACCCGAAACGCTGGTGCTGTAGTTGCATCACGCTAACCGGTATGCTACCGTGCCTCCCCTAAACCACATTGCTGTTTATATATTTCTGCATGAGAGCTTTCTATGCTCAAATGGTATAAAAATGACTACATTTTATGAGGACCTCAAAGAATTCTTGAAACAGTGAAAGGGGCCATTTGGCCAATCATGTCCATGCCAGCCCCAGAAGGGGCGGCATGGTAGTATAGTGGTTAGCACAAGGGCTTCACAGTACAAGTGACCCCGGGTTCAATTTCTGTTTCTGCCTGTCAGGAGGTTGTACGTTCTCCCTGTGACAGCGTAAGTTTCCTCCATGTGCCCTGGTTTCCTCCCACAGTCTAAAGACGTGCCAGTTGGTAGGATAATCGGCCATTGTAAATTGTCCAGTGATTAGGCTCAGATTAAAGCAGGGGGATTGCTGGGGCAGCATGACTCGAAGGGCCAAAGGGCCTATTCCATGCTGTATCTCAATAATTAAAAAAATAAAATAACTAATCAGGCGAATGCTACTTCTCGGTCTTTGGTCTATATCCTTGTAGATTACAGAATACCAAGAGCTTAGCCAAGTTTCTTTCAAATATGATGAAGGGGAGCTGGCTGTAATACTGATTCAGACAGTGCCTGCAGCACTCTCTAAACCTTTCACCTCTTCCCTTAAATCTATGCTCTTCTGGTTAATGAACACCCTACTGAGGTAAGTAGGGTGGCGGGGTGGAGATACATCCCTACCAAAGGAGGTGTAAGATGCTCCTTCGCTCCTCTAGTCTGCAGATCACCCTTGGGAAAGGTGTAGCACCTGCTTAGCCCCTGATCAGGGTCACCTGAAGCCATGGGAGCAGATAGTGGACAGTCATATGAGCAGCTGGTGCGTATCAAAAGTCCTGGTTATCTGGCCACTGACGTCAGGCAGACAATCTCTGAACTGAACTGATAATAGCTGGGTGTTACCCGTCTTGTAAAGGCACTGCCCAGAAGAAGGTAATGGCAAACCACTTCTGTAGAAAACTTTGCTAAGAGCAATCATGGTCATGGGACCATGATCGTACACGTCATATGGCACCACGCACAACTATGATGTCATACGACACGGCACATAATGAGGATGATGACTGAGGTATGTATTCACATTTTGAACCTATTAAGGCATTGGTCAGACCACACTTGGAGTACTATGAGCAGTTGTGGGTCCCTTATCTAAGAAAGGACGTGCTGGCGTAGGAGAGAGTCAGAAGAGATTCACGAGAAAGATCCCGGGAATGAAAGGGTTAACGTACAGTATGAACGCGTTTGATGGCTCTGGGCCTCTACATGCAGGAGTTTAGAAGAGTGCCGGGTGGTGGGGGATATCTCATTGAAACCAGCCAAATATTGATAGGCCTAGATAGGATGTTTATTTCAGTAGGGCAGTTTAGAGGGCACAAACTCAGAATAAAAGAGCATCCGTTTAGAACAGGGATGATTAGGAATTTCTTTCGCCAAAGGATCGTAAATCTGTCAAATTCATTGCCACAGACCATTGTGGAAGCCAAGTCATTGAGTATATTTGAAATGGAGGTTGATAGATTCTTGATTAGTCAGGGCATCAAAGGTTACGGGAGAAGCCGGGAGAAGCCAGGAGAATGGGGTTGAGAGGGATAATAAATCAGCCATGACGGAATGGTGGAGCAGACTTGATGAGCCAAATGGCCCAATTCTGCTTCTATGTCTTACAGTCTTATTATAGATTTATGCCATAAACAAGTTGCAGATGGTGGAAATCAGAAAAAAAAACAAATGTTGCAAATACTTGACAGGCCAGACAGCATGCATGGACAGAGAGACAGAGTTAAATCGGGTCTTTTGGCTGGGACTTACTTTGTGAGGCTCTCAGATAGAACACAACATAAAAACGGGAAATGCTGAAAACGCTCAGGTAGTCTGGCAACACCTGTGCAAAGAAACCAAGTTAATGTTTCATCAGAACACATTATATAGATGCCGATCTTTTGTTTCTTTCTTTGGACAGTATCATCAGGGATTTTTGCAGTACAAGACTTTTATTTCTGAAGCACAACTTGCCAGTTCATCGTGGTCTGGAGTTACTTTACTATCTTTTCTATTGGGTTTCTTTTAGTTCTTCTTGATAGTTTTGAATCGATGTTCCTGCGATCTGTTCATTTATTTATCTATCTATCTATCTATCTGTTTGTTTATTTATTTGTTTATTACTTTAGAGGTGCAACATGGTACCAGGACCTTCCAGTCCAAAGAGTCCTGAACACCCAAATATATCCATGTGACCAATTAACCTACTAACCCTTATGTCTTTGGAATGTGGGAAGAAACCAAAATACAGGAGAAACCCCACATGGTCATGGGAGAATGTACCCACTCCTTATAGACAGTGGCAGGAATTGAACCCCAAATATTGACACTGTATAGCTAAACGCTACGTACCATGCCTTCCCTCCATTTATTTATATCTATTCCCCCCCCCCCCGATTTCTTTGCCACTTCTGGTCTTTGGGTGGTATTTTTAAGTATCCCTGCCTAACAGGACACAGGCTAAGATGAGTTAATATTGCCTGAAAGAAGAAAAGAACATCAAGGCCTTGCTCTATTCCCAACGATTTGGTTTACTCATAAACTCTCTTCCATGCAATGGCAAGAAATCCCACCTAAAAAAAACAGGAGTCGTCCTTCAAAGATTTTCTAGGTTGGCTTTATTTGTCACATGTACATTGAAACATACCATGAAATGCATTGTGTTCAGGCCTCTGGAGGTGCAGTTTGTGTTGTATGAACATCATTTCCTGTACATAAGCTGTTTTTGTATCACTTCCAGCGTGGGTTAACTTGGATTAATTTTGAAGCACACAGTGGAAAGACATCCATTTCCATCTCTGTTTATTTGCCCTTGAAACAGCAATATCTGTGTATCTTAAGCTCTGCTAATATTGGTAAACTTTCAGTAGATATATTTTGAAGGAAGTATTATGTTTGTTGCTTATCATTACTAAGATATCATTGCGCACGAGTTCACTCTTGTTTACACAGCATGGTAATGCACTGTTGCATGTGTATATTATCTTGATTGTGAGAATAATCAGTAGTATTAGTATATTCATGTATACAGTGATTCTTTATTCAATACATATTTTACTTTATGCAGTTTCATGAGTACAATCTCATTAAAATGCTGAAGGAAGCTTCTGGCTCGGGTGTTTTTTGAGAAGGTGTTCAACTCTCTGCTTAGCTTTGCAGATACACACTGTGGGGGCAGATGTGCTTGTGTCAATGACCAACACATTTCGAAGCTGTGCTCGGGGCATACCACAGGTGTTGCTATGTTTCCAGGGCCAGCAATAGTATGCCTACAATTTACAAACCCTAACCCTATCCTACACACCCTTGGAATGTGGGAGGAAACTGGAGCAGCCGAAGGAAATCTACGCAGGGAGAACATACAAACGCCTTGAAGCCAGTGGCGGGAATGGAACCCCAACCGCTGGTGTTGTGCAGCGTTCCACTACCACACCACCTAGAAGCAGATGACGCTAGTCACATCAAAGTATTAGCAAACAGCTTGTGCGACAGCTTTCTTGCAAGATGAAGCCTGTGTGGGAGGAGGATCTGGGCCCACTGGATGCCCCAACATGTTTGATGTCTCTTAGTTATTTTCCTTATGGGACTAGAAGTGACTGGAGTAGGGTTAATTCTGCTTTGAATCATAGCTAAAGTCATACAACATAAAAACAGTCCAAAGAGTCCACACCAGCTGCCAAGCTCTGATTTACACTAATCAAGTCAAGTTTATTGTCATTTAACTATATACATGTATACCGTCAAACAAGACAAAGTTTCTCGGAACCGCGGTATAAAGCACAGAAGTACACACAGCACATATGAAAGTAAGGATGAAACCTGCAGGTGAATCACTCATAAATAACAAACTAAAGTGCATAAATTACATATTGTAAGGTAGAGAACAGATTAACTGGTGACATTTTGAATGTAATACGGCAGGGAGTTCAGAAGCCTAATGGCCTGAGGGAAGAAGCTGTTTCCCATCCTGACTGTTCTTGTTTTTATGCTTTGGAGTCTCCTGCCTGATGGTAGAAAGTCAAAGAGGATGCAGAATGGATGGGGGGGCTCCTTAATAATACTAAGGGCCCTGCGTAAGCAGCAGTCCTGATAAATATCCCTGATGGATGGTCAGGAGACTCCTGTGATCCCCTCAGCTGTTCTCATGGTCCTTTGTAGGGACTTCTGGTCTGATACTCAGCTGCTCAGATGCAATCCAATTTTATTCTACCGCCACACCCTCCTTCCTCACTGACCCCTCCCAAATTCTACCAGTCACCTACATATAGCAGGTATATTGCAGTGGCCAATTAACTCCCCAACCTTCACGTCTGTAGGATGCAGAAGGAACAGAGCGTTGCAAGCAGAGAAAGCGTTGCCTCCACACGGTTTGCCCTGAAGTTCAGGACTGAACCTGGCTTGTTTCATTTGGTTGTATTCATGTATGGTTAAATGATTATTAAACTTGAACGTAATTTCATTTGCTGGTGTTGAGGGGGAACATCTCCAGGGGAGGGTGTTGTTAGAAGCCACGTGTCTATCCTCTTGTCCTTACTGTCTAGAGAAGTTGGTGCAAGAGTCTCTCTCAGAGCCATATATCCTTCTCCTAGAGCAGGGGTTCCCAACTTTTATTTTATGCCATGGACCCTTACCATTAACTGAGGGGTCTGTGGACCCTAGGTTGGGATCCTCTGCAATAGACCACTACAGGACAAAAACAGGCCCTTCGGCCTGTCTAGTCCATGCCTAGTCCCATCAACCCACACCTGGACCATAGCCCTCCCTCTCATCCATGTTCTTATCTAAACTTCTTCAAAATGTTGCAACCCAACCCACATCCACAACTTCTAACGACAGCTCGTTCATACTCACACCACCCTCTGAGTTAAAAAGTTCTCCCTCAGGCTTCACTTTTCACCTTTAACCCATGACCTTTAGTTCTAGTCTCACCCCTCCTCAATGGAAAAATCCTGCTTGCATTTACCCTATCTACACTCTTCACAATTTTGTATAACTCTATCAAATCTCCCCTCATATTGATAGAGTGTGGGATGACGGGTGGGTGGGTGGTGGTTCAAAAAGCAGAGTTTGCACTTACTTCTGTCCAAGCATGTTGACAGCCTTCCAAGGTTACAGCTGAGCCTCCATACCAGTTGGTAGTGTTGTGGTTGGAGTGTTGGACTTCAGCCCAATGTGGACAGAAAAAGAACGACTTTCTAACCAGCTGGACTCCCCCCCCACCCCCTCCAACAACCCCATCATAATCTTCCCTGAAAGATGGCATCTGATGTCGTACAAAGTTCAGGAATTTTTTTAACATCTTATCCACCTACTTGTTAAAGATCATGGTTCCAGCAACAGAGAGGCAGGGATTTCCTTTAACTTTCTTACCCCTTGTCTTGGCCAATGCTTTCTCCTCAGCCAACAGCATTTCAAATGGACTAAATGATTAATAGAGAACGATAGGGCACAGGGCAAAGGCTTTGTACAAATTAGGTTCCATATCACCAGCTTCAGGAACAGTTAATAACTGACAACCTCCAGAACCTGTCTGGAGAACGTCAATCACCACTACTCTGAACTGATTCTACGACCTGCAGATTCACTTTCAAGGATTGTTGCGACTCATGTTCTCAGTATTACGGAATTAATTTTTTTATTTGCACGGTTTGCACATCGGTTGTTTGTCGGTTGTTGTCTGCTTATGCACAGTTTTACGTAGATTCTACTGTAATTTTTTTCCCTGTAGATGCCTGCAAGAAAATGAAACTCATGTTCTCAGTATTAGTTACTTATTGAGATACAGCGTGGAATCGGCCCAGCAATCCCCTGATTTAACCTAATTACAGGACAAATTATAATGACCAATGAACCTATCAAGCACTACATCTTTGGATTGTGGGAGGAAACCAGAGCACCCAGAGGAAACCCATGCAGTCATGTACAGGTAGTGGTGGGAACTGCACCCGGGTTACCCATACTGTAAAGCGTTGTGCTAACCACTACGCTACTGTGCCGCCCCGTTGAGCTGCTACTATCTTTTTTTGCACAGTTTGTTATCTTGTGCACAGTGTTGTGTGCAAATTTTGTTTGTGTGTAGTTTTGCACTGATTCTATTGTAGCTCCTTGATCTACTGAAAATGTCTGCAAGAAAATGAAGGTCAAGGTAGGATATGGTAACATATACTGTACGTACAAGATAATAAATTTACTTTGAACTTTGAACTTTTTGATCTGCTTTCTCTACAGGGTCATTTCACTTTCCAATAATTCATTATACCCTATTAATTCAAACAAAAAGATGATTCCCCACCTGAATGACATGATAAATCTAGAAGTTGGTGGGGCTGCAATTGACAGAACAAGTCACTTTTATCCGATAGTTACTAAGTGTGTGAGTGCCCAGGAGAAGGGAGGCTCTGTATTGTAGAAGTGTGTGGATCATCGAATCCATCGAAGCAAATCTCTTTCCCTCTTGTCAGTGCTGAGAACCCCTTTTACAGGCCCCCTAATTCTGCATTATCTGAGATTAACTAACCGCGCACAGATGTGCCAGAGTAAGGCAGCCGACCGTGAAACATAAGCACCAGAACTCTGCTTCCAATTTTGTGCAGGAATGAGTGAAAGTAAATAATTTCCTTTGATGTCAGCATGCCCACATGACTTCTCAGAACACAAATTATTTCAAAAAATAATTACATAGAACACACATAAATTTTTCATTGCTCTTTTTCTGGAGGTATGTTTGTCAGGGAGTCAGCAAGTTCCTTTTGGAAGAGTTCATTTATATAACCCTTTAAGCGCTGTTGCATTTTTAGGAGTTTTTTTTTCTTTCTGGAGGTTACTTCATGAAAACAATTCTTCCCACCCCTTAGGCCACTCAAAGTTTGAATGAGATCCAAGGACATATCACATGATTTACCAGCAAGAGATGCCTCACTGAAGGGACTATAGAGGAAAGGGTGAACAGCTTCTAATGCCAGTGGCCACTGACTGTATATTCATTGTCTTGGAAACATAGAAAACCTACAGCACAATACAGGCCCTTTGGCCCACAATGCTGTGCTGATCATGTACTGACTTTAGAAGCTGGTGGGTATTCTTTTATCCACTGTTGCCCATCCACTTCGAGGTTTGACGTGTTATGCATTCAGAGATGCTCTTAATGCGTGGTTATTTGAGTTCTGTCACTTTTCTGTCAGCTTGAATCGGACGGGCCATTCTCCTTGGATCTCTCTCATTAACAAGGCTTTTTTTTGCCACAGAACTCATTGGATGATTTTTGTTTCTCGCTTCATTCTATAAACTCCAGAGCAGAGGTTCCCAACCTGTTTTATGCCTGGACTAATACCACTAAGCAAGGGGTCTGTAGACGCCATGTTGGGAACCCCTGCTCGAGAGACTATTGTGCATGAAAATCCCAGGATAGCAGCAATTTCTGAGATACTCAAACCATCTCATATAGCACCAACAATCATTCCTCAGTCAAAGTCCCGTAGATCACATTTCTTTCCTAGTCTGATGTTTGGACTGAGCTGCAGCAGAACTTCTTGACCAAGCCTGCATGCCTTAATGCATTGAGTTGCTGCCACATGATTGACTGATTAGAAATTTGCATTAATGAGCAGGTTTACCTGATAAAACTGCCACTGAATGTAGATGAAACCATTAAGAAGGGGCTCGACTTTCTTAGAAATTTAAATTTGGCATGTCATTGATAAATTTTGACTCATTTACAGTAGAAGGATTTCTGACTGATTGCATCACAGCCTGGTACGGAACAC
Organism: Mobula hypostoma; assembly: GCF_963921235.1. Taxonomy (NCBI): domain Eukaryota; kingdom Metazoa; phylum Chordata; class Chondrichthyes; order Myliobatiformes; family Myliobatidae; genus Mobula; species Mobula hypostoma. Next base: position 47,707,558 of record NC_086118.1, on the reverse strand, counting down.
ACGAGGCTGCGAAGACTGGACTCGCTTGTTCCGTCACAGATACAGCTCTCCCCTCCATTAAGGGCATCTGAGGAAGGAAGTGCCCGTCATCAGCGACCCTCACTATCTGAACCGCGCTCTCTTCTCACTGCTGCCATCAGACAGGAGGTCCAGGAACTGGAAGACTCACACTTCAATGTTTACCCAAAGCTTCCACATTGGACCATATTTCTCTCAGCTTGCACTAGCATCATTACGTTTTCTTATTTGTGTAAATTATGTAAAACGAATTTCATTCATGTTAACTGAAATTTGTAAAGTACCGTGTTGCTACTGCAGCACAGAGCTAATAATCATGGCATTTATACCCTATGTATGTAAAATTATGACACTATGACATTAGACTTGAACCCGGACATTGCCATGCTGTTCTGCTATAGACAGGTGGTACATCCAATGTAGAAAGACAGCACTCAGCCCTTCAGTCTATACTGGGCCTCTGAACAAGTAAATCAATCCATTCCTCCTCATCAGACCTTTGCTTAATACTGCAGATAACATTGTTATCGGACACGATGGGGGTGAATTCATGCTTCTTGTAAGTGGTACTATGCCTGGCCTCACCTATCACCTTCCAGTTTGTACTCCTTCCCCTCCCCCCTGCCTTCTTACTCTGGCTTCTGCCCCGTTTCCCGACGAAGGGCCTCGGCCTGAAGCGCCGATTGCTTACTCCACTCCAGGGATGCTGTCTGACCTGCTGACTTCCTCCAGCACTTAGTGTGTGTTGTTCTGAGAATTAATTCACCCTGTCCTCCGCACGGCCAGTCACATTGTATGTGCCATGCACAGAAGTGGATTGTGTGCTATCAGAGAAAATGAATTGGGCTGTGTTTATATTGGCTGCAGCACTTTGATGTTACTCCAGAGAATCTCATCCTGTTTCGGAGTTGTTCCAGTGTTGGCATGAGCAGAGAATGAATTATTCATTATGATACATTCTGAGTTATTTTATTTTCATCTCAATCCAAAGGAAGATTACAGCAGAGTATTGCTGGAGTATCTGATGGATGATGCTTCTCTGGAGAAACCCTGAATCATGCGGACGTAAGAGCTTCAAAGAAGAGCAGAGAGCTTACATGTGTCCTGGCCAACTTTTATTATTTGGACAGCATTTAATGACACATTTATCAGGCTGCTCTTTGTGGGAGCTCATTGTGTTTGCTATCAATGGCCACTTTATTAGGTAGGATCTCCTGTGGTCTTTCCTGCCGTAGCCCACCCACTTCAGGGTTTGTTGTGTTGTGTGTTTGTGGATGCTCTTCTTTATGTCACTGTTGTAATGTATTGTTATGAGTTACTGTCGTCTTCCTGTCTGCTTGAACTGGTCTGGATGTTCTCCTCTGACCGCTCTCAATAACAAGGATTTTTCATCCAGAGAACTGCCACTCACTGGATGATTTTTGTTTCTCGCGCCATTCTTTGTTAACTCTAGAGACTGCCATCTGTGAGTATCCCAGGAGATCGGCAGTTTCTGAGATATGCAAACTACCCCATCTGGCAGCAACAATTATTCTACGGTCAAAGTCACCTAGATCACATTACCTCCCCATTCTGATCTTTGGTCGGAACAGCAACTGAACCTCTTGACCATGTCTGCATGCTTTTATGCATCGAGTTGCTGCCACGTGATTGGCCGATTAGATGTTTGCATTAATGAAGAGGTGTACCCCATGAAATGGCCACTGAGTGTATGTTGCCTGTTACATCTCCTGAAGTGGAAACTGTTCAAAAGGTGCTTCATTCGCGATCATGTACCTTGGTTCATCCTGAGCTTGGGCCAAGGGAGTGTTGCAAAACAAAAGCTTTGTGTTCAGTAGGAATCATCGCTGGTCATATTGCAAGTGTGACTTTAATGTCCCTGTTGAAAGACATAAAATCAAATTTTGATTAGATCTAAAAATTCATGTGGAGTGTTTTGTGAGTTTTATTTTACGTAGAGATACAGCACACTACAGGCCTTCACGACCCAGTGAGCTCACTCTGCCCAATCACACCCAGGTGACCAAATAACCCATCGACCCGTACGTTTTTTGAAATGTGGGAGGAAACTGGAGTGCCCAGAGGAAACCCGTGCAGTCACGGGGAGAACGTATAAACTCCTTACAGAGAGTGGGAATATCGAACCCGGAATTACGGGCAGACTAACAGCTGGTCTACCGTGCTTTCCTAATAGTTGGTACTTCCTCATCAAAGGGAGCAGCGTTCATACTGTCATCAGATCTCAGGATAAAGGCATCCATTAGTTTTGCGAGACCATGGACCTGTGCCTAGGAAAGTCTTCAGGCCTGGGCAAGGTTGTATGGAAGACCAGCAGTTGCCCATGCTGCAAGTCTCCCCTCTCCACGACACCGATGTTGTCCAAGGGAAGGGCATTAGGACCCATACAGCTTGGCACCAGGGTCGTCGCAGAGCAATGTGTGACTAAGTGCCTTGCTCAAGGACAAAACACGTTCCCTCAGCTGGGGCTCGAACTCACGACCTTCAGGTCGCTAGTCCAATGCCTTAACCACTTGGCCACGTGCCCACAGATCTCAGGATAGTTTGCACTCTAGGAGCTATGGATGTAGGAGAAGTGACTCAGAGGAGATCAAGTCTCTGAGGTCCAAAGGAAGTACTGCCATTTCTTCCTTAAGTCACAGTCACAAACTACATATTTAAATAAATAAATTTCTTCTCAGTCACGCTCAAGATGGCCACTGTTGCATTTTAAGTATGGTAGTGGAGAAGAAAGGTGCTGGTTGTCATATCCAACACTGGCAGGAAACCTGTGTAGGAGAGTTTTTAAAAGTAAAAAGCTATCGCGCTGGGGCTCTTCCACTCTCTTGACCTTAGAAGTCTGAGTCCAGTGGTGTGAGCAAGCATCGCAGACCGGGGTCTTCCTTGGTTGCAGTGGGTGACCCTGACTTCTTCTGTGCCCTGTCATGCCCTTTGCTCTCCACGGAGCATTGCAGTATTGCCTTCCCGGCCATTGGATCTCACTGTAGATCTCATCCACCCAGTCTGCCAGAGCTGACTTCACATGCTGGAACGGGCGTGTCCCTAACTCACCAGCGTATGACGCCGCTGGCTACCCTCACCTGGTTTAGCCCGCCCGTCGAAGCGATGTACCGGGGTGTGGTCGCGGTCGCATGCAAACGGCTACTTGGAGGCCAAAGGTGAGAGCTGAGTGTCTCTTGGGGACCAAAGGTGAGTGAGCTGCCCCAGAATGGACATGACAAGCCTCTTCGCCAGAGGTGCTACCTGGACACCCCACACACCCCGGAGAAGAATACTGTATTAAAATTCACTTGACGGTTTAACTATCGGATATCATTTTATTGGTTTAATTGTATCAAATCAATATCTAGGCCATTGACAATTCCTCAAAAATATTTTTGCATCTTGGAATCAATTTAATTAATGAGGATAGAAGGCGATATGTGTTGTGTCACCTTTTGCCTTGGGTACAACCTAACGGAGTTTGCAGCGGAAAGCTCATGGCCAACTGTGGGAGGACAGGAGGGTGGTGGATCTGGGAGAAGATGTCAGGGACAGGGGCAGCATCCCGGGCCAACCCTCATGGGGATCACGGAAAGCATCCCATGGTTAACAACAGTAGCGTTTCAGGGACGAGGTCGATAGCCTGTTATCCTGTTATGTCTGAGTAAATTGCTTGTTGTGGTTTGTCAATCTTTATATTTGTGTGTGGTTATTCATTGATTCTACTGTCCTTCACTGTTCTACTGTGAATGCCTGCAAGACAATGAATCTCACATGATGACTTATACTAAATTTGAGAATAAAGTTACTTTGAAATTTGAACTTTGAACTAAAATGGCCCTGACCTTTGCTTTAATTCCCATAGTTAAGAATGATGGGGGGCAACACAGGAGCTGAAACTCTGCTTTGCACGCCTGTCCCCGATAAGATCATTTGTGAACATGTTGCTGTGTTTTAATTAGAATTTGTGCTGTGATATCAGCAGTGTTGCTCCTTCACAACGCCCAACATCAATTGCCGCGCCCCCAACTCCAACCCACACGTCTGACCTTGGTGTCGCTTGAGTCCCACTCCTGGCCTGTAGTGACATGGTGGACTGAAGAGGTACAGTTTGCACTGGCAGCCCTGTTCAATACTGGTGAGGTGCCAAGGAGTGGTTGTTGACCAAGATAAGACTCAGTAGCTAATAGTGGCTTGTAACTTGTTCTCTGGTTGTCCCACTACGACGTTGCCAAGCCACAGATGCTAGCATTCTTTTGCTACAATCATATCGTGACTCTTACAATGTTCTGATGGAAGAAGAAAACCTCAGATGAGATGAATCATGGCGAGCTTAAGAACCACTCAGACCGCACTGACCACAGCCACCCTGGTACTCACATTGTGGCTTCTGTTACCTCAGCCAACGGGGGAAGGAGGGATGTGACAGAGGAAGATCATCGCACAGAACCAATTTAATTGCTCTTTGGGCTCACACAAAACAGTCTGTTTTCATTCTCTTAATCATCAGTCTGAAACCTGTTGTACCTCTGTTTCAGGTCAGAGTATCCAGATTAATATAGAGGGAAGTCTTCCATCACAAGAGATTCTGCAGATGCTGGGAGTCCAGAGAACCACACGGAACATGTTGGAGGAACCCAGCAAGTCTGGTCCTGATAAGGGCCTCGGCCTGAAACGCCGACTGTTTATTTCCCCTCCATAGATGCTGCCTGACCTGCTGAGTTCCTCCAGCATTTTATGTGTGTTGCTCTGTGAAACATTGGTAATAATTGGACAGGTTTGGTTGAAGGAGCCTTTGGTAAAGTTTTGGTCAGAAAGTGAGGAAAGTGAAAGGTTATAGATCAAATGAGTAGATCTTTTAAAGAGCCAGTCTTGAGTCCAAAGGAGAATGCAGTATTATGTAGAATATTAATGGATCTTGGTGGTATTTATAGGAAATAATCTTATTGTGGTATAAATGATTTATCTGCTGATTAATAGTACGAGTACTGAGTTAGGTATCTGCTGGTTCTGGACTAATGACAGGTACTAAAGGAACTGACACCAGGAAAAACATTCTTGACTTCCTTCTGTCACAGAAATTATGGAGTGAGTTGGATCTGCAACTTCATAGACCCTGTAAAAGCTCAGTTTTGGCTTTGTAATGAGGGCATAACAACCATTACGTAAATGGTAGACTGATAAATGGATGACTGTGGAATGAGCTTCCAGTAGAAGTGGTAGAGGCAGGTTTGATTTTGTCATTTAAAAAAAAATTGGATAGGTATATGGACAGGAAAGGAATGGAGGGTTATGGGCTGAGTGCAGGTAGATGGGACAAGGTGAGAGTAAACGTTCGGCACGGACTAGAAGGGCTGAGATGGCCTGTTTCCGTGCTGTATTTGTTATATGGTTATATGGTTATATGGTTGAATATCCCTCCTGTATCATCCTGAGATTTAAGTGCTGATGGACAGAGAATGTCTGCTCAATGCAACAATCAGCATGTATCTGACAAACAATCAGTTGAAGAAATAATCAAGACTTGGGGTAGAAATTCTACCTTACTTCCAAGTACTAAAATATACCATGCAAATACAAGTGAGTTGAAGTCTTCTTCAGAAATTTATGTTGAAGTTACTGGTCACCCAGTTGTTACTAGTTTGAAGATTTAGTGCATAAAACAGAAGATGGATTTCCAGATCCTGGGCTCTGGATGTAGGAGAAGTATTTTCACTAAACCAGATCAGAGGTGAATTGGTGAAGGGTCTTGGAATGAAAAATCAACTGTTTATTCCTCTCCGTCGATGCTGCCCGACCTGCTGAGTTCCTCCAGCATTTTGTGTGTGTTACTCTGTGAGGACGGCAGATTTCAAAAACAATGTTGTTGTTCTGCGGCCATTCACTAGTTCACTCTCACAATAAGTCACGTGTTTTGAGCACAAAATGGAGGCTATCAATTTGAGGAGAGATGGAAGTTTGAAGTACCAAGCTACAGCTAAATTACACTCAGCGGCCAATTTACTTAGCGCAGGAGGAGGAGTTACCTAATAAAGTGAAAACTGTGTGTTTTTCTTCATGCTTCTGGTCTTCTGCTGCTACAGCCCATCCACCTTAACGTTCAACATTTCATGAGTTCAGAGATGCTCTTCTGCACGCCATTTTTGGAATGAGTGGTTATTTGAGTCACTGTTGCCTTCCTGTCAGCTTGAACCAGTCTAGCCATTCAACTCTGACCTCTCTCGTTAACAAGACATTTTTGCCCACAGAACTCCCACTCACTGGATGGTTTTTTTGTAATTCATACCATTCTCTGGAAACCCTAGAGACAGCTGAGCATGAAAATCCAAGGAGATCAGCTGATTTTGAGATACTCAAACAACTCTGTCTGGTATCAACAATCATCCTGTGGTCAAAGTCACTTAGAACACATTTCTTCCCCATTCTGATGTTTGGTCTGAACAACAACTGAACCTCTTGACCCTGCCAGCATGCTTTCCAAAGGTTCAAAGGTTCATTTTATTGTCAAAGTATGTATGCAGAATACAACTCTGAGATTAGTCTTCTCCAGATAGCCATAAAATACAGAAAAACCATGGAAGTTGTTGAGCCACCCCACCAAATGAAAAAGAAAAAGGAACAAAGCTCGCAAACCCCAAACACCCAACCTCTCCGTTGCACAAACTCTAACAGATCACTCACCCGAACACATCAGCTAAGAGATCAAACCCCAAACCACACCCCCCCCAACCACTCCATTGCACGAAAACTAACAGATCACCCACCCAGACACCATATGACATAGAAGCAGAATTAGGCCATTCAGCCCATCAAATGTGCTCCATGATTCCATGATGGCTGATCCCGGATCCCACTCAACCCCATACTCCTACCTTCTTGCCATATCCTTTGATGCCCTGATTAATCAGAAAACTATCAACTTCCACTTTAAATATACCCACAGACTTGGCCTCCACCGCAGTCCGTGGCAGAGAATTCCACAGAGTCACTACTCTCTGGCTAAAAAAAAATTCCTCCTCACCTCTTTTCTAAAAAGTTGCCTCTCAATTTTGAGGCTGTGCCCTGTAGTTCTGGATACCCCCACCATAGGGAATACCCTCTCCACATTCACCCTATTTAGTCCTATCAATAGTCGGTAGATTTCAATGAGATTCCCCCAAACCCCTGCATTCTTCTAAATTCCAGTGAGTACAGGCCCAAAGCTGCCAAATGCTCCTCATATGAAAACCCTTTCATTCTCAGAATCATCCTCGTGAACCTCCTCTGGACTCTCTCCAATGACAACACATCCTTTCTGAGACATGTGGTCCAAAACTCCAATACTCCAAGTGCAGCCTGACTAGTGTCCTATAAAGCCTCAGCATTATCTCCTTGCTTTTATATTCTATTCCCGTAGAAATAAATGCCAACATTGCATTTGCCTTCTTTACCAGATTCAACCTGTAAATTAACCTTCTGGGAGTCTTGCATGAGGACTTCTAAGTCCCTCTGCACCTCTGATGTTTGAATTTTCTCCCAATTTAGATAAAAGTCTGAACTATTATTCCTTTTACCAAAACGCATTATCATACGTAGCCCAATGTTGTATTCCATCTGCCACTTTTTTGTCCATTCTGCCAATCTGTCTAAATCCCACTGCAATCGCATTGCTTCCTCAGCACTACCTATACCTATACCTTTAATACTAGGCATCCGTTAGTCTTATGAGACCATGGATTTGCGCCTTGGAAGGTTTCCAGGGTGCAGGCCTGGGCAAGGATGAATGGAAGACCAGCAGCTGCCCATGCTGCAAGTCTCCCCTCTCCACGCCACCGATGTTGTCCAAGGGAAGGGCACTAGAGCCGATATAGCTTGGCATCAGTGTTGTCGCAGAGCAATGTGTGGTTAAGTGCCTTGCTCAAGGACACAACATGCTGCCTCAGCTGAGGCTTGAACTAGCGACCTTCAGATCACTAGACCGATGCCTTAACCACTTGGCCACACACCAACACTCCCTATACCTATCTCTGTATCATCTTCCAATTTTGCCACAAAGCCATTATCTAAATTACTGACAAACAATGTGAAAAGTAGTGCTCCCAATACTGAACCCCTGCAGAAAACAACTAGCCACTGGCTAGAAAAGGCCCCCTTTAATCCCAGTTGCTGGTTCCTGCCTGTCAGCCGTTCCTCTATCCATGCCAGTATGTCTCCTGTAATGCCATGGGATTTTATCTTGTTAAGCAGCCTCATGGCTGGCACCTATCAAATGCCTTCTGAAAATCCAAGTAAGTGACATCCATTGCCTCTCCTTTGTCCACCCTGCTTGTTACTTCCTCAAAGCTCTCTCAGGACTCTGGGATGTAGTCCATCTGATTGAGGTGACTTATCCACCTTAAGACCTTTTTCTTTTCCCAGCACTTTTCCCTTTGTAATAGCAATGGCACTCATTCCTGCTCCCTGACACTCACGGATCTCTGCCATACTGCTAGTGTCTTCCAAAGTACTCATTAAGTTTACCTGCCATTTCTTTGTGTCCCCCCCCCCCCATTACTACCTAACCAGCATCATTTTCCAGTGGTCCAATATCAACTCTCACCTCCTTTTTAATCATTATAGAAACATAGAAACATAGAAAATAGGTGCAGGAGTAGGCCATTCGGCCCTTCGAGCCTGCACCGCCATTTATTATGATCATGGCTGATCATCCAACTCAGAACCCCGCCCCAGCCTTCCCTCCATACCCCCTGACCCCTGTAGCCACAAGGGCCATATCTAACTCCCTCTTAAACATAGCCAATGAACTGGCCTCAACAGTTTCCTGTGGCAGAGAATTCCACAGGTTCACCACTCTCTGTGTGAAGAAGTTTTTCCTAATCTCGGTCCTAAAAGGCTTCCCCTCTATCCTCAAACTGTGACCCCTCGTTCTGGACTTCCCCAACATCGGGAACAATCTTCTTGCATCTAGCCTGTCCAATCCCTTTAGGATCTTATACGTTTCAATCAGATCCCCCCTCAATCTTCTAAATTCCAACGAGTACAAGCCCAGTTCATCCAGTCTTTCTTCATATGAAAGTCCTGCCATCCCAGGAATCAATCTGGTGAACCTTCGTTGTACTCCCTCTATGGCAAAGATGTCTTTCCTCAGGTTAGGGGACCAAAACTGCACGCAATACTCCAGGTGTGGTCTCACCAAGGCCTTGTACAACTGCAGTAGTACCTCCCTGCTCCTGTACTCGAATCCTCTCGCTATAAATGCCAGCATACCATTCGCCTTTTTCACCGCCTGCCGTACCTGCATGCCCACTTTCAATGACTGGTATATAACTGAAGAAGATTTTGCAGTATCCTGCTTTACATTATTGGCTAGTTTGCCCTCATATTTCATCTTTTATCTTTTTATAGCTTTTTTAGTTGCCTTTTGTTGGATTTTAAAAGCTTTCCAATCATCCAACTTCCCACTCGCTTTTGCTACCTTGTATACCCTTTCCTTGGCTTTTATGCAGTCTTTAACTTCCCTTGTCAGCCACAGTTGCCTAGCCTGCCATCTGAGAAATTCTTCTTCTGTGGGACATAATTATCCTACACCTTGTGATCTATTCCTAGAAACTTCAGCCATCTCTGTTCTGCCATCATCCCCTCCAGTATCTTTCTCCAATCCACCTGGGCAAGCTCCTCACTCATGTCTGTGTAATTCCCTTTATTCAATTGCGATACTGATACATGTGACTTATGCTTCTCCCTCTCAAATTGCAGTATGAATTCAATCATATTATGATCACTTCCTCCTAACAGTTCCTTTACCTTAAGCTCCCTAATAAGATCTAAGTTATTATGGAACACCGAGTCTAAAGTAGCTTTTCTCCGAGTAGGCTTAAGCATAAGCTGCTCTAAAAAGCCAGCTGGTAGACATTCAACAAATTCCTTCTCATGCAATTCTTACATCAACCTGATTTTCCCAATCTCTTTGCATATTGAAGTCCTCCATCACAATTGTGTCATTATCCTTTCCACGCCCTTACATGCCCTTTCCAGCTCCCTCAGCAAATCTCAACCCCACATCTTGGCTACTATTTGGAGTAGTCTCCAAACAGTATTTGGAATAGCCTATATATGATTCCCATAATTTTATTTTACCCTTGCAGTTTAACTCCACCCACAAAGATTCAACATCCTCCGACTCTATGTCACCTCTTTCTAAAGATGTAATTCTATCTCTTACCAACAGAGCCACACCACTGCCTGTGCCTTCCTGCATGTCTTTTTGTTACAAAATATATCCTTTGATGTTAAGCTCCAACTATAGCTTTCTTTCAGCCACAACTCAGTGATGCCCACGGCAACTATAGCACCAAAACCCAAACCCCACTAACCTCTCCCTCGCACAAAAACTAACAGATCGCATATCCGGCCACGGCATCTGAAACATCAAATCCTTAACCCCCTTACCTCTCCCTTGCTCAGAAACTAACAAATCACCCACTCAGACATGACGGCTAAAACATCAAACCCCAACCTCTCCCTTGCAAATAAACAGTGCCAATAACATCAAATGCCCAATCCCTCCCTCACCCAAAAAAGTAACATATTGCTCATCTGCCAATCGGCAACAAGAAAGAAAACACAGAAAACTGCAGTCCTCACTGATAATCACATATGTCACAGAATTTCGAAAACATCCTCCGTCAGCATCGAGGAGAGCGAAAGGTCGAACTCGGTCCTTGCGTGGGGCGTTCATCCGCCGAGAAGCAGCCTCCCGACATCCTGCCTGAAGTGGCCTTCCATGGGCCGCATGATGGGCTGATTAGATATTTGAATTAATGACTAGGTGTACAGGTGGACCTAATAAAATGGACACTGAGTAAATTAAGCAGGCATGCCCTCCTCACCGTCCCTAGAAGACTTCTCTGCACTACACGAATAACAGCAAGAAGACTCTCACATTATTCAAGCTGGTAATTATCTCCATTGTCACTCAAACACTGCCATTCGTACTCAATCCTTCCGTCATATGGGAGTATATTTGGGCCACAGTGCTTGTTTTTGAAACTACACAGCCAACGTAATCCAATCCCCACAAAGTATTTTTGGATGTCATGAGCACACAAAAAAGTGTTCCCCTTCTCAGTTTTTGAATAGCCCATGGCACTCAACAGCCGTCGAAATCCAATCTAAGGTTCGAGAGGCCCAGCAGCCAAAGCACAGCAAGATCCCACAAATAGCAATGCAGTAATATTCAGATAGTTGGTTTCAGAGTGTGCCACCAAAGACTCCAGCAATTTTTTCCCCCGGTGTACCGTGGAGAGCGTTCTAACTGGCTGCGTCACCATCTGGTATGGAGGGGGCCACTGCACAGGATCGGGAAAAGCTGCAGAAAGTTGTAAACTCGGCCAGCTCCATCATGGCCATTAGCTTCCACTACATCGAGGACACTTCCAAAGTCCTGAAGAAGGTGGCACCCATCATTGAGGACTGCCACTACCCAGGACATGCTTTCTTCTCTTGACTACCATCAGCTAGGATGTACGGGAGCCTAAAGACCCACACTCAGTGTTTTAGAAATAGCTTCTTCCCTCCGCCATCAGATTTCTGAATGGACAATAAACTCATGAACAACGCCTTGCTATTTTTGCTGTCCTGTTGCACTCTTTATTTATTTTATGTAACATTTATTTTATTGGGTACATATGTACATTTGCATGTTAATGCAAATATCTAAGCAACCACTCATGTGTCAGCAACTCAATGCATAAAAACAAGCAGAGGTTCAGTTGTTGTTCAGACCAAACATCAGAATGGGAAACAAATGCAATCTAAGTGACTTTTACTGTGGAATGATTGTTGGTGCCAGACAGGGTGGTTTGAGTATCTCAGAAACTGCTGATCTCCTGGGATTCTCACCCCTCAACAGTCTCTAGAGTTTACAGAGAATGGTGCGAAAAACAAAAAAAAATCATCCAGTGAGCAACGGTTCTGTGGGGAAAAAATGCCTTGTTAATGAGAGAGATCAGAGGAGAATGGCCAGACTAGTTCAGGCTGACAGGAAGGTGACAGTAATTCAAATAACCACACATTACAACAGTGATGTACAGAAGAGCATCTCTGAACACACAACACAGTGAACCTAAAAGTGGGTGGACTGCAGCAATAGAAAAGCATGACTATACATTCAGTGGCCACTTTATAGGTACAGGAGTACCAAATAAAGTGGCTACCAAGCTTATATTTCTTTTTGTAACTTCACTCAACTTTCCTTGTCCCATCATTGCAATGTTCCCATAACAAATGGACTGACTTTCAAGAATACTTCATCTCATGTTCTCAATATTTATTGCTTATTTATTATTATTTCTTCTTTTTGTATTTGCACAGTTTTTTGGCTTCTGCATTCTGGTTGAGCGGGCTTTCAATGATTCTGAAATGGTTATTATTCAATAGATTTATTGAGAAGGCCTACAAGAAAATGAATCTCAGGGTTGTATATGGTGACTTTGATAATAAAATTTACTTTGAACATTGAACTTTGGTGTATTTCGTGTATTACACTGTACTGCTGCCACAAAACAACAAATTTCACAACATAAGCCAGTGATAATAAGCCTGATTCTGATTCTGTTAATTTAGCGTTAAGTATTGGCCAGTAAGTCAGGAAGTTCTTTCCTGCTTTTCCTCTTTCCCTTCTCTTGCTTTCTTAATTAAATTCCAAAGTAGCTGTCCAAATATTCACTTCAAAACATTAGTAATTGAGTACAGCCTAACACAGGCAATACTGCATGCCAGTTTAACCCAAATCATGATACACTGTGCATGATTTGTAAGTCTGACAACAAAATTGGTGGCACCATGCTCGGTGAAAAGTTCAAAGTTCAAAGTAAATTTATTATCAAAGTACATATATGTCACCATATACAACTCTGAGATTAATTTTCTTGTGTGCATACTCAATAAATCTAGAAAAGAATAATAATCATAATAGAATCAATGAAAGACCGCACCAACTTGAGCGTTAAACCAGTGTGCAAAAGACAACAAACTATGCAAATACAAGAAGAAAGAAATAATAAATATTGAGAACATGATTGAAGAGTCTTTGAAAGTGAGTCCATAGATTGTGGAAACATTTCAATAATGGGGCAAATGTTGTCCCTTCTATTTACCTAGCGAGTTCTCCTCCATAATCCTGATTACAGTTTACATACCAGCGGCCAACTACACAGTAATTAAGCGCTTGAGATACTGCATGATGCCGTCTGCAAACAAGAAACAGTCCTTCCCGACTCATATCAAATCATAGTTGGGGATTTCAGCTAGGCTTATTTGAAGAAAACGCTGCCCAGTCACCATCAGCAGTATAACAGGCAGCATCAGACGTCCCAACACAGTAGACCACTGTTAAACAAAGATCCTCCTGCAGGATTCCCAGAAGATTAATTTGCTGGGTGAATCTGTGGAGAGGAAGTCAAATACAATGTTAGCACTCATCTTGAGAGGGCTGGAATATAAAAGCAGAGATGTGATGTTGAGGCTTTATAAGGCCTCACTTGGAGTATTGTGAGCAATTCTGGGTCTGGTATCGAAGAAAGGATGTGCTGACATTGGAGAGAGAGAGTTCAAAGGAGAGAACTCAACAGCTGTTTTTATTGTGACAATTACAAAAACAGACCGGGCACTATGACATGGGGAGAGAACCCATTCAGTCACATATAGACAGGGGAGGTGATTATTACACACCCCAGTTACAGTTAGGGTGACACACAAACAGGCAAGTGATTAACTATGTTGGCAACACACATAAAAGTTGCTGGTGAACGCAGCAGGCCAGGCAGCATCTCTAGGAAGAGGTGCAGTCGACGTTTCAGGCCGAGACCCTTCATCAGGACTAACTGAAGGAAGAGTGAGTAAGGGATTATGAACTATGTTGATATTCATTTCAAGAGGAATAGTGTATGAGTAAGGAGGTGCTGATGAGGCTCTGTGGGGCACTGATGAGACCTCATTTGGAATACTGTGTTCAGTTTTGGGCCCTCTATCTTAGAAGGGATGTACTGATGTTGGAGAAAGTTCAGAGAAGATTCACAAGGATGATTCCTGGAATGCAGGGGCTAACATATGAAGAGCGTTTGTAGGCTCTTGGACTGTATTCATTAGAGTATAGAAGAATGAGAGGGGATCTCATACAAACATTTCGAATGTTGATAGGGTTGGACAGAGTAGATGTGGAAAGGCCGTTTCCCTTGGTGGGTGAGTCCAGGACAAGAGGCCACAGTCTTAGAATTAGAGGGTACCCATTTAAAACAGAGATGAGGAGAAATTTTTTTAGCCAGAAGGCATGGATTTATGGAACTGGTTGCCACATACAGCTGTGGAGGCCCGATCATTGAGGGTGTTTAAGGAGGAGATTGACAGGTATCTAATTAGTCAGGGTATCAAGGGATATGGGGAAAAAGCCGGAAATTGGAACTAGGTGGGAGAAGAGTTTAGCTCATGGTGGAGTGGCAGAGCAGACTCGATGGGCCGAATGGCCTACTTCTGCTCCTTGGTCTTGTGATCTTGTGTGATCCTGTGAACTGTATAACCCAAGCTAAAACGTAACAATAAATGATCTGGAACATCCCACCATAATCCCTCGAATGCATTTTAACACAAGAACAATAAATAGATCAGGCCACTAGGAATGCTGGAGCGGGCTGTCGACCATGCACCCACTCCCCAGAGCACCACAGCATTGAATGTTGAAAGGATGCAATAGGGTGAATGTGGGCAGGATGCTTCCTATGCTGGGGAACTCCAGGACCAGAGGGCACAGCCTCAAAGTACAAGGACAACCCTTTAGAACAGAGTTAAGGAGGAATTTCTTTAATCAGAGGAATCTCTCAGGCTAAACACATACACAAACAGAGAATCGAGGAGCATTTCAACTCCTCGGACCCCCGGCGCATGTGGCATGGCATACAGGTCGTTACAGACTTCAAACCACCTAGCACCGTGCCCCCTTCCAGCTCTGCTTCCCTCCCTGATGAGCTCAATTACTTCTATGCTCGCTTTGACCGAGATAACAAGGAGGTCACCCTCAAAGCGGATCTTCCACCTGGTGAACTGCCTCTCTCACTTTCCACCTCCGATGTTTGCTCCACCCGGAGCAGGGTGAATGTACAGAAGGCAGCTGGTCCGGATGGAATACCTGGCCGTGTGCTCAGAGTCTGTGCAGGGCAGTTGGGCGAGGTCTTCACGAACATTTTTAATCTGTTCCTGGCCCAGGCAGATGTCCCCACAAGCTTCAGGATCGCCACCATCGTGCCAGTGCTGAAGCATTCCACTGCCACAGGCCTGAATGACTTCGGTCCAGTTGCACTCACCCCCATCATTGCAAAGTGCTTTGAGAGAGTGGTTCTATCACATCTGAAATCCTGTCTGCCCACTACCCTGGACCCCCATCAATTTGCCTATCGCACCCACAGGTCAACAGAGGACGCCATCTCCACGGCACTTCACTCTGCCCTGACCCACCTGGACAGCCCCAACTCTTACGTCAGAATGCTGTTCATTGATTTTAGTTCAGCATTCAATACTGTGATCTCCTCCAAGCTGATTGCCAAACTTCGCCATCTTGGTATCAGCTCACCCCTCTGCAATTGGACTTTGGACTTTCTGACTAACAGACCCCAATCAGTTAAGTTAGACAATCCCTCCTCCTCCACTCTCACCCTGAACACAAGCGTGCCTCAAGGTTGTGTGCTGAGCCCTCTTCTGTACTCCCTTTTCACCTATGACTGCGTTCCTGTACATGGTTCTAACTCCATAATCAAGTTCGCAGACAACACCAAGGTGGTTGGCCTGATCAGAGGGGATGACGAGACAGCCTACAGGGATGAGGTCCAGCACCTGGCCATGTGGTGTGCCGACAACAATCTGGCCCATAACACCCAGAAGACCAAGGAGATCATTGTGGACTTCAGGTATGCTAGGAGCCACACTCACGTCCCCATCTACATCAACTAAGCTGTAGTGGAGTGTGTATCGAGCTTCAAATTCATTGGTGTCCACATTTCCGAGGATCTCACCTGGTCCCTGAACTCCTCCATCCTGATCAAAAAGGCGCAACAGCACCTTTACTTCCTGCGGAGCATCAAGAAAGCTCACCTCTGTCTCAGGATACTGACAGACTTTTACCGCTGTACCATTGAAAGCATACTCACCAAATGCATCTCAGTGTGGTATGGCAATTGTCCCGTATCAGACCGCAAAGCACTCTAGCGTGTGGTGAAAACTGCCCAGCAGATTATCGGCACCCAATTGCCCACCATTGAGAACATCTACCATAAACGCTGCCTGGGCAGGGCGAAAAGCATTATCAAGGATGCATCTCGCCCTAACCATGGACTTTTTACTCTCCTCCCATCCGGTAGGCGCTACAGGAGCCTCCGCTCCCACACCAGCAGACACAGGAAAAGCTTCTTCCCTGAGGCTGGGACCCTGCTGAACCTCTCATCACAGCGTTAAGCAGTATTGCATCCGTATTGTACTGTCTCAGTACTTTTATATTTGTGTGCTGTAGCACTTAACTTTTTATTCACAGTTAATTTGTAAATAACACTATCCTTTGCATTTCTGGTTAGATGCCAACTGCATTTCATTGGCTTTGTATCTGTACTCGGCACAATGACAATAAAGTTGAATCTCATGTAATCTAATCTAAATTCACTGCCACAGACAGCTGTGGAGATCAAGTCATTGGGTATATTTAAAGCGGAGGTTGAGAGATTATTGACTAGTCACAAAAAATTGAGTAGGCTAGGTATTATTTTCCTGGAATGAAGGAAGTGAGAGATGACAAGATAGACATATGTACCATTATGACAGGCATAGTCAGTAGATAGCCAGTTCCTGTTCTGGGGTTAGAGGACTCTGTATATTTGTGGGTGGGAGGGAGGAATGGGACTTGTTTTGCTGTTGTTTTGTTGCTTGTTATGTCCTGTGTCATTCTGTCGAGCATTGAGAGCATGTTATGTTCCGACACTTACAGGCAGCCCTCAGCAAATTCTCCGACGTGTTGCTTGCTAACGCGAGGGACCCGCTTTACTGCATGTTTCCATGTACATACGAAGAGTAGACTTAAAATCTGAATTTGTCTCCTATGGAAGCAGCATCTTAAATTCGAAGTTAGAGTGAGGAGGTTAAAGAGGACCTGAAGGGCAATTTAATCACAAAGAGACCGGTTGGTATCCGGTATGAGATGTCTGAGGAAGTCCCAGTACCAACAGTTAAAGGGCATCTGGACAGATTACTAAGGACCTACTCCACCACCACCACCCCTCTCCTCATTGCAACCATCAGGGAGGAGGTACAGGAACCTGAAGACAAGCACTCCACAATTTAGAAACAACTTCTTCCCTTCCGCCATCAGGTTTCTGAGTGGTCCACAAACACCTTACTACTTTGCTCGCTTTCTGCACTGTTTATATATTCCTTTACATTTCTTGTTGCAACCCACAGTACTTTTTGATGCATTGCACCGTAATGCATTGCGCAAAATATCAGACTTCAGTGTTAGCAAGCCTGGTTCTGACTGAGAATGGCACCGAGGATATACAATTAATGCAGAGTCAGAATCAGGTTTGATAGCATGGGCACAAGTCGTGAAATTTGTTGTCTTTGCAGCAGCAGTACAACGAAATTCACAATAATAGAGAAAAAACGTGAATTACAGCATGTATAAATTGAATAGTTAAATTAAATTAGTGCCAAAATAGAAATTAAAAAAGGAACATAAAAGAGTAAATAAAGCAGGTGGGTAAATGAGATTAGTATAAAGATGCATGAAGGTTAGTATAAAACTGCAGTTCAGGAAAATTTATTATCAAAGTACACACATGTTACCATATACTCCCTTGAGATTAATTTCCTTGCAGGCATTAACCAGTGGTCCAAATGGCTTGTTTTTATGTGTATGATTCTATGACAATCCCATTGCACACTTTGTACTTTCTCTAATCACTGTTTCGTTAAGAAAGACTGGTTGTGTAAACATCTTGAAATGCCTTGCAAATGGTGATTGAATGGATGGAAATTCATGGATGGTTTAGTGTGAATTAATTCAACTCTAATCCTCTTTAGATAATAAAGTGCGTTCTCTAAAATGTATTGAAATGGCTGATGCAGCTTCATGCTAAGTAAATAAATACAGTTTAACCCACTGTTGCTGAAGCAAATTAAGCCTTTTCCTGGGGTTGGGCCAGAACTTCCCCGAATTCTCATTTACAAAGAAACATATCAATTTTCAAATATATAATGGCAATTCCCAAAGGAGGTTTTTCATTGAGAGAAGAGATTGCAAAACATTAATAACATCTGGGCAGCCACAGCAACTATGCTCTCTCCATCAAATTTGTTTTTTTTTCTGTTATAATTAAATTCTAAAGATAAATCAGATTGCAGATCACGTTGACATTCAGTTATCAGTCAGTGACACCGTGCCTTTCCTCTGAGACCTCAAATGCACAGTAAATGTAATTACATGATTTGTCCTATGGAACAATATTTTATTCTCTGCCTTTAATAAATCTGCTTGTATTGATATATAAAGTCAAATCTCGTTTCCCACTGAGGTTGGATGAGACTAGAGCTAAAGGTCATGGGTTAAGGATGAAAGGTGAAATGTTTAAGGGGGACATCTTCACTCAGAGTGTGGTGAGTGTGTGGAACAGGCGGATGGTGGATGCAGGTTTGATTTCAACATTTAAGAGAAGTTTGGATGGGAGCGGTATGGAGGGCTGCGGTCCAGGAACAAGTCAATGGGACTAAGCAGAAGAATAGTTTGGCACGGACTAGGTAGGCTGAACAGCCTGTTTCTGTTGCTAGAGTGCTCTATGACTCTGACTCTAGTTCCTTTTGATCTGAAATATTTTAATGTTTCGGCACTAATTATTGATTAATGTTCCTATAATATGTCTTAAAATAATCAGTACTATCTTTGCAGATGAATGATAGGGCACTGAGGAATGCATTAGAGCAGAGGGATCCTGGTATACAGATCCATAATTCCCTGAAAGTGAATTGTGGGTAGATAGGGTCGTAAAGAGAGCTCCTGCCTTTCATTAATCAGAGTATTGAGTACAGGAGGTGGGATGTTAAACTGAAGTTGCTTAAGACATTGGTGAGGCAAAAATTGAAGTATTGTGTGCAGTTCTGTAGAGATATCAATAAGTTTGAATGTGCACACAGAAAATTTACAAGGATGTTGCTGGACAAGAACCTGAGCTGCCAGCTGAAGTGGTGGGCACAGGGTTAATTGCAGCATTTATGTGGAGTACCTGGATGGGAGGAGTATGAAGAGCTATGGCTCATGTGCAGGTTGAATGAGCTAGGCAGAGCAGCAGTTCTGCATGGACTAGATGGGCCAAAGGGCCTGCTTATGTGCTCTATGACTCTATGACTCTCTAACATTATTGCATGTTTAGATCAGGTGACGGGACTAATCTTGCAGAATTGGAATTCTTTAGATAGGATGGAGTGGATTCAGAACTGGCTTGCCCATAGAAGACAGAGGGTAGTGGTTGAAGGGTCTCATTCAGGTTGGAGGTACCTGATTAGTGGTGTTCCACAGGGATCTGAACTGGGACTTCTGTTGTTTGTGATACGTACAAATGACCTGGATGAAGATGCAGATGGGTGGGTTGGTAAGTTTGCAGCGGATACATGTTGTGGATAGTATAGAAGGCTGGCAAGATCCTTAACAGTGTTGATGAGCAGAGGGATGTTGAGGTCCAAGTTCATAGCTCCCTGAAAGTGTCTACACGGGTTGATGGGGGTTAAGAAACCACATGGCTTGCTTACCTTTATTAGTCGAGGCGCTGAGTTCAAGTTGTGTTACAGCTTTATAAAACTCTAGATTGGCCCTTTCTGTAGTATTGCATACAGTTCTAGTCACCCGATTAAAGGAAAGATGTTCAAAGCTCAAAGTACATATATGTCACCATATACAAGCCTGCGATTCATTTTCTTGTTGGCATACTCAATAAAATCCTATAACCATAATAGAATCAATGAAAAGACAGCACCAATGGTGGACAACCAGTGCGCAACAGACAACAAATTGTGCAAATACAAAAAGAAAGAAGAAAATAAACTATTAATAATAACTAATAATCTATATATGTAATGGATTTTGAGAACATGAGATGAAAATTCCTTTGAAAGCGAGTCCGTAGGTTGTGAGAACATTTCAGTGATGGGGCAAGTGAAGTTATCCCCTTTGGTTCAGGGGCCTGAAGGTTGAGGGGTAGTAACTTTTCCTGAACATCAATGTTGAGGCTTTGGAGAGGGTACACAAAAAGTTTACCAGGGTGTTTCATGGATTAAAGAGCATGGACTATAACGACAGGTTGGACCATCTTGGAGTGGTGCAGGCTGAGGGGGGGATCTGTTAAAGGTTTATAAGATTATGAGAGGCCGAGAGAGAGGAGACAGACAATATCTTTTTCCCAGGGTTGAAATGTCTAATGCCAGGGGGTTTGCAGCTAAGTTGAGAGGAATAATTTCAAAGGAGATGCAACGGGCAAATATCTTGCACAAAGAGTGGTGGGTGCTTGGAATGTGCTGCCTGGGGTTGTGGTAGAGGCAGAAATTGTAACGGCTTTTAAGAAACATTTAGATAGGCACATGGTTGTGAGGATAATGGAAGGATAGGGACTTTGTGTCGACAGTAGATAATAGTTTAGTTGGCCATTTGATTACTAATTTAATTGGTTCAGCACAACACTGTAGGCCAAAGGGTCTGTTCCTAAGCTGTACTGTTCTATGTTCTATGTTCTCTCTTCTCTGTTCTAACGAGCAAGGATATTAATCTGTTGCTCACCAAACCCATGCCCCATTATTTCCCTCTCTTGTGATTGTTCCATTCTGAGATTAATTGTTCATGTTTGTGTCTGATATTCCTCTGCTCTGCGCAATGCTGACCTTCCCAGTCCCCCAGCAGATCAGGAGGAAGTACAGCAGCATTACAGCTGTGGTGCAGAAAAGGACATTGGTAGCAATGCATTTAGAGAATCAGAGCGGCTTTGCTATCACTCAAGTTATGATTTCTAGCAGAGGCTATAGGTTTTTATCCGGGATATCTCTGTATTTAGCAGCACTCATCTTCCCCCATCAACCCTGACTAGATTTCCAGTCCCTGCTGCTGGAAAGCATCTCCTTAGCACGCTGCTGCCTCCACCATACTTTACAACAGGGATGGTGTTACCTGCTGATGCAGAGTATGAGATTTACACCACTCACACCACTTAGCGTTGAGGCCAGAAAGTTCCCCTTTAGTCTCATCCGACCACAAGACCTTCTTCCACATCTTTACAGTATCTTCTAAGTGACACTTTGCAAAGTCTTTATGGGCAAGGATATGCCTTTTTTTTTTAGCCAGGGCTTCTTCCATTCCACTCTTCCATAAATACCCTTTTTTGGTAAGAACTTGGGGATTGTGGAGCCAAGAACTTCATCTTCAGTTGCAGCCACTGACTGACTTCTCCAGCTCACTCAGAGTGACTGCTGGTATTACTGTAGCCTCTCTTACAAGTGCCATTCTTCTCCAGCAACTGAGCTTAGAGGGGCAGCCTGACTCAGACAGTGTGACTGTGGTTTCATATTTTTTCCACTTTTTCGTGATGGACTGCACTGAGCACTGAGGTAGGTTCAGTGGCTTTGAGATGGTCTCGTACCCTTCCACATTATCTCTATTATCAGTTCCCTGACGTCTTGAATACTTTTATCTTCATTTTGATTTGGTTTGTTGAAAATCTATCATACTGTTGGACTTTAGATGGGATATTTCTTCTTATGAATTCAATGAAAACAGGTGATCCTCCAATTTTCTTCATCAAAAAAAATTGATGGGTCGGTAAGGTAACCCACACCAGCTGAAGCTGAGGAAAGTTAGTGTAGTAATTACAAATGGGATGAACTTTTTTTTCAGCCTCACAATTTTGGTTTTTAATTTTTAGTAAATTGATGACAGGTTTTGGAATTTTTCTTTTGGTTTTACGTGATGCACAATGTTTGATAGATTAGCTCAAAAAATCCAATTTCAATATATTTTAAATTTAGAAAGTGAGACAGTAAAATGTGAAAACAGTTGTGGGGGCTGAAAACCTTTTCAAGGCATGGTATATTTGACCTGCTTTTCACCTATTTAGCACAAAGAATTTTCCTCTCTTCCATCTGCTCATCGTTCTGTGCCATGTTCCAGTTTCTTTGTTTTGGCTCATTCTCTTCCTCTCCCCTGAGGTCTGCTCAGTGAACACATTTGTCATGCAGGCTGCAATATCCTTCATACTGCATGTTTGGTTTCCATTGGACTGAGCCAAGTTGCACCCGTCTTTAATTAAAACAGGACAGGGAACACTAGGAATGGATTCCTGAGGAAGCATGGTTTATTGCTTGTTAGGTGGCCAGCTGTTATTGCCAGGGTGTGAAGGCTGGGTTATGGTTTTGATTACTATTGAGTTTTTGTTCAAGTAAAATACCTTGGCAGTCGTTTCTGTTTCCAGTCCCTTGTCTCTGCAGACTCTTTCCGACAAACAGAAGTATCCTGTGATTAATAAACTGCTGAAGTTCATCCGGTCCTATTGAAAGGTTTCAGCCCAAAACAGCGATTGTTTATCCATTTTCGTAGATGCTGCCTGACCTGCTGGGTTCATCCAGCAAGCTTGTTTGTGTTGCTTTGGATTTCCAGCCATCTGCAGAATCTTGAACACGAGAAGGTCTGCAGTTTGGTCATGTTTGAGCTACGGCTTGCCCCCTTGTGTCATTCTGTCTCTTGGTCTTTGCCTCAGCACAGAAATTCCCTTTATTTACTGTTTGTTACACTGTCAGCAGAGAGAAGACTACACAGCAACCACACCAGGAGCACTACACTCGAAAACAATTACTTTCCCCAAGCAGTAAGGGTGATCGACACCTCCACCCACTAACTCACCCCCACCACACCCCCAATCGCCTATACTTTATCTTTCCTGTCAGAGTCAGCTTATGTGCAGACACTCCCGTGCCTAGCATCACTTTATGGACATATGATCAATCCATGTATATAAGCAACCTTATGTATTTATGTCTATTGCGTTTTTTTAAATTGTTGCGTTCATTATCCAATTGTGGTTTTTTTTGTGCGGCTCCAAATCCAGTGCAACAATTATTTTGTTCTCCTTTACACATGTGTACGAGAAATGACATTAAACAGCAACCTTGCAACATAAACCACATTTGCTTTCCAACTTCTACAAAAAGTTCTAGCTAAAGGTTATTGACTTGGCTTCTCTCTCCACAGATATTGCCTGACATGCTGTGCATTTTCTGACTTTATTTTAAGCACAAAGCAAGCTCTGGGATTTTGCTAGAGGGGCTAATTGTTCAAAGTTCAAAAGTAAAATTTATTATCAGAGTACATACATGTCTGAGATACTTTTTCCTGTGAGCATACTTAGCAAATCTATAGAACAATAACTGTAAACAGGATCAATGAACAACAAACTGTGCAAATGCAAATATAAATAAATAGCAATCAAAAACGAGCATGAAATAACAAGATAAAGAGACCTAAAAGTGAGATCATTGGTTGTGGGAACACCAGAAATATATGAGTGTAGTTATCCTCTTTTGATGCTGAGGATGTTCTACGAGTCTGTGGTGGCCAGTGCGATCATGTTTGCTGTTGTGTGCTGAGGCAGCAGGCTGAAGGTAGCAGACACCAACAGAACCAACAAACTCATTCGTAAGGCCAGTGATGTTGTGGGGATGGAACTGGACTCTCTGATGGTGGTGTCTGAAAAGAGGATGCTGTCTAAGTTGCATGCCATCTTGGACAATATCTCCCATCCACTACATAATGTACTGGTTGGGCACAGGAGTTCATTCAGCCAGAGACTCATTCCACCGAGATGCAGCACAGAGCGTCATAGGAAGTCATTCCTGCCTGTGACCATCAAACTTTACAACTCCTCCCTTGGAGGGTCAGACACCCTGAGCCAATAGGCTGGTCCTGGACTTATTTCCTGGCATAATTTACATATTATTATTTAACTATTTATGGTTTTATTACTATTTAATTATTTATGGTGCAACCGTAACAAAAACCAATTTCCCCCGGGATCAATACAGTATGACTATGACTATGACTATTGTTCAAGAGCCTGATGGTTGAGGGGTAGTAACTGTTCTTGAACCTGGTGGTGCGAGTCCTGAGGCTCCTGTACCTTCTACCTGATGGCAGCAGCGAGAAAAGAGCCTGGGCCTGGGTGGTGAGGATCTTTGCTGATGGATGCTGCTTTTCTACGGCGACATTTCATGTAGATGTGCTCAATAGTTGGGAGGGTTTTACTCGTGATGTACCGGGCCGAATCCACTATCTTTTGTAGGATTTTCCGCTCAAAGGCATTGGTGTTCCCATACCAGACCGTAATTCAGCCAGTCAGCACACTCTCCACCACACAGCTATTAGAAGTTTGCCAAGGTTTTTGATGGACATGCAGAACATCCGCAGACTCCTGAGGAAGTAGAGGTGCTGTCGTGCTTTCTTTACAATTATGTTTTTATGATGGGTCCTCTGAGATAGTAACACCAGGAATTTAAAGTTACTGACCCTCCCCACCTCTGATTCCCCCAATGAGTACTGGCTCATGGACCTCTGGTTTCCCTCTCCTGAAGTCTACAATCAGTTCCTTGGTCTTACTGACATTGAGTGAGAGGTTGTTGTTATTATACCACACAGCCAAATTTTCAATCTCCCTCCTGTATGCTGATTCATCACCACCTTTGATACAGCCCCTAACAGTGGTGTCATCAGCATATTACCTCTGGGACAGTGAGGGCAGCTATCTGACTCATCATGGAAGACATCACAGCCATTCAAGCTAATGTTCACAGAGGGAGGTGATAGGCAATTGAGGAGAAGAGAAGGGGTAAGAGGGGAGCCAGAATAGAGGATGGAAAAAGTGCGAAGGGGAGGGGGGAAAATTATCTAAAGTTAGGGAAATTGATGTTTATGCTGTCAAATTGGAGGCTACCCAGACAGAATATGAGGTGTTGCTCCTCCAACCTGAGAGTGGCCTCGTTGTGGCAGCAGAGGAGGCCATGGGCCAACATGTCGGAATAGGAATGGGGATTGGAATTAAAACGGTTGGCCACTGGGAAATCCTGCTCGTTGCAAATAGAGCAAAGGTATTTAATGAAGTATTACCTCAACCTTTGACGCAGAGGAGACCAACCAAGGAGCTTTGGGGCATTAAGAAAGCAGTTACTGAAATGCAAATCTTTCTTTTAAATAGAATGCATGGGCTGCATCACAATGGCTGGCGATCCCTACATTGTCTACACCCTCGCATTCTCCCCACACGTCTCACAATGAGAGATTCTGGTGTCACTTATCACTGGGATTGGTCTTGAATAGTTTAGTTGTTTTCTGCATGTCTGTGGGAGTGTGGTCACTCCTGTTCATTATGATTGACAGCAGTCCTTGGGGACCTGTGATGCTTAACCTTTACTGGAAGAACTGCCAGATACCCATTGACTTTTACTGACACTATTCCTTTTCTGAACAGAAAACTGAGTTTATTTTACCAGAAGGAATTTTCAATGAAACATTCCAACTCATTCTTGTTGACCCCTATCCTCAATTAATTTTGTCAAATATTCCCAGCAGATCCTGTTTTGATCAACTTTGTAAATGGCTATGCCTGGAATATTAAGATTAGATTGGCAGGATTTTTTTTTTCTGATTTTGAAGTTAATGATACAAAATGCAGAAACTAATCAGCAGGTCAGACTGTAACCTAAGGAAGAGTTTGTTGCCTGTGACAGAAGATTATGAGAGGAGTTTATTTTGTATTGATGACAAGGCTAAGATGTATGCATGGCCCTCCAATCAAGTAGCTTGCCAGACCATTTCATAAGACTCTTAAATCAAATGCTCTGCTTATACAGTAATATTGAGACAAGAGTTGTTAAAAATAGTGCATTTCCTTCACAAGAGAACAGCAATGAACCAGATGTTTTTTTCCCCAATGACCTTGTAGCTTTGTGCAACCCGTGTTAAATCATTATCATTATGTGTCATATCGTATGATATAGGCAACTATGGTTGATCAATGGCCATGATTGTCTTTGGCAAATTCTACAGAACTGGTTTGCCATTGCTTTCTTCTGGGCAGTATCTTCATAAGATGGGTGACCCCAGCCATTATCAATACTCAGACACGGGGAAATCTGCAGATGCTGGACATCCAAGCAACACACACAAAAAATGCTGGTGAACGCAGCAGGTCAGGCAGCATCTATAGGAAGAGGTACAGACGACGTTTCAGGCCGGAACCCTTCGTCAGGACTAACAATTGAACTGCATTGTCAATACTCCTCAGGTTGTCTGCCTGCCGTCAGCGGTCGCATAACCAGGACTTGTGATATGCGCCAGCTGCTCATACGTCCACCACCTGCTCCTATGGCTTCATGTGGCCCTGATCTTGGGGATGCGGGGGCTAAGCAGGTGCTACACCTTGCCCAAGGGTGACCTGCAGGCTAGCGGAGGGAAGGAGCACCTTACACCTCCTTTGGTAGAGACGTATCTCCACCCATTAACAAAAGATTCAGGGGATTAAAAGGGGCCGTGTTGGTGCCCATGGCAAGTAGGATTAGAAAATTAGCTATACAAGATTACGAGGGGTACAGATAGAGGAAATGCAGACAGGCTTTTTTCCACTGAGGGTGGGTGAGACTAGAGGCTTAAGGTGAAAGATGAAATATTTAATGTGGACCTGGGGGGGGGGGGGAACTTCTTTACTCTAAAGGTGGTGAGAGTGTGGAACGACCTGTGGCGAATGCGAGTTCGATTTCAGCACTTAAGAGAAAATTGAGTATGAACATGGATGGGAGGTATACGCTTCTGGAATTTTCCCCAGTTGTTGAGATTAAACAGACTTGCCTGCAGTTAATAATTTTTTTTCCCCGCAGCCTATTTTGTGCAAGAGGGTAACATATACAGTTTTCACGTCTCAGGAACAAGATATATGGAAGAAGCTAGCCGATGTGTCTGCAGGTGGCCAGATCTATCTATTGTTGCTGAGACTCCAAGAGTATCTTCTTCTGTGGTGAGACTGATGTAATGCATTCTTTTGTTTCTCGGACATGCTCCTTCAACGTCATGAATCTCCCGGACATGTCATCCCATTTGCCCCAGGAAAGGGGATGGCATTTCCACAGATCCTTCCTTGACCTTCTCACTGACTGCTGCTCTCTGGCTTGTTCACTTAAGCACAACCAGACCCCAACTATAGACAGCTGCACCAAAAGGGATCACAACTTCAAGTAGGAAAATGATACCATAGGTCCACACACCAACTCTAAACCTCGCCGGTCGTCCAACTTCAGCCAAGGAGGGTTTGATGTCAGTTTTTCAATGAAGAATTACTTTACCAGTTCTAGTTTAATCCTAGTACGAACAGCCATTAAAGACAAAGGCTCTACAGTTATAGTTAATTCCCTACTTTTGAGAGCCAATTAAAAAAAAAATATTTTCTTGGGCTTAAAGCACATAAAAGACATTTAGCTTTCCCCGTAAGTTCTAGCTGAAAAGTTAAATGCCAACAATGGAAAAAAAATCAATTCATATTTTGATTTCCTTTCTATTAATAATGTATCATTATGTGTCATTTAGTAAAGTATGAACAAATAGAAAAAACACAGACCTCAACAAAGACCATCTTGAAAAATAAGTGTTGCATTTTAACAGGCCAAATTCAACTAACATAGTGGTGGAGAGGTCACATTTTGGTTCAAAACATTTTCTCTTCACTCTCCCACCCCTTTTTATATCCTTTCAAAAATAACGACATGACTTAAGCACCAATTTTTATGGTGATTACCCCGCAGGCATCTAGAATGAAAAGAAAAATTAAACAGTTCGATCTCGCAGGGGCCATTGATCCTCATTAGAAAACTGTTCTCAGCATGTACAGATTGAATACATTCAAAAAATCACAAGAGATTCTGAAGAAGCTGGAAATCCAGAGTCACCCACTCAAAATGCTGAACAAACTCAGCAGGTCAGGCAGCATCTATGGAGACAGACAAAGAGTCAGGTCAATATTTTGGGCCAAGACCTTCATCAGGACTGGCATTTTGTATGTGTTACACTGAAGATCTTGATTTTGTTATTCGTGATACTTGAAATGGAGGGATGTTTTCCTGAATTTTTAGTATCTCTGAAGCAAATGCTTCAAGACTCATACTCAGTGGCCACTTTATTAGCTACCTAATATTACCTTCTGCAGCTAATGAAGTGGTCACTGAGTGTATGTTCGTGGTCTTCTGCCACAGTAGCCTATGCACTTCAACGTTTGATGTGTTGTGCATTCAGAGATGCTCTTCTGCACTCCACTGTTGTAACTTGTGGTTCTCTGAGTTACTGTCTCCTTCCTGTCAGCTTAAACAGTCTGGACATTCTCCCCGATCTCTCTCATTAACAAGGCATAATCGCCCACAAAACTGCTGCTCACTGGATGTATTTTTTGCTTTTTTGCACCGTTCCATGTAAACCCTGGAGACTATTGTATGTGAAAATACCTAGGAGATCAGCAGTTTCTGAAATACTCAAACAACCCCATCTGGCACCAATAGTCATTCCGCAGTCAGTCACTTAGTTCACCTTTCTAGGTGATAATAAACTTAGTTCTAATTCTGATTCTTATAATGGGGTATTTAAACAGCTGTTTCTTGTGATCTTTTAACTCACTTCTACTGCTTCTAATGCAGTGAAATGTTCACTGCTGAAACAAATATAAATCTTGAAGCCATTTACTATGACTCATAGATTGTGAAATTAATAATGTTTTTCTAACATTTTCTGGAAAAACTCTTTGTGAACAGCTTTGCATCTTGCTAGCTGATTTCCTCCTCCTCCTTCAGTATCTTGGTAATTGCCTCAGAGTTGAGGATGATATACCTCCATCCACTTCTGTGAGTTCAGAGGTGTTTTCATCTTCTGCTGGTCATGCATGGCCCCCACGCGGTCCTGTGAGGTACCGATTGCTTCCAGATCCTCCTCCTCCATTTTAAGGGTCATGGGTCAGGGATTCCATGGCTCTGTGAGGCTGCTAGGCTTCTTCCAGTTGGATTCTGAGAAGATTTCGGTCTTTCTGGGATCCCTTGTGAGAGAACTTTGAGTACTATGCATTTTCGGGAGGGCGGTCTGTCCATAGGATTGGTTTAACCCATTCAGGGTCTCAATATTGTAAACATCAGCCAAGGAGAGGATTATAATATTGGCTTGCCTTTCTCACCAATAGATTTGGATCCATGCGGATACTGAAACCTGTACTTCTCCTGGCACTTGAAGTTCCACTAGGTCTGATGTTTGACATCCTGATCTTCAAATATTGTTCTGCTCAGAGAGCAGTAAGCCACTTGGCATATTGGAAGCAGGATGACTGTTTTTCTCTCAGCAGCAGCTGCCTTCCTTGAGAAGTGAATTCTGAGAATATGGAAACTGATCTCATTGTGGGTCTTGACTGTTAGGTGGCAAGAACAGGTTAATCATGTTTACTGGAAGTTTTACCGATTGTGAGGGAGTCAGTAATGAATCTGAAGCTCACCCCCTAAACAGCACATGTACAATTCTCTGCAAACGGTAAATTGACGACTGAGGTTAGAGTGATCTTAATTCTGGAGTGGAGTTGACAAATTTTGCCCAGATTCTGCTTCAGAGTATGAACTAAACCTCCAGTCAACTACACCCTGCATATTATTATATTTTAAGTGGATAAAATGTTGATCATTCCTCTAAATTGGGGATTCCCAACCATTTTAAAGTCTTATCATTAATCCAGGGGTCTGTGAATGGGACCCCTTTTCTTAATAGTTGATGTTTTGGGCTGAGACCCTTCACCACAAACATGAGAAAATCTGCAGATGCTGGAAATCCAAAGCAACACACACAAAATGCTGGAGGAACTGAGAAGGGTCTCAGTCTGAAACGTTGACTGTTTACTTCTTTCCATAGATGCTGCCTTACCTGCTGAGTTTCCAGCTTCTTTCCAACTGTGATAAGGCTGCTGAACGGATCCTGACCCAGATCTGTGTCGTACCCTCCAAATATCCGGACCTGCCTCTCGGTTTTTTTGCACTACCTTACTTCCCATTTTTCTATTTTCTATTTATGATTTATAACTTAATTTTTTAAATATTTACTATCGATTTGTAATCCAGGGAGTGGGAAGCGCAGAATCAAATATCGCTGTGATGATTGTACTTTCTGGTATCAATTTTTTGGCAACAATGAAGTATAAAGTATAAATGCTTATTTGCAAAGTGGTTAAACTTTTTAAATATCTGGAGAAATAACTTCGATTAGTTTCTGCAAGGTAGAAAGCTATGGACAGTCAGACTGCATAGGATCCAGGGAGAGCTAACTAACTGAATGTGCAATTGGCTTGAAAGTAGAAAGCAAAGAGTGGAAGTGGAACATTGCTAATCGGACTGGAGGCCTAGTAACCTGTGGTGAGCCCCAGCGATTAGTGCTAGGTTCACTGATGTTTGTTATCTACGCCAATGATTTGACTGAGAATGGACAAGGCATTGTTAGTAAGTTAGCAGGTGGTTTATAGGCAATGAAGATGGTTATCAGGATTTCCAAAAGGATATTGATCAGTTGGGTAAATGCGTCAAGAAATGGCAAATAGAGTTTATTTATTTAGAGATACAGCACCGAATAGGCCCTACCAGACCGGCTACCCAGCAACCCCCTGACAACCACCCCCCACCCCGATTTAACCCTAACCTAATCACGTGGCAGTTTACAATGACCAATTAACCTACTAACTGTACCTCTTTGGACTGTGGGAGCAAATCGGAGCACCCAGAGAGAACCCATGGATTCCATGAGGAGGATGCAGAGACTCCTTACAGAGGGCGCCAGGACTGAACTCTGATGTGCCAAGCTGCCATAGGGTAGCGCTAGCCTTTCTGCTACTCCTCTAACAGGGACAAGTGCAGGGCGTTACACTTTGGGAACGCAAATGAAGGGCAGGACTTTCACAGTGAGTGGTAGGACCTTAGGGAGTGCTGCAGAACAGAGGGACAAGGAATGCAAGTATATGGCTCCCTGAAAGTGGCTTCGAGGTAGACAGGGTGGTGAACAACGCCTTTGTCTTGCTGGCCTCCATCAGTCAGGGCGCTGAGTACAGAGCTGGGAATGTTATATTGCAGTTGTAAATATGTTGGTAATGCCACATTTGGAATATAGAGTTCAGTTTTGATCACCCTGCTAAAGGAAAGATGCCATTAAGCTGGGAAGAGTGCAGAGGAAATGTATGACAATGTTGCTGAGACTCAAAGGACTGAGAGGTTGAGCAAGTTGGGACTTTATTCACTGGAGAATAGGAGAATAAGGGGTGGACTCACTTTACACCGCACGCTGTCGGAGCAGTGCTGCCAGGATAACCAAGGACACGACCCACCCAGCCAACACACTTTTCGTCCCTCTTCCCTCCGGGAGAAGGCTCAGGAGCTTGAAGACTCGTACGGCCAGATTTGGGAACAGCTTCTTTCCGACTGTGATAAGACTGCTGAACGGATCCTGACCCGGATCTGGGCCGTACCCTCCAAATATCCAGACCTGCCTCTCGGTTTTTTTGCACTACCTTACTTTCCATTTTTCTATTTTCTATTTATGATTCATAATTTAAATTTTTAATATTTACTGTAGATTTGTAATCCAGGGAGTGGGAAGCGCAGAATCAAATATCGCTGTGATGATTGTACGTTCTAGTATCAATTGTTTGGCGACAATAAAGTATAAAGTAAAGTCTTATAGAGGTGTACAAAATCATGAAGGATATAGATAGAGTGAATGCTCAGCTTTCCCTCACCCTGGATTGGGATTCAAGAACTAGAGGACATAGGTTTTGGGTAAGAAAGTAAGAGGTTTAATTAGAAGCAAAGGTGCAACCATTTTGCCCAGAGGGTGGTGAGAATATGGAATGAGCTGCCAAAGGAAGTGGTTGAGGCAGGTAGATCTGATCAACATTTAACAGGTACTTGGACAAGTACACAGGTAGGAAAATTTTCACGGGATATGATCCTGAGCAAATTTCACGACACGTGCCGGTGATAATAAACCTGAATACAAGCAAATGGCACTGGCTTAGATGGGAATCGTGGTCAGCACGGACAGTTGGGCTGAATGGCCTGTTTCCTTGCTGTATGACTATGATTTTATAAGTTGATGTCGCCATGATTCTAGGGGTACACTGAATTGTGTTTGTTTAGTGCGAGTTTTCTTTCATCCTTTTACCACCCACTGGATCACTTGGGTGGTAAAAGATTTAACCTGAGAAAAGCGAATTGAACATCTTTCGCAGAATCCCTTGATCAACTTATCGATGCCATACCGCCAGAGCCTGATCATTATGATGAATTTGTCCAACAAATCTGGAAAGTAGAGCAGCAGAACATAGCTAGAGGCTGCAGAACCAAATATATTCAGGGATTGACTAGTGATATCAAGCAACGTTATGATAAGTATGTCAACTTACACAACCAAGACCCATTTGATCAAGACACAATTGAAATGGGAGAGTCAGTTCTGTCCTCACTGAGCCAAGAGAGACACCAGCGTTGGCAGGAACTGATAGAAAACACAGGCATGACCAAGAACAGTAAGAAAGAACACACATAAAAAATGCTGGTGAACGCAGCAAGCCAGACAGCATCTGTAGGAAGACATACAGTCGACGTTTCGGGCCCAGACCCTTCATCAGGGTCCTGCCCGAAACATGGACTGTACCTCTTCCTATAGATGCTACCTGGCCTGCTGTGTTCACCAGCATTTTTTATGTGTGTTGCTTGCATTTCCAGCATCTGCAGATTTCCTCGTGTTTGCGAACAGTAAGAAGGCATGGGCAACTGTTCGGAAACTCAACTCGGACAATAGACCACCACAGAGAATTGCTGCCGTAACACCCAATCAGGTTGCCCACCAACTGATACTAAATGGTCGACCAAATAACAAGGAACAGAGCCAAAAGAAAAA
The DNA here is from genome assembly GCF_963921235.1 of Mobula hypostoma. Taxonomy (NCBI): domain Eukaryota; kingdom Metazoa; phylum Chordata; class Chondrichthyes; order Myliobatiformes; family Myliobatidae; genus Mobula; species Mobula hypostoma. Next base: position 47,674,500 of record NC_086118.1, on the reverse strand, counting down.
GCAACATCAGGAGATGGAGTCAGCTCTCTCGAACGGGAATAACAGCTTCCCACCTCTCACCTTAGAAGAATTAAAGGATGAAGTATCACACCTAAAATCCAACAAAGCTGCTGGCGTAGATGGGATTCTTAATAAATTCCTCAAACATCTTGGACCTAAAGCACTCCACTGGCTTCTGTCTCTTTTTAACTGTCGCCTAAAATCATTAAAAATACCTAAAAAGTGGAGAAGAGCCAAAGTTGTGCTCTCCTAAAACCCAATAAAGACCCCAACATTCCTAAAAACTACAGACCGATTTCCTTGCTCTGCACCCTCTATAAACTCTACGAGAGACTCATACTGAAAAGAATATCCCCCTTAGTCAAAGATCTTCTAACACCAGAACAAGCCAGGTTCGGGCCAGGCTGTTCTTGCTGCGGTCAAGTCCTGAACTTAACCCAATATATTGAGGATGGCTTTGAAATGCGACAAATTACAGGGGCAGTGTTCGTTGATTTAACAGCAGCATACGACACCGTGAATCACAGAGGCCTTCTACTGAAGTTATCTAAAATGTTAAAGAACGAAACCACAGTCAAAGTAATAAGAAGCCTCCTAGAAAATCATAGACTTTATGTAGAAATGAATGGAATTAAGAGTAGGTGGCGTCCACAGAAGAACGGACTACCACAGGGATCAGTCCTGGCACCTCTACTATTTAATGTCTACACAAATAACCAACCAACCTTTCCTAACACATGCAGGTTTATCTATGCAGACGACCTATGCATAGCAACACAAGCTAACTCCTTCCAAGAAGTTGAAGTACAACTTCCAGCAGTCCTCAAAGCAATGAAGCAGTATTACGAAAAATGGTCTCTGAACCCAAATCCATCAAAAACTCAAGTGTGTGCATTCCACCTGAGGAATCGAGAAGCAGCTCAGAAACTCAAGATCTTCTGGTGTGGGAAGGAGCTCGAACACCATCCGACTCCAATTTACCTGGGCGTGACACTGGATAGGATGCTCTCATTTGCCACCCACATCCAAAAATTCCAAGGGAAAGTTGGCTCTCGCAATTCTCTCTTGAAAAAATTAGCAGGCACGAAATGGGGAGCTAATGCTCACACACTTAGATCAACTGCCCTAGCACTCTGCTATGCACCTGCAGAATACTGTGCACCTGTGTGGGGCAGATCAGCTCATGCGAAGAAAATAGACCCATTGCTCAACGAGGCCTGCTGAATAATCACGGGCACACTGCGCCCCACACCCACTAACATCATCTACAGACTTTCAGGCATTGCTCCCCTAGAGATCCGAAGACACACCACAACAAAAATTGAAAAAGGTAAACAGAATTCGGATCCAGGGCACCCACTACACCATCGTGTGCCAGTTTTCAACCGCCTAAAATCAAGGAGAAGCTTTGCTACAGTAGAGGAACTACCGCATGGAACATCCCCCCAAACACACAGGATTGACCTCTGGCAACAAACAGAAGCCAGAACCCCACCAAATAATACAGTGCAAGACCCCACAGAAATGTTGCCAGACGGGGCACTGCTTGACAGACGGAAGTTGTGCACTCTCAACAGAGTGAGAGCGGGAGTTCGTAGGACGGGAGACAATATGGTGAAGTGGGGTTTAAAGACCTGTGAGTGTGGCAAAAGGGTGCAGAACGTTGAACACATTCTGTGCAACTGCCCACTCTCACCTGATTTAGCTGACACTGACCAGCTCAACATCAACCAAACAATGCTAGAGTGGCTGGCTGTCTGGTGTGACAGGCTGTGATGATGAGTGCAAGTCTGGCTTTTCACATCTTGGAATTTTTCCTGTTGTCATGCCAGAGGAAGAAAAGCATTGCCGGATGACTTCAACCACTTTATTCCTTTCCCAGTGATCCGCCCACATAAAGATCAAAGTTCGAAGTACAAATATGTCACCATGTACAACCCTGAGATTCGTTTTCTTGCGGGCGAACTCACTAAATCCAAAATAGAATCAATGAAGGACCACGCCCACAGGGCGGACAACCGGTGTGCAAAAGACAACAACGTGTGCAAATACAACAATACAAATAAACACCAACTACCCGAGAGTGAGGAATGTAAGCTCTGTCTTGTGATTCTCATTACGATTGGCACTTTTGCTAAAGAAAATTAACCTTCAGTCTTCTAAAAGGAAGTATTTTCTTCCACAATTACAATCTTACATAAAAACCAACACTGAATTTTTTTTATGTACTGGGAAGGGAGTGCAGAAGGTTAAGAATTCTTTCTTGTCTCTGACTACTGTAGACAATGCCTTCAAACTAATTATGTGGAATATGTACTTAATGTCATGCAGGTACCCATTAGCAAACACTAGACTATGATTTAGATGCTACCACTGCAGAAACTCAAGCAGTATAAAGCAGTCATCTGAAGCTCAAGATCACTGCCTGGTAATTCCCAATGGAATCAGCTTAATAACATTTACCAGTTCTACTTCATCAGATTGAAAGCTGCTCTTTGGCTGATTCTTCAACTGATAATACAAACATGGCAGTAAATCTTAAATAGTTGACTAACACTTAAACTCTGCCTCGAAGTGATGGAAAAGATGTAATGATGTATTGCTCAGAAATTGAACTAACAGATTTCAACATTCTGAAAATGACACAGCCTTTTTCTTGGCAAAATTGGCTTTCTCAGCAACCCAGGAAGAGAAGGAAAACAGAGCCAGAGGAATATGTACTTAAGGTTGATTTATACTTCTGCATACTAGCCTACACAAGTGGCCTATGCCATTGTGAGTATTTATATTTGTGCGTTGGTGTGTCTACATCGCTCTGCAATTCATCACCAAAATGCTAGTTGGTGGTGGGGTTTCTATGCCACTGTGTTGAGTTTCTTCATGTTGAAACTCAACACGAAGAAACTCAAACCTCAAACAACGGCGACTGAAACTGAAGGAGGGTGAATTTTCTGTGCTTGTCCGGCCACTGTGAAACATGGACGAGGAAATGCATTTCAAATATTTTTGGATGTTGGCAGGTAGATTTGACGATTTGGTTCATTGTTGCCAACCATTTATTTCGCATCAGTGTACGCGCAGTATACTCAGAGACTGGCAATCACCATTCGAGTTTTAGCTTCAGGTGGAAGTCAGCAGGCTGTAGCAGCTGGCTACAAACTGGCGTCAAGTACAGGGTCCTCCATAATTTCGGAGGTCTGTAAAGCTTTATGGAAAGCATTGCAGCCAAAGTTCCTTCCCTGCCCTTCAGTCGCCCAGTGGGAAGCTATTGCAGCATAGGAGGAAATGTGATGCTACCAAACGGACCAATCACAGCTGTTGTGGTCTGCGTTGCCGCGACGCGTAGTTACATTTTTGGGGAGGTGTGCGTCAGGCTACGGCGTAGAGTACGGCGTAGGGTACGCGGCTACGCCATACCTATGGCGTAGTTTTGACACAGACGTATAAATTGGCCTTTACCCATCTATCACCTGCCAGCTTGTACTTCTTCCCCTCCTCCTCTCCTTCTTATTCTGGCCTCTGCTCTGTTCCTGATGATCTCAGCCCAGAATGTCAACTGTTTATTCCTCTCCATAGATGCTGCCTGACCTGCTGAGTTCCTCCCTCTTTTTGTGTGTGTTGCTCTGGATTCCTAGCATTTGCAGACTCTCTTGTGTCTCTGATGGCATGTCACTGACCTGAAATGTTAACTCTGTTTCACTCTCTCTATATGCTACCTGACTTGTTGATTATCTCTGCACTCTCTGTTCTTACAACTACTTTGAAAATGTCAATTCTATTTTGCTTTAACATCCTGTCTTCAAACCATAATTTGTTCAGGAACAGTTATTACCATTTAACCATCAGGCTCCTGAAGCAGTATGTATAACGTCACACATCAACTGAACTGATTCCACAACCAATGGACTCCCTTTCAAGGACACTACAACTCAGTATGATTAATTGATTGATTCATTCATTCATGTATCTATTTATATTTGCTCAGTTTGTCTTCTTTTGCACATTGGTTGTTTGTCAGTCATTGTGTATAGATTTTCATTGATTCTATTGTATCAAAGGAGCTCTGTTCTGTTGTGAATGCCTGCAAGAAAATGAAACATATGTACTCCATGGCCACTTCATTAGGTTTGCAAATGCAAATTTCTAAGCAGCCAATTACGTGGCAGCAACTCAATGCATAAAAGTGTGCAGATGTGCAGCATCTGTTGTGCTTACATCCTTACCAATTCCTCAGGCATTCACTGATCTCATTTCTCGAATGGGCTTTATTTGCTCATTCCTGCTGTCACATTTCCTTTGCATTTCTTTAGCCCTGGGATAGTAAGCTGAGGTCACGGTTTTAAAATGACTTCCAGAAGAGCAGGTGGGTAAATCAAGAGATTGTTTTTCACAAATATGAGAAAGTCTTGCAGACCCTGGAAATCCAAAGCAACACACACAAAACGCTAGAAGAACTCAGCAGGCCAGGCAACATCGATGGAAACGAGGAAACAATCAATGTTTCGGGCCGAGACTCTTCTTTAGGACTGGAAAAGGAGGAAGATGCCAGAATAAAAAGGGGAGGGGAGGGGAAAGAGACTAGCTGGAAGGTGATAGGTGAAGTCAGGTTGGTGAGGAAGGTCAAAGGGAGGAGAAAAAAGGATCTGATAGGAGAAGAGGGTGGACAATCGGAGAAAGGTAAGGAGGAGGGGACCCAGGGGGAAGTGATAGGTAGGTGAGATGAAGTAAAAGATCAGAGTGGGGAATAGAGGAAGGAGGGGAAAATTGGTCACTGGAAGAAAAAAATTGATATTCATGCCATCACGTTGGTGGGTACCCATAGGATTGCAAAGATTGTGAACGCACCGACTGAAAAAGTAATAAAGGAATGAGTAAGTTCTGAAAATTGGTAAGGGATAATTGATATGAAATGAGTACAGAGTTATTTTACACGGATGCTACTAAGACTCGAGGGCTCAAGTTATAGGGAAGGCTAGGACTTTATTCCTTGGAACAAAGGAGATTAAAAGGTCTCTTTATAGGGATCTATAAAATCATGAACATACAGTTTTTTTCCTCCCAGGGAAGGGGAACTTAAAAACCAGAGGGCATAGGTTTAAAATGAGAGGTGAAATATTTAAAAGGGACCTGAGAGGTAACTTGTTTAGGCAAAGCATGATGTACATACAAAATGAGCTGTCAGAGGAAGTGGTTGGTGTAGGTACAACAACATTTATAAGATATTTGGATAGGTACTTGGATGGGAGCAGTTTAGAGGGATGGGGGCCAAATGTGGGCAAATGGGACTAGTTCGGTAGCACTATGGTCACCATTGATGCGTTGCACCAAACGGCCTGTTTCCATGCTGTGCTACTCTATGTCTCTACAACCTGAAAAGGTAACTCTATTCCCCTTTCCACAGACACTGCCTCACCTTCTGAGCATTTTCTCTTTTTATATCAAATTACTCAGGAATTTCCTTTATAACATTGTCTGTTTTCTTTTTTGTCTCTCATTAATCTATTAACCACACTGCTCTGTAAACCTCAAAGCTCTGATCTCACCCTACCAGGTTTATTTTCTTTGGTCCCATCATCTCCCCCCAAGTTCCTCTGCAATTTACAATAGCTTGTTTTCTCACCTTCCGAGACAAACGGTCTTCAGAATCAGGTTTGATAACACTGGTGTACGTCATGAAATTCAACATAAAATATTAATTGTATCTCCGTTTTCTGTTATGTTTTGTAACTCTAGACACTAATTGCAAGCAAAACACAGGAGCCCGGAGATGCGTGTCTACCTAGTTCATCTCATAGTGAGGCTGCTCACATATGACGTGATAACATACGCCATTCACATACTTCTTATGTATAACCCATAATGAATTATGTAAGCAAACAAAGAATGTTTAATCAACGCAAACAACAGGAACTCTGCAGATGCTGGAAATTCAAGCAACACACATAAAAGTTGCTGGTGAACGCAGCAGGCCAGGCAGTATCTCTAGGAAGAGATGCCCATCCTCTGGGTCCCCCCCCCCTTGTCTTTCTTCCCGGACCTCCTGTCCCATGATCCTCTCGTATCCCTTTTGCCTATCACCTGTCCAGCTCTTGGCTCCATCCCTCCCCCTCCTGTCTTCTCCTATCATTTTGGATCTCCCCCTCCCCCTCCAACTTTCAAATCCCTTACTCACTCTTCCTTCAGTTAGTCCTGACGAAGGGTCTCGGCCTGAAACGTCGACTGCACCTCTTCCTAGAGATGCTGCCTGGCCTGCTGCGTTCACCAGCAACTTTTATGTGTGTTGCAATGTTTAATCAAACTATATTTACAATTTACTCAAACATTACTGAAATATTAAATACACTGCATTCCTTCCTGCTTCGCTATAAACTCTTATTCAATGTAGAATCACCCTAACTCAAATATGCTCTCTAGTCATTATATGTATTCATACACACACATAGGGTATACTGTACAATACAACTACTATATAGACATCCACAGCATAGTCAATTTTAAATTGTCCCATTCAAGCCTGAAGATTGTGGGATATTGTCTTTCTTGACAAGGGCAGTCACATTGTTTGGCAGGTGAAATATCAAACCTCCTTGTTTGAGGAGCCCTTAGTTTGTCTCAGTTGTTTCTTCTGCATACTCTTGAGCTTGAGTTTGAGAAGATCCAAGTGTGAATGCAAGGGACAACGCAGGAAATGCATAGCTGGGGAGCTGGTGGTTGTGGAGTGTTCTGCATTGCAATTTATTTCCTTTTCCAAAGGTAAACAGAGCAATCCATCTGGCATTTCTATGATTAGCTGGTCTTTTGGATTCGACCTTGTAATTGTGCCCTCCAAGAAACAGAGCCCATCTCTGTATTTATGCTGTTGTCATTAGTGGAACGTCCTTCTATAGGTTGAAAATGGACACCAGTGGTTGATGATCAGTAATGAGGGTAAACTCTCTCCCATACAAGGACTGGTTGAAACATTTTACACCACAAATGGATTAGCCATAATGAAATGACGGAGCAGAGTCGATGGGCCAAATGGCCTAATTCTGCTCCTATATCTCATGGTCTTATAGTCAAACCTATCAGATCTCACCTGCCAAGCAGAGTGACCACCATTGTCATGAAAGCATTATCTCACAATAGCAAGAAATCCTCCACAGCGATTGATAATCCACAGATTCAAGGCCTCTCCGTCAATCTGTGCATATTTTTTCTTTGCAGCAGAAAGGGAATGTGATGCAAAAGCTTCCACCATTCATAACATGAGATGTGACGGCACCTTTACCATAATGCGAAGTGTCACAGGGCAAACTTCACTGGACAAAGTGCGAGTACAGTATCTGACGTTACCATTTTCTTTGCCCTTTGGAAAGCCATCTCACACTGCTTTGTCCATTGCCATTTCTTCCTGATCTGTGTAATGAGCTCAAGGGTTGGAGCACAAATAGATAGGTTTGGCAGGAACCTGTTATAGTAACTGAGAAATCTTAAAAAGGACCGCAACTTCGGGCATCTACCACTGCTTGAATTATTTCAGCACCTGGTGTACTCGTTGTGCATCAGTAGTGTGACCACCGTATGTGATGCTTGGTTTAAAGAATTCATACTTGCTGTGCTGTGCTCTGATCCAACAGTCTTCTAATCCTTTTAACACTGTCTTCTGAGATATTAGATATGTTCCTGGTCATCCTCACTGGAACAATGATGTCATCCAGGTAACACTAAGTGCCTGGGCAGAACCTGGTCCATAGCTTTCTGCCAGAGTGCAAGTGCAGATGCTACTCCAAAAATAAGCCTATTATGGCAATGCAGCAGGCCAGGCAGCATCTCTAGGAAGAGGTACAGTCGACGTTTCGGGCCGAGACCCTTCGTCAGGAGTAACTGAAAGAAGAGATAGGAAGAGATTTGAAAGTGGGAGGAGGACGGGGAGATCCAAAATGATAGGAGAAGACAGGAGGGGGAGGGATGGAGCCAAGAGCTGGACAGTTGATTGGCAAAAGTGACTAACTGAAAGAAGAGATATCTCTTTTTTCAGTTAATCCTGATGAAGGGTCTCGGCCTGAAGCGTCGACTGTACCTCTTCCTAGAGATGCTGCCTGGCCTGCTGCGTTCACCAGCAACTTTTATGTGTGTTGCTTGAAATTCCAGCATCTGCAGATTTCCTCATGTTTGCGCTATTATGGCAATAAAGCCCTTTGTGCGTGTTTATGGTGAGAAACACGTTGGACTCTTCTTTCATCTCCGTCTCTAGGTAGTCCTCAGCTAAGTCCACTTTGCTGAAGTGTTTCCCTCCAGAAAGGTTTGCGAAGATATTCTCTATCCTGAGCAGAGAGTATTAATCTACTTTCAGTTCTGGGTTGATGGTGACCTTAAAATCATGCCAGTGCCTGACAGACCCATCCTTCTTGGCTACTGGGACTACTGGAGTTGCCTATGGGCTCCACTCAACGTTGGAAAGAATTGCTTCAGTCTGGATACAATCTAGCACGCTGGCTACTTTATCACAGATGGTATAAGCAACTGGACAGGCTTCGCAAAACTTGGGTGTGGCATTTTCATTTAATACTATTTTACCCATGCTATGTTTGAGTTTTCCAAAGCCTTCCTTGAACATTGCTGTGGCATCGTTAGGTACCTTTCTTAATTTACTTTCTGATGGCAATATTGCATGGCATGTTGCATGCAAATAGTGGATAGATCTTCAATCAAGTTGTAGTCATCTCAGCCAGTCATGGGCCCACTATGCTGCCCTTCCCATTTTTACCACACGCAAGGCTTGTTGGAAGTTGTATTGCACTGTAATGAATGTCCTTTCTCCACTATAAGTGCTTAGTTGGATATCTGTAGGTTTCAGTTCTGTATCTTTGAAATGCTGTTCAAACTCTGTTTATGTAATGACTGAAACAGCTGAGCTAGTGTCCAATTCCATTTTAATTAATTTGCTGTTCACTTCTGTAAGCCATATTACTTGTCTCTTGTTAGTTTTCACATTGTAAATCTCAAGGCTACCCTTGTGACGAGTCACTCACATCATTATCAGATTTTTTATCGACTGTGTACAGATTAGTGCTCTTTTTGAAAATGCAACTAGTTTTTTTTTATTTTTTTCTGTTCACTGTGCCTATTTATTTTTGTCTGCCTGACGAGCTCTTTGTATGTGTCCTACTATGTGTATTTTCTGCAAGTTTCATTTTTAAACCTCTTCTGGTCTGTTGTATATGAGCCCCTGCCGCAGCAGAAACACAATTTTTTCATCCAGGCAGGTTTCTGTTTGGATGTTGCAATTTTGTTCATGTTCATTTTCATTCTTGTCTGCAACTCACTTGCTTCTCTGGGTCCTGTGATACAGTGATTTCAACTGCTCTTTTAAATGTGAGGTGGCTACAGTTAGGAGCTGTTTTTGAATGCTTTCTTGTAAGATTCCTGAAACTAACTGCCCTATCAGTGCATAATTAAGCCCATCACTGAACTGTCAAAGCTCAGCCAATCTCTTCAATTCAGCTACACAAGCTGAAATGGACCCCCCTTCCTTTTGATTCTACTTTTAAAACCTAAAGCACTCTGCGAATGTTCCTTCATTATGTTCACAATATCAGCAAAGCTCTTTTCGGCTGGCTTGGTTGGAGTAGTTAAAGTTCAAAGCAAACTGTATGCTTTTGCACCCACTGCACTCAGCAACTGTTTCATTTGCTTCAAGATACTGCCGAATTTATTCAGTATACATGATCCAATTAACAATTATGCAATCAACTGTGTTATCCTTCTGATGTAGCCAGCAATGTCTGTTTCTTTTTTAAAAAATATTATCACCAGGTACTCACTATTTTTAAACCTGTGAATTTTGTTCATTTTCTCTGCTTTTTTTAAAAAACTCGAATATCTGTCCCTCTCCCCTTCCGAAGAACAAGTTGGTAGTCAACCTTGATCCATTTTAAAACTTCCTTATCGCCACTGTTATGTATTGTAACTCCAGAAACAAGTCAACTGGGAAACACGGGGGCCGAGATATACGTATCCTCTTAGATTTTGTTTCAGTAAGGCTGTGGTTGCAGAATGTTATATACCATTCATGTACTTCTTACATCAAACAACATATTTACAATATTACTCATATGTTATTGAAATATTAAATACACTGCAGTTTCCATCTCAGAGATATAGCATCTGCATTTTTTTTAATTTTTAGAAAATATTTCATTCCATTTTTTCATTTTAAGCAAAACTGAATGTGTTGCCCATTTTAGAGTGTTCTTGAACTTGATCAACATGTTTGAGCCTATAGGTCTGGTTAGCATGTGGGTCAGATCAGTTGATGACAATTTACCTCTCATCAAGTACATTAGTAAATCCTTTGGGATTTTAACACCAGTCCGGTCATTTCATGATCACCCTTAAAATAACAGCTTTTTATTCCAACTCTAATTTACTGACTGAATTTTTTAATTCCTTTTTTTTTAAACAAACTGAATTTAAACTCCCCAGCTGCCAAATTAGATTTTATCTCACTGGATCGATAGCCCAGGCCTCTCGAAGCTCAACCATTAATTTAGTCACATTTCCACTACATCTCTTCAGTCTTGTGGTGGCAAGCAGGAGTCACAGTTCTAATATAACTGGCAAAAGAACTTGTGAGGAAATAAAGAGAATAACGTCATCTGGAACACACTACCTAATAGATTAATAGAGGCATGAGAAAATTCTGAAGAATTTGTTTATTATGTTACGCTTTCATGGCTGATCTATTATGCCTCACAATCTCATTCTCCTGCCTTCTCTCCATAACCTTTGATGATCTTACTAATCAAGAATCTATAAACTTCTGTTTTAAACCTACCCAGTGAATTGGCCTCCATGGCCATTTGTGATAATGAATTCCACACATTCACTACCTTCTGGCTGAAGAAGCTCCAGCTGTTCTTTGTTCTAAAGTGACGTCTGAGTCTCCGGTTCGAGATTCCTCCACTAAAGGCAACGTCCTCTCCACGTCCACTCTGTCCAGGCCTTTCAGTATTCGATAGGTTTCAGTGAGGCCCCCCCCCCATTCTTCTAAACTGCAATGAGTACAGGACCATTAAACACACCTCATACGTTAACCCTTTCATTCCCGGGATTATTTTCATGAACCTCCTCTGAACCCTCGCCAACGCCAGCACATGATTTCTTAGCTAAGAGGCCCAAACCTGCTCACAATGTTCCAAGTGCAGTCTGACCAATGCCTTATAAAGCCTCAGTATTACATCATTGCTTTTATATTCTGGTCCTCTTGAAATAAATGCTAACCTTGCATTTGCCTTCCTAACCACCTACTCAATCTGCAAGTTAACCATTAGGGAATCCTGCACAAGGACTCTCAAGTCCTCTTTGCACCTCGACATTTCTGAATTAGCTTCCTGTTTAGAAAATAATCTAAGCCTTTATTCCTTCTACCAAAGTGCAGGACTATACGTTTCCTTGTAATGTATTCCATTTGCCACTTTTTTTGCGCATTCTCCTAATTCATTTAATTCATAGAACATAGAACATAGAATAGTACAGTACAGTACAGGCCCTTCAGCCCACAATGTTGTGCCGACCCTTAAACCCTGCCTCCCATATAAGCCCCCACCTTAGATTCCTCCATATACCTGTCTAGTAGTCTCCTAAACTTCACTAGTGTATCACCACTGACTCTGGCAGTGCATTCCACGCACCAACCACTCTCTGAGTAAAAAACCTTCCTCTAATATCCCCCTTGATCTTCCCACCCCTTACCTTAAAGCCATGTCCTCTTGTATTGAGCAGTTATGCCCTGGGGAAGAGGCGCTGGCTGTCCACTCTATCTATTCCTCTTATTATCTTGTACACCTCTATTATGTCTCCTCTCATCCTCCTTCTCTCCAAAGAGTAAAGCCCTAGCTCCTAGCCCTAGTTCCTTCTGTAGACTTCCCTGCTTCCTCAACACAACCTGCCCCACCACCTCTCTTCGTATAGTCTGCAAACTTGGACACAAACCATCAATTTCACCATCCAAATCACTGACATACAATGTGAAAAGAAGCAGTCCCGATACTAATCCTTGTGGAACACTAGTCACTCTTTAATCCCACTGTCTGCCCCCTGCCAGTCAGCCAATACTCTAACTGTGCGAATATATTTCCTGTAATACTGTGGGCTTCTATCTTAACTACCAGTCTCATGTGCAGCACGCTGTCAAAGGCTTTCTGAAAATCCAAGCAAACAACATCCACTGACCCTTTGTCTATCCTGCTTGTTATGTTCGAAGAATTGCAACAGATTTGTCAGGCAAGAATTACCTTTGAGGAAACAATGCTGACGTCCATTATTAAGGATGTGTATCATTCTTAATAATGGACTCCAACATTTTCAGCTACTGAAGTCAGGCTATCTGGTCCAAATGTTCAAAATAAATTTATTATCAAAGTACATATACGTCACCCTGAGATTCATTTTCTTGTGGGCATACTCAAAAAAAATCTATAGAATAATAACAAAAACAGAATCAATGAAAGACCACCCAACCAGGGCATTCAACCAGCGTGCAGAAGACACCAAACTGTGAAAATAAAAAAAAGAAAAATAAATAAATAAGCAATAAATATCAAGAACTTGAGAAAAAGATTCCTTGAAAGTGGTTGAGTTGAACGTTGATAGGTTGCAAAATTGGGCTGAGAAGTGGCAGATGGAGTTCAACCCAGATAAGTGTGAGGTGGTTCATTTTGGTAGGTCAACCATGATGGCAGAATATAGTATTAATGGTAAGACTCTTGGCAGTGTGGAGGATCAGAGGGATCTTGGGGTCCGAGTCCATAGGACACTCAAATCTGCTGCGCAGGTTTACTCTGTGGTTAAAAAGGCATACGGTGCATTGGCCTTCATCAGTCATGGGACTGAGTTTAGGAGCCGAGGGGTAATGTTGCAGCTATATAGGACCCTGGTCAGACCCCACTTGGAGTACTGTGCTCAGTTCTGGTCGCCTCACTACAGGAAGGATGTGGAAACCATAGAAAGGGTGCAGAGAGATTTACAAGGATGTTGCCTGGATTGGGGAGCATGCCTCATGAGAATAGATTGAATGAACTCGGCCTTTATTCCTTGGAGCGGTGGAGGATGAGCGGTGACCTGATAGAGGTGTACAAGATGATGAGAGGCATTGATCATGTGGATAGTCAGAGGCTTTTTCCCAGGACTGAGATGGCTAGCACGAGAGGGCACAGTTTTCAGGTGCTTGGAAGTAGGTACAGAGGAGATGTCAGGAGTAGGTTTTTTTTTACGCAGAGAGTGGTGAGTGCGTGGAATGAGCTGCCAGCGACAGTGGTGGAGGCAGATACAATAGGGTCTTTTAAGAGACTCCTGGATAGGTACATGGAGCTTAGAAAAGTAGAGGACTATGGGTAACCCTTGGTAATTTCTAAGGTAAAGACGTGTTCGGCACAGCTTTGTGGGCCGATGGGCCTGTGCTGTAGGTTTTCTACATTTCTATATTTCTATATTGTATTCTCTTCGGGATCCTTTGCCCTGCGAAAGTGAAAATACTTTAGTTTATGTCACTTGTACCAAAGCATTCAACAGATGACATCTTTACTCTCTCTGGTGCCCTGCATGGTAATCTGTTCAGCTGAATTTCAACCATTTTTTAATTATAGGAACAAACAGAGCTGCTAAGTGGCAATTTTCACTAATAACATAGGGGTCAATATGTTAGCTGCATTTGTTAAGAATGCTGCCAACCCAGGGAATGCACTCAACTCTGGATTTCAGAAGGTCCACATTGCCATTGAGTAGTCCCTGATGCTCAGAGAGCTCCCCTTCCCCACCCTGACCTCACCCTACCCCTCCCTGCCATGTTGCATGGACCTCCAATAGCAACTGACCCACAACTCTCCTAACAAACACCTTCCCCCTGTTACGTACCCCGTAACTGGGTTGCCAAACCAGCAGAAATGGATCACTCAGTTGGAGTCTGGAGTACTAGAACTAAGAAAGTTTTATTAAAGAAATAAGCAACACAGTAATCGAAAGAATAATAAATGCAACAGTTCAGCAATGATAAACACACATGTGCACAGAATTAAGATAACAGCATCAATCAAGCTCTATCGTTGTCTAGGGGTAAATGACCAAATTTCAAAGTGATTCAAAGTTCAGTCCAGTTTAGTAGTTCAGTTCGCAGTAATCGTTGCCATGGCGATGGACAACGTGGGGGGGGGGAGAGAGAGAGAGAACAGGAACAACTGATCATTCAGACACGGCTTCACTCACAGACCAGCGAGATGGCTCACAAGCAGCTTTTGGGCGGGTCCTTGGTGATGTCACCTGAGGGCACCGACTGTGACCCCTCCTCCAGATGCGGTCGATCCTCTGCAGTGAACCCAGCACCCAGGCAAGGGCGGACACACACCGGGTTCCCGCTGATCGTACCTTTCCACCCTGGCCGTTGTCTGGTACTTCCCACCGACTCATGAGAGGCGTACCGCTTCCAGGGTCTCGTTACCTCGGGTGGCGTGTGTGCTGCCTTAGTGAACCGGTCCCTTTTTATCCCCCTGCTGGGGTATCGCCTGTCCATCACTTCAAACAGTTCAAGGTTCAAAGGGGAAGCCGCTCCAGACAGCTCTCTCTCCCACGTCCCTTCATTACACATCTCCAGACGCTGCTCCATTGTTCCTTATCTCTCCTTCCCCTGAGGGCAGGTGGCAGACCACTTGCTGATGTCACTGATGCTAACCCAGGCCAGCAAACATCTTAATTTTATGTGTATTCTCGTCACACCCCTCATGATTTCCAACCCGTCACATTGCTAGACCACGAGTCAGCAGTAGGTAAGTAGACCAATCACAAACAAGAGAAAATCTGCAGATGCTGGAATTTCAAGCAACACACACAAGATGCTGGAGGAACTCAGCAGGCCAGACAGCGTCTATGGAAAAAAGTGCAGTCGGTATTTCAGCCCGAAACGTCGTCTTTACTTTTTTCCATAAATGCTGCCTGGCCTGCTGAGTTCCTCCAGCATATTGTGTGTTAGTAGGTAGGTAGTAACATTTTCCAGCAAACATTGTCCTTGGTCCTTGCTTTAGGCTCTGAAATCTTCTCTCCATCTCTATCATGCTGAAATGTTTCTCTCCCGACAGATGCTGCCTCATCTGTTGAGTGTTTCTGGGTTTAAAGATTAGAGATCTAAAAATTAGTTTTATTTGCCACAAGTACATTGAAACATATGCATCAATGACCACAGCCCGGGGATGTTCTGGGGACTGTCCGCAAGTGTCGCCATGCTTCCAACGTCAACATAGCTTACTCACGGCTTATTAAACCGAACTCGTATGTCTTTACCGTATGGGAGGAAAATCAAGTCAAGTCCAGTTCAAGTCAAGTTCATGGTCATTTATCTATATTCATGTAAATAACCAAATAACGTATATAGAAAAGAGACAATGTTTCTCTGAACGTGAGTGCAAAGCACAGTAGTACACATAGCACACACAACTCAATAATTAATGAATGCAAGGATAAAAACTATACATGAATCATGTATAAATAAGAAAGTAAAATGCATAAATTATATATTGTAAGGTACAGAACAGGTTCAACTGTGACACTTCGAATGTGATGCGGCAGGGAGTTCAGAAGCCTAATGGCCAGAAGGATGAAGCTGTTTCTCTTCCTAGCCATTCTTGTTTTTATGCATCAGAGTCTCCTGCCTGATGGTAGAAAGCCAACGAGGATGCTGACAGATGGTAGGGATCCTTAATAATACTAAGGGTGTCGTGTATGCAGTGCTCCTGATAAATGTCCTCAGTGGGTGATAGGGAGACCCCCTATGATCCTCTCTGCTGTTCTCACAGTCCTTTGTAGGGATTTACAGTCCGATGCTCGGCTGCTCCCATACCAGGTGGAGATGCAGTTTGTCAGGACGCTCTCAATAGTGCTCCTGTAAAACACAGTTAAGGGGTGGAGTGGGGAGAGAGCTGTTTGCCTGAATTTCTTTAGGAAGTGGAGGCACTACTGTGCCTTCTTGTTCAAGGAGGTGTTATTAAGGGACCAGGTGGGGCCATCCATGATGTGAACTCCCGAAAACTTGGTGCACTTAACTCTCATTACGGAGGAGCCATGTACTCGCAGAGAGGGTGGTTCATTTCCATCTTCCTGAAGTCCACATGACTCTGGTGTCTCCTGCCCGATGCTAGTAGCCATTTGCTCAAGGTTCCAGCATCTGTGATCTCTCGTGTCTCTAGTTTACTACTTCACTCCCCTCCCAATATGCTGCCTGACCTGCTGATCTCTTTGGCATCTTTTGGCTGTTTCTCACTTCAAGTGTCTGCAATTTTTTAATCTTTTTATTCACAGGACTGTTTCCTCAGGCAAAGCTGGAGTGTCTTGTGGAAATGCTGAGAGCCCATGTTGACTGGAATTTGGACAAATTAGAGAAAGGATACGATTCTGAGGGTCCTTGATGGGGTGGCTGATGACAAGGTGTTTCTTATTATGGTGAATCTACAACAACTGTGTCCTTCAGAATCAGGTCTGCCCGTTTAAGGAGAGAGTTGGGAATAAACTTCCTCTATCAGTGCAGTTTTAATCTTCAGCGTTCTCCACATCAAACAGACATGGCGGCATGGTGGCATAGTGGTTAGAACAACGCTTTTTACAGTACCAGCGACCGGGGTCCAATTCCTGATGCAGCCTGCAAGGAGTTTGTACATTCTCCCCTCCACCCCAGGACAGAGTAGGTTTCCTCCGGGTGCTCTGCTTTCCTCCCACAGTCCAAAGACCTACCGGTCGGTAGGTTAATTAGTTGTTGTAAATTGTCCCGTGATTGGGCTAGGGTTAAATTGGGGGCGGCGTGGCTCGAGGGGCCAGAAGGGCCTGTTCTGAACTGTATCGGAATAAAGAAGGAGGTGGAGTCAGTAAATATAATCATGGCCGAGACGGTGTTGAGTTGAATCCGCACCACAGGGAACAGCCAGGGAAGAGGAGGTGAGAGCATGAGTAGACTGGCTATGATTTTACTGAATGGTGAAGGAGGCTCATGGGGTCAATTAGCCTACGCCTGCATTGTATGCCAACTATTTCAGCTTCTCCTGTTACAGTGGGTAATGTGCCATAAGCAATTACGACTTGCCCTCAGGATTGGAAGGCACCGCCGAAGTCTTCTTCCTCTGGGTAGGGAATCCAAAACCAGAGGACGTAGGTTTAAAGTGAGAAGTGAAAAGAGACCAGAAGGTCCTATCCACACAGAGGGTGTTGAGGAAAGTTCAAGTTCAAAATAAATTTATTACCCACGTATGTATATGTCACCGTATACTACCCTGAGATTCTTTTTTCTCAGGCATTTACAAAGAAGCACACTAGAATCAATGAAAAGCTACTCACAAATGATGCATTGTTCAAAACATGTTAAAATACAAAAAGAAAAATAATAATAAGTAAAGAAGTAATAAATAATATTGAGAGCATGGGTTGTAGAGTCCTTGAAAGTGAGTCCATTGGAGATGGGATGCCCCAGGAAATGGTGGAGGCAGGTATAATTATAATATCAAATAGGCATTTGGACATGACATGGTTAGGAAGGGTTTAGATGGGCCAAATGCAAGCAAATGGGACTAGCTGGGATAAGGGTCCAATGTCAGTGCTGTAAAACTCTATGATTCTATGATCTTTTAGCACCCAAAACAGACTAGATCTGATGATGCATTGAAATGCCTGACAGTGCATCTGATTTTTGTCACTGTTACTGTTACGAGGCCTTGTTAGAGCATATCCTGGAGTTAGGGTTTATAGCAAATATTAAGTTCAATGGCATCCCTTCTTCAGATTTGAATTTGAATTGTAAATTAAATTTAAAATGCAGCCCAGAGCAATAGTTTTTCTGGAGCTGTGGACTGGAGTTGATATCAAACCTGAAAATGCTGATTAACACTCATTTTGGGTGTCTGGAGTGTGGGTGTGAAGAAGAAGGTGTTTGAAAACTATATGTAATTCAAAGAAAACATTGTGGATACATTGCGACTATAGAATTGTCCTGCTGTTTTCTTTGATCTTTAGCAAATAAAAATTTCATGAAATGTTGGGTCGAGAGGCCTCTTCCTCCAAGAGTGTCTCATATTGTTGAATTAAACACTTCTGTGTCCAATAACTTCAGTGTCTCTTGTTACGTACCCCGTAACTGGGTTGCCAAACCAGCAGAAAAGGACCACTTAGTTGGAGTCTGGTTTAACAGAAGCTAATAAAGTTTTATTAAAGAAATAAGTAACACAGTACTCTAATCGTAGGGATATAAATGCAACAGGTTAGCAATGATAAAACACACATGTACACAGAACTAGGGTAATAGGAATCAACCAAGCTGTATCGCAGCCTAGGGGTAAAATGATCAGTCTCAAGTGACGCAGAGTTCAGTTCAGCTTAGTACAGTTCGCAGTAATCGCTGTTGTGCCGTTGGAGAGAGAGAAAGAATGCAAATTTCACTCAGCAGACCTTTGATGTT
Source organism: Mobula hypostoma (assembly GCF_963921235.1). Classification (NCBI taxonomy): domain Eukaryota; kingdom Metazoa; phylum Chordata; class Chondrichthyes; order Myliobatiformes; family Myliobatidae; genus Mobula; species Mobula hypostoma. Next base: position 47,656,034 of record NC_086118.1, on the reverse strand, counting down.
CACAGGTGGTTTCGGGCGGACCCTTTTATGTCTTCTGTGGTCACCGACTGTGAACCCTCTGCTCCAGATACGACCGTTCTTCTGTGGTGAACCCGGCACCCAGGCAAGGGCGGACACACACACCAGGTTCTCGCCGATCGTACCCTTTCACCCTGTGCATCTATGGTCGGTTCCCGCGTCCAGACCTCCAAACTCCCACCGACTTGTGGGGGCACACCGCTCTTCCAGGGTCTCGTTATCTCGTGATCTCGTGGTGTTGTGCCTTAGCGAACCTGTTCTTTTTATCCCCCTGCTGGGGTATCGCCTGTCCATCAAACTTCAAACAGTTCAGGTTCAAAGCAACCAGTCTGTCAATATTCTGAAGTGTGTTTCTTGCTCGTTAATCTCTCTCTTCTCTCTTATCAGCATTTTGAATGTTTCTCCATTGTCTCTCTTATCTCTCTCATCAGCATCAATCTTCTGATAACTTGGTTTGTCGGCACACTCTCCAGTAACTTTCATCTTTCTCGTGTCTAGTGCCCACCTTGTGACCAGCCATTCAGTGTGCAGTTTGGAAAGTATCAGAAACTCTCAAGTCAGATGTCTGTTCTTCTGACAGTCACATAATTTGAGGCTTTGTAATAACAAACCGTGTTAGAGTATTCCAAAGTGTAGATTCAAGGTTCAAGTTTGCTTAATGTCACTTCCAGCACACAAGTGTAAAGGAGAACAAAATAATTGTTACTCTGAATTCCGGGCAGCACAAAGAAAAACACAAGATAAAGAACTCAATAATAATGTTAAAGAATCACATAAACACAAGTACAAAAGATAGCATATATATATATTGATTTTATATACATAAAGTGATGCTAGGTACAGGAGTGCCTCTACCCAAGGTGACTCTGATAGAATAAAATAGTATCAATTCATACACTGTAGTATTTCCTTCAAACCTAAAAAAAAACCTCTAAAAGCAACACACATCAAAGTTGCTGGTGAACACAGCAGGCCAGGCAGCATCTGTGGAAAAAAATACAGTCGACGTTTCAGGCCGAGACCCTTCGTCAGGACTAATGAGGTTAGTCCTGACGAAGGGTCTCGGCCCAAAACGTCAACTGTACCTCTTCCTAGAGATGCTGCCTGGCCTGCTGCGTTCACCAGCAACTTTGATGTGTGTTGCTTGAATTTCCAGCATCTGCAGAATTCCTTGTGTTTGCATTTTTAAAAGCCTCTAAAAATTACCTTGGTTCCTGAAGCTATTTAAAAAGGGAGAAATCATACCAGCTGCAAATGTTGCCTGTCTTAGAAATAGATTTTTAGCTGGCAGCAGCTGCCAGCTGTTACCAGCCTCGGTATACTCTCATGATGTGATACTATCTTGCCATTACTGTAATAGCAGACTCTTGCTATGTAAACTTCCACTTCTGGTATATGTAAATTGAGCTAAACTAATCACTCTTTTTACAGCCCTTTTACTGTAAGGCTCCTAACAATTGCCGACTAATTACAGTAAATTGCAGTCAGTGATTACTTATGGAAAGATATAAGGCATTCCTTCAATAATTAACCTCATCAGATGTTGATCAACATAACTCGTTAACAATAAAAGTCACCTGTAATAAGGTGTGGCGTGATTATTTTTCACACAACCTTGGAGATGACTGGAGGACTCTGCGATTCGGGGAAGGAATGCAGATTTAGCTTAGTTGTTAGCTGAGCTTTGTCACCATGTACATCAAAACTTAGGGTGGCGGGTTGGAGATACATCTCTCCCAAAGGAGGTTCAAGGCACTCCTTCCCTCTCCTAGCACACAGGTCACCTTTGGGCATGACGTAGCATCTGCTTAGTCCTCTGATCTACCTCCTGTACCTAATAAAGTGGCCACTGAGTGTACATCCACGATCTTTTGCTGTCGTAGCCCATTCACTCCAAAGTTTGATGTGCTGTGCTCTTCTGCACACTACTGCTATAACATGGGGTTATTTGAGTTACTGTCATCTTCCTGTCAGCTCAAACCAGTCTGGCCGTACTGTTCTGATCTCTTGCATTAATAAGGCATTTCCACCCACAGAGCTGCCGCAAACTGCATGTTTTATTTACACCATTCTCCGTCAACCCTAGACACTGTTGTGAGTGAAAATCTCAGGAGATCAGCAGTTTCTGAGACACTCAAACCATCCTGTATGGTACCAACACACATAAAAGTTGCTGGTGAACGCAGCAGGCCAGGCAGCATCTCTAGGAAGAGGTACAGTAGACGTTTTGGGCCGAGACCCTTCGTCAGGACTAACTGAAAGCAGAGCTAGTAAGGGATTTGAAAGTGGGAGGGGGAGGGGGAGATCCAAAATGATAGGAGAAGACAGGAGGGGGAGGGATGGAGAAAAGTTGAAGAGTTGAAGAAATTACAGATGGGGAGCAGTGAGAGATGGTTTCACTGAACTCCCGTCGAAGAGAGGATTTAAACTTCTTCAGTGTAGGCATCACTGGAAGAGGCTTCGCAGTAGTGAATTTAAAAACGCAAACATGAGGAAATCTGCAGATGCTGGAATTTCAAGTAACACACATACAAGTTGCTGGTGAACGCAGTTCAGTGAAACCATCTCTCACTGCTCTCCATCTGTAATTTCTTCAACTCTTCAACTTTTCTCCATCCCTCCCCCTCCTGTCTTCTCCTACCATTTCGGATCTCCCCCTCCCCCTCCCACTTTCAAATCTCTTACTTGCTCTGCTTTCAGTTAGTCCTGACGAAGGGTCTCGGCCCGAAACGTCAACTTTACCTCTTCCTAGAGATGCTGCCTGGCCTGCTGCGTTCACCAGCAACTTTGATGTGTGTTGCTTGAAATTCCAGCATCTGCAGATTTCCTTGTGTTTCCGTATGGTACCAACAATCATTCCACAGTCAACATTACTGAGATCAAATGTCTTCCCCATTCTGGTGTTTCTGTCTGAACAACAATTGCCCCTCTTGAAGATGCCTGCATGCACCTATGCATTGAGTTCCTGCCGCATGATTGTCTGATTAGATATTTGCATTAATGAGCAGGTGTACAAGTGTACCTAATAAAATGGCCACTTAGTGTATGGTGTTGTTTTTGAGATATTGAGGGTGGGGGTTGAGAGCCTGTATTAATTTAATTTCCACCACCTCCAAAGTATCATCTTTGAATGTTATGTTTGAGTCTCTGGAATGGGAATTAAACCTGTCGTGTATGATACTGAGGCAAGGATTTGAGTTTGGATGTCTGTATGGATCAAGTTTCCTCTCCATCTGTTAGTTGATTAGTGATACGTTCGTTGTAGCCCTCCTGCTATCAATCCTGACAGCCTGCTGATGTTGTTTGACAGTAAGATGTACATGCATTTAATCTTTCAATTCAGAGTTCACCCACTTAGATAGAGGAACAAATATATGTGAAAGAAAAGTAAGATTACTCTGCAAAATGGGACAAGCACGTCATCGGAAATCTATGCTTGAGAACATTCCCACTCCTGATCCCTGAGAAACTAGACCCAATTGTGTTAAATAAACCAGCAGATGTATGGATATTTATATGGTACTCAAGTGTCTGTGAATGTTGAACATAATTATAAACATCAGTCCTCTTTGTACAGCATGCTTAAACAACATACTATAATTGCTCAGTCTTGTTCTCAATTAGTTTCAGAAACTTTTAAGATTCTGAACTAAATCGCATTAAATATCATTTAATGGAGTTTTATAGCTTTTCTAGGTTTGAAGAAAGCACGAGATCCAACATACAAGATGATTTAAAGTTATTTCCAGTACTTAAGTATAAAGGAGAGATGGATGATGGAAGATCGATGGAGTGACACAATGCACAGGAGTATCTGTGCATGCAGTGATTCTGACCAGAAATGATAAAGTAGTGGCGGTGGAAGTGTGGTGGGGTGAGTTAATGGGTGGAGGTGCTGATCAGCCTTACTACTTGGGGATAGTAACTGTCTTTGAGTCTAGTGGTCTTGGTTACAAGGCCTCCTCCTTGGGACAAACAGTCCATGAGCAGGTTTTTTATTTGCTTAGAAACTGCTTCCAACAAACCTTGAGGTCCTTTCAACTCATGTATATAATTTCTTATACTTTTGATAGCTTCTTGCGTCAAATAGTGTTGTGACCCAATCAAAGCATTCTTTACATTGGTGACAGCCATTTCCCTCCTGCAGCCAGCCATCTATACACAGATCAAACTAATGTTAATCATGGCCTCAATGTTTGTTATTTGTTATTTGTAGTTTTCATAAATTCTGTTGCATTTTTATTTTGCCTGGAAGAAAGGTAGTATTGTCTGGCCTGCACATGCATGCACCCCCCGATCTCCACCCACATAACAGGAGTCACCTGTCACTCATCTGCAACTCATCACCTGCAACCTATTTAAACCCAGCTGTCATCCACAGTGTTTGTTCACCAATCAAACCAGCCATTTTCGACCAGTTGCTTCCAGCCGTCACTAACTTTGTTGTGTTAAGTATCCATTCTCGCTTGTTTTGTGGCCCTCCACGGATTGTTATTTTGCTGGTTTTTTTGTTAAAGTGCTGGCTCACTGCTAAATCATCTCCACTGCTTTGCATTTGGGTGAAGGCTCCTCTACATTTCCTAACAGGATGGGTGAACCTATAATTGATTCAGCATAGTTTGTTTGCCTAAAGGAAGTAGCCTGCCCTAATGAGCACCTGATCCAGAAGCAGCAGTAAAGCACTGACCGTCTGCTCACCACTCTCAACCAATTCTCCGTTTTGTTACCGTAACCTTGCACCAGTCAACCTCCTCCCTCGTAGCCCTGGATTACGGTGCTCGAATGCTTTGATGGATCCCCAACCCGATGCTGCAACTTCCTGTCTGAGTGTGTCTTACACTTCAAGCTGCAGCAACCTCTATGTTCTATGGACCAAGCAAAGATTGTCTTCATCACCTCTCTCTTGACTGACAAGCTGCGACCTGGGTCACCACTAACTGGAACGACAAAGCCACCATCTGCAGTAAATATGAAGAATTCACCGCTGAGATGCACCGGGTTTTCATCCAACTGGGAAGTAGAAGCGAGGCGGCGGATTGGATACTTCACCTGCATCAAGGCCCAAGTTCAAGTTTAATTGTCATTCAACCATGCATGAAAACACATGAATACAGCCAAGCAAAACAGTGTTACTCCCAGGCCAAGGTGCAAACCCAGTACCAACAGTCACACACAGCACATATAAGACAGCAGTAAAATACAGTCAGCCTCTCAGAGTCCAACCCTGCATGTCCGTTATGAGAGTTGGAAACGCTGACGTTGTGAGAGTTGGAAATGGGGAAGGTCAGCCCACAGGGCTCTGGTGAAGACGTACAGGCCAATCCCCTGTAGAGTGGATACAATGGATTACAGGAACATTGAATTCCAACTATACCATTGACTTCGGATGTTGGAGATGGGAGAACATCAATGGCCTATGCTCCACTGGGAGCCAAGGGCCCAAGAAGAAGAAGAAAATACAGTCACGCAAAAAAAAAATAGTCCAAGAAAGTTGCAGCAGTCTGCAGTTGAACACTATGTCTTGTCTTCTGCTGAGTGAACACTGGAGAGCAGCACCAGTTCCACTCTGTATGCCGTGCCACACTGCCTCTGGCACGCTGGTGGACTGCACCCACTCCGACGCCTCTTTTCTAGGTGGTCACAAACAGGTGACACCGCGGTTGAGACGTAGTCTTCAGCTCCCCCGCCGTTCGCCAATAAGCCAGGGAATGACTACATTGTCAAAGCGCTACAGCATGGCTTCATTTGACCATTTGAGTCCCAAGCCGACGCAGGATCCTGCTTTGTCAAAAAGCAAGATGGGGATCTCTAGCCCTGCATCGATTACCGTGGACTCAACAAAATCACCAATAAGAACTGCTACCCTCTTTCCTTGATGTATAGTGCATTCAAACACTCTGTGAGTGCAGATCTTCACTAAACTGGATCTATGGGATACATACAACTTGATCTGCATATGCCAGTGATGAGTGGAAAATGGTACCCATGACACCCACTAGCTACTACGAATCCCATTTCTCTGCATTAAGGTCCATATATGTTAACTGTTCGAGTGCCTTTCTCTTAAATGTAATGATATCTAGAACTCCTCTGTGTTTTTAAGCTACAGAACCTGGAATCCCATTTGAAGATTTGGGATGGAAGTGAATTGAAATTTCTTAACTCGGGTGTGTAGTCATCAAGAAAATGAATCTAAAATATCGAAGACATTTGCACAGTACTGTACATGTTGGCATATACTACCCTGAGATTCATTTGGCTGGAGTCAACACTTTGAGCTTTGCCTCATGGTAGAGGTCACGCATGCCAAACAGGTCAAAGGGTAGAGGTCAGACTAAGAGTGGTCTGCCAGTCCTCCAGATTTGGGGTTCAGCTCAGGGCTAACAACCCTGATCGGTAAAACAAAACTGTTATGGAAACAGCAATGGAGAGACCTTCTACATTTGAGTGTGATAGTCATCCACCTGGAACTTGCATGGTTAGCAGTAGTAAAAACCGAGAGGAAGCTACTGACATGGTGAAAGAGGCCCTGAACACCACCAGAGTTGGAGGAACTTTATTGCTGCCCTAAATGCCAGTGGTGTTACAGGCAATAGAGAGGGCAACTCCATCAGTGTGTTCCAGGCACTCTGCACTCTGTGTATGAAAAAAAACCCTCCCTTTGAACTTTTCTCCACTAGTGTTGGCCATGGCCATCCCGAGAAAAAGGGCCCATGGCATAAAAAAGGTTGGGAACCCCTGCAAGTTCACGGAGAAGGTTGTGAAAATCGAAATAAAAAGCATAAGAGAAAACATCCAGTGAGCAGTGGCCCGAAGTCTCTCATGATCTTATACATTTCTCATCCCTCAAAGAGTAAAGCCCTAACTTGCTCAACCTTCATTGAGAAGACAAGTATGCTAATCCAGGCAGTATTCTGGTAAATCTCCTCTAAAGCTTTCACATCCTTCCTCTAATGAGTCAGCCAGAACTGAAACGATAGTCTATGTATGGTCTAACAAGGGTTTTATGGAGCGTTAATAGTGCCTTGCGGCACTTGAGTTCAATCGTCTGACTAATGCAAACCAACACACCTTCTTAACCAACCTATCAAATTGCAGGGAAACTTTGAGGGCTCTATGGATCCCAAAATCCCTCTGTTCCTCCACACTGCTAGAAACCTTTCTATTAACCTTGTATTCTTATGTTTTAATGTTATCAGGAGACGGGTCCTCATTCAGAGTCTGTAATGAAATCACTCTTTGTGATGCTGGGAAAGGGAACACAGTGAACTTTTTCTCCTAACAGTCCCACCTTGAATATTTTCCTCAAGTTAGTTATTTATGCTGCTTTCAGACCGATAATTTTCAGATATTGGCAATTGTTTCCCTTTATTCCATCTCACACAATGCACGCAGGCAAACATTTAAACTGATCTGGGCAGCGTTGAGGACTGCAGCCAGCTTTATTGAATAGCAGGAGACACAGGAGACCGCAGATGCTGAAACACGGAACAGAAATCAAACTGTTGGGTTCCTCCGGCTCTGTTTCTGGAATAGCAGTATGTTAATGCTTTCAACATGCTCTTCACCCATGTCAAACTCCAACAGAAAGATTACTTCGTAGGCATTTGCTTATGAAACTTCATTTATCTGAAGTCACAAGTTCCAGGCTTATGTGGCGGATCAGTACAAAGCCTTTCTTTGTTACCACAAGGAATTTTAGGCAACAGTTCCAACAAAGCGGGAAGACAACCTGAAGAGACTGCTGACTGACAGAGGAAAACTACCACCCATGATCTGGTATATGCGTTTCACAACTGCTCAATTTCTGACCATCTCATTAACCGATCTCCATCGCCCGTTCTGAATCAGTGTAATTTTGCGCCAAAGTTTAGCCCACCAAGTGCACTCACTATTTGTGGCAATTTACACTCAGTGGCCACTTTATTAGGTACCTCCTGCACCCGATAAGGTGAATGTATCTTTGAGGTCTCCTACTGCTGTATCCCAACCACTTCAAGGTTTAATGTGTTGTGTGTTCAGGGATGCTCCTCTGCACACCACTGTTTTAACGCTGGTTATTTGAGTTACTGTCACCTTCCCTTCCTGTCACTTGAACCACTCGGGCCATTCTCTGTTGACTTCTCTCATTAACGAGGTGTTTTTGCCTACAGAACTGCCGCTCACTGGATTTTTTTTTTGTTTTTTGCACCAGCACTATTCTCTGTCATCTCTACACAGTTATATGTGAAAATTCCAAGAGATAGGCAGTTTCTGAGACACTTAAACCACTGTGTCCAGCACCAACAATGATTTCACAGTCGAAGTCACTTTGATCACATTTCTTCCCCCATTCTGATGTTTGGTCTGAACAACTGAACCTCTTGGCCATGTCTGCATACTTTTATACATTGAGTTGCTGCCACATGATAGGCTGATTAGTTAGTTGTATTAACGAGCAGGTGTACACGTGTACCTAATTTAATCTTCTTTAGTGTAGGAGTACACTAAAGTAACAAGTTGTTATTGGCAACATTAGTGTATAAATATTTAATGTGCCTGTAAGAAGGAAGCCTTAACCCATAAATTACTATTGTTAAAAATGTACCACAGAATAACAATGAACATATTATGTGTCCACTTATGACACTAGAGTCACAATCTATATATATATATCTCCTTCTACAAGATGATAGGCTATTTTTTGCTTCCATATCACAATATGGATTTTAAAAGTTGCCCTCAATTAATTAATTTTTTTGAAAATAAGCAGTATTGAGCTCAGTAGGTTTCATAATGTTTTTTAGAGAAGGAAATCTGTGGACCTTAATCGCATTGGCCAGTGTGTGATCACACACACAGCACAATGGGCTGAATGGCCAGCTGTTCACCGTTAACTCCTCAGCCCTTTCCACCATTCTAATAACATGCTTCCAAATAAGTGTTTGCATGTGACAGTGGCCACACCCTGGTATATCACTTTGATAGGTGGGCTAAATCCTGGGACGGTAGCTGGCAGGCCTCACACTCCAGTGAGATAGGGAGCTGCCTGTCCTAGCATATGAAGTCTGTTTTGACAGACTGGACGGATGAGATCTACAGTGAGATCCAGTGGGTAGAAAGATAGAACTTCAAAGCTTCATGGAGAGTGAAGGGCAAGAGAAGGCATAAAAGTCATGGTCATCCACTGCAACTAGGACGGATCTGAGTGGTGATGGCTACTTATACCACTGGACCCAGATTTCCAAGCTTGAAAGGGTGAAACTGCTCCAGTGCAATGATTTTTCCACTTTAAATACTCTACCACAAACCCAAACGTTCCAAAAAAAGCTATCCATTAACCTGCCTTAAGTATATTGAATGACTATGTAGATACAGTTCAAAATAAATTTATTATCAAATTTTATCATCATCGTCATCATCATCAGGTGCCGTGCCCAGTTTGAGCTTTGACTGCCATGGCCCACACACTCCTGTTTCGGGTCAAGTGGATCAATTCATTGGTATTCATTTCCAGTTCTCTGGCTGCTGTCTCCATCATCATTTGTCTTTGTCTTCCTCTTGCTTTCTCCCCTTCAATCTTTCCCGTAATTACCGTGCATTCTAACTCCTCTTTCCTAATCACATGTCCAATAAAGTTACCTTGCCTTTTCATGTTCTCATACATTATTTCTCTTTTTGTGTTTGCTCTGTTCATGACATCCTCGTTAGATATTCGTTTCGTCCATGATATTCTTTGCATCCTCCTCAAAAACCACATCTCTGCTGCTACAATTCATTTCCTCATGTTACTAGATATTGTCCAACATTCTGAGCCATATAACATAACTGGATAAACGTAACATTTCAGTACTCTGAGGCGGGTTGTCATGCCTAGTTTAGTGTTGGTCAGCATACTCTTCATTCTCATAAAGGTGTCTTTTGCCATCCCAAATTCTTCTTTTGATGTCCATGTCGCACCTGCCATCTGATGTCACCCAGCTTCCTAAGTAGCAAAAGTTCTGTACTTGTTTTATGTCTTCCCCATTTATTCTCAGCCTGCAGATAGAATTCTCCATTTTGGATATCACCATACATTCTGTCTTTTTACAATTGATAGATAGACCCATTTTTGCACTTTCTTCAACAATTATATCAATTATGTTTTGTAGTTCTTCCTCCGTACTTGCAATTAACACAGTGTCATCTGCATATCTGAAATTATTGATGTTTTCACCGCCAACTTTGATTCCTAAGATGTCTCTTATTTCTTTGTAATATTGTTTCACTGTACACATTAAACAAATCAGGGGAGAAAACACACCCTTGTCTAATGCTTCTCTTGATTTTCATAAACTGACTCACTTCTCCATCTATTCTTACAGCGGCAGTTTGTTCCCAGTACAGATTTCTGATTAGGCGAAGGTTTTTCAAATTTCCATCTAGAGTTTCCTGTAATATTTCAAATAACTTATTGTGCTTCACTTTATCAAATGCTTTTGTGTAGTCAATGAAACAAACAAACAAATGTTTTTGCACTTGAATAACTCATTCTGATAGTATCCTTAACATCAATATTGCGTTTCTTGTATCTTTATCTTTCACAAAACCACATTGTTCTTTGCCTATTTCAGCTTGTATCTCACTTCTAGCTTTTGTCATCAAAATCCTTAAAAATATCTTAGTGATATGACTCATTAAACTTATGATCCTCTGTAATTTGCATTCTATTGCTTCAGGTTTCTTAGGGAGAGTGATAAATAATGATTTTTTCATCTCTTCTGGTATTATTCCAGTCTCATAAATGTCATTGATTAAATCAGTAAGTTTTTCAATTCCATAATCTTCAAGGGCGATAATTTGTTCTATTACGAGTTCACCAGGACCTACTGCCTTTCCTTTCTTCATCTTATTTATTGCATTACGAACTTCAGATTTTAAAATACTTGGACCTTCAATGTTTTTCTTAATTTCTGGTTTATCACCTTGATCGTCTTCAAACAATTCCTGAACATACTCAGTCCATCTGTTCATAATCTCATCTTTTTCCATGATAATGGTACCGTCCTTTGCTTTCAATCATCCACCTGAAGAACAGAGGAGCTTTTTACCAGTGATATTCTTGATTTGTTGATGTAACCTTTTTGGATCAGTAATAGGGATTCTTTCTATTTGCTCACATTCCTGGTTTAACCATTCTTCTTTGGCTTTTTGACATAAGCTCTTAACTTTTTTATCTAAGGACTTATATTCTATAGGATTTGCTTTCTTCCGTCTCCTTTTTTCCATTAGATTTTTGATTTCATCTGTCATCCATTTATTCTTTGTGCTTTTTTCTTTTTTAGGATTCACTGACTTTGCTGATTCTACCAAGCCATCCTTTAGAGAGTTAAATTTCATTTTGACATGATTGCTATCATCTTCAACAGATTCTATTTCTGGACTTTGAAATCTATTCCTTACTTCAATTGTAAACTTACTTCAAAGTTTATACGTCACCATATACAACCTTGAGATTCATTTTCTTGCGGACATGCACAGTAAATCCAAGAACCACAACAGAATCAATGAAGGACCCCACCTAACAGGACAGACAAACAACCGGTGTGCAAAAGACAACAAAAGAAAAATAATAATAGATATTTAAGCAATAAGTACTGCAAACATGAGATGAGGAGTCCTTGAAAGTGAATCCGTAGGTTGTGGGAACAGTTCAGTGATGGGGCATAAGAACATAAGAAATGGGAGCAGGAGTCGGCCATCCAGCCTGTCGAGCCTGCCCCGCCACCCAATAAGATCATGTCTGACCTGGCCAAGGATCCATCTCCACCTACCTGCCTTTTCCCCATAACCCTTAAATCCCCTACTATGCAAAAATCTATCCAACCTTGTCTTAAATATATTTACTGAGGTAGCCTCCACTGCTTCATTGGGCAGAGAATTCCACAGATTCACCACCCTCTGGGAAAAGCAGTTCCTTCTGATCTCTGTCCCAAATCTACTCCACCGAATCTTGAGGCTATGTCCCCTAGTTCTAGTCTCACCCACCAGTGGAAACAACTTTCCTGCCTCTATCTTATCTATCCCTTTCATAATTTCATACATTTCTATAAGATTTCCTCTCATTCTTCTGAATTTAAGCGAGAATGAAGTTATCTTCTCTGGTTCGCGAGCCTGATAGTTGAGGTGCGCTCCTTCACCCAATCGAGGTCATCTTCAGTAAGTGGTGCCTGCAGAAGGCAGCAACCATTATTAAATACTCTCAACCTTCGGAAACATGCTCTCTTCTCGTTACTACCATCAGAGAGGTTGTACAGGAGTTTGGAGACTACACACAAAATTTTAGGAACAGCTTCTACTCGTCTCCATCAGATTTTCGAATGGCCCAGAACATGAGCACCATCTCATTGTTTCTTTTTTGCACTTAATTTTTGTAAGTTATCCTTGCACAGTACTGACAGCAGAAAACAACAAATTTTACAGCTGATGTCAGTGATAATAAACCTGATTCCAATCCAGCCATCCAAACCCAAAGATTCACGAAGCTCTGGGTGAAGGGATATGTTCTCATCTCTGTCCTGAATGACTATCCCTCGTTTTGAGACTATGATGCTTGATTCTCAATAGCCCAGTCAGGGAAACATTGACTCCACATCAAGATGCTGGTCTGTTGATGAAATTGCCTCTCAATGAATCAGAATCAGGTTTAATATCACCAGCATATGATGCGAAACTTACTAATTTAGCAGGAGCAGTACAATGCAATACATGATAATATAGGAAAAAAATGGAATTTCAGCAAGTATGTATTAATTACATGGTTAAATTAAATAGGTAGTGTGACATCAGAAATAAAAATGTATTGAGGTAGTGTTCATGGGTTCAATGTCCATTCAGAAACTGATGGCAGAGGGGAAGAAGCTATACCTGAATTGTTGAGTGTCTGTCTTCCGGCTCCTGTTCCTCCTTCCGAAGGGAGGAATAAGAAGAGGGCTTGTCCTGGGTTGTGAGGGTCCTTAATGATGGATGCCGCCTTCCTGAGATGTCCTGGATACCTCAAAGGCCCACGGTGCAGCTGATTCAATTTACAACGCTACAATTTACTTCAATCTGGTGCAGTAGCCTCCCCCACCCCCCATACCAGACAGTAATGCAATGAAATCATGAGCATAAAATTAATCTGCTTAATCTCTTCTCAAGTGGCAAACCCATCATCCCAGGAATTAATCTGGTGAGCCTTCACTGCACATGTTCCAGTTCCTTCCTTATCAACCCAGCGCAAGTACTCCAGCCCTTCCCTGAGTTACCTCTGCTCCAAGGAAACTAACCCAGTCAATCCAGTCTCTTCTGATGACTGAAGCTCTCTCTCTCCCAGGCCGTATCCTTCCCTCACAATTTAAACAAAATACTCAACCATTCCAGCCAACTACAAATATACGTTCAATGGCCACTATATTAGATAAGGGGATACCAAATAAAGTGACATGTCATAATAAAATTATCATTAATTCTAAAAATGAACTGCAAGAGCCTACAGAGGACAGTGAAAACTACTGAGGGGGTCACTGGGGTCTCCCTCACCATGACTTTGACAGTTACCAGGAGTGTTGTCGACAAAGGGTCCAAGGCATCGTTGAGGATCTCTACCACCCTTCCTACAATCTCTCTGACCCATTACCATCAGGAAGGAGGTACAGGAGCATCAAGACTTGCACTGCCAGATTGGGTAACAGCTTCTTCCCTCATGCTCTGAGACTAATGAACACCCTGCCACCTGTAAGGGTTTTTTTCTTTTATGTTACTGCTAAGGCTAATAAAAATGGTTTCTTTGTTATGTTAGAATAAAATGGCTTCTTTGTTATGTTAACTGCTGAGAAAGTGCTTCTCTCTCACAGCTTGTTTGGGTTATAATTACTGATAGAGAGAATTGTATTCATTTGCTAACCAATTGGGATAGATGTTATTCTTTCTTGTGTGTCTGTAAGCTATTGTTTTCGCGGGCTTTGGGGCAGATGGCGCGATGGGGACAGAGAGAGGAGACGCGATGCTGTAAGCTGGGTGATGGACCGGACCCCGAGCGGAAGTCCGAGGCCCAGAGTCTTCGGCAAGGAGAGGAGACAAGGACAGACTCATGTGGAGTATCTAGTCAACCACCGTGGTTGGTCCCAGGCGGCGGGTTGAGGAAGTCGGAGGGGATCGAATGGTGGAAAGAAGACTCCGTTAATTGAGCACTAACTGTTGTGCACGAAGTGGTTGAACTTTGATAAGTTTGGCGCCTTTTACTTTCCCTTTTGTATTGTATCTCTATTAATTACATAGTTCCAGTAAGATCTATAAAGTGTAATCATTTAATCACATATGGTGTATTGTCTGTTATTTGGCGTGGTGGGGTACATCACACAGCATCTACACAAACTGATTACTCAGTTTGGCAGGGCCAAAGGCTGCTCCCCCTAGACGACAGCGAGCTGAGCGAGCCTGAGGCTGGCCGGGGGCTACACACCTCTGAGGTCTCGTCACTAGGACAGCAAGTTGTTTACTGTTGACTAATCACAAACAAAGAGAAAATCTGCAGATGCTGGAAATCCGAGCAACAGACACCAAATGCATGTTGACTACATGCATTCTGAGTTATAGTTCATTAGCTAATTTGTGGTAATATTTTGTTTCATCTGCTCTACGTTTTTATGTTTGGTTGGTGCACTGGGGTCTGGAGGAATGTGGTTTCACTTAGTTGTATGTATACACAGTCAGATGACAATAAACTTGAACTCGAATGAACCAATAGGCACAGATGCAGTGCAGATAATGTATCTCCTTCCTTGTGAGAACTATCAAGAACCAACACCCCTCTATATATTCAAAGTTTATCCAGAACAATTGCGGCTTTCAGACAGCTCAGCAAGACGGCATTTCAGCTTTTGAGGGAGTCATGTCTCTTTGCTGCCATGGCAACAATATCAGCAAGACTTTCCCGTAAAACAGTAGTCATTTTTTGACAGCAGTCAGTTACAAATTAATTATCGTTCAAAAGCAGGCCTATCAGTGGTTCATTTGGTACTGGAATGAGGTTATACTAAACTGTCGCCAGTAACAATGGACAGCACTGAAGTGCATTTATGCTGTATGTGAAATACTGTTTAAATTGACACCCGCTATGGCTATGTATGAGGTAGAAGCTTCTTTCTATTCTGCTTAATCTTTGCCACTCGATGTGCTTAAACATTTTTAAAACTGCCATGGTTTTGAACTTTTCTGGTACTATTAATACCAAGTCTTTATTTTTTTAAACCAATTAATCTGGATTTACTTAGAGATACAGCACAGAACAGGCCTCTTTAGCACTTTGAACCGTGACACTCAACAACCCACCGATTTAATCCTAGCCTAATCACAAGACAATTTACAATGACAAATTAACCCACTAACAACATTCACCAGGATGCTCTTTATAGCTATGTTCAGTAGTCAGTACTATCATCCCCTCAAAACTCATCAGTCAGCTTCAGGACCGTGGCCTCAATCACAAACAAGAGTAAATCCGCAGGTGCTGGAAATCTGAGCAACACGCACAAAATGCTGCAGTAACCCAGCAGGCCAGGCAGGGTCTATGGAAAAAAGTACAGTCAACATTTTGGGCCAAAACCCTTTGGCAGGACTGGAGAAAAAAAGCTGAGGAGTAGATTTAAGAATTGGGGGTACAGGAGAAAGAACCACCAGGTGATAGGTGAAATCTGGAGGGGGAGGGATGAAGTAAAGAGCTGGGAAGATGATTGGTGAAAGAGGCAGAAAGAAAAAGGGGGAAGAAACACCAGAGGGAGCCAATAGGCAGGCAAGGAGATAAGGTGAGAGAGGGAAAAGGGGATGGGAATGGAGAAGGGGGGCATTATCAGAAGTTTGAGAAATCGATTGTTATGCCATCAGGTTGGAGGCTACCCAAATGGAATATAAGGTGTTGTTCCTCCATCCTAAGTGTGGCCTTATCCCAACAGTGGAGGAGGCCATGGATGGACATATCAGAATGGGAATGGGAAGTGGAATTAAAATGGGTGGCCACTGGGAGATCCCACTTGTTCTGGCGGACAAAGTGGTCTCCCAATCTATGTCCGGTTTCACTGATGTACAGAAGGCCACACCAGGAGCACTGAACACAGTAAATGACCCCAACAGACTCACAGGTGAAGTGTCACCTCACCTGGAAGGACTATTTAGGGCCCTGGATAGTAGTGAGGGAGGAGGTGTAGGGGCAGGTGTAGAACTTGTTCTGCTTGCAAGGATAAGTGCCAGGAGGAGGATCAGTGGGGAGGGATGAATAGACAAGGAAGTCACATAGGGAGCGATCGCTGCAGAAAGCAGAAAGTGGAGAGAGAGAAAAATGTGCTTGGTGGCGGGATCCTGTTGGTGGTGATGGAAGTTTTGGAGAATTGTGTGCTGGACGTGGAGGCTGGTGGGGTGGTAGGTGAGGACAAGAGGAACCTTGTCCCTGGTGGCGTGGCAGGAGGATGGGGGTAAGAGTAGACATGCTTGAAATGGAAGAGATGCGGTTGATGGCAGCTTTGATGGTGGAGGAAGTAAGCCCCTTTTTTGGAAAAAGGGGGACATTTCCTCCATTCTAGAATGAAAGCCTCATCCTGAGAGCAGATGTGGTGGAGACAGAGGAATTGAGAAAAGGGGATGGCAGTTTTACAAGTAACAGGGTGGGATGAGGTGTAGTCCAGGTAGCTGTGAGAGTCCGTGGATTTGTAATAACCTCGGTGGATAAGTGCTCTCCGGAGGTGCAGACAGTGAGATTGAGAAAGGGGAGGGAGGTGTCGGAAATGGACCAGGTGAATTTGAGGGCAGGGTGGAAGTTGGAGGCAAAGTGGGTGAAATCGACGAGCTGCAATGCGGTTGTCGATGTAATGTATAAGAAGTGCGGGACAGTCACCAGTGTAGGCTTGGAACATAGACTAAACAAGCAAGCATAGCTGGACCCATGCGAGTGCCCATGGCTACTCCTTTCGTTTGAAGTAAGTGTGAGGAGCCAAAGGAGAAATGGTGGCGGAGGAGAGTGGTGGTGGAGGAGAACTGGTTGGGTCTAGTGTCCAGAAAAAGACGGAGAGCTTAGTGGCCTTCCTGGTGGGGGATAGATGTGTACAGGGTCTGGACATCCATAGTAAAAATAAGATGATGGGGGCTAGAGAACCTGAAATCCTTGAAAAGATCAAGAGTGTGTGAGGGGTCACGGATGTAGGTAGGAGGGGACAGAACTAGGGGGATAAAACAGAGTCAAGATATACATATATGAGTTCAGTGGGGCAGGAACAAGCTGAAATAATGGGTCTATCTGGACAAGCGGGTTTGTGGATCTTGGGTAGGAGGTAGAAACGGGAGGTGCGGTGTATGGGAACTATGAGGTTGGTGGCAGTGGATGGGAGATCCCCAGAGTCAATAAGGTTGGTGATGGTGTGGGAGACAATGGCCTGGTGTTCCTTAGTAGGGTCCCGATCGAGGGGTAAGTAAGCGGAGGTGTTTGAGAGTTGGCACTGGGCCTCGGACCTTGGCCTCAATGCCTCCTTGTGCAATTTGATCCTCGCTTTTCTCACTTGCAGACCCCAGTCAGTTCAGATTGGTGTCAATGTCTCCTCCACAATCTCCACAAGGCTGTGTGCTTAGCCTCCTGTTTTACTCTCTTTACACTTTTGACCGTGTGGTCAAGCGCATCTCCAACGCCATACTCAAGGTTACTGACGACACTGCTGTCGTGGGCCAGATCAAAGGTGGTGATGAATCAACATAACAGAGGGAGCCTGTAGTGCAGTGGTTAGCACGATACTTGACAGTACCAGCAACGCAGGTTCATTTTCCACCACTGCCAGTAAAGAGTTTCATGTTCTCCCTGTGACCATGTGGGTTTCCTCTGGGTGCCCTGGTTTCCTCCCACAGTCCAGAAGGTTAATTGGTCATTGTAAATTGCCCTGAAATTAGACTAGGGTTAAATCAGGGGATAGCTGGGTGGCGCGGCTCATAGAGCCGGAAGGCCCTATTCCACGCTGTATCTGAACAAAATAAAAAAGGAAAATCTGGCTGAGTGGTACCACAACAACAACCTCTTACTCAGTGTCAGCAAGACCAGAGAGCTGATTATTGACTTATGGAGAAGGAAACCAAAGATCCAGGAGCCAGTCCTCATCGGAGGATCGGTGGGGAAGAGGGTCAGAAACTTTAAGTTCCTTGGTGTAATCATTTCAGAGGACCTGAGCTGGGCCCCATACACAAGTGCAATTATGAAGAAAGCATAGCTGCACCTCTACTTCCATAGGACTTTGCGAAGATTCGGCGTGACATCTAAAACATTCTATAGATGTGTGGAGGAGAGTACAATTAACTGGCTGCATCACAGCCTGGTATGGAAACACCAATGCCCTTGAATGGAAAATTCTACAAAAGGTATTGGATACTGCCCAGTCTATTACAGGAAACTGAACCTTAGGGTTGTATGTGGTGACATATACTGTATGTCTTCTTGTTTGTGGGCCCTGAGCTCCCAGTGGAGTATAGGCCATTGATGACCTCCCGTCTCCATCGTTCAAAATCAATCGTATGGTTGGAGTTTATCAATGTTTCTGTTATCCGATACATCCGCTGTACAGCGGATTGGCCTATACAGCTTCACCAGGTCCCTGACGGCCAGCCTTACCCGTTTCCACCTCTCATGGTGTAGGGTTGTACTTTGAGAGGCTGACATACATGTACTTTATAGGAAACATCCTCTGCACAGCCACTCTATCCAGGCCTTTTAACATTTTATAGGTTTCAATGAGATTCCCTCCTCATTCTTCCAAATTCCAGCAAGTACAGGCCCAGAGCCATCAAACGCTCCTCAAGTTCGAACACTTTCAATCCTGGAGTCATTCTTGTGATCCTCCTCTGAACTTTCTCCAATGTCAGCACATCCTTCTCTCACAAGAGGCCCAAAACTGTTCACAATACTCCAGTTGAGACCCAATCAGTGTCTTATAAAGCCTCAGCATTACGTATTTGCTTTTATATTTTAAACCTCTCGAAATGAATGCTTACATTACATTTGGCTTCTTCGCCACTGACTCAACCTGCTGGTTAACCTTTATGGAATGCATGAGAACTTCCAAATCCCTTTGCACATCAGATTTCTGGATTATCTCCCCATTTAGAAAATAGTCTATGCTTTTATTCCTTCTACCAAATTGCATGACCGTACACTGACTGACACTGTATTCCATCTGCCACTTCTTTGTCCATTCTCCTAATCTGTCTGAGGCCTTCTGCAGCCTCTCTGCTTCTTCAACACTACCTGCTCTTCCACCTATCTTCAATATCGTCCACAAACTCAGCCACAACGCCATCTATTCTGTCATCCAAGTCATTGACATTTAATGCAAAAAGAAGAGGTCCCAACCCAGACCCCTGTGGAACACCACGTGACCTGCAGTCAACCAGAAAAAGGTGCCCCTTATTCCCACTTTTTGCCTCCTGTCAATCAGCCAATCCTTTATCCATGCTAGCATCTTTCCAGTAATACCATGGGCTCTTGTTACACAGGCCTCATGTGCAGCACCTTATCAAATCAAATTTCAAACTTCAAAGTAAATTTATTATCGAAGTACATAAAGTCACTATATGGAACCTCAGATCCATTTTCTTGCAGGCATTCATAGTAGTACAAAGTATCCGTGAAAAACTATACATATACAAAGACTGACAAGCAACCAAATGAAGCCAAGAGAGAAGAGATGGGTGGAGAGGTTCTTGATGATGGACGCTGCTTCCTTGCGGCAGCACACCTTGTAGAAGTGCTCAATGGTGGGGCGGGCTTTCTTCTGTGATGAAACAAATTTAATCAGTCCTTCTTATAATCTTATATGTGTCAGAGGGACAATCGTCACTCTTCGAAATACGAGAGTATATAGACTCATTCATCTCAATCTCTGCTCAACAAAAATGTTATTATTTTTTTACTTCATCTTTAATATTCCTTAAAGCTTTATTCCAGGGAGCAATACTACTTGTTGTTTTCTTCCTGGTACTGTGAAACACGTACAGTGCCTATAAAAAGTATTCACCTTCCTTGGAAATTTTCATGTTTTATTGTTTTACAACATTGAATCACAATGGATTTTATTTGGTTTTTTGACACTGACCAAGTGAAAACAAATTGCCGCAAATTGGTTTAAATTTATTACAATTATTAAACACAAAATAATTGATTGCATAATTGCCCACCCCCTTCAAGTCAGTATTTACTAGATGCACCTTTGACAGCAGTTACAGCCTTGAGTCTGTGTGGATAGGTCTCTATCAGCTTTGCACATCTGGACTCTGCAATTTTTCTCCATTCTTCCTTACAAAACTGTTCAAGCTCTGTCAGGTTGCATGGAGATTGTGAGTGAACAGCCCTTTTCAAGTCCAGCCACAAATTCTCAATTGGATTGAGGTCTGGACTCTGACTTGGCCACTCCAGGACATTAACCTAGTTGTTTTTAAGCCATTCCTGCGTAGCTTTGGCTTTATGCCTGGGATCATTGCCTTGCTGGAAAACAAATCTTCTCCCTAGTCGCAGTTCGCTTGCAGACTGCATCAGGTTTTCCTCCAGGATTTCCCTGTAATATGCTGTGTTCATCCTACCCTCTACCTCACAAGCCTTCCAGGTCTTGCTGCAGTGAAGAATCCCCATAGTATGATGCAGCCACCACCTGGCTTCACAGTAGGGATGGTGTTGTTAATGATATGTGGTGTTTGGTTTATGCTAAACATAGCATATAGTCTGATGGCCAAAAGCCCAATTTTGCTTTCACCAGACCATAGAACCTTCTTCCAGCTAACTTCAGAGTTTCTCACATGCCTTCTGGCAAACTCTAGCTGAGATTTCATGTGAGTTTTTCTCAACAGCAGCTTTCCCTTTGCCACTCTCTCATAAAGCTGTGACTGGTGAAGCACCTGGCCGTAAATTGTTGTATGCACAATCTCTCCTTTCTCAGCCACTGATCTTGTAACTCCTCCAGAGATGTCATACGTCTCTTGGTGGCCTCCCTCATTCGTCCCTTTCTTGAACGGTCACTCAGTTTTTGAGGACTACCTGCTCTAGACAGATTTATAACTGTGCCATATTCTTTCCATTTCTTGAACATTGACTTAACTGTACTCCAAGAGATATTCAGCGACTTGGAAATTTTCTTGTGCCTATCTCCTGACTTGTGCTTTTCAATAACCTTTTTGCGGAGTTGCTTGGAGTGTTCTTTTGTCTTCATGGTGTAGTTTTTGCCAGGATTCTGACTCACCAGCAGTTGGACCTTCCAGCTACTGGTGCATTTTTACTACGATCATTTGAAACACCTTGACTGCGCACAGGTGATCTCCATTTAACTAATTATGTGACTTCTAAAACCAATTGGCTGCACCAGTGATGATTTGGTGTGTCATATTAAAGGAGATGAATACTTATGCAATCAGTTATTTTGTGTTTTATATTTGTAATTAATTTAGATCACTTTGTAGAGATCTGTTTTCACTTTGACATGAAAGAGTCTCTTTCTATTGATCAGTGTCAAAAAAAGCCAAATTAAATCCACTGTGATTCAATGTTGTAAAACAACAAAACATGAAAACTTCTAAGGGGAGTGAATACTTTTTGTAGGTACTCTGTGTGGGAACTTACTTTGTGCAAACTGAACATAGAACATAGAACAGTACATCTCATTAGCAGACCCTTCGGCCCACAACTCTGTGGAAACAGGATGACCATTACACTGTGTATCTGCCTGCCAATGGTCTATATCTCTCCACACCCTGTTTAAATGACTTTAAAATTGCTGCTGCGACTGCTTCCACCATTTCCCTGAACAGCATGCTCCTGACACATAACACTTCTCTATGTAAAAAAAACTTCAAGATCAGTTCATTGTCATTCAACTGTACACATAAATACCGCCAAACAAAACAATGTTCCTCCAGACCAAGGCGTAGAACACAGCTGATATCTTTCTCTCTCTCTCTCTCTCTCTCTCACACACACACACACAACACACAACATAGGAAGTAATATTACTCTAAGGTAATATAGTTGGTGAAAATGTACGTAACTCACAACCACTGACGTTGAGTTGGGGTTTCACTTTAAGAGGCTGGTCTAACGCAATGAGGTAATTACATGAAGTACTGTTACCATGATTTTTGTTCAGTGGCTGGAGTACAATAAGTGGGTTGTTATGGTTTTCCTTAAACATAAAATGCCTCAGTCCATTTTATTTGCGAAAACCTACATTACCACAAATAAATTAAAAAATTATAAGGTGCATTCATGACACAAGTTAAAAAGTGACCAGTATAACGCGCCTCTGGTGTTTCATAAGTGATGACACCTGGACGGTGGCAGGGAGTTGAGTGGTCTCACGGCCTGGCTTGTAAATCTCCCTTCGACATCCCCAATCTCAACCTAACTCTCTGCCTTAATACTGGGTCTCCATTTCTAATAATGAGTCATTGCCTGAAACGTACTTTGGAATATGGGTTGAAAGAGGGCTATGGGTAAGCCTAGTAATTTCTAAGGTAGGGACATGTTCGGCACAACTTTGTGGGCCGAAGGGCCTGTATTGTGCTGTAGGATTTCTATGTTTCTATGTTAATATCCCAAAGGAGTGAAAAGTGGTACACAAGTGAAAGTTTTTCTTTGCCCTGCTGTGTTTGCATAAGTGGAGTTGGATGTAGTGTTGGAACAATGGAAGTTTTTGACAACTTAGTAAACATATCCATTCATTAAAATTCTTATTTCAATGTTTTTAAAGAATTTGAGGATTATTAATTTGCTTTTTTTCCTCTGTAGCTTAAGGATTTGCAACTCTAAATTGAACATCAGAATGTCCTGAAGTGCTTTAAGTATTCCTGAAGAGCAGTCACTGTTGTACTGCCCGAGATGGGCTACGTCTCCGAGGATTGTCAGCTTGTGAGTTCCTGAGATCCCGAGAACGATACCGTCTGGAGTTTAGCCATCCGGAACTTAGTTCCTGGTAGGCTCACCTATGCCGGTATGTTTAAGGGGGAAGGTTCCCTAAAGAGTAATCCAACTAATCCAATCGACGGTGGAGCTGGCAGAAGATGATGACACGTCACAATGGCAGTGAAGGTGGAGGAAGGCTACAGCGATGAAAGGTCCCCAGTCCTCTTGGATTCTATACCGCCGGACCCTGACCCAGATCTGTCAAGGACCGTGTGTTGGCTGCCCATGTATCAGTCTCCACATGTTAAACAAAGTCACATCTACATAATCCATTAAGGACGTCCACCCTAACGTCCTGCATATGTGGATGCCGATTTGGCCTTTACAAGTACCTGAGGACCCACCAATAATCAGCCCCTCAGGAGAACAGCACGCTCAACTCGGGTGATCGTACTATGGAACATCTTAAGCAGATGTATTCAACAGAGAGCTGGGGAAATGAGCAAAATGAATCCCATCTTAATTTTTTTTTAATATTCTGGAAGTGATTACTCGGCTGAATGTCACGAAAGAAGTCCAGCCTTTATTTTAGCTGAGATTATAGAATTTAATACGAAATACTGGCATATTCTGGGATTTGGGTCTTTGTCTGGACCACAAAGCACTCAGATGTAAACAAAACTCCAATATCAATAGATGTCAGACTTTGTCAAAGGAAGGTTGAGGGAATTTGACAAAACCTGGAAAATCACTGAATATTCTTTTTCATAAATGTCTGTCCAATCAAACTGAAAGCCTGGGCCTGAGCATTACTGTCCAATAACAATGAATCTTTTTGGCATTTTGTGCAGATAATGTGACAGGTTTGCACACGTCACATGAAGACAAACTCACTAACAGAATCCATATTGTTGCTATTCCTTAATGCTTAAATGCTAATGTTTGGATAGAATGTCTACTTTGGATGTGATCAGCAGCTCAGAATTGTTTCTACTTTGAGAAGATTTCCTCATTTTTGAGTTTCAGCTCCAACTTACTTGCAAGTGGTTGGGGCAATCTGAAAAAGAATTGTGTTTCATAAAGTAACCGTGATTAAAAACGTTGTCCCTTCGGCAATTGAAATATTGAATAGTAGTTGCTATGTGCAGCTTGAGATGGACTTAGATAAAATTATGAACGGTACAAAACCAGCATTAATCTATCAGCTGTGCAGAAGCTGACTTGAACTCACTGAATGTGAGTTTTAAATAAAACTTTTATTGCATTTGAGTAAAGCTTCTTTCAAATAAACAGCTCCATTAGTTTCCTTGTGCCCAATTTTGAAACACCTCGAAAGCCTGTATCTGAGGACCCAAAGGATGATTAATTCACCCTAGTAAGTGGGTATGGAGAGACCACTGCACAGGATGGGTAAAAGCTGCCGAGGGCAGGAAATTCAGCCAGCTTCATCATGGGTACCCTCCCCACCATCAAGGACAATGGCAATGCCTCAAAAAGGTGGTATTGCTCTAAGGGTGTCCTGGGAGGCCTGCTCTGGCCATTCACAGGTCCAGGTAGCGGGTTTTCGCGGGCTCTGCCTGAGCCAAATGCCTGCCCTTCCTGCGGGGCTACATCCATGCCAGGGTGTCCTTAGGGAAGGAGCATGTGATCACTAGAGGTTCGGAGGGGGATTTTCGGGAATGGAGGGCCCACCAGGGAACCCAGCGTATTATAGATGCTAATAACTGTGTTTTAATTTGAATTTAGTAACTGTATTGTAATCCTTGTCCTTTCAATGTTTGCATGTCTTCGAATTAAGTTTTGTAATCAAAAGGACCCCCAACCATCCAGTGCATGTCCTCTTTTAATTGCTACCATCAGGGAGGCGGTATAGGAGCCTGAAGACACACACTCAATGTTTTACGATCAGCTTCTTCCCCTCCAGCATCAGATTTATGAACTGACAATGAACCCATGAACTCTACCATTTTTGCTCTCTTTTTGCTCTACTTATTTAAATATATATGCATATGTGTTTTCACGCAGAGAGTGGTGGGTGCGTGGAATGCACTGCCAGCGACGATGGTGGAGGCGGATACAATAGAGTCTTTTAAAAGACTCTTAGATAGGTACATAGTGCTTAGAAAAATAGAGGGCTATGCAGTAGAGAAATTCTAGGCAGCTTCTAGAGAAGGTTACATGGTTGGCACAACGTTGTGGGCCAAAGGGCCTGTAATGTGCTGTAGATTTCTGTGTTTGTGTGTGTGTGTGTGTGTGTGTGTGTGTGTGTTTTATGTTTAACACTGTACTGCTGTGAATAAACAACAAAATTCATGTCATATTTCATAGATAATAATCCTGATTCTAATTCTGGTTGTTCAGTGACTAGCGGTAGAAGATCACAGAAAGACAATTTCTGCTGAACATAATTCCACAATCCTTCATATCAGTCCCGCGACTCTCTGCTGAGTAACGGCCAAAGCACAACAGGACAGAAACTCAAGCCAGAGGAGGGTGGTCGACCATACTAACAGAGGAATGAATAACTAAGGTTTCAAACCAACGGATTTTGCTCAAAGAACAGATGATCTTGAAGCAATTGAGTTAAATTCAGTGTGATACCTATGCTAGGCAAACCTCTGAGACAGATATGAGCCTGAGATGACAGCTCTATTGAAAACTTGCGCAAGATCATGCGAAAGGAGAGTGCACCATACCTTGGAATCAATACTTCTCCCATAGTCAACCAGCAATGTCAATAGAAAGTAGTGCGATGCCAGTGCAAATCTTTAAAGTACCTGATTACATTTTGCTCATCAACCCATCCATATGCGTATGGTGAGACGGTCTCTGGCCAAGCATACTTTTAAAATGCCTATTTGAACTCATCAATGGCTATTGTGCCAAGATATCTGAGCAACACACATCAAAGTTGCTGGTGAATGCAGCAGGCCAGGCAGCATCTCTAGGAAGAGGTACAGTCAACGTTTCAGGCCGAGACCAAGGTCGACTGTACCTCTTCCTAAAGATGCTGCCTGGCCTGCTGCGTTCACCAGCAACTTTGATGTGTGTTGCTTGAATTTCCAGCATCTGCAGAATTCCTCGTGTTTGTGCCAAGATATCTTGAAGGTTTGCTGGAGGCTCTCACTGGGACAGGGTTCCTACATTCCTAGCATTTCTACAGGAGTCACAGTCAACTCCTTTGGGCACTTCTGGTCAGTTAATGCAAATCTTTTATCACAATAATGAAAACCTTAACTATAATGCTCATTACTTAACACTAAATTAAACTGTTGATCAAAATTGACATTACCTACAACAGAGCAGTGACTATGCTTGGTGACATTTTTGAGGTTAAATTGTAGAGTTTGAATGCTGCAAGATAACTTAATTATTTACATTCCAACCTATTTCAATTGCATAGAAGGGCTCCAGATCATTACTAAGTCAAAGTTAATGAGAGGGTCAAGTTTATTGTCATCTACACAATATGCACACGAATGTAAAGGTATAACAAAAAACTGCTGCATCACAGGCATCAAATAATCAACATCAGAATCAGGCTTAATATCACTGGTATATGTCATGAAATTTGTTAACTTTATGGCAGTAGTACAATGCAATACATGACAAATAAATATAGAGAAAAACTGGGTTACATTAAGTATGTCTATTAAATAGTTAAGGTAAGTAGTGCAAAAAACAGAAATAAAAAAAGTAGTGAGGTTATGTTTGTGGGTTCAATGTCCATTTAGACATCAGATGGCAGAGGGAAAGAAGCTGTTCCTGAATCACTGAGTGTGTGCCTTCAGGCTTCTGTACCTCCTTCCCAACAGTAACAATGAAAAGAGGGCATGTCCTAGGTGGTGGGGGTCCTTAATGATGGACGTCGCCTTGAAGATGTCTTGGACACTATGAAGGCTAGTACCCATGATGGAGCTGACCAATTTTACAAGTTTCTGCAACTTATTATGCAGTAGCCTCCTCCCCATACCAGATAGTGATGCAGCCTGTCAGAATGTTCTCCAGATAAAGCCATTAATTAAGCATAAATTATGCATAATGTTTACAAGAAAACATAACTAGAACGAAAAAAAAGTTTATTTCAGGTCAAAATTGTCATAGTGTTTGTAAACTGCAGTGATTAGTGTTTTTGAAGGTTCAGGGGGAGAGACTGTTGCCCCAGATTTTCATTCTGTGAAGTGATTCATGAAATATGTTTGACTCTTCAACCCCCACCACAGCAGATGGGGAAATTAAACTCAGTAATCAAATAAATAAGGAAAATTAAAAAGCTGGTGTTACTTACAGTAACCTTGAAACTACTGAACTGACAACAGCAGCCCCAACTGATTCATTAATATCCTTCAAGAAAAGAAACCATTGCCCAACGGCACTCACATCCACTGTGATGAAGTGCTTTGAGAGGTTGGTTATGGCCAGAATCAATTTCCACCTAAACAAGGACCTGGACTCATAGCAATATGCCTATCACCACAACAGGACTACAGTCGATGCAATCTCACTGGCTCTCCACTTGGTCTCAGATCTTTTGGACAATTGCAATACTTACATCAGGCTGATGTTCATTGATTACAGCTCAGTGTTCAACACCATCATACATCAGCACAAATTAACAAGCTCCAAAACCTGGACTCTGTATCTCCCTCTGCAATTCGATCCTTGATTTCGCCATCAAGAGACCACAGTCAGTACAAATCAGAAATAACATCTCCTCACTGACAATCAACACTGGCACACTTCAAGGATGCATGCTTTGCCTACTGGTCTACTCTCTCTGCACCCATGACTGTTTAGCTTGGCACAGCTCAAATGGTATCTATAAATTTGCCAATGACATAAGCATGGGTAGAAATTTAGATGGTGAGGAGGAGATGTAGAGGAGTGAGATGAATCAGCTAATTGAGTAGTATTGAAACTCAATGCCAGTAGGACCATGGACTTGATGGACTTTAGAGAGGAGAAGTTGAAGGAGCACAAGCCAATCCACATCGAGGGATCAGCAGTTTAAAAGTTGAACTGTTGGAAGTTCCGGGGTGTCAATATCACTGAAGATCAAACCACGAGCCCAACATATTGATACAATTACAATGAAGGCATGACAGTGGCTATATTTCATTAGGAGATTGAGGAGATTTGGTAGGTCACCAAAGACACTGTCAAATTTCAACAGATGCACCATGGAGAGGATTCAAACTGTTTGCATCACTGTCTGATATGGAGGAGCCACTACACAGGATTAGAAAAAAAAAACTACAGAAAGTTGTAAACTAGCCAACTCCATCATGGGCACTAGCTTCTCCAGCTTCAAGGGCTTCCTCAAAAGCCCATGCCTCCAAAAAGCAGCATCTGTCACCCAGGACATGCCCCTTTCTCATTACTACCATCAAGAAGGAGGTACAGGAACCTGAATACACACACTCAACTCTTATGTTTTATATCTCCAGAAATTAATTGAAAGGAAAACATGGGAGCCCAGAGTTCCTTGGTTCTTTACCTTAGTGAGGCGCTCATGGACTGCATGTTATTCGCAGACTTCTTACATATACTGTAACTGTAAAGAATTATGTAAACAATGATTAATTCAGCAACATATTTACTATACTGATCAAATATTACTGAAACATTACACAACACTCCTTCCTGCCTAGCTATAAACTCCAACTCAATATAGAATGCACCTCAACTCAAATATGTAATGTATTGCTCTCTAGTCATATATATACAGTACATAATGTATAGAATATATGTAATGTGTGTGTGTGTGTGTGTGTGTGTGTGTATGTGTATATACATTAGCAAGTTTGCGGTACTTGGAGGTTCATGGCAGGGAGAGTTTCTCCCTTCTATCTTCTGCGTGATATGATGAGGCTATCGGGACTTTGAGACTTTTTTTTACCGTGCCCATGGTCTGCTCTTTATCAAATTATGGCATTGCTTTGCACTGTTGTAACTATATGTTATAATTACATGGTTTTGTAAGTTGTAGTCTTGGTTTGTCCTGTGTTTCTTGTGATATCATTCTGGAGGAACATTGTATCATTTTTTATTGCATGCATTTCTAAATGACAATAAATGAGGACTGAGTGTCCTCATAATCTAAAATCTAAATATATATAAAATACACTATACAGACATCTACAGCATAGTAGATTTTAAAATGTCCCATTCAGGCCTGAAGATTTAATCACTGTGGAGGATTTCTTACTCTTGTGGATAATGTCTTTCCTGACAAGGGGATGGGGGGGGGGGGAAGGGTCACTCTGCTTGCCAAGTGAGAATGTTGGCAACTCTGGACCCCTTTCTTCTCTACAATTGGCTCTGCTCTCCTCAATTGATTGATGTATCATCTCCATCAGATGCATGGAGAGGAGAAGCTTGCTATATGGGCAACAGCTTGCTCTCCATATTGTACTGCCCTGGTTTGCATATCTAAGCAGCTAGGATGCAATATCCACAGCCAACTCTGACCAATAGAGGCCTCATTTTGTTGTATTTTCTGCAAGTTTTGCCTTTAAACCTGCATTGGTGTGGTTTATGTGAGCCCCTGCCACAGCAGTAATGCAAGTTGTTTGCTCAGCAGGTTTCTGCTGAGATGTTGCAATTTTGTTCACGCTTACTTTCATTCCTGACTGAAACTCAATTGTGTCCTGGCAGCTGTTTCCGTTGATACAGCAATTTCAACTGCTTTTTTACATGTAAGTTGTACTTCAATTAGGAGCTGTTTCTGAGTGTTTTCTTTTAAAGCTTCGCAAACTAAATGATCTCTCCGTGCATCATTAAGCCCATTACTGAACTGATAATGCTTGGACGTTTATCATCAATTCAGTCATGTAAGCTGAAATAGATTTCCCTTCCTTTTGATTCCTCTCAATGAAACCTAAAGAGTTCTGCCAAAAAAATTGTTTTGGTAACAATTATTCTTGCAATACTTTCATGATATCAGCAAAGCTCATTTCAGCTGGTTTGGATGGAGTAGCTTAATTTCTAAGCAAACTGTAAGCTTTTCCAACAATTGCCTCAGCAGAACTGGCACTCGTTTCTTATTGGCTATTCCATTTGTTTTAAAATACTGCTCATTATTATTATTTTTTATTTTATTTATTATTTTTTCTCTGCTAGATTATGTATTGCATTGAACTACTGCTGCTAAATTAACAAATTTCATGTCACATGCCAGTGATAATAAACCTGATTCTGATTCAATTTGTTCAAAATACATCGTCCAGTTATCCGTTGTGCAATCAAACACATCTATCTTTCAGATGTAGCCAGCCATTTCTGCCTTTTTAATTTATGATTATTATCACCCACTATTCTCTGTTTATGAACATGTGAATTTTGTCCATTTTCTGCTTTTTTTAACTTGACCATCTGTCTCTCCCCTTAAAAAGAACAACATGCTGCACTTCAACAAATAGGTAGTTGTCTCCGCTTTGTTTTAAAACTACATCATCACCATTGTTATGATTTGTAACTCCAGAAGTTAATTGAAAGAAAAACATAGGAGCCTAAGGATACTCATGCCCTACATTTCTTTACTGTAGTGAGGTGCTTACGCGTAAAGGATGGTTTATACTTGTGCGTACCAGCTTACGTCGTAGCCTACGCAAGTGGGCTACGCCGTTGTGAGCATTTACACTTGTGCGTTAGTGTGTCTGTGTCACTCTCAATTCACGCACGTCATGCATGTGCACACACCTGCCTGTGCAAGGCTTCATGGTCATGGTAGTCTTTCTCGGGGTAAACAAGTTTAAAGCGAGCGTCTTTTTTCATAAAAGCGAAATGCGTCCTCCATAATTTTGGAGGTCTGTAAAGCTTTATGGAAAGCATTGCAGCCAGAGTTCCTTCCCTGCCCTTCAGTCGCCCAATGGGAAGCTATTGCAGCGTAGGAGGAAATGCGATGCTACCAAGCAGACCAATCACAGTTGTTGCGGTCTGTGTCGCCACGACGCGTAGTTACATTTTGGGAGAGGTGCGCGTCAGGCTACGCTGTAAGGATCCACGTAGGCACAGCATAGGGTTCGCGGCTACGCCATACCTACAGTGTCAATTTGATGCACAAGTATAAATCAGCCTTAACATGGTGGCATAATGACGTGTACGATTCATGTACTTCACGTACTATGGAAAGCATTCGACCTGGTTGCATAACTGTTTGGTATGGGGGGAGGGGTGGGAGGAGGGCACTGCACAGGATCAGAAAATCTGCAGAAAGCTGCAAACACAGCCAGTTCCATCATGGGCATTAGCCTCCCCAGCTACAAGGACATCTTCAAAAGGCGATGTCTCAAAAAAAGAGGCATCTGTCAATAAGGGCCCATCACCCAGGATATGCCCTCTTCTCACTGCCACCATCAAGGAGGAAGCAGAGGAGCCTGAAGACACACACTCAACTCTTACGTTTTGTACCTCCAGAAATTAATTTAAAGAAATACATGGGAGCCTGGGGATACTCGTGCACTAGGTGAAGAACTCACATATAACATTGAGGCGTAATGATGTATACCATTCACATACTTCTTATATATAATCCATAATGAATTATGTAAACAAACAAAACATTCTTAATCAAACAATATGTTTACAATATTACTCAAATATTATTGAAATATTAAATACACAACAAATTTTTTTTTAGGAACAGCTTCTTCCCCACCATCACCAGATTTCTGAATGGACAATGAACTCACCGCCTTGGTGTATTAAAATTTTGTGAAACAGTTTTTTGAGGATGTAACTAGTAGAGTGGATAGGGGAGAACCAGTGGATGTGGTATATTTGGATTTTCAAAAGGCTTTTGACAAGGTCTCACACAGGCGATTAGTGTCCAAACTTAAAGCACACGGTATTAGGGGCATGGTATTGCTGTAGATAGAGAACTGGTTGGCAGACAGGAAGCAAAGAGTGGGAATAAATGGGACCTTTTCAGAATGGCAGGCAGTGACGAGTGGGGTACCACAAGGTTCAGTGCTGGGACCCCAGTTGTTTACAATATATATTAATGACTTAGACGAGGGAATTAAATGCAGCATCTCCAAGTTTGCGGATGACACAAAGCTGGGCAACAGTGTTAGCTGTGAGGAGGATGCTAAGAGGATGCAGGGTGACTTGGATAGGTTAGGTGAGTGGGCAAATTCATGGCAGGTGCAATTTAATGTGGATAAATGTGAGGTTATCCACTTTGGTGGCAAGAAAAGGAAAACAGATTATTATCTGAATGGTGGCCAATTAGGAAAAGGGGAGGTGAAACGAGATCTGGGTGTCATTGTACACCAGTCATTGAAAGTGGGCATGCAGGTACAGCAGGCAGTGAAAAAGGTGAATGGTATGCTGGCATTCATAGCAAGAGGATTCAAGTACAGGAGCAGGAAGGTACTACTGCAGTTGTACAAGGCCTTGGTGAGACCACACCTAGAGTATTGTGTGCAGTTTTGGTCCCCTAATCTGAGGAAAGACATTCTTGCCATAGAGGGTGTACAAAGAAGGTTCACCAGATTGATTCCTGGGATGGCAGGACTTTCATATGATGAAAGACTGGATCGGCTAGGCTTATACTCTCTGGAATTTAGAAGATTGAGGGGGGATCTTATTGAAACGTATAAAATTCTAAAGGGATTGGACAGGCTAAATGTAGGAAGATTGTTCCCGATGTTGGGGAAGTCCAGAACGAGGGGTCACAGTCTGAGGATAAAGGGGAAGCCTTTTAGGACCAAGATGAGGAAAAGCTTCTTCACACAGAGAGTGGTGATTCTGTGGAATTCTCTGCCACAGGAAACTGTTGAGGCCAGTTCATTGGCTATATTTAAGAGGGAGTTAGATATGGCCCTTGTGGCTAAAGGGATCAGGGGGTATGGAGAGAAGGCAGGTACAGGGTTCTGAGTTGGATGATCAGCCATGACCATACTGAATGATGGTGCAGGCTCGAAGGGCCGAATGGCCTATTCCTGCACCTATTTTCTATGTTTCTATGTTTCTATTGGATGAAAATTTGAACAGCTCCAAGTGAAACTTTAATTCTTTGTGAGCTCACAACATGTACGATGTCAAGGTGTCTGTACAAGTTAAACACTGTAGGGTTGTTAGTGTCTAATGTTTGCTGATAGCCGCTAGAGTCTTCCTTGGCCTCAAGGCACAAGTGGCATGGGGATGTCTGTCGATGAACTCAAGTAGCTTGAATGAAAGGAACCATGCTGAGGTAATGGCATGAGAACAGAGAACAGAGCTTATCTGTCTCTGTGTGTCTCTCAATGCTTGGGGATTGAACACTAGTTTATTGAGGCACCTTTCCCTCAGTTCTCGGAACTTCACCTAGACTGAAAAATTATGATCAATAGGTGCCTCAGATGGTCCCAGGATGATTTCACGAGTCAAAATTTGGAGCTTCCCTGACAAGAGTGGCAATCAAGTCCCCTGATGACAGCAATAATCAAGTGGAGACTACGAATCATGAGCCCTGACATCTTTGTGGAAATCCTTGTAACTTACTACATAGTATTTTATGTAGTTTATTTGTGCTTTCAATTTTATGATAATAAATTAGGCTTACAATAAGTTACTTTGTTTTGCTTGTATGCTTATTACCACACTTCCTGGACCTCGAATTGGTTTGAGTCTTTTGGGTCTGATCAACCCAGCCCATTACACTATTTCACTATTATTTTCTGCTCTCATTTTGTGCTGTGTAATTTCATTATATGTATCCATATTTTTCGGGTTATTGTAATTTATAGCTTTTTTAAAAAAGTTCTTCATTGCAGTGTACCGCTGCCACAAAACAACGTATTTCGTAACACATGTCAATAACATTAAGCTTGACTCTGATTATGAAATCTGCTGAAATTGGAAACGTATAAACCTTAAAAATAAAAACTTGGACCTTCGTACTCAGTGGCCACTTTAGTAGGGACGAGATACCTGTCGATGAGTGTATGTTCATGGTCTTCTGCTGCTGTTGCTCATCCACTTCAAACTTTGATGTCCTGTTTATTCAGAGTTGCCCTTCTGCACACCACTGTTGTCATGCATAGTTATTTGAATCACTGTTGTCTTCCTGTCAGCTTGAACCAGTCTGGCCAATCTCCTCCGACCTCTCTCACTAACAAGACTGCTGCTCAATGGATGAATATTTTTGTTCTTTTTTTTGCATCATTATCTAGAGACTGCTGTATGTGAAAATCCCAGGAGATCAGCAGTTTCTGAGCTACATAAATCACTCATTCTGGCACCAACAATCGTGCCACGGTCAAAGCCACTTGGATCACATTTCTTCACTATTCTGACATTTGTTCTGAACAACAAATGAACCTCTTTACCATGCCTACGTGCTTTTATGCATTGAGTTGCTGCCACATGATTTGCTGGTGTGCAGGTGTACCTAATAAAGTGGCCACTGAGTGTATGTACCGTAATTAATCTGATCAGCCATTATAGATTGCCTCCTTACTCCCTCTATTACCCCCTTCACTGCAATGCAATGCAGTACTCAGATCCTCAGTATTATTTATTTACTTACTTTTTGATTTTCTATTTATCTTCTTTTACACATTGGTTGTTTATCAGTCCTTGTGTGTAGTTTTTCATTGATTCTATTGTTCTTCTTTGTTCTACTCTGAATGCCTGCAAGAAAATTAATCTTAAGGTATACAGCAGCACATCTGTACTTTGATAATAAATTTACTTTGAACTTTGAATTGCAAAACACTTTTTGTAATGCTGTTTACATTGTAAATGCTTGCTGGTACTTATATATGCACATTTTAGACCGTATCCATCCTTTAACCTCTAACTTTACGAGTTTTATTTGTATATAATTCTTTATTTTTTATGTATTTTTATTCTTTAAAATTATTGAATGTTGCTTTTAGTTGCATGTCACACCCTGACCAATGCACCATTGCGCATTCTTAATTCATGTGAACGTATATGGCAAACAAAGTTGATCCTTGATCCTTTTCTGAAGGTGACTTTAACGAAACTTTCCAGTGTCAAGCTGAAAAGTAAGAAAACCATTGATCAGGTCGGACACATGTAGGAGATACTGAGGGAAGAAAGGCAGGTCAGAGGCTACCGAAACTTCCATTTGAATTTACCCAAGTCTTTCCAGTTTTTGCAAGGGGGATCTCAGGAGTATCATGGAATACAACTGCCATTACAAAGAATCCACAGATTCAGAATGTCATCTGAAACTTTGGCAGACTTCTAAGGATGCATAGTGGAGAGTATCCTGCCTGGTATGGAAACACCAATGTCTAAGAACAGAAAAAACCTACAAAAAATGAGTGAACACAGCCCAGTCCATCACAGGAAAAGCCCTCACCACCACCGAGCACATCTACAAGGAGCAGTGCCACAAGAAAGCAGCGTCCATCGTCAAGGACCTCCACCACCCAGGCCAAGCTCTCTTCCTGCTGCAGCCATCGGAAAAGAGGTACAGGAATCTTAGGTCCCACATCACCAGGTTCAAGAACAGTATTACTTATTTATTACATAGTTTTCATGGTTTGTCTTCTTTTGCATATTGGTTGTTTGTCAGTCTGTGAGGAGATTTTCATGGATTCTATCGTATTTCTTTGCTCTACTGTGAATGCCTGCGAGAAAATGAATCTTAGGGGAAGTATATGGTGACATATATGTGCTTTGAAGTTTGAAATTTAGATGGATATAGCTCCTACATCTATTACAAAGGTCAACGTGATCCAGGGAATTCAGGCAGCTGGATTAGCACCCTATCTATAACACCCATACCTTATCTCTTCTACCACCAAAGAATTGTGTCTACAGTGTATACGATCCATTCAGCAATTTGCCAAGTATTTTTCAAGGGCCTCTGCCAAGTCTGTGATCACTACCGGCCACAAGTTCACAGGCAGCTGGTGAAAGAGAACATCATGACCTGAAGCTTTTACTCCAAGAGGCACATCATTGCTTTCTTTCTTAATCCCATTTCCCCTTCTGGTGCATAGGCTGCCAGCAGCAGCTTGCCAGAGTCTTCTGTCCTGGGCCAGTCTGTCAAGTCGTCCCCAGGTGTAGCCAATCTCTGAAGATACTTCCTCGTTCTTACAGGCCCAGAGTCTGTACCCACCGGAATTCAGAAGAATGCGGAGCTGGGTGGTGGGGGGGATGTGGGGGTGTGGGTAGGATTTCCACTGAAACCTATTAAGTGTTGAAAGGCCTTGATAGAGTGGATGTGGAGAGGATTCTTCTTATGGTGGGGGAGTCTAAGACCAGAGGACACAGCCTCAGAATAGAGGGATGTCCATTTAGAGTGGAGATGAGCCAGAGAGTGGTGGATCAGAGAAATTTGTTACCACATGTGTCTATAGTCATTGGGTATATTTAAGGCAGAGGTTGATAGATTCTTGATTAGTCAGGGCATGAATTGGAGATTGGGGCAGGAGATTCTTTTGCCGTTTCTGTTGCACTAGGCTTTTACAGGATGGGATTTCCAGCCACATGCCCAACCCTCCTCCTTTCGCAGATGGACTTGGGACCATGCGTGGCGGAGATGGCACAACAGCCTGACTGTGAGATATGTCACCATTTTTATCACAAGCTTTACAGGGGTGATTAAAGGGATTAGCAATAAATGCTGCCCTTGCCAGTAACACCTTGTAAATGAACGAGAAAAATAGCAACACAAATTAGACCATGACCTGATTGTTTTTAGAAGGGGCTTATCAGAACATACAAAGCCATAATAATTTCTACAGGGTGTAACTATGACAGCTGTAAATAAAGGCTTCGATGTTGCCTTTGCTTACAGTCAATAAAACATGAGTCACATAACAATCACAAACAAATAACCTAGCTGGGCAGTTAATATGCATTGTATAACCACACACTGCTAAATAAAAGGAATCCCATGAAATCTTTTCATCAAGCCAGAGGTCTCCCCTATATCAACAGTTTACTTTTAGGTTAGGCACAATGCACTAAAATCTTTCATATTTCTAAGCTGCTGTTGTTGGTCTTCTGACTGGTAGGCTTCAGAATTCTTGGAATCATGTTTAAGACCTTGGGCTGATTCCAGAATGTTAAGAAATGATTCCACTGACGGGAAATATTGGCTTTTGTGTCCATTATCAGCAACAGCACACAACCAGCTACATGTTAGTACATGATATTATCTGGAGCTTTAAAAAAGTGCAACTGAAGCAGATCTCCAGCGCAATAACCTTTATTCTGGATTAAACCAGATTAAGGAGATATGAAGATGAACGATGTTGTCAGAGAAATCCCAAGATTCTGCTCAAACAGATGGTCAAAACCAAAATTCCCTTATCACGGACACGTTTTATTTTGCATGGCCGCGGCACTGCTGCCGATGGTTTGAGTTATAGCAGGATATTCATACTTCGCGCATACAGGATTCCATTATGTGACAGTTTTAGATACAGCAGTCATACATTACTGGATTTAAAAAATGAACCACATTCCTCATTTCATTAAGAACAGATTGGTGGGTTTAGTATGA
This sequence comes from Mobula hypostoma, assembly GCF_963921235.1. Taxonomy (NCBI): domain Eukaryota; kingdom Metazoa; phylum Chordata; class Chondrichthyes; order Myliobatiformes; family Myliobatidae; genus Mobula; species Mobula hypostoma. Next base: position 47,618,631 of record NC_086118.1, on the reverse strand, counting down.
AGTTTGCATCCTCCTTCCCTCAACAGTCTGAAAGCTTGTGGGCAAAAGTACATTCCTCACATAATAATGATGGAGACTTTCCACACGTAATCTGCAAACTCACAAGTTTATTCTGCAAGAACGGAGCCTGAGGTGTTTCACTCTGCCCTTGCTAATCGATCAAGTCTGGGCAGCCGGTTACTTCTCAGTGCTATTTTACTCAGTGGGCCATTGTATTCGATACAGAAGGCACCTAATAAAGTGGACACAGAGTGTATGTTTGTGGTCTTCGGCTACTGTAGCTCATCCACTTCAAGATTCAATGTGCTGTGTGCTCAGAGATTCTCTGCTACCCACAGCCATTTTAATGCATGGTTATCTGAGCTACTGTCGCCTTGCTGCCAGCTTGAACCAGTCTGGCCATTCTCCTCTGACCTCTCTCAGTAACATGAACTGCCTCTCACTGGATGGTTTTCTTTCACACCATTCTCTGTCAACTTTAGAGACTGTTGTGGGTGAAAATCCAAGGAGATCGGCAGTTTCTGAGATACTCAAACCACCCTGTCTGGCACCAACAATCATTCCATGGTCAAGGTTACTTAAATCACATTTCTTCACCACTTTGACATTTGGTCTGAATAACAACTGAACCTCTTGACTCTGTCTGCATACTTTTATGTCTTGAGTTGCTGCCCCCTGATTGGCTGAATAGATATTTGCATTAGTGAGCAAGTGCACAGGTATACAGATGGCCACTGAGTGAATATCACTTCATTGAAATCAACATAAACCACCCGTCCAGAGCAGGAGAATGTCTCTATCTTCTAGGTTTATCTTAGCATTCTGGGAGGCACAGTAGCACAGTGGTTAAGGCTAATTCATACTTCTGCGTCAAATCGACACCGTAGGCACGGTGTAGCTGCTAACCCTACGCAGAGACTATGCCGATCCCTACGTCGTAGCCTGACGCGTACCTCTCCCAAAATGTAACTATGCATCGCGGCAACACAAACCGCAACAACTGTGATTGGTCAGCCTGGTAGTATCGCATTTCCTCCTACGCTGCAACAGCTTCCCATTGGGCGACTGAAGGGCAGGGAAGGGACTCTGGCTGCAATGCTTTCCATAAAGCCTTACAGACCTCCGAAATTATGGAGGACACATTTCGCTTTTACGAGAAAAGACGCAGCCTTTAAACTTATTTACGCGGAGAGAGACTACCAAGACCATGAAGCCTTGCGCGGGCAGGTGTGTGTGCATACGCGACATGCCCGAATTGCAGAGCGACGCAGACACACCAACGCACAAGTATAAATGCTCACTACGCACGTAAGCCACTTGCGTAGGTTACGGCGTCCATTTGATGCACAAGTATAAATCAGCCTTAAGGTTAATGCTTTACAGTGCCAATGATCGAAAGATCTGGATGCAATACCCTCCACTGTCTGTAAGGAGTTTGTACGTTCTCCCTGTGACCCTGTGACCCTGTGCCCTGGTTTCCACCTACATTCAAAAAAACATATGGTTTAGGGTTAGTAAGCTGTGTGCTTGCTAAGTTGGCACCAGAAGCACGGTGACACCTGTGGGCTGCCCCCAGCACATCCTTGAACAGTGTTGGTCCTTCACGCAAATAACACATTTCACTGTATGTTTTGATGTTTTCATGTAAATGTGACAAATAAAGCTATTCTTCTAATGTTCTAGCATCAGACTTAAAGATGCTGGGTAATCATTGGGTAATACCGAATGGGTACATGTATTATGAAGACATTAAATATATATTGAGTGGGGCATATACTGGTCAGGATGCAAAATGAGTGACGTACAGTACTGTGCAGAAGTCTTTCAGATAGCTAGAGCACCTAAGACTTTGCACAGTACTGTATTTGTCAATGTGGAGTGGAGAGCAAGTTTGTAAATCTGGTGGGATCAAAGGATGCTGGGAATGGCGAGGGTGGAGCGCTGCGGGAGAGGTGTGGGACAGGTGGCAGATAAGGAGTGCCGGGGTCAGGGGGTGGCGTGGGTGCAGACGCACCCATCCCTGAGAACAGGCAAGGTCCAAACAATTGATCATTACAGAATCTCGCTCTGGTGCTTCCTGCTCCCTCCCCTCTCCCTGCCCCCTTCCCACCCTCGGTCCACAATAGAGACCCATATCAGAATCAGGTTTATCATCATTAACCACATTTGTCCTGAGATTTTTTTTTGTGGCAGCAGTACAGTGCAATACATAAAATTACTACAGTACTGTGCAAAAATCTTAGGCACTCTAGCTATATATATGTGCCTATACTTTTGCACAGAACTGTACCTTCTGGACTTTGTCCCTATCTACCCAGGTAAGTAACCGGTTCATTCATTCATTCGTTATGTGCCATGACACATGAGATGAGCGAGAACGGTCTTTCCATCACCATAAATGTTCTCGGCAAATTTTTCTGCAGGAGTGGTTTGCCATTGCCTTCTTCTTGGCAGTGTCTTTGCAAGGTGGGTAACCCCAGGCATTATCAAAACTTTTCAGAGATTGGCTGCTCGGTGTCAGTGGTGATATGCACCAGCTGCTCATACGACCATCCACCACCGGCTCCCATGACTTCACATGACCTTGATCAGAGAGCGAAGCAGGTGCTACACCTGCAGGCCAGCGGAGGGAAGGAGCGCCTTCCACCTCCTTTGATAGAGACTTAGCTCCACCCCGCCACCATAAGTAATAGTTAGAGTGCCTAGAGGTAGTTTCATGTCAGCTGAAGCTTGCGTAGGGTGTGGGGTTTGTAACAGAATGTAACTTGTCTGTCACAATGTATGTTAGTCGGGCTGTGGGACAAGTGAGATATGTCTTGTATACAGGTAAACTGGCGCATGTCTAACAGGTGGGCTGACAGCATTTTGGTTGGGATGAAGACATTAAACACAGGTGAAATGTGAATATGGTGAGGTGGGTGGGAATGGAACAAAGAACATTTTCATGGCATAGAACCCAAAATCAAGGATGTCAAGAGGAGATATGCATCTGCATTTATTGCCCCTGGAAAGATTGGCAGAGTCCTTAAACTGGCTCAGTTAATCTGTAGCTGAAAATAGAAGATAATTTGTAAGGAGATTATATTTTAAATTTCTGTTTCACTGTTTCCTTTCCACTTTAGTTCACGTATTTGAGTATTGGATGGCCCTCATCTGGGTTTATCTTTAGATCTAACTCCCTGCAAATGGAGTGACATACTAATCCATTGACTTCATTCATAGAGCCAGGACCAGGTGCTCTCACTTAACCCCTCCTCAACCAGCCTCCCCAAATCCTTGGAGAGATGAAATGGTTTGCCCCACTCAGTAGGTAGCTAGCTCCTTGGAGCACTGGGAAAATGTCTCAAAGGCTGTCTCCACAAATCTTCGAAAATTCTTTTTTTTGGATAAACGAACCAACGGCAGTGTCCTCTGTCACTCGCTCCCCTGTCACTCACTCACCCCTCTGTCACTCGCTCCCCTGTCACTCACTCACCCCTCTGTCACTCGCTCCCCTGTCACTCACTCACCCCTCTGTCACTCGCTCCCCTGTCACTCACTCACCCCTCTGTCACTCCTGCCCTCTCTCTGCTGTCACTCACTCATCCCTCTGTCACTCGCTCCCCTGTCACTCACTCACCCCTCTGTCACTCGCTCCCCTGTCACTCACTCACCCCTCTGTCACTCGCTCCCCTGTCACTCACTCACCCCTCTGTCACTCGCTCCCCTGTCACTCACTCACCCCTCTGTCACTCGCTCCCCTGTCACTCACTCACCCCTCTGTCATTCACTGCCCTGCTAGGCCCTGTCCTGTCATTCACTGCCCTGTCAGCCTTTTCCTATACTCTTTGGCAATATGCTGCAAACAACTTTTCCAAGCTCCTTGTACTTGTTATCACCATACAAATACACTGCTGAGTGTAAGCAAAACATGGCGCAGATAGACATCAATGGAAGAAAAGATAAGTTTATGTACCAGCTATGAACAAATATTTTCCTGTATTTCCCACTTTGTTTTGTTATTTTCCAAATTTCCAGCATCTTGTTTCCTGCAGCTGTAATTAGACTGTATATGGAGAATTCGGTTTTGTCTTATTTGTTTTTAAATGCCATACAAGGAAGGCATTTAGTCCCCTAAGCCCATTTCAGTTCCTGGAAGTTCTCCTCTTCCCAAAAGCCTCCTAAGTGCCAATCCAATTTTTTTGAACGTTTCTGATTTCCACTTCCCCCACAGGCAGTGAACTCTGAGTTGAAGTGCTTTGTTTAAAAGAAATCATGTTTTCCCACATTCTTTCCATGTGATTTAGCTGAAATTTCAAATCTGTAGCCCTTGTCCTTGGACTGTTCACTCGGGCAATGGGTTCTCACTATCTAAATCAGTGAAGTGTGGTCTTTCATTGATTCTATTATGGTTCTTGGATTTACTGAGTATGCCTGGAAGAAAATGAATCTCAGGGTTGTATATGGTGACATATCTGTACTTTGATAATAAATGTACTTTGAACTTTGAAACTTCTGTCAAATCACCTCTCCTATCAAGAGATGAACACCAGCTTCTTCATTCTAATATTGTAGGTGCAAGCTTCCATCCCTTAAACCATCTTAGATAAATCCCCCCCATCCCCCTCCCACTTTCAAATCTCTTACTATTTCCTCTTTCAGTTAGTTCTGACGAAGGGTCCCGGCCCGAAATGTCGACTGTACCTCTTCCTAGAGATGCTGCCTGGCCTGCTGCGCTCACCAGCATTTTTTGCGTGTGTTGCTTGAATTTCCAGCATCTGCAGATTTCCTCGTGTCTGCGCTTTTAGATAAATCTCAGCTTCTTGTGTCATCTCTGAAGGGTGGTGGCCATAAATGGAGACATTCCTCCATTTTATAAACACAAGAGATTCTGCAGATGCTGGAAATCCTGAGTAACACACAAACAAAGTGCTGGAGGAACTCAGCAGGTCAGACAGCGTCTATGGAGAGGAATAAACAGTCAACGCTTCAGGCCAAGACCCGTCAGTAAAGAGCTGCTGAATTCTTCCAGCATTTTGTGTGTGCTACATTCCTCCATTTGTTTCCCCAGCTGTTTTTAATAAGTTCAACACACTTGTTTATTTGTTAATCTTTCATCTAATTATAAATCTCACAATCTGTTATAAACTCTCAGTAAATATGCTCTCGCAGTTTCAAGGACTTGTGCACAAATGTCTTCCTGGTCAGTTTACCTGAAACCATAGAATTCAGCATTCATGCCATCTGGTTGTAGACTGCCCAGCTGCTAATAATGTTTATCAATGATTCCTTGATAACTCAGATTCTCACACTCACCTGATGAGGAAAAGTTGTGTTGTTTAGAATGCATCAAGATGTTGTATATTGATGGAGACACATGAACCTGCAGATTTGGGAACGTGGAACAACAGAACAAGATTCAAGTGGTTGGCCAGTATCTGTGGAGGGAAGTGAACCATTAATGTTTCGGGCTGAGACCAGAAAAGTTAGATAGGAGATAGTCTGTAAAAGGAAATGAGGGGAAGCAGTGCAGCAAGGGTTGGCAAGTGTTAGCAGATCCAGGTGAGGAGAGCTGACAGGCAGATGGAGGAAGGTAGAGTGGAGAGAGTGACAGATGTTGTGAATTGGTCGGTGGAGGCAGCAAAGGGTTGCGGATGATAGAATCTCATAGGACAGGAAATGTGGTATCAAATGAGGAAGGTGGGGAGGTCAGACGAGAACAGTAGGTGGAGGGGGCCGATTGGAGATAGTGTGTGGCTGATGGGCAGGTGGAGGAGGGGAAAGGAGAAAAGAACAGAATGAAGAGGGCCAAATGCGAGACAGTCTGCAGATGCTGGAAATCCCGAGCAATGCACACAAAGTACCGGAGGAACTCGTGCAGGTCAGGCAGCGTCTACGGAAGTGAAGGAACAGTGGACATTTTGGGCCGAGACCTTTCATCGGGACTGGGAAAAAAGATGAGAAATCAGGAAGAGAGTCAGGTGTAGAAATGGTGAACTTTTTCACAGTGAATTCCATGTCTGAAACGTCAGCAATATCTGAAAGCCATTCAGCCTAGTTTTCTGCAACAAACAACTAGGGGGCAGTCCATATTAGATCTAGTACAGATAACCGACCAGACTTACTGCACAACCTAACATTCAAGAGGTATTTATCTAATAATAATGACTAAGCAATCAAGTAAAATGTGATACTTAAATCAGAAAAATGTGAAACAGCTACTAACATTGTAGATTTGAGATGAGTGATGATCCCTGAGTAATGATACAGTAAAGTGTGCAACACACACAAAATACTGGAGGAGCTCAACAAGTCAGGCAAGAGCAACGCACAGTGGAATTTTCAGCACGACACCCTTCATTAGGGTGCCCATGTGTGTTGCTCAAGATTTCCAACATCTGCAGAATCTCTTGCATTTATAAAATGTACAAGTTTGCTAATGAATAAGACTCCCAAACATCGCAGGAAGCTCTTTGAAAGGAACTGTGGTACGAGAATTAGTTTATATCTCCAAGGAGAGAAGACCATGGAACACAACACAAATGATATTAATGGACCATTGTGTCTGCTCCACCATTCAATCATAGCTGAATATTTTTAACCTCCTTCTCTCTGTAACCGTTAACTGCTTTACCAATCAGTAACTAACAATCTCTGCCTTAAATACACCGATTAAATTGGCCTGTACAGCCTTCTGTGACAAGAAATCCTAAGAGCTTTCTACAGGGGCACAATTGAGAGCATCCTGACTGGCTGCATCACTGCCTGGTATGGGAACTGTACTTCCCTCAATCGCAGGACTCTGCAGAGAGTGGTGTGGACAGCCCAGCGCATCTGTAGATGTGAACTTCCCACTATTCAGGACATTTACAAAGACAGGTGTGTGAAAAGGGCCCAAAGGATCACTGGGGACCCAAGTCACCCCAACTACAAACTGTTCCAGCTGCAACCATCCGGGAAACGGTATCGCAGCATAAAAGCCAGGACCAACAGACTCCGGGACAGCTTCTTCCACCAGGCCATCAGACTGATTAACTCATGCTGACACAATTGTATTTTTATGTTATATTGACTGTCCTGTTCTACATACTATTTATAATTAAATTACTATAAATTGCACATTGCACATTTAGACGGAGATGTAATGTATTTACTTCTCATGAATATGAGGGATGTAAGTAATAAAGTCAATTCAATTCTATAATGATGATGATTTCACATAAAAGTACATAAAGCGAATGGGAAATACTGTAGTAAGGAGATTGGGCAAATCTTCACATAAAGAGTTAAAAAATTCTATCATTAAACCTAAAGGACAGAAATGGTGACAAACTGGAGAGGACAGATCTGGGATCTGGATAAATAAATCATGATAATGGCATAGACATGTTGAGAAATCAATCATAAAGGCTAATTGAATGCTAGCCTTCACATTTCAGACAGGAGCTGAAGGGGTAGAGGTTACACTAATCTGCACAACGGAACAGTTAAACCACAGTTGATGATCTGTGAGCGGTTCCAAGCATCAGACCTTTAGAGGGTGTAGACTTTAAAGGGTATGCATTGCAGGGTTACCAGAACAATACCTAGAATGCATGTGTTAAATTCTGAGAAGAGGTGACAGAAACTAGGCCTGTATTCCATGAAGTTTAGAAGGTTAAGAGATGATTCAGGATGTTACAGGGAACTTTTAAACCAGGCAGAATTAAAACTGTTGCTGGCGGTTTGGGTGTCTGGCTCAAGTGACCAGACGAATGGTTTGATTCAACCTTTCAGAAGTGAAATTAAGAAAACTATAAGCAGAGAAGATAGAAATTTGGAACAATCTCCTCCAAATATTTGCCCACTGGTTAATTTTAAATCTGAGATTGTTCACTTCTTGACAGCCAAGAGGTAATCCAGACTTCAGCTGCAGGTCAGATATGATTAAGTTTGAAGACTGAAGGAATTGTTCCAATGCTTTTATTAATCAGACTATGCTGTGGACAGACTGTAATGATTTAACCTCTGAGCTTTATACTACAACAATCTCAATCACTTCATGAATAGTCAATTGTGTTTGTTTATTTATTTATTGAAATACGACACAGAATAGGCCCTTCTGGCCCTTCAAGCCACGCCACCCAGCAATCCCACAGAATCACGTTAGATGCAGTTGGAAGGGCTTTCAGTCCATTGTTTTCTGTTATCCTGGACACCCTACAGTTCACCTGAACACTCTGCTATTCACCTGGACACTGTACAGTTCACCTGAACACCCTACTGTTCACCTGGACACCCTCCTGTTCACCTGAACACCCTACTATTCACCAGGACACCTTCCCGTTCACCTGGACACTGTACAGTTCACCTGAACACCCTGCTGTTCACCTGGACACTGTACAGTTCACCTGAACACCCTACTGTTCACCTGGACACCCTCCTGTTCACCTGAACACCCTACTGTTCACCTGGACACCTTCCTGTTCACCTGGACACCTTCCCGTTCACCTGGACACTGTACAGTTCACCTGAACACCCTGCTGTTCACCTGGACACCTTCCTGTTCACCTGGACATCCTACAGTTCACCTGGACACCCTGCTGTTCACCTGAACACCTTCCTGTTCACCTGAACACCCTACTGTTCACCTGGACACCTTCCTGTTCACCTGGACACTGTACAGTTCACCTGAACACCCTGCTGTTCACCTGGACACCTTCCTGTTCACCTGGACATCCTACAGTTCACCTGGACACCCTGCTGTTCACCTGGACACCTTCCTGTTCACCTGGACATCCTACAGTTCACCTGGACACCCTGCTGTTCACCTGAACACCTTCCTGTTCACCTGAACACCCTACTGTTCACCTGGACACCATCCTGTTCACCTGGACACTGTACAGTTCACCTGAACACCCTGCTGTTCACCTGGACATCCTACAGTTCACCTGAACACCCTGCTGTTCACCTGGACACTGTACAGTTCACCTGAACACCCTACTGTTCACCTGGACACCCTTCTGTTCACCTGAACACCCTACTGTTCACCTGGACACCTTCCTGTTCACCTGGACACCTTCCCGTTCACCTGGACACTGCACAGTTCACCTGAACACCCTGCTGTTCACCTGGACACCCTACAGTTCACCTGGACACACTGCTGTTCACCTGAACACCCTGCTGTTCACCTGGACACCTTCCTGTTCACCTGAACACCCTGCTGTTCACCCGGACACTGTACAGTTCACCTGGACACCCTGCTGTTCACCTGGACATCCTACTGTTCACCTGGACACCTTCCTGTTCATCTGGACACCTTCCTGTTCACCTGGACCCCCTTACAGTTCCCCTGGACATATTCCTGTTCAAATGGACACCTTCCTGTTCACCTGGACACCCTACAGTTCCCCTGGACATCCTCTTGTTCATCTGGACACCTTCCTGTTCACCTGGACATCCTACTGTTCACCTGGACATCCTCCTGTTCACCTGGACACCTTCCTGTTCACCTGGACACCCTCCTGTTCACCTGAACACCCTACTGTTCACCTGGACACCTTCCTGTTCACTTGGACACTGTACAGTTCACCTGAACACCCTGCTGTTCACCCGGACACTGTACAGTTCACCTGGACACCCTACAGTTCACCTGGACACCCTGCTGTTCACCTGAACACCCTACAGTTCACCTGGACACCCTGCTGTTCACCTGAACACCCTACAGTTCGCCTAGAAATCCTGCTGTTCACCTGGACATCCTACAGTTCATCTGGACAACCTGCTGTTCACCTGGACACCTTCCTGTTCACCTGAACACCCTTTAGTTCACCTGGACACCCTGCTGTTCACCTGGACACCATACAGTTCACCTGAACACCCTGCTGTTCACCTGGACACCTTCCTGTTCACCTGAACACCCTGCAGTTCACCTGGACACCCTGCTGTTCACCTGGACACCCTACAGTTCACCTAGACACCCTGCTGTTCACCTGAACACCCTACAGTTCACCTGGACACCTTCCTGTTCACCTGGATACCCTGCTGCTCACCTGGACATCCTACAGTTCACCTGGACACGCTGCTGTTATCCTGGACACCCTGCTGCTCACCTGGACACCTTCCTGTTCACCTGGAAGCTCTACAGTTCACCTGGACACCTTCTTGTTCACCTGGAAGCCCTACAGTTCACCTGGACACCTTCCTGTTCACCTGGACACCCTACTGTTTACCTGGACACCCTGCTGCTCACCTGAACACCTTCCTGTTCACCTGGACACCTTTCTGTTCACCTGGACACTCTACTGCTCACCTGGACACCTTCCTGTTCACCTGGACACCTTCCTGTTCACCTGGACACCCTACCGTTCCCCTGGATATCCTCCTGTTCATCTGGACATCTTTCTGTTCACCTGGACACCCTACAGTTCCCCTGGACATCCTCCTGTTCATCTGGACACCTTCCTGTTCACCTGGACATCCTACAGTTCCCCTGGACATCCTCCTGTTTATCTGGACATTTTCCTGTTCACCTGGACATCCTACTGTTCACCTGGACACCTTCCTGTTCACCTGGACCCCCTTACAGTTCCCCTGGACATATTCCTGTTCATCTGGACACCTTCCTATTCACCTGGACACCCTACAGTTCCCCTGGACATCCTCCTGTTCACCTGGACACCCTACAGTTCCCCTGGACATCCTACTGTTCACCTGGACATCCTCCTGTTCATCTGGACACCTTCCTGTTCACCTGGACACCCTACAGTTCCCCTGGACATCCTCCTGTTTATCTGGACACCTTCCTGTTCACCTGGACACCTTCCTGTTCATCTGGACACCTTCCTGTTCACCTGGACATCCTACTGTTCATCTGGACACCTTCCTGTTCATCTGGACACCTTCCTGTTCACCTGGACATCCTCCTGTTCATCTGGACACCTTCCTGTTCACCTGGACATCCTACTGTTCACCTGGACATCCTCCTGTTCATCTGGACACCTTCCTGTTCACCTGGACACCCTACAGTTCCCCTGGACATCCTCCTGTTTATCTGGACACCTTCCTGTTCACCTGGACACCTTCCTGTTCATCTGGACACCTTCCTGTTCACCTGGACATCCTACTGTTCATCTGGACACCTTCCTGTTCACCTGGACATCCTCCTGTTCATCTGGACACCTTCCTGTTCACCTGGACATCCTACTGTTCACCTGGACATCCTCCTGTTCACCTGGACATCCTCCTGTTCATCTGGACACCTTCCTGTTCACCTGGACACCTTCCTGTTCACCTGGACATCCTCCTGTTCATCTGGACACCTTCCTGTTCACCTGGACATCCTACTGTTCACCTGGACATCCTCCTGTTCACCTGGACATCCTCCTGTTCATCTGGACACCTTCCTGTTCACCTGGACACCTTCCTGTTCACCTGGACATCCTCCTGTTCATCTGGACACCTTCCTGTTCACCTGGACATCCTACTGTTCACCTGGACATCCTACTGTTCACCTGGACACCTTCTTGTTCATCTGGACACCTTCCTGTTCATCTGGATACCTTCCTCTTCACCTGGACATCCTCCTGTTCATCCGGACACCCTGACGCAAGCAGAGCTAGTCGCTGAAAAGCTGCTTCCTCTGGCTGGAACGCCAGGGAGCTCAGGAGGAGGGATAGATCATGTCAGATTGAGATGGAAGGTAATTTCTTTGTGCAGAGCAAGTTGTACGTAAATGAATAATGTGCCATGTAACATCTAAACGCAAATACAGAATCTCTTAGGCAGCTGAATGAATGATGAGGGTAAAATAAACGTACTTTGAGGGAAGTAAACAAAAAGACAACTGTACCTGGGAGGTGATTGAACATGGTGGCAGTCTGAAGATCAGCCAGTGCCAGAGTAATTAGTGTGCGAGGCTCCTGAGAGTGATTGAGTCTATGTGTATATGAGATTGTGAACTGTGTGCGTGTGTGTATATACAGTAGGCACGTGTGTGTGCGCATGTGGGTGTGACTGCAAGTGAATGTGTGTGTGTCTTGGGGGGGGTGTGGTGGTACAATAATGTGTGTACATGTAAGTGTGCATTGCCTAAAGTTTGCATGGCGTATCCCTTAAACTAACCAGATACAAACTTGATGAGAAGACTTTCCGCACACCGGTATAATCTCATCCGTTCTGTTGGCCACAAGGTTTGCAGAGTAGAACAAAATGGCTGTGGAAAACCAAGCTGGATGCTTTGAAAGCCCATGTTTGTACGACTGAGTTCCTGAATTGTTCGGTCCAGATTGGAAATGCGCGGACTTAATTTAAAGCAAATAATACTGTGGAGGGAGGTGCTCAGGTGCAGAACAATGACAGATAAAACACAAAAATATAATATGCTCTGGAATATATTGGAAACAAACTATGTGCTTGATGAAATAGAGCAGATAGTAAAGGATTACATTAATCCAAAACTATGAGAAATTACGGACAGAGACAAATTTGCAAAGCGAGTAAGACTATCAGTAAGTACATTGAGTAACACACACAAAATGCTGGAGGAACTCAGCAGGACAGGCAGCATCTAGGGAGGGAAATGAACAATTGATGTTTCAGGTCCTGACCCTTCATCAGAATTGGCAAATGAATACAATGTCACATTGAAGGATCAGCCTCAACATTGTGACTTCAATATTTTCCCAGTGCATCCTCCACGTGAGAAGTTTGTTTATTGTTTAATCAATTACTGAATGCAATCAGTTATTCAACACACAGAATCTTATGTCTGATTTTGCATACAAAATGTTGACAGTTCTGGAGAGGACATTACAAATTACCTGAGAATTTCATCCAATGCATGGACAAATGTTCTTGCTTTTCACAGTCACAGCGCCGGGGCAGAGGATAGAGGCGTAAAGAGTAATATATAGCATATGGGTGAGCCCAGGATGCTTTGCTGCTGCTGATGTCATGGAAGCCATCCATCACATGCATGTCAGTGTTAAACAGCAAAGCACTTTAACTGTCAGGAAAAAGGACACAGCATACAAGTCTAAAGCCAAGGACGGAATTACAGTAAAACAATTCCAGTCACAAGATCTCTTCACAAAAGTTAAATCATCACAAAAAAAGTCCTTGAAAAGGAATTAAGTATTTTACTAAATGAACATAGATGTGGATGTAAGAAAAGTGAAGGATTATATAATGCTACACCCTGGCTTGAGATGGCCTACGATGGCCTTTGAGTATTATGCACTAATGAAGTCACTAGTTGCATGTAAAATAGGAACTTAAAAAAAAATTAAAACATACTGCAGACTGGAGTAGCACAGCAAGCTCACTGTCTTGAGCAATGACAATAACGTTCTATTCTATCCTATTCCATTCCAAAGCTGTGTAGGAGGAAAGGATTAGAATGATCATGGAGTAGGTTTATATCAGCTTGCACAACATCAAGGGCCGAAGAGTTTGCATTGTGTCGTACTGTTTCTTGTAATATGGTCTAAAGCAAAAAGTGGATTTATCTTAGTAACACACTCAAAGTGCTGGAGGAACTCAGCAGGCCGGGTTGCATCTGTGGAGAAGGGTACAGTCGACGTTTCGGGCCGAAACCCTTCAGTAGGATTGGACAAAGAAAAGCTGTATCTTGCATTGGTTTGATCAAGTGGAGGAAAAGCTGAACAAGTTAGAAGAGCACTAGGACTTAGTAAAGAGAAGGCAAGCTGATTGGACAACAGTAATTGTAGGAGAAAGTAAAGGCCGAAAGATATAGGTACAATAAAGGGAAGCAGTATCCATTGTCTCTCGCACAAGTTTAATCGGCAACACGTGGAGCTTAAAAGGTTGGCACAATATTGTGAACCAAAGGTTCTGTACTATGCTGTACTGTTCTATTTCCTACGCATCAAAATGATCATGAAACTAATTCTGTCATATGAATGCTCAAGTAAGGAGTTAGAAATGCTCAATAATTAATACATGGAAAGGCCTCTCATTCTCTCCAGAAGTACCTCATGGAATGAAATCATTTGCTTTCAAGCTATAAAGGACAGGATATGACAAGGTATCAGTCACAATACAGGATCAAGGTAACAGTCACGTAGAGAAGAAGAAAGTTCTCAACTACAGGAGGAGTTCACATAGGCACATGAATATGATGTGATGCTTGAAATGAATCATATGCCTGTCGGATTAAAAAGTATATGTAAAGTATTGCCTGCATGTTATTTATGCTGGTCTGCTTGGTTGTCCACATGCTATGTAGGTCAGCTGAACATTGTCTGCATGCTGTGTTTAGCACCATATGTGTGGCGATGTTTGCAGGCTTCCCCCATTCCTTGGCTGTGTTGGTTCTTTAACACAAATTACACATTTCAGTGACATTCGATAGACGCATGATAAATAAACTTGGATCTTGCGTTTATACAGAAAGAAGCTGTTTATCCAGTTAAGAGTGGGCGGAAATGGAAGCAATCAGCGGGGGAAAAAGTGAAAGCCATCGTAAAGCCAAGGTAACCTACAATGTTGCTCAACTTTCATAACATTCCAGGAATTCCATGGTCTTTACCAGATCTTGCAGCTGTGCAGATGTAATTATACCACTTACTGAATAAAGGTGAAGAATTAAATTGTGGAAGAAGAGTGGAGAGCCTTTGATTTGCATAAGAAAAGGCAGGGAATTTCATCTTTGTCAGTTCGTGACTATGATACATGCAGATTAAACCTTACATGTGTTCCTCATATAACTGTGGGCGCTGCACTCAGTTCAGAATCAAAATCAGGTTTAATATCACCGGCATACATCATGAAATTTGTTGACTTTGCAACAGCAGTACAATGCAATACATAATAAGAGAAAAAATGAGAATTAAAGTAGATATATATATATATATATATATATATATATAAAATAGTTAAATTAAATAAGTGGTGCAAAAAAAAAGAAATAAAACAGTAGAAGTAGTGTTCATGGGTTCAATGTCCATTTGGAAAACAGATGGCAAAGGGGAAGACGCTGTTCCTGAACCGTTCGGTGTGCCTTCAGGCACCCGTATCTCCTTCCTGATGGTGGCAATGAGAGCAAGGCATGGCCTGGGGCATGGGGCTCCTCAGTCATGGACACCACCTTTTTGAGGCATTGTTCCTTGAAGATGTCCCAGATACTGTGGAGGCTAGTGCCCATGATGGAGCTGACTAAGTTTACAACTCTCTGCGGCTTACTTTAATCCTGTGCAGTAGTACCCACACCCCGACACCAAACAGTGATGCAGCCAGTCAGAATGTTCTCCGTGATACATCTGTAGAAATTTGAAAGTCTTTTTGTTGACATAACAAATCTCCTCAAACTCCTAATAAGGTATAGCTGCTGTCATACCTTCTTTGTAGCTACATCAACATGTTGGGTCCAAGTTAGATCTTCAGAGACATTGGCACCCGGGATCTTGAAATTGTTCATTCTTTCCACTTATGATCCCTCTATGAGGATTACTGTGTGTTCCCTCATCTTACTCCTTCAGAAGTCCACAATTAGTTTTTGGGTCTTAATAACATTGAGTGCGAAGTTGTTGCTTCAACACCACTCAACTACTGATGCATCTCTCTCCTTTATGCCCTCTTGTCATCATTTGAAATTCTGCCAACTATGTATTATCAGCAGATTTATAGAAGCATTTGCGGTGTGCCTATAGAGGGAGTAGAGCAGTGGGCTAAGCACACGTCCCTGAGGTGTGCCAGTGTTGATTGCCAGCGAGGTGGAGATGTTATTTCTGATCTGCACAGATTGTAGTCTTCCGGTTAGGAAGACGAGGATCCAGTTTCAGAGGGTGGCCCAGGTTCCATAGCTTTTCGATCAGAACTGTAGAAAGGATTGTGTCAAGCACTGAGCCGCAGTCAATACACAGCAGCCTGATGTAAGTATTAGTTTTGTCCAGGTGATGCAAGGTCGCATGAGGAGCCAGTGAAGTTGCATCTGCCGTAGACCTATTGTGGCGATAGGCAAATTGCAGTAGGTCCAGGACCTTGCTGAGGCAGGAGTTGATAACCAACCTCTCAAAGCATTTCATCACTGTAGACATGAGCGCTACTGGACGACAGTCATCAAGGCAGCTCACCCTGCTCTTCTTGGTACTGATATGATTGTTGTCCTTTAGAAATAGATGGGAACATCTGGCAGCGGCAATGAGAGATTCAAAGTATCTTTGAGCACATCCACCAGTTGATTGGCATAGGTTTGCAGAGCCTTACGAGGTATTCCATTGGGTTCTGTCACCTGAAGTCAGCCTCAGAGACGGAGATCGCAGTGTCACCGGGTGCTGCAGGGATCTGCACAGCTGAAGTGAATCTGATTTCCAGGATCAATTATATTCGCCATATACATTTACATGTATTAGGAATTTGCTGTGGTGTGTTGGCATGACATGAAACAAACACAACATTTAACGATTGCTAGAGTAAAGAACTGCATAAAAATAAACTTAGAAGTTAAAGTACAGGTAGGTAATAAATATGCATAAATACATAAATATCAGCATGTATTTTCCATGAAACAGCCTTATAAGATATGGTTTAAAGTGTTTACTGAGGTAATAGATAGAGGGAGATTCAAGGTCAAAGTTCAAATTAAATTTGTTACCAAAGTATGCATGTACCACCATAAAGATTTATTTTACTGCAGGCATTCACGGTACAACAAAGAAATACATTAGAATCGATGGAAAGCTCTGCTCAAGCAAAGGCGGACAAAGAACCAATGTGCAAAAGAAGGCAAACTGCGCAAATGTAAACAAACAAACAAATAAATAAATGGACAAGTAAATGGGTAAATATTGGCGCGTGGCCAAGTGGTTAAGGCGTTCGTCTAGTGATCTGAAGGTCGTTAGTTCGAGCCCTGGCTGAGGCAGCATGTTGTGTCCTTGAGCAAGGCACTTAACCACACATTGCTCTGCGACGACACCGGTGGCAAGCTGTATGGGTCCTAGTGCCCTTCCCTTGGACAACATCGGTGGCGTGGAGAGGGGAGACTTGCAGTATGGGCAACCGCCGGTCTGCCATACAACCTTGCCCAGGCCTGCCCCCTGGAAACCTTCCAAGGCATAAGTCCATGGTCTCACGGGACTAACGGATGTCCATTCTATTCAAACGGGTAAATAAATAAACAGATAGATAAATAATACTGAGCACATGAGTTGTAGAGTCTTGAGAATTTATAGGTTGGGAAATTAGTTCAGTCTTGAGGTGAGTTATTTATGCTGGTTCAGGAGCCTGATGGTCAAAGGGTAATAACTGTTCCTGAGCCTGGTGGTGTGGGACCTGAGGCTCCTGTACCTCTTTCCTGACGGCAGCATCAAGAAGAGAACATGGCCTGGATGGTGGGAATCTTAGAAACATAGAAACATAGAAAATAAGTGCAGGAGTAGGTCATTCGGCCCTTCGAGCCTGCACCACCATTCAATATGATCATGGCTGATCATCCAACTCAGAAACCTATACCTGCCTTCTCTCCATACCCCCTGATCCCTTTAGCCACAAGGGCCATATCTAACTCCCTCTTAAGTATAGCCAATGAACTGGCCTCAACTGTTTCCTGTGGCAGAGAATTCCACAGAATCACCACTCTTTGTGTGAAGAAGTTTTTTCTCATCTCGGTCTTAAAAGGCTTCCCCTTTATCCTCAAACTGTGACCCCTTGTTCTGGACTTCCCCAACATCGGGAACAATCTTCCTACACCTACCCTGTCCAATCTCTTTAGAATTTTATACGTTTCAATAAGATCCCCCCTCAGTCTTCTAAATTCCAGAGAGTATAAGCCTAGTTGATCCAGTCTTTCATCATATGAAAGTCCTTCCATCCCAGGAATCAATCTGGTGAACCTTTGATGATAGATGCAGCTTTCTTGTAGCAGGGCTCCTTGTAGACATGCTCAGCGTTAAACACTGGTGGGAAGGCTCTCTCTGTGACGAACTGGACTAAATCCAGTGCTTTTTATACCCTGTTTTGTATGCTTGGCTATTGATGTTTCCATACTAGGCCACGAGGTGTCTAACTGGAATGGTTGAGAAATCAGTAATGTTTGCGTCATATAATTGATTATGGGGAGCAAGGACATGGCAGACCAATTGAATAATTACTTTGGTTCTGTCTTCACTAAGGAGGACATAAATAATCTTCCAGAAATAGTAAGGGACAGAGGGTCCAGTGAGATGGAGGAACTGAGCGAAATACATGTTAGTAGGGAAGTGGTGTTAGGTAAATTGAAGGGATTGAAGGCAGATAAATCCCCAGGGCCAGATGGTCTGCATCCCAGAGTGCTTAAGGAAGTGGCCCAAGAAATAGTGGATGCATTAGTGATAATTTTTCAAAACTCGTTAGATTCTGGACTAGTTCCTGAGGATTGGAGGGTGGCTAATGTAACCCCACTTTTTAAAAAAGGAGGGAGAGAGAAACCGGGGAATTATAGGCCGGTTAGCCTAACGTCGGTGGTGGGGAAACTGCTGGAGTCAGTTATCAAGGATGTGATAACAGCACATTTGGAAAGCGGTGAAATGATCGGACAAAGTCAGCATGGATTTGTGAAAGGAAAATCATGTCTGACGAATCTCATAGAATTTTTTGAGGATGTAACTAGTAGAGTGGATAGGGGAGAACCAGTGGATGTGGTATATTTGGATTTTCAAAAGGCTTTTGACAAGGTCCCACATAGGAGATTAGTGTGCAAACTTAAAGCACACGGTATTGGGGGTAAGGTATTGGTGTGGGTGGAGAATTGGTTAGCAGACAGGAAGCAAAGAGTGGGAATAAACGGGACCTTTTCAGAATGGCAGTCGGTGACTAGTGGGGTACCGCAAGGCTCAGTGCTGGGACCCCAGTTGTTTACAATATATATTAATGACTTGGATGAGGGAATTAAATGCAGCATCTCCAAGTTTGCGGATGACACGAAGCTGGGTGGCAGTGTTAGCAGTGAGGAGGATGCTAAGAGGATGCAGGGTGACTTGGATAGGTTGGGTGAGTGGGCAAACTCATGGCAGATGCAATTTAATGTGGATAAATGTGAAGTTATCCACTTTGGTGGCAAAAATAGGAAAACAGATTATTATCTGAATGGTGGCCGATTAGGAAAAGGGGAGGTGCAACGAGACCTGGGTGTCATTATACACCAGTCATTGAAAGTGGGCATGCAGGTACAGCAGGCGGTGAAAAAGGCGAACGGTATGCTGGCATTTATAGCGAGAGGATTCGAGTACAGGAGCAGGGAGGTACTACTGCAGTTGTACAAGGCCTTGGTGAGACCACACCTGGAGTATTGTGTGCAGTTTTGGTCCCCTAATCTGAGGAAAGACATCTTTGCCATAGAGGGAGTACAAAGAAGGTTCACCAGATTGATTCCTGGGATGGCAGGTCTTTCATATGAAGAAAGACTGGATGAACTGGGCTTGTACTCGTTGGAATTTAGAAGATTGAGGGGGGATCTGATTGAAACGTATAAGATCCTAAAGGGATTGGACAGGCTAGATGCAGGAAGATTGTTCCCGATGTTGGGGAGGTCTAGAACGAGGGGTCACAGTTTGAGGATAGAGGGGAAGCCTTTTAGGACCGAGGTTAGGAAAAACTTCTTCACACAGAGAGTGGTGAATCTGTGGAATTCTCTGCCACAGCAAACTGTTGAGGCCAGTTCATTAGCTATGTTTAAAAGGAAGTTAGATATGGCCCTTGTGGCTACAGGGGTCAGGGGGTATGGAGGGAAGGCTGGGTTCTGAGTTGGATGATCAGCCATGATCATAATAAATGGCGGTGCAGGCTCGAAGGGCCGAATGGCCTACTCCTGCACCTATTTTCTATGTTTCTATGTTTCTATAAACATGAAAAAAGAGAAAAACTCTGCTTAAGAAGGAAAAGAGAAGTGGAGTTCTCTTTAGGATTAAAAAAATTGCATCAATTTCTGGAGGGCAGTCCATTTACTTTGGTCACAGACCAAATCTTTATTAGTGATTTTTGGTCTGGGTTTGTTATTGCCAACAATGGCTGCATTGAGAATACAATAGAGAGCTATTGCATTAGATGATTGAATATAGTAGTTCATTTTAGTTCAGGGACGCAACTAGTTTAGTTTAGCTCTGAGAGGTGGGTGGGAGCTTTGCAATTGAGACTTAAACAAAGTCATGACTCAAACCCAAGAAGGAGACAATTTAAAACAGTCCATGGATTAACAGTGCCCAGCAGATCTGATGTTTGGAAATGGGTATAGGAGTACTAGCTCAAGTGAGTAGTACACAAAGATATCTCATGAAAATCAGAGGAAGATTCAGAAGTGTACACAAGTCACTAAATTCCTACCAGAAATGCACATTATGAGCAGAGTTATGTGATCATAACACTAACTTTGGGGGGCACGGTAGTGTAGTGGTCAGGCAACCTGGGTTCAATTCCCACCGCTGCCTGTAAGGAGTCTGTACATTCTCCCCGTGACCGTGTGGATTTCCTCCGAGTGCTCCAGTTTCTTCCCACAGTTCAAAACATTGGTGGGTTAATTGGTCATTGTAAATTATCCCGTGATTGAGTAAAGGCATCCATTAGTCTTGCAAGACCATGGATCTGCGCCTGGAAAGCCTTCACTCTCCAGGGCGCAGGCCTGGGCAAGGTTGTATGGAAGACCAGCAGTTGCCCATGCTGCAAGTCTCCCCTCTCCACGACACCAATGATGTCCAAGGGAAGGGCATTAGGATCCATACAGCTTGGCACCAGTGTCATCGCAGGGCAATGTGTGATTAAGTGCCTTGCTCAAGGACACAACACGTTCCCTCGGCTGGGGCTCGAACTCACGACCTTCAGGTCGCTAGTCCAATGCCTTAACCACTTGGCCACGTGCCCACATCCCGTGATTAGGCTAGGATTAAATCGAAAGGATGCTGGGCAGCATGGCTCAAAGGGCAGAAAGGGCCTATTCCGTGTTGTTTCTCAATAAATAACAAATAAGTAAAACCTCTTCCTAGAGATGCTGCCTGGCCTGGCTGCATTCACCAGCAACTCTTATGTGTGTTGCTTGAAATTCCAGCATCTGCAGATTTCCTCATGTTTACGTAAGTAAATCAGTGACTGTTTTCCAACAGATGTTAGTGGATTCTGTGGAAGAAAATGCACATGATTTATCTGAAATGAGTCAAGAAATGGCACCTTCCCCAAGTCAAGTGGACATACCAACAACAAATATTCTTCTGAGTAGGTCAAATGTGGAACATGAATAGAAACAGATTTTCTTTTCGGAAAGGGGAAGGCACTCGAGAGTATGTAAGTGATTATTGTAATACATGACACAAACATACATTCATAAGGAGAGTTGAACAAAAAAGTTGCCTGTGTTTTAGCAGCTGTACTAGTCCCTATATCTAGTGAAATGCTCATTATTTAAGTAAGTACAGATTCGAGCACTGGATGAAGCATTACGGCTCTTCAGGAGACCTTAGACCTTAGATAAAAACCCTTATCACTACACTTTAGCAACATTATGATCATTTTGATCACTTTGCATTAAAATTCACTTTTTTGTTGTCCTAATTGTGCTCTTTTTTGTAAAAATTGTCCATATTTATATATTGTTTTGTGAACGCTCCTTATATGATGCTATGTGCCAACAATAATGCTGTGACTGAGTTCTTCATTGCACCTGTGCACACGATCGTACAATGTATGTTTCGATGTGACAAATCAAGTTAAAACCAATCTTTTTCATTCTCCTTTTAAGTCAATTGCTTTTGCTCATCTCCAGAGCTGGATTTGAGCCCTCCATCTTCTGAATCAGAGATAAGAGTGCTGAATACTGAGTTAAAACTGGTATGGATTTGTGGTTACTAAGGCTCAGGGGTTCACGACCCTTTGTATGCCATGGACCCCTCCCATTAACCGAGGGGTCCCTGGACCCCAGTTTGGGAAGCCCTGCCCCAGTGGGTGGGTTCCAAAATCCCTAAGAGCCAGAATTCATTCCCTAGAACCTGAAAGCAAGTTGTCAAATGATCTGACTTACAGGGAACCTCGTTGTTGGGTTTTGAGGGGTTGGGTGGGGAATGATTTGTAGTGCAGTGGTGTAGAAATTCCTGCTGCAGTACCTTACTCCAGTGGTTGATCCCACCTCTGACATCAATCCAATCGATCCCAGATCCTCAGCTTTACAGTAAGTATTCAAGACTCAAATTTCAAGGTTATTTATCATGTGCACATTGAAAGATAAGAGTGAAATGCTTCATTTGTGTTAACAACCTACACACCCGAGGAGGTGCTGGGGGCAGCCTGCAAGTGTCGCCACACATTTCAGTGCAACATAACATACCCACAATGCTCAGCAGAACAACACAGAACACAACAAAACACAGACATCCCACATATCCCGGAACTTCCGGGAGTCTCCCGCAACTTCCGGGAGTCTCCCGCATATTAATAGTGGTTCCCTGATGCCCACAAATTATATACAATATCACGGAAATCAATTTATTTGAGAAGGAGCGAGCGAAAAGCAAGACAGAGCGCGAGAGCGACCACGAGAGAGAGCGTGCGCGAGGGAGTGCAAGAGATAAAGCAAGCGAGAGCACGCGAGCGAGAGAGAAAGCAAGCGAAAGCGCGCGAGCGACCACGAGAGAGAGAGCCCGAGCGACAGCGCGCCATGGCAGAGTGTTCCAAAAAAAATATAAAACGTTCGTCACCCCAGACTACACTAAAGTGTACCCCTGCCTAATAGGGGTCAAAATAATGACAGTGTTGCTCGCTGCACTGTTTGCAACAGTGACTTTTCTATTGCCCATGGTGGGTTAAGACTGTAGAAGACATGTTGAGGTGAGTTTAACAGGTGTCATTCGTTCACTAACATAGCTAACATTATTTAAACTAGCTGGCCAGCTGCTAAGGAGCTACTCTATTGCAGACATCCCACCTCTCCCGGAAGTCTCCTGCAAATTGATGGTGCTACCTCCCTGAAATGAGTTTTTGCAGGGTGGGATGTCTGAAAACAGATCATGACAAGAAGCAAAACAAGCCCCATTCCTCCCTCCCATCCACCCACATACACAGTCCTCTAATCCCAGGACAGGCTGTCTTCTTTGGCCTTCAGCCTCCAGAGGTCTCGAACGTGAGCTCGGGCTTGCTGATATTGGGCAACGATTTCCTCAGCAGACTCAGGGCTCTGGCCAATCGGCTTGGATTTCCAGACTTCCAATTTGAACTTCAGATCTCGATCCTCGACACCAGCCCCAAGGACTTGCTGAACACCAAGCACTAGGCCTCCAACTCCAGACTCAGCAATGACGGGACCCCAAACTCTAGGCCTCAAACTCCAGTCTCTTCTATTCAGAAACCTAGGGTTGGGTGGGGGAGTCATTGGACCTCGATCCTCCCGCCCGCACGCAACCTCAACTTGGAAACCTGGCTTCAACTCTCTAACCTTGGTGGGAGGGATGCACCAGCCTTCAGACACGCCAACATCCTTCACTTTAAAGCGTGACCAATCTGAGTCCTTCTGATCCAGATTGAGAGATCTGGTTTCTGTGGAATCTTTTACCCTAACAGTAGTTTCCAGTACTCTTAGAAGTGTGCCTCACCAGTGGAAATTTTGATCCACACCAGTGATAATCTGGTCATATTTCTCTGTGGTGAGAATTTTCTCTGTTGCCTTGGTTACTGGATACACAGCAAGGCTGAAGCAGAGAGCATCGAAGAGTGGGGTTTGGGTTCTGCTTGATTTGTGCTGGTGCATTTACTGGTGAAAAATATTCTTTGAAAACTTCAGTGAATACACATTCAGCAGTGAGTGGAAAATCGATTTCTATTTTAGAGTCAGAATGTTGGTGTCTGGTTTATGCTTTAGAACTTTCCAGCCCGCCTACACAAAACCAGACAGTCTGATCCAACCTGAAAATGTGTTGTGATTCGAATACTCCATTCAGCTTGAGGGTGATATCACATCTAATTTCACAGCCGGTGGCCAATATCGCTATCTCAACTTTTGGGTAATACCTTCCCCCCCCCCCAGCCCAGTCCTCCGATGGCTTAGAAAGCAAGTTGTTTTCATTCATTTTGTTTTATGCTTTTACTTATGCTGCTACACTGTAGTTAGACAGGCAACCTGGAACCATTCTGTAATTCAAAGTCACCAGCCTAACTACAAGAGGTGACACCTCAAGAAGGCAAACACGAGGAATTCTGCAGATGCTGCAGTTTCAAGTAAC
This sequence comes from Mobula hypostoma, assembly GCF_963921235.1. Classification (NCBI taxonomy): domain Eukaryota; kingdom Metazoa; phylum Chordata; class Chondrichthyes; order Myliobatiformes; family Myliobatidae; genus Mobula; species Mobula hypostoma. Next base: position 47,594,482 of record NC_086118.1, on the reverse strand, counting down.
ACACATAAAAGTTGCTGGCGAACGCAACAGGCGAGGCAGCATCTCTAGGAAGAGGTACAGTCGATGTTTCGGGCCGAGACCCTTCATCAGGACTAAGTGAAAGAAGAGCTAGTAAGAGATTTGAAAGTGGGAGGGGGAGGAGGAGATGCAAAATGATAGGAGAAGACAGGAGGGGGAGGGATGGAGCCAAGAGCTGGACAGGTGATTGGCAAAAGGGATATGAGAGGATCATGGGACAGGAGGCCCAGGAAGAAAGAAAAGGGGGAGGGGGGGAACCCAGAGGATGGGCAAGGAGTATAGTGAGAGGGACAGAGGGAGAAAAAGGAGAGAGAGAAAAAGAATATATATATATATAAAAAATAAATAACGGATGGGATACGAAGGGGAGGTGGGGCATTAACGGAAGTTAGAGAAGTCAATGTTCATGCAATCAGATTGGAGGCTACCCAGATGGAACATAAGGTGTTGTTCCTCCAACCTGAGTGTGGCTTCACCTTTACAGTAGAGGAGGCCGTGGATAGACATGTCAGAATGGGAATGGGACGTGGAATTAAGATGTGTGGCCACTGGGAGATCCTGCTTTCTGTGGCGGACAGAGCGTAGGTGTTCAGCAAAACGATCTCCCAGTCTGCGTCAGGTCTCGCCAATATATAGAAGGCCGCATCGGGAGCACCGGACGCAGTATATCACACCAGCTGACTCACAGGTGAAGTGTCTCCTCACCTGGAAGGACTGTCTGGGGCCCTGAATGGTGGTGAGGGAGGAAGTGTAAGGACATGTATGGCACTTGTTCTGCTGACAAGGATAAGTGCCGGGAGGGAGATCGGTGGGGAGGAATGGGGGGGGGGGGTCAACTGGACAAGGGAGTCGCATAGGGAGCGATCCCTGTGGAAAGCGGGGGAGGGAGGGAAAAATGCGCTTAGTGGTGGGATCCTGTTGGAGGTGGTGGAAGTTACGGAGAATTATATGTGGGACCCGGAGGCTGATGGGGTGGTAGGTGAGGACAAGGGGAACCCTATTCCTAGTGGGGTGGCCTCAAGAAGGCAGTGTCCATTATTAAGGACCCTCACCATCTGAGACATGCCCTCTTATAGATCATTAGACCAAAAGACCCAGGAGCAGAATTAGACTATTTGGTCCACTGAGCCCGCTCTGCCATTCTATCATGACTGATTTATTATCCCTCTCAACCCCATAACCCATGAAGCCCTTACCAATCAAGAACCTACCAACCTCTGCCTTAAATGTAGTCCGTGACTTGGCCTGTACAACCGTCTGTTGCAAAGAATTCCTCAGATTCACCGGCTTCTGGCTAAAGAAATTACCTTCATCTGTGTTTGAAATGAATGTCCCTCCATTCTGAGGCTGTGCCCTCTGATTCTGGACTCCCCCTTGTAGGAAACATCCTCTCCATATCCACTCTATCGGGATCTCTCAATACAGCCCACACTTCATCACATCACTTAGTGGGCTTTGCTGCCAACTCTTAACATCCGAGGCCAAGCAGGTTGCCAGGATCACATTATGTCATCATGGAGGACGATATGTCTTTCCTCCACTCATCTGCAGTGACAGACTGGCTTCAGGGTTATCCATGCATGCCCATGGTATTCCTTCCACTCTTGGTGTTACTACCATCAGGGAGAAGGTTCAGGAACCTGAAGATCCATACTCAACATTTTAGGGACAAGGTGCCTGAGTCTGAAGCAAATACTGTATCCTGTTAGGTATTTTTTTAATGGTAGCTGAGGAAGACATATAGAATTGCTCAGGGAGTCCTATCTGTGGGAAGCCGACGGGGTCTCTGTGGCTGTTCCGTCCTAGTGGTTCTGAGGTTCAGAGGTGAGCAGCTGCGAAGCAGAGTCAAGTCGAGCTGCAGCAAGGAAGAGTTGAGGTGGAACCCGGGCCCATCTCCGAAAGTGAGGAAGGACCCGAGATTTGACCGATGTAAACGCCAGCCCTCATTGGAAAGTGGGGTACGTGTGGAATCGTGGCGGCAGGGTCCGGGCCCCACAGTGCGTCGACGTTTAACTGATTTAAGCTCAGATTGAAAAGGTCAGGGTGTCAGGACCAGAGGCGAAGGATGAGCTGGGTCAGCTGACTGCCTACGCGACATTTACTCGGTTCTGCTCTGCGCTGTACTGGGCCTGCTCTGGCTGCAGTGATGCCTGGCTTCATGCCCTTCGTAAAACTTCAGCTCTAAATGCTATTTGCTTACTTTTATTGTTGGTGTGAGCTTTTTCCTGCACTTTGGGTGTTTGAAGGTCTTCTTAATGGGTTCTTTTGGGTTTCTTTGTTTTGTGGCTGCCTGTAAGGAGACAAATCTCAAGTTTGTATATAGTATACATACTTTGATAATAAATGTACTTTGAACTTTGAACTTTGAGAAAGCTCTAACAATGGGCTTAAGGGGCCATTCACTATTCTTCAAGTTGCAGCAGGTCATTAGTAGAAGTCTTAAAGATATATTTAATAATCAGTATGATGGGGTTCTAGGACACAATGAAAGGAGGGTGAATGTCAGCTATATAAAATATATTTTTAAAATTTCCAAATTGGATGAAGCAACTCCATTTAATGTTCATATTAGCTTAGCACTCTGTTTCCACACAGTTATGGTAAGAGACAATTGCATTTGTAATTACTAAATGTCATTTAATTTCATGATAATCCTGCAAATTAGTAATTCACCCAGCACAAATAGTATTCCTCAGATTCATCGTCTCGCTCTGGTTCTGGACCTAATGATACATAGTACACTTCGATAATACATTTTACTTGGAGTTTGAGTGTACATTCGAATTTGAATTTGAGTATATGGGTAAAACCCTCCCAACCATTAAGCACATCTACAAGAAACGCTGTCATAGGAAAGCTGTCAGAGATCTTCACCACCCAGGCCATGCCCTTTTCTTGCTGCTGCCATCAGGTAGAAGGTACAAGTGAGCCAGGACTCACACCACCAGGTTCAAGAACAGTTACTACCCCTCATTCATCAGAATCCAGATCGACAGGGGATTAATACACTCATTTAGGGACTTTTTCAACTTGTTATTTCATACTCATTATTTATTGCTATTTATTTATAATCTGCGTTTGCATAGTTGGTTGTTCAGTGATCCTGCTTACAGTTACTGTTCCATAGCTTTGCTCAGTATGCCCGCAAATAAAGAATCTCAGGGATGCATGTGGTGACGTGTGTGTGCTCTGATGATAAATTTTACTTTAACTTTGCCTTTGACTTTGACATTCATGAGGGATCGTCGGCCTGGAGAATGTTACACAATTATCAGACATTTAGATACTGGAAATGACATCATACTGAGCAAGGGTCTGCAGGTGGGTTTCAGTCTTTAAATCTCTGTGCGCTTAATGCTTTCTGTATGAGGTACAATTTGGCATGAATGATTTTCTCAGAATGTTCCCACTAGAGCTTTATCAGATTTGACATCACCTAGAAGTCACCACAAACTAGCAGCATTGCAGTTGCCTGGATCCTTGCATGTGGGCTCTGCAGCAATCTGACAGGAAGTCGAGGCGCCTCACAGCACAGGAACGGTTGATCAGAGATGCAGTAAGGCCACATGCCAGGAAGGGGGTCTTTTACTGAGAAATAATTACAAGCTTGTTAAAAGTGGTGTCCGTAAATATATCGACTCATTTGCCCACAGATTCCAACAGCCTAAAATGTCAGCCAAAGTCAAAACAAGACAGTACTTAGTTCTTCTAGAGATGCAGAGGTTTAGAGTTTCAACAGCATAACGGCGTTTGTGAAAAACTCAATAGAATGAGTTAACTATTTCGCCAGAAACAGACAAGTCAACTTTCAAGGTGGGAGTGATTGACAGTTTTCCTGGAAAGCGGCTGGTTATCAGACTTATATTCCATTTAATTCAATAAATTGTTTAACAATTATTCACAAAGTCTATGTGAGTCACCAGTCTCGAGCAGAATACCTTCTGTCTAAAGAAGTTGCACCAACCTTTATTTATGTAGCAGTCTAGATGCTGAGGAATGGTTTAAAGCAGCTCGTGAAAGTGCTATCAGACACTTCTTCAGGTGCAGCTTACTGGGTTATGGGGAGAAGGCGGGGGAAAGTGGGAAAGAGGGAAATGGATCAACCATGAGGAAATGGTGGAGAAGACAGTTCCTTGTACCCCAGTACTATCTCTCTAGCATCATTTTCCAATATCTGCTCTTGCCCCTCTTTTACTCTTTAAGTTTCTGAAAAAAACTTTTGGCATCATTTTTTAAACATTTTTAAAATATTTCCCCCCCACCAATATGTTTTTTTTAGTTGCCTTTTGTTGGGTCTTTAAATGTTTTCCAATCCTCTAACGTCGCACTAATTTTTGCTCTATTATATGCCCTATCTTTAGCTTTTATGTTGGCTTTCACTTCCCTTGTCAGCAACGATTGCATCATCCTGTCTTTATAATACCTCCACTTCTTTGGGATGTATCAATCCTGCACCTTCTGAGAAAACTCTGGAAACTCCGGCCGTTGCTACTCTGCTATCAGCCTGCTAGTGTCTCCTTCCAATCAACTTTGGCCAGTTCCTCTCTCATGTCTCTGTAATCCCCTTTACTTCACTGTGAAAATTAAAACATCTGACTTTAGATTCTCCCTCTCAAATTGCAGCGTGAACTCTATCACATTATGATCACTGTTGCCTAAGGGTTCCATTTCCTTAAGCTCCTTAATCATATCTGGTTCGGTGCACAGCACACAGTCCAGAACTTCTGATCCCCTCATGGACTCAACCACAAGCTGCTCCAAAAGGCCAGCTTGGAGGCGTTCCACAAACTCACTCTCTTGGGATTCAGCATCAATTTGATTTTGCCAACATATCTGCATATTGAAATCCCCCATGACGAACATAACATTACATTTTTGACATGCTTTTTTTTTAATCTCCCGCTGTAATTTGTAGTTCACGTTGTGGCTACTTTTTGGAGGCCTGTAAGTAACTCCCATCAGAATCTTCTCACCCTTGCAGTTTCTTAACTCTACCCATAAGGATTCTACATCTCCTGATCCTATGTCACATCTTTCTTAGGATTTGATTTCACAACGTTATACCTGTCAACCTCTAACTCTGCTACAAGATCATGTACCTTATTTTGTATGCTGTGAGCATTGAAATATAACAGCTTCAGTCCTGTATTTGTCATTTGTCACCCTTTTCAATTTTGTCCCATGTTACACTGCAACTCATCCCACCGACTGCAATTTTGCCCTAACATCTGCCTGTCCTTCCTGCAGTCTCACTATACACTACCTCTGCTTGTAAACTAACATCCCTATCCTCAGTCACATCACTCCAGTTCCCATCCGCATACTAAATTAGATTAAAACTTCCCCAACAGTTCTAAGCAAACCTGCCTGCAAGGACAGTGGGGCCCCCTCGGGTTCAGGTGCAGCCCATCCCTTTTGTACAGGTCATACCTTCCCCAGAAGAGATCTCGACGGTCCATAAATCTGAAACCCTGCCTGCTGCACCAGTTCATCAGCCACACATTCATCTGCCAAATCTTTCTGTTCTTGCCCTCACTGATGCGTGGCAAAGGCAGCAATCCAGAGGTTGTTACCCTAGAGGTCCTGCTTTTCAGCTTTCTGCCTAGATCTCTAAATTCTCTCTTTAGGACCATCTCTCTTTTCCTTCCCATGTCATTGGTACCAATATGTACCAAGATGTCTGGTTGCTCACCCTTCCTCTTTAGAATGTCGTGGGCACGATCTGAGAAGTAAGTCCCTGACCCTGCTACCTGGGAAGCAACATACCATCAGGGTCTCTCTATTCCATCCTCAGACTATCCTATCTACTCCTCTAACTATGGGATCTCTTATCTCTACTCCAACCCTCTTCATCTCTCTTCTCTTCTGAGCCACAGCACCAGACTCAATGCCAGCGACCCAGTCACTGTGCACCCCTCCCCTCCTGAACAGTATCCACAATTTGTTATACTTGTTGCTGAGGGGAATGGCCACAGGGGTACTCTGTACTCGCTACCTATTTGCCTTCAAAAGAGAGTGATCCATTCACCTGCCTCCTGCAGCCTAGGCGTGACTACCTCCCTGTGGCTCCTATCTATTATCTCTTCAGTTTCCCTTATGAGCTGGTGGTCATCGAGTTGCAGCTCTAGTTCTTTAATGCACTTTCTTGAGAAGCTGCAAGTCAATGTACCTGGTGCAGATGTGGTTATCCAGGAGGCAGGAGGTCTCCCAGAATTCCCACGTCTCATATAAAGAACAAAACATGACCCCTGGAGCTATTTTTACTGCCCTAACTATACCCTTACAGGTGAAGAATGAGCAAGAAAAAGCTTACCAGATACTTACGCTACCCATGCCTGTTGAGCCAAAACCAAAAGTCTTCCCGGTCTAACACTGGCCCACTCCAACAATGACCGCTCCACTTGCCCCTGCCTTATCTTTGTTTGAGCTCGCTAATGAATCCTGAACTCCAATTGGTCAATGTTTGTGCTCCAAAAAAGCAACCACGAAACACTGATTTTTAAACCTGTCCTCTGGACCTGGGTGAAGACACTTTTTTTTTATGCTACCATTCATTTTATTTAAATTTTATAGTAATTTGTTATGCCTGCACTGTACTGCTACCTTAAAACAACAAGTTTCATGACTTGTGTTAGTGACAATAAACCTGATTCTGAAAGTTGACACCCAGCCTCTCAACCTCATCTTGGGTCTTTGCACTTTATCTGTCCATCTACATAGCATTTCTTTCTGCAACAATATTTCTGCTTTTTTTCTGATTTTGTACTGCCTCAATGTACTATTGTATGGAATGATCTGTCGAGATAGCCTGTGAACAATAGCTTTTCACTGTTGCTCGGTATCTGTGACAACAATCAACCCATGACCAGGTAATCAGAAGCTGGGCAATGAAGTAGATTTTCAGCAAACTATGAGTCCCTGGAGGAATTCAGAGGATCAGAGAGGATCTGAATATGGAAATGAGCAGGCAGCCATGAAACAAAGAAGCCCTAAAGAACCCATTAAAAAAAGATTGTCTAACCCCCAATGTTCAAGAGAGAGAAAAAAACAGATCATGCAACCAATAAACGCAAGCAACTGGCATTCTGAACTGAAGTCCACAAAGAGTCCATCCTCAGACCCTTGGTTCAGAACAAAGTGGAGTCGTGACCCCTGACACCCTGACCTTTTCAATTCGGTCCTTTGTCCAATCAACACACATAAAAGTTGCTGGCGAACGCAGCAGGCCAGGCAGCATCTCTAGGAAGCGGTACAGTCGACGTATCGGGCCGAGACCCCGAAGGGTCTCGGCCCGAAACGTCGACTGTACCTCTTCCTAGAGATGCTGCCTAGCCTGCTGCGTTCGCCAGCAACTTTTATGCGTGTTGTTTGAAATTCCAGCACCTGCAGATTTCCTCATGTTTCCGTTGTCCAATCATTGGGTTTAGTCGCTTCAATATGCTCTGGGGCCTGGACTCTGCCACTTCGAATCCAACTGAAATCTCTTCATCCGAATTTTCATTTGTGTCTCACAAGAGGAATGAGAAGGCATTTTTGTGACAACTTTCGGAGCTTATGGTAGCTGTAGGCATACCACCAGTGTAGGGTGATTAAAAGTTGATGAACGCAAAAGGCCAAATTTGGAAGAAAGCAGAGATATTTGAGGCATGTGGGCCTGGAGGAGGTTATTTCTTTCACAGGGATAGGCTTGTGAGAAAAATTGCACTGTCATTTGTGATTGAGTTCAAGCTGGAAGACCAGACTGATGTTCTCACTTAGCATATTAAACATGTTCACAGGTATAGTTGTAATCAATAGCTGATCTATTATGTACTTTACATCAAAGTTGCTGGTGAACGCAGCAGGCCAAGCAGCATCTATAGGAAGAGGCGCAGTCGACGTTTCAGGCCGAGACCCTTCCTCCTGACGAAGGGTCTCGGCCTGAAACGTCAACTGCACCTCTTCCTATAGATGCTGCTTGGCCTGCTGCGTTCACCAGCAACTTTGATGTATGTTGCAGTAAAGAGAGTCTTGGTTTAACCCTTCAGGAGAAAGACTGCACTTCTGATAGGCAGCACTCTCTCAATCCCGTACCGTGTCCGTCTGTATTTTGTGCTCAAGTCCCTGGAGTGGGATTTCAACCCATAAACACATGATTCTTCTATTCCTGTTCATCTTGGAGGGCATCAGTGAACAACACAGAAACCCATTGTCCTCATCCCTTGGGCTTATTGATCTTATATATTATACAAATAAAAAAAACTAATGTTTTATCGGGGTACCCCATTCAAAGTCCAAAGCTCAAAAACATTTATTACCGAAGTATGTACACATTATACCACTTTGAGATTTGTTTACTGACAGGCAGCCACAAAACAATGAAACACTAAAGAACCCATTAAAAAAAGACCATCAAACACCCACAAACACGAGGAAATCTGCAGATGCTGGAATTTCAAGCAACACACATAAAAGTTGCTGGTGAACACAGCAGGCCTGGCAGCATCTATAGAAAGAGGTACAGTCGATGCTCCCGATGCGGCCTTCTATATATTGGCGAGACCCGACGCAGACTGGGAGACCGTTTCGCTGAACACCTACGCTCTGTCCGCCAGAGAAAGCAGGATCTCCCAGTGGCCACGCATTTTAATTCCACGTCCCATTCCCATTCTGATATGTCTATCCACGGCCTCCTCTACTGTCAAGATGAAGCCACACTCAGGTTGGAGGAACAACACCTTATATTCTGTCTGGGTAGACTCCAACCTGATGGAATGAACATTGACTTCTCTAACTTCCGCTAATGTCCCACCTCCCCCTTGTACCCCATCCGTTATTGCCCATCCTCTGGGCTTCCCCCTCCCCCTTTCTTTCTCCCTGGGCCTCCTGTCCCATGATCCTCTCGTATCCCTTTAGCCAATCACCTGTCCAGCTCTTGGCTCCGTCCCTCCCCCTCCTGTCTTCTCCTATCATTTTGGATCTCCCCCTCCCCCTCCCACTTTCAAATCTCTTACTAGCTCTTCCTTCAGTTAGTCCTGACGAAGGGTCTCGGCCCGAAACGTCGACTGTACCTCTTCCTAGAGATGCTGCCTGGCCTGCTGCGTTCGCCAGCAACTTTTATGCGTGTTGTTTGAAATTCCAGCACCTGCAGATTTCCTCGTGTTTCCGTTGTCCAATCATTGGGTTTAGTCGCTTCAATATGCTCTGGGGCCTGGACTCTGCCACTTCGAATCCAACTGAAATCTCTTCATCCGAATTTTCATTTGTGTCTCACAAGAGGAATGAGAAGGCATTTTTGTGACAACTTTCGGAGCTTATGGTAGCTGTAGGCATACCACCAGTGTAGGGTGATTAAAAGTTGATGAACGCAAAAGGCCAAATTTGGAAGAAAGCAGAGATATTTGAGGCATGTGGGCCTGGAGGAGGTTATTTCTTTCACAGGGATAGGCTTGTGAGAAAAATTGCACTGTCATTTGTGATTGAGTTCAAGCTGGAAGACCAGACTGATGTTCTCACTTAGCATATTAAACATGTTCACAGGTATAGTTGTAATCAATAGCTGATCTATTATGTACTTTACATCAAAGTTGCTGGTGAACGCAGCAGGCCAAGCAGCATCTATAGGAAGAGGCGCAGTCGACGTTTCAGGCCGAGACCCTTCCTCCTGACGAAGGGTCTCGGCCTGAAACGTCAACTGCACCTCTTCCTATAGATGCTGCTTGGCCTGCTGCGTTCACCAGCAACTTTGATGTATGTTGCAGTAAAGAGAGTCTTGGTTTAACCCTTCAGGAGAAAGACTGCACTTCTGATAGGCAGCACTCTCTCAATCCCGTACCGTGTCCGTCTGTATTTTGTGCTCAAGTCCCTGGAGTGGGATTTCAACCCATAAACACATGATTCTTCTATTCCTGTTCATCTTGGAGGGCATCAGTGAACCACACAGAAACCCATTGTCCTCATCCCTTGGGCTTATTGATCTTATATATTATACAAATAAAAAAAACTAATGTTTTATCGGGGTACCCCATTCAAAGTCCAAAGCTCAAAAACATTTATTACCGAAGTATGTACACATTATACCACTTTGAGATTTGTTTACTGACAGGCAGCCACAAAACAATGAAACACTAAAGAACCCATTAAAAAAAGACCATCAAACACCCACAAACACGAGGAAATCTGCAGATGCTGGAATTTCAAGCAACACACATAAAAGTTGCTGGTGAACACAGCAGGCCTGGCAGCATCTATAGAAAGAGGTACAGTCGATGCTCCCGATGCGGCCTTCTATATATTGGCGAGACCCGACGCAGACTGGGAGACCGTTTCGCTGAACACCTACGCTCTGTCCGCCAGAGAAAGCAGGATCTCCCAGTGGCCACGCATTTTAATTCCACGTCCCATTCCCATTCTGATATGTCTATCCACGGCCTCCTCTACTGTCAAGATGAAGCCACACTCAGGTTGGAGGAACAACACCTTATATTCTGTCTGGGTAGACTCCAACCTGATGGAATGAACATTGACTTCTCTAACTTCCGCTAATGTCCCACCTCCCCCTTGTACCCCATCCGTTATTGCCCATCCTCTGGGCTTCCCCCTCCCCCTTTCTTTCTCCCTGGGCCTCCTGTCCCATGATCCTCTCGTATCCCTTTAGCCAATCACCTGTCCAGCTCTTGGCTCCGTCCCTCCCCCTCCTGTCTTCTCCTATCATTTTGGATCTCCCCCTCCCCCTCCCACTTTCAAATCTCTTACTAGCTCTTCCTTCAGTTAGTCCTGACGAAGGGTCTCGGCCCGAAACGTCGACTGTACCTCTTCCTAGAGATGCTGCCTGGCCTGCTGCGTTCGCCAGCAACTTTTATGCGTGTTGTTTGAAATTCCAGCACCTGCAGATTTCCTCGTGTTTCCGTTGTCCAATCATTGGGTTTAGTCGCTTCAATATGCTCTGGGGCCTGGACTCTGCCACTTCGAATCCAACTGAAATCTCTTCATCCGAATTTTCATTTGTGTCTCACAAGAGGAATGAGAAGGCATTTTTGTGACAACTTTCGGAGCTTATGGTAGCTGTAGGCATACCACCAGTGTAGGGTGATTAAAAGTTGATGAACGCAAAAGGCCAAATTTGGAAGAAAGCAGAGATATTTGAGGCATGTGGGCCTGGAGGAGGTTATTTATTTCACAGGGATAGGCTTGTGAGAAAAATTGCACTGTCATTTCTGGCGTTACCACTTGGAGCAATCACAGAAGTCCAAACAAACCCACATCGGTGATGGTTCAGCAAGTTTATGTCTCTGACTCAGCCAGCTGTAGCCTCAAGTACTTTTCCAGAGATTGGTGAAAATAGTCTGCTTTGACATTCTGTGCAACACGAGACAAGGAAGGCTCTATTATCAAAGCAAGTCTTTCTTCTCACATAGTGGTGACCTGTGTGGTGTACTTGAAAGAATTCTTTATGTTCTTTTTATCTTAAATAAGAGACACAAAAGGACTTCCCCCTGTTTCAGAGAACCAAAGTCGTACAGCACAGAAAAAGTCAAAGTTAGGTTTATTTTGACATGTTTACAGCGACGCAATGAAAAATTTGCAACATCATCACACGCACAGAGCATCGCATAAGCAGCACTCACAAGAGAAACAAACTTTTTTCCATCCCCGTCCCCTCTTCTTCTACTCCCCACTCTGGCCCCTTATGTCTTCTCACCAGCCTCTTATCACTTCCCCCAGCTGCCTTCCTTCTCCCCTCCCTCCTACAGTCCTCTCATCTGTACTATCAGATTACTTTCCTCTCCAGCCCTTTACCTTCCCCACCCACCTGGCTTCATTTATCACCTTTGCTGTTTCCCCCACCCACCTTCCAGTTTGAGATGCTGCTGGTGGACCTCTGCGACTTCTGCCTGGTGACCAATGAAACAAGGAAAGCAGCTAAATACTTTGTTAATCCTTCCTTTTCTGGTTAACAATCATCACAAACTATAGCCCGTAACTTCCTTTTGGACCTGGAGGCAATTTGATGTGGCAGAAACGTTGCGAGGCGAGGCAACGGACCCGTCACCGAGAGCGAGGAAGACCCATGGTTTGAGCGATTTAAGCTCCGGGCCGAATTAGAAAGGTCAGGTGCAGGCCAAATCAAGATGGCAGGGTCCAGGCTCCAGTGCATATCGAAGCGACTGAACTCAATGCTTGGATGACGATTTAAGCGCCGGGCTGAATCAGAAAGATCGCCTACAAGCCGAATCAAGGCGGGGTCCAAGCCACAAAGCCCACCAAAGTGACTGAATCTGACATTTGGATGATGATTTAGGCACGGGGCCAAATTGAAAAGGTCAGGGTGTCGGGGCCCGAAGCACGGGATAGCCTGCTTGAGCTCGCTCTGCGCTGAACTACCTCGCAATCACTGATCAGGGTTACATTCCTGCCGCTGTCTGCAGGGAGCTTGCACGCCCTCCCCGTGATCACGCGGGTTTCCTCCGGGTGCTCTGGTTTCCTCCCAGCACATCCTCGGACTGTGTTGGCCATTGAAGCAAACAACCTATTTCACAGAATGTTTCAATGTTTTAATATACATGTGACAAAAAGCTCATCTTTGCCTTTTATTGAATAAATTAAGTTCATTCAGATTATAATTGTGATTTTGTCAGGGAGCACTCCCTCCCTCCCTGTTGTGCATCATCCTAATTCGGAAGTACACTGAGTATCTCCTGTACCTCATAACGCCAGTGAGTGTACGTTCGCAGTCTTCCGCTGCTGTAGCCCGTCCACTTCAAGGTTCAATGTGTTGTGTGCTCAGAGATGCTAATTTGTACACCACTGTTGTAACATGCGATTATTTGAGTGGCTGTCGTCTTCCGCTTGAACCAGTCAGGCCGTTCTCCTCTGACCTCTCTCATCAACGGGGTGTTTTTGAACAGAAAGGCCACTCACTGGATAATTTCTTCCTTTTTCACTCCATTCGCTGTAAAGTCCCGAGACCGTTGTGTGTGAAGATCCAAGGAGATCGGCACATTTTTGCTTCTGCTTTAAGATGACAGTGGCAAAGCTCAGTGACTGTTTTCCAGTGGCCGATAAAACCAGGAAAACCACCGAATACTTCAGGAGTATTAATCTCACTTAATCTCACTCTTTCTGGTAAATGATCATTGTAAACAGTAAGCCCATTGCCGGGGGGCAAGGAAGGTCCCGAGGTTTGATTGACCTAAGCACCAGGCTGAATTGGAAAGGTCAGGCACAGGCTGAATTGAGGAAGTGGGGCCAGATTGAAAAGGTCAGGGTGTCAGGGTGGGAGGCGAGGGACCGGGTCAGTTCAGACCGCTTCTCCAGCAACGTTTGCTGGGCTCTGTGCTGACCTGAGGCTATAGTTTCGTGTCTGTGGACGGACTGTCTTTCATGAATTTCAATTTTGAATGCTCTTTGCTTGCTTTTGATGTTTGAACAATTTATTTTTTTCTCTGCGCATTGGGTGTTTGACGGTCATTTTTAAAATTGGTCCCTTTGGGTACCTTTGTTTTGTGGACGCCGGTAAGGAGACAAATCTCGAGGTTGTATAATGTATGCATACTTTGATAATAAACGTACTTTGAACTTTGAGTTTCTGAGATACTCCAACCACCCCATCTGGCACCAACAATCATTCCACGGTCAAAGTCACTTAGATCACATTTCTTCCCCATTCCGATGTTCAGTCTGACTAACAACCCCCCTGACCATGTCTGCATGTTTTTATGCGTTGAGTTGCTGCCACATGATTGGCTGATTAGATATTTGCATTAACCATCACTGTAAATGAGCAGCGACTGCAATCAAAAGGGTTCCCCAGCCCCTGGGCTGCGTGTCCCTGCAGCGGTCCAGAATCGGTTGCTGGCCTGGGAATTCTCAGATTCCCAGCCAGGGATGTTGAGGGAACGGAGGCGCGTTCCCAAATGGAGGATGATTATCAGCTCGGAGGAGCACCTGCAGGGGGCGGTGTTTTCACGCGTTCGTTGCCACCTTCCGGGTGGAAGAGATTGACGGCTTGTGAGCCGGTGTTGGAGGGGCGAGGGTCGGCAACTGCAGTGCGTTTTGTAGGTGGGTCGCACAGAAATCACTGTGCGCCAGCAAAAGGAGGAAATGGACGCCTAAGGTGGCAGGTGAGGTGCCAATCAAATGGGCTGCTTTGCCTTGGATAGTTTTGCACTTCGGAGAGAGTTATTATAAAGTTATACAGCATGGAGTGATACTCCTGTTGGGTGTTTGCTAATTGTCACCAAGTACAGTACAGTGCAAACGTTGTCAGCAGCTGCAGTATATATCGATAGGGTACCTCAGACTGTTTCACAGTACTGTAGTAATTTTATGTATTGCACTGTACTGCTGCCACAAAACAAAAACATATTTCATGGCATCTGTGAGTGATAATAAACCTAACTCTCATATGGGTCTCTGTTGTGGACCGGGAGTGGGAAGGGGTCAGGGAGAGGGGAATCATGGTTGGGAAAAGGGGAAGGAGCAGGAAGCACCAGAGGGGCCAATGATCGATAAACCAGTCGTTTGGAGTCAAATGACCTTTCCTGGTGTCTCAGGGTTGAGCGTGTCTCCCTCCGCCCCACCCCTGGCACTTCTTCCCTGCCATCTGCCCCACACTCCTCCCACAGTGCTTTACCCTCGCCGTTCCCAAAATCCTTCGCTCCCGCCAGATTTACAAACCCGCTCTCTGCTCCACGTTGACAAGTACAGTACTGCGAAAAAATCTTAGGAACCCCAGCGATATGTATATGCCTCAAAGACTTTTGCACAGTCCTGTATGAGCCAATCATCCAGCACCCAACTGCATTAATCTTCCACTAACCCTACTTTACCCTCCCCACACTCGCGTTGACTCGCCCCAGTTCGGACAGCTTGCCTGCGTACATGGGCAAGTCCCAGTGAGCAACTACTTTCCAAGCCTGTGACGTGGGAGGAAATCTGAGCACCTGGGGGGGGTAAAGGGACGAGTATGCAACTCCGCGCTGGCAGCCGTGAAGGTCAAGGCCGAACTTGTCACCAGAGCCGTGGAGGAGGAAGATCTACCAGCTCGAGAGAGAGTTTCAAAGTGGAAAGATCTTGTACTTGGACTTTCTAAAGAATGTTGCTGTTGCCATTAATAAGAAGGATCAGCTTTATTCGTCATATACATTTACATGTATTAGGAATTTACTGTAGTGTGTGGGAGTGACGTGGACTGACACAACAACATTCAACGATTATAAAGAATAAAGAATTATGTAGAAAATAAAGTTAGAGGTTGAAGTACAGATATGGAATAAAGTATGCATGAATACATAAATACCAGCATGTAGCTACAATGTACACAGCATTATAAAAAGTGGTTTAAAGTGCTTGCAGTGCGGAGCAGTGATTGAGGAAATAGACAGACGATGGTGGGGGGAGGGGTCTAACTAGAATGGCGGATCAGATTAACTTTTAAAAAGGCATGGAATATTCTTACTAATAGCCCTGTGGAACTTCCCAGAAAAAGGCAGCTTGCAGGGTGCAATGATTTTTCCTGCTTTTCTTCTTTGTCCTGGGCACATACAAGTTCTGCAGTGATGTCGACTAGAGCCAATGCTCTTTCCAGTCGACCTGATGGTTGCTGTAGTTTTCATATGTTGTGAGAGGATGTTGCGCCAAACCGGACGGTAATGGCTGACGTTGGGATGCTCTCTGTGATGGCCAAGTAAATTAGGCATTGGTGCAGAATTAGGCCATTTGGCCCATCGAGTCTGCTCCGTTATTTGATCAATGACTAATCCATTTCCGTCTCAACCCCTATTCTTCTGCCTTCTCCCCATAACCTTTCATGCCCTCACTTATTAAGAATGTTTCAACCTCTGCCTTAAATACACTCAATGGCTTGGCTTCCACAGCCACCTGTGGCAACAAAATCCACAGATTCACTACTCTTTGGCTAAAGAAATTCCTCCTCATCTCTGTTCTAAATGGACACCCCACTATTCTGAGGTTGTGCCTTCTGGTCCTAGACTCCCCCACTATAGGAAACATCCTCTCTACATCCACTCTCTCTAGATCTTTCAACACTTGATAGGTTTCTGCCCCCCATTCTTCTAAATCCCCGTGAGTACAGGCCCAGAGCCATCAAACGCTCTTCATATGATGTCTTTCAATGCCAGGATCATTTTCGTGAACCTCCTTTCAACTCTCTCCAATGTCAGATAAGGCCTAAGACACCTCACAATACTCCAAGCGAGGCCTCAACAGAGCCTCATACAGCCCCAGCGTTACATCCTTAGTTCTCTCAAAATGAGTGCTAACATTACTGATCTGTTCCGGAATTCTGCTGCAGGTAGTCCATCCTCTGCTGAGATCTTTCGTTAATGAAGGAGAAGGCTAGTCTGCCACATAGAACATATTAATGAATTGACAGTAATGATGTGTTGACTTTGATTGCTCTAACAATAACGCCCACACTATACTAATCTGAAAATGTAGGTCAAAAGGTGCAGTAATTATTTCATATGTCTTCCTGTTGACAATAGCTCACACGTATAAATGGAGCATCCTCAAAAATACAATGGAATGTTGTTTAGATTTTCAACCATTCATTTACTTCATTATCCATTCTTAGAACTCCCAAACTTATATGAACAATAGTTCTGCACACAAAGGGAAGCTTCACTGTAAATTATGTTCCTAATATGCATGACTGTCACATTGTTGTACCATAAAGGAAACAACAAAAGCTTAGAATACTCTGCAGGTCAGAAGAGGAGACTGAGGAAAAAGTTTCATGTGTGTACATTACCTGGTCTATTTTGGCATGATTTATCTAAGTTCACACTCACACTGATAGTCAAAACATTGCCCTTTTGAATTCTTTATTTTTTTTATTGAGATACAGCACAGAACCGACCCTTCCCAACTCTGTCCAAGCCTGATCAAGGGATAATTTGCAATGACCAATTAAACGACTAACTGCCACGTCTTTGGACTGTGGGAGGAAACTGGAAGACCTGGAAGAAACCCCCGTGGTCACGGGGAAAACATACAAACTCCTTACAGGCAGCGGCGGGAATTGAACCAGGCTTGTAAATCATTGTGCTAACCACTATGCTACAGTGCCGCCCCTCGCTGTTGTAGTGCCCTGGTTCACATCTATACTGTTAGGCCGTAGGTATTTCATTCAGCAGCTCTGTAGGAGCTGTGTGTTCTGCTTTCAGCCTGTTTGGGTTATTGCTGAAGATAAGGGATGATGTGGAATGTGTGCCATCCGATTAGCGGGAGCTTTTTCTTGGTGAGGGGCAATAAGGTTCGTCCTAGGCTTTTGTTTGAGAGGAGATGAAGGGAGAAGACTCTGGGGAGAACCGGCCATAGCATACGATCCGGTGGGAGACCTGATTGTTCAAGATGGATTGCGAGCGACGTTCTGAAAGTGGTGTGGGCGTTCACGTTGACCGAGCACCCAGTGTGTGGGTGACTGAGAAATTCAAGATGAGCTCTAACTTAGGCACATTTGACTGGGCCCTTTGCTTTTTGTTATTCTTTACTAACCCTTTAGTTAAGATTCATAAATATAATTCCTGTAATCATATGCAGAGTCTGTTACTTCGTGGCATTAATTTGTAACAGGGTAGCGAATTACACAGCACCCACACAATCAGGGGGTTTGGTGCGAAGGGGAGGTGGGGCTCACGCCTCAACCTCACATGTTTGGCAGGACCGGAGATTGATTTCCCTAGATTTACGCAGCCGAGGAAACCAGAGTGTTTGCCGTCAATGTACCATTCTTAGAAGAGTTTACACGGGAAGAACAATGAATCTTAAACACAAGACAGGACACTTGCAGATGCTGGAAATCCAAGCAACACACACAAAATGCTGGAGGAACTCAGCAGGCCAGGCAGAAAAGAGTCGATGGTTCAGGCCGAGAACCTCCAACAGGACTGGAAAATGAAAGGTGAGAAGTCAGAGTAAGAAGGTGGGGGGAGAGGAGAAGAAGTACAAGGTGTAGGTGAAATTGGGAGAGAGGGAGGGGCAAAGTAAATTGGTGAAAGAGGTAACGGGCTGGAGGAGGGGGAATCTGATAGGAGAGGAAAGAAGGCCGTGGAAGAAAAGGAAGGGGGAGGAGCACTAGAGGGAGGTGATCGGCAGGTAAGGAGAGAAGGTGAGAGGGAAATGGATTGGGGAACGGTGAAGGAGAGGGTGGGGGGGGTGCAACCACCAGAAGTTTGAGAAATCGATGCTCATGCCATCAGGTTGGAGGCTACCCAGACGGAATGGAAGGTGTTCCTCCTCCGGTGGCTCCTACAAGGGAAGTGACATGAACCAGCAGCCCCTCCAAGAGAAGTGACTCGATCCAGATGCGCCTCCGAGGGAAAAGGCACAACCCAGCGGCCCCTCCGAGGGAAGCGATTCCACCCAGTGGCCCCTCCGAGGGAAGCAACTCGACCCATCAGCCCCTCCGAGGGAAGCAACACAACCCAGTGGCCCCTCCAAGGCCAATGACTCGACCCAGAAGCCCCTCTGAGAACTGCTCACTCTCCTCCACATTTGCCTCAATGTTTCAATCCGAATGAAATATAGTCGCTGCCTTGCCTTTATTATAGCTGTATCGATATGTTGAGACCAGGTTAGTTTCTCAGAGATATTGAACACCCAGGAACTTTAAGTTGCTCACACAAACCTCTTCTGATCCCTCAGTGAGGATTGGTTCATCTCTCTTACCCATCCTGAAGTCGTCAACCAGTTCTTTGGTCTTACTGACGTTGAGTGCAAGGTTGTTGATGTGACTTCAATCAACCAGCTGGTATATTTTGTTCCTGTATGCTCTCTTGTCACTATCTGAAATTCTGCCAACAATGATTGTATCATCAGCAAATTTACAGATGGCAATTGAGCTATGCCTAACCACACAGTCATGATATAGAGAGAGTAGAGCAGTGGGCTAAGCACACATCCTTGAGGTGCACCAGTGTTGATTGCCAGCGAGGAGAAGATGTTATGACCAATCTGCACAGATTGTGGTCTTCCAGTTACGAAGTCAAGGAACTACTTGCAGAGGGAGGTACAGAGGCCCAGGTTCTGCACGTTATTAATCATGACTGTAGGACTGATGATGTTAAACGCTGATCAATAGTCAGTGAGCAACATTCTGACATACAGTAAGTGTTTGTATTGTCCAGGTGATCTAAGGTTGCATGAAGAGCCATTGAGATTGTACCTGCCATGGACCTGTTGTGGAGATAGGCAAACTGCAGTGGGTCCAGGTCCTTGCTGAAGCAAGAGTTGATTCTAGCCATGACCAACCTCTCAAAGCATTTCATCACCGTAGGTGTGAGTGCTACTGGATAATAGTCATTAAGGCAGCTCACACTACTTTTCTCGGGCACTGGTATAATTGTTGCCCTTTTGAAGCAGATGGGAACTTCTGACCATAGCAGTGGAGGATGACAGGTGACCTGATAGAGGTATATAAGATGATGAGAGGCATTGATCATGTGGATAGTCAGAGGCTTTTTCCCAGCGTTGAAATGGCTACCATGAGAGGGCACAGTTTTATGGTGCTTGGAAGTAGGTACAGAAGAGATGTCAGGGTTAAGTTTTTTATGCATAGAGTGGTGAGTGAGTGGAATGGGTTGCCGGCGACGGTGGTGGAGGCGGATACAATAGGGTCTTTTAAGAGACTCCTGGATAGGTACATGGAGCTCAGAAAAATAGAGGGCTATGGTAATTTCTGGTAACCACCTTAGGTAATTTCTGAAGTAAGTACATGTTCGGCACAGCATTGTGGGCTGAAGGGCCTGTATTGTGCTGTAGGTTTTCTATGTTTCTATGTTTCAGAGAGAGGTTGAAAATGTCTTCGAATATACCCACCAGTTGGTTGACACAAGTTTTCAGAGTCTTACCAGGTACTCCATCGGGACAAGCCGCCTTGCGAGGGTTCACTTTCCTGAAAGGTAGACTGACATCAGCCTCCGAGACAGAGATCACAGGGTCATCGGGTGCAGCAGGGATCTTCACAGCTGTAGTTATATTCTCCCTTCGAAAGCAGGCATAGAAGGCATTGAGCTCATCTCGTGGCGAAGCATCACCGCCATTCATGCTGTTATGTTTTGTTTTGTAGGAAATAATGTTCTGCAAACCACGCTAGAGTTGACATGCATCTAATATCACCTCCAACCTTGCTCAGAATTGGGTTTTTTCGCTCTTGAAATAACCCTCCGCAAGTCATATCTGGTTTTCTTGTACAGACCTGGGTGGTCAGCCTTAAATGACACAGATCTCGCTCTCAACAGATGATGAACCACCTGGTTCTTCCATGGCTTTTGGTATGGGAATGTACTGCAAGTTTTCATAGGTACACACTCACCCACACAGGTTTTAATGAGGTCAGTAACAACTGCGGCAAACTCATCCAAGTTCGGAGATGGACCTCTCCGACTACAAACCTGTGCCCAGCTGAATCTAAGTTTTTTCAGCTGGTCTCTGCCCAGCAACATTTCACTGTGGGTGTAGTCTACCTCTGACCTTCATGAAAAACATGAAAAACATCTTCAGCACTTCCACTTTTTTTACATTGTTCTCTGTGGAAACAATACTGTTTTTATATCTTAAACACAAGATGTAGCCCCCTGGTAAGCCTCAGGCTCGCTCAACTCGCTGTCGTCTGGGGGAGCAGCCTTGGGCCCCGCCAAACTGGGTAATCAGTTTGTGTAGATGCTGTGTGATGTACCCCACCCCGCCAAATAACAGACAATACACCATATGCAATTAAATGATTACACTTTATAGATCTTACTGGAACTATGTAATTAATAGAAATAAAATATAAAAGGAAAGTAAAAGGCGCCAAACCTATCAAAGTTCAACCACTTCATACACACAGTTAGTGCTCAATTAACGGAGTCTTCTTTCCACCATTCGATCCCCTCTGACCTCCTCGACCAGCCGCCTGGGACCAACCACGGTGGTCGACCAGATGCTCCACACGAGTCTGTCCTCGTCTCCTCTCCTCGCCGAAGACCCTGGGCCTCGGACTCCCACTTGGGGTCCGTTCCGTCGCCTAGCTTACAGCATCGCATCTCCTCTCTCTGTCCCCATCGCACCATCTGCCCCAAAGCCCGCGAAAACAATAGCTTACACAAGGAAGAATAACATCTATCCCAATTGGTTAGCAAATGAATACAATTCTCGTTATCAGTAATTATAACCCAGACAAACTGCAAGAGAGAAGCACTTTCTCGGCAGTTAACAAAGAAGCCATTTTATTAGCCTTAGCAGTAATATAAAAGAAGGAACTCCTTACAAAGAGATTCTGCAGATGCTGGAAATCCAGAGCAACACACAAAATGCTGGAGGAACTCAGTGGATTAGGCAGCATCTATGGTAAAGGCTGATTTATACCTGTGCATCAACTTGACGCCGCAGGTATGTCATAGCTGCGAACCCTACGCAGAGCCTACACAGATCCCTACGCCGTAGCCTGACACGCATCTCTCCCAAAATGTAACTACACGTCACAGCAACGCAGACTGCAACAACTGTGATTGGTCCGCCTGGTAACATCGCATTTCCTCCTACGCTGCAATAGCTTCCCATTGGGTGACTGAAGGTCAGGGAAGGAACTCTGGCTGCAATGCTTTCCATAAAGCTTTACAGATCTCCAAAATTATGGAGGACACATTCCGCTTTTACGAGAAAAGACGTTCACTTTAAACTTGTTTACCCCGAGAAAGCCTACCATGACCATGAAGCCTTGCGCGGGCAGGTGTGTGCGCATGCGCGACGTGCCCGCATTGCAGAGCAATGCGGACACACCAACGTACAAGTATAAATGCTCACAACGCGCGTAGGCCACTTGCATAGGTTACGGCATCGAGTTGACGGACAAGTATAAATCAGCCTTAAGGAATAAAGCGGTGAGCACAATGCTTTACAGTGCCAGGGACTTGGGTTAAATTCCTGCCGCTGTCAGTAAGGAGCTTGGACGTTCTCCCCCTGACCACATGGGTTCCCTCTGGGTGCTCCAGTTTTCTCCCACAGTCCAAAAATGTACTGGTTAGTAGGTTAATTGGTCATTGTAGATTTTCACGTGATTAGGCTAGGGTTGCTGGGCAGCGTGGCTCGAAGGGCCAGAAGGGCCCACTGCATACTGCACCTTAATAAACTCAGCAGGACAGGCAGAATCCATGGTGAGGAATAAGCAGGTCGGTTTCCTTCTTCTTCCATCAGATTCCTTCTTCTTCATCCCTTTACCTCTTCCACCTATCACCTCCCAAATTCTCACTGCATTTCCTCTGCTCCGCCCACCCACCTTCCCCCTCATCTGGTTTCATCTATCACCTGTCAGCACCTACTGCTTCCGCTCCACCCTCCCCACCTTCTTCCTCTGTCTTCTTTCCCCTTCGTTCCCAGTCCTGATGAAGGGTCTCAGCCCAAAACACTGACTCTTTATTTCCCTCTGTCAGACCTCCCGAGGCCCTCCAGCATTTTGTGCTTGTTGCTCTGTCTTCCCGCCTTGCTGGATGCGAGGGCGAGCCGAGGGTCCCTCAAAGCTGCCGTAGGATTCTTGAGTGGGACCATGTACCCCAGCAAAGACGTGTCCAGACCAGGATGTGTTGGCCTCAGACTATGAACCCACACCCAGCCAAAGCGGAGTGTGTTCAGCCAATCTCTGCCCAGCCATGTTGCATTGTGGGTCTAGTCTACCTCTGACCTTTATGAAGAACAGAGAAAATCACCTGCTTCAATATCTTCAGCACTTCCTCTGAATGCATAAACAATACAAAGTTCTGCTGATTAAGACAGCCTTGCTGAACTTCTGAATGTACACTCAGTGACTACATTATTAGGTACACCTGTACACCCTTTCGTTAATGCAAATATCTATTCAGCCAATCACATGGGAGCAACTCAATACATAAAAGCATGCAGACATGGTCAAGAGGTTCAGTTGTTTTTCAGACCAAACATCAGAATGGGGAAGAAATGTGATCTAAGTGACTTTTTCTGTGGAATGATTGCTGGTGCCAGACAGGGTGGTTTTAGTATCTCAGAAACTGCTGGGATTCACACATAATAGTCTCTAGAGTTTACAGAGAATGGTGCAAAAAACAAAAAAAAATCCAGTGATCAGCTGTTTCGTGGGTGAAATCATCTTGTTCATGAGAGAGCTCAGAGGAGAATGGCCGGCCTGGTCTGGTTCAAGCTGACAAGAAAATGACACTAACTCAAATAACCACGCATTACAGCAGTGGTGTGCAGAAAAGCATCTCTGAACACACACCGCATTGAACCTTGAAGAGGATGGGCTACAGCTGCAGAAGACCATGAACATACATTCAGAGGTCACGTTATTAGATACAGGAGGTACCTCATAAAGTGGACACTGAGTGTGTGCTACATGCTCCATAACTAAAAAGTCTACAAAAACATATTTCTAGATATTGCAATTTATTTCTTAGTGATCTTGAAATCATCACTCATGCTACTAGTGGTATAAATGCTATTTAACATTCATTTATTATGGTCATTTATTAAGGGAGCTAGGGGTGTACTCTTTGGAGAGAAGGAGGATGAGAGGAGACATGATAGAGGTGTACAAGATAATAAGAGGAATAGATAGAGTGGATAGCCAGCGCCTCTTCCCCAGGGCACCACTGCTCAATACAAGAGGACATGGCTTTAAGGTAAGGGGTGGGAAGTTCAAGGGGGATATTAGAGGAAGGTTTTTTTACTCAGAGAGTGGTTGGTGCGTGGAATGCACTGCCTGAGTCAGTGATGGAGGCAGATACACTAGTGAAGTTTAAGAGACTACTAGACAGGTATATGGAGGAATTTAAGGTGGGGAGTTATATGGGAGGCAGGGCCTGAGGGTCGGCACAACATTGTGGGCCGAAGGGCCTGTACTGTGCTGTACTATTCTATGTTCTATGTTCATCAGGTACTTCAATATTGTACATCAAACCAATCATTGATTGCTTTGTTGGTTTTCTTCCTTTCCACTTTGATACTGGTGGACTACTGCTGAATATTCCATTGTGATTTGGCTGTCTGTGCTGACTCACTCTGTGTGTCACATCTCACGATGATTAAGACAACAAGCTGCCTTGAGTGGGCACCGTTGTGCTCTCTTGACACCAATGAGGTTTCCTGCCGTTTGCGTCCCCACCCCTCGAAGTATAGTGCCTGTACCGCCTCTCCTGTTGACTAAAACATGGTACACACACACCTGCATCCTGCACTCAGTGGAACTTCCTCATGTTCTTCAACACTGCATTTCCTAACCAACAGCAGACTCAGATGTTTTACTGGAAGTGACTTCTTGCAAGTTAGTGTAAAAAGTTATCCTACACCCACTCACCTGAATACCTACGAACCAATCACTCAAGGCACAGCAACACACGCAAAATGCTGGAGGAACTCAGCAAGTCAGGCAGTGTCTGTGCTGGAGAATAAATAGATGATTTTGCACCAAGGTCCTTCATTAGGACTGGAAAGAAAGGGGGCAGGTTCTGAGCCCAAAATGTTGACTCTTCATTCCTCTCCATAGCTGCTGCCTGAGTTACCAAGTTCCTCCTGCATTTTGTGTGTGTGCCTCTGGATTTCCAGCATCTACTGAATCTCAAACACAAGGAAATCTGCAGATGCTGGGATTTCAAGCAACACACATAAAAGTTGCTGGTGAACGCAGCAGGCCAGGCAGCATCTCTAGGAAGAGGTACAGTCGATGTTTCGGGCTGAGACCCTTCGTCAGGACTACTCAAGGCACAATCTAGGTTCATTCTGAACTTAAAATCCCATCAAAATTCCTCAACCCAATTTAAAGATTTAGAACAACACACATCAAAGTTGCTGGTGAACACAGCAGGCCAGGCAGCATCTCTAGGAAGAGGTACAGTCGACGTTTCAGGCCGAGACCCTTCGTCGGGACTTTGAGATAACATGTTTAAGAACCTCATTGAACAAGATCTCATCAAAATGACAGCTGTTGTATATGTATCTAAATCTATTTCTACTAAGAAAGAGCTGAGAATAAAAGCCATGCATACCTGCATACTATGATCATGAAATGCTGGCTGGTGGGGTAGTGGCATTAGCACCAGACTTTGAGGCCAATGGTCCCAGCTTTGAAACCGGCTGGCTCCTCACATACTTTCCATCCTTGCTGGGATGAGCGTTGAGTTAGCAACGCGACCCTGTAAAGAAAAAACAGACAAGTGCTAGGGAAACAACAACAAATACCGCCTGTTGTGCCACAAGGTGTGAAAAGGAACAACGTGAATGATATAGCTTTAGAGACATATAGTCATCAGTGTTTCAGAGTCTTTCCCATACATTAGAAAGTAGTAAATGTTTAAGAAAGGAGGGAGAGAGGAAACAAGGAACTATAAATAAGTTTGCACCATTGATGAGTAAAAGCAAGTCAGGAGGATGATAGAATGTATCAGGGTGAGTCCAACTCCAAAACTCTCAAGAAGCTACACTTGCACCCTACCAACTACCAAAGCGTTCATTCCTTCCCCCTCTGGGGCACAGTGGCAACAGTATGTACCAGGTACGAAATGCACTGCGTTCATTCCCCTAAACTGTATTAGCACCAACCACACTTATGATCTGTACCAAAGCGGGCACTTGGGAAATTCAACATCCACAGTTACCTCTCCAGGTCACGAACAATCCTTATTTAGAAATATGTTGCTGGTTCTTCATCATCACTGGGTGTAATTACTGGAGTTTCCTCCCCACCAGCAAGACAGGATTATCTTCAACAGCCGGACAGCAACTGTTCGAGGAGGTGGTTCACCCACACCTTCTTAAGGGTAGGTAGGAATGGCTAATAATGGCTTATCTTGCCAGTGATGTTCAGATCCCAGAAAGTAAGTGTAGAACATGGAACATAGAACATTATAACACAATACAGGTCCTTTACTCCCAGATCAATCTACACCCCACACCCCCCCCCCCGCCCGCCTTCCCTCTCATCTGGCTTCACCAATCACCTGCCAGCTTGCTTCCCATTTCTTTCCAGTCCTGGTGAAGGGTCTCAATCTGAAGTGTCGACTGTTTATTCCCCGCTATAGATGCTGCCTGACCTGTGGAGTTCCCCCGGCATTTTTTGTGTGTTCCTCTGGATTTCCGGCAAAGGCAGAATCTTTTCCCTCCCAGGTTTCCCTCCATCTTCCTTTCATCCATAGACCCATATGAGAGTCTCTTAAATATCCCTGATATATGTGCACCCTCGGTGGCACATCTATGCACTTACCACTCACTCAAAAAATCTACATCTGACATCGCCCCTGTACTTTCCCCCAATCGCCTTAAACTTATGCCCTCTCATAATGGCCATTGCTGTCCTTCTGAAGCTCTGCAGAAAAAATGCTTCAGAATCCCCTCCTGGGATCGGAGGAGAGATTCCACAGTCTAGACCTGTACAGGGTAGAGGTGGAGTTGACATTACTCTCTGGCTGAAATGTATGGACCCAGGTGTCACAGTCTCAGATTTAGGGTCAGAATTTGAGTTCAGGGACGTAAGAGATTTTCTTTACGCAGATAGTTTGTGAATCTTTGTATTAGAACACAAAGACATAGGAGCAGGATTTGGTCATTTGGCCCGTTGAATATGTTCTGCATTCAGTCATAGCAGAATTATTACCCCTCTCAAACCCACCCTCCTGCTTGCTTCCCATAACCTTCAACACCTTCACTTACTTTGAAGTTCTTTTACTTGTTTTTAAGCCTATCAATGGTCTCGGACCGGAGTTCATCACAGAAGCACTCTAGTTTTATAATCCTGCTTGAGTTCTCGTGTCTTCTTCCACCCGACTCTTAAACTTAAATAATTTCCCTCAAAAGATCATTGTCAGCTTTTTTGAACTACGCTTCTAAACTGTGGAATTCAATACCTAAAACTATAAGGCTCGGTTGATACTATTAACCACCAGCTTAAAAGCTATTTATTTAACCTTAACATCTTTTTGTCTTTTATTTTCACGTTCGCACTTTATCCCATTGTAAAGCACTCCGAATTACATCATTTGTATGAAAAGTGCTCTATAAATAAGTTATTATTATTATTAATAACCAAGAACCAATCAATTTCTGCTTTAAATATCTATTGACTTGGCCTCCACAGATGTCAACAAATTCACTACCCACTACCCAAAAAATTCATCCTCGTCTCTCTTCTAAGGGATGCCCTTGTATTCTGAGGCTGTGCCCTCAGGTCCTAGACTACTCCACATTTGGAACATCCTCTGAATGTCCACTCTATCTAGGCCTTTCAGTAATTGATAGATTTCAATCAAGTTCCCCCTCATACTTCCAAAATCCAGTGAGCACAAGCCCAGAAACGTCAAACACAGCTCATACATTAACCCTGGGATCATTCTCACAAATCTCCTCTGGACCTTCTCTAATGCCAGCACATTCTTTCTTAGTAGTGAAGCCCAGATCCGCTCACAAAACTCCAAAAGTGGTTTGACCAGCATCATATAAAGCCTCAATATTACATCCTTAGCATTACATAAGGAAGGCTGTAGACATCTGGTCTCTGGGTATATTCAAGATGGCGGCTGATATAGATATTAAGAGAATCAGAGCATAATGGTTCTGAAGTAAGGAATAAGCCATGATTTTATTGAATATCAAAACAGTCCTTATAGACTAGATGGCTTACTCCTAAATAATGATCTTGTGTTCCACAGTCAGCTGCTGCCATCCTTTGCCAAGGAAGGAAAAATAATTGCTCCTGCTCATTACTATCCAGCTTGTGGAAGTCAAGTGTGATATTACCTAGATGAGTAGCTAGATTCTGGATAATAGTTAAATAAATGGGTGAGGTGTTGGAGCCTCTGGATCAAATCCAACTGATGACCAGCCCCTGCAAGAGAAGATATTGTCTAATGTCTAATATAATATAAAACATATTATCTTTAATATGTTCCCATTTCCAGCAGCATTGGTTGCAGCAATTTCCATCCAGAAGGAGCCCACAGAGTTATATGATAGTCACACATTGCCAAGTTTAAATAGATTACACACCAAGTGATACAACAGTTTAAACTTGAACATTAAGTGTGCTGAAAATAGCAACTTCAATGCATCTGCAGTGCAATATGAATTACAACTTGTGACAACATTTTGGACAGAGTTGGCATGTTCCTGGCTTGATCTGAAGGAGACTTTGAAAATATTTTTTTATTTGAGTTCCAGACTTCTTCAGGATTTTATTCATGACCCCCACTGAATTTTTGTTCCATTAGGGATTACCACACAGTTGTGAAACGCTTTTAGTTGTTAAATTAGTACCAAACTTTAAAACAAATAGCAACGGGAACAACTCAGATCTTCCAGATGAAAATAAATATTTGCCCACTGAACTGTTTAATTGATTTTGCATGTTTCTGCCGTCAGCAAAGAACCCCACCATCCAGGCAATACTCTCTTCTCACTGCTGTCATCAGGAAGGAGGTATAGGCCCCACACCACCAGGTTCAGGTACAGTTATTACCCTTCAACCGTCAGGCTCTTGAACCAGCATGGATACCTTCACATGCCCGACCACTGACACCAGACTGATTCCACAACCTATGGACTCACTTTCAAAGACTGTACAACTTAAGTTCTCAATATTTATTACTTATTTGTTTATTTTTATTATTCTGTTTTTTTCTTTTTTGTTTTTGTACAATTTGTTCCCTTTTGCAGAATGGCTGTTTGTCTTTGTGTGTGGTTTTCCATTGATCCCATTGTGTTTCTTACGTTTACTGCGAATGATTGTAATAAATGAATCTCAGGCGACAGTTGCGGTACATAATTTACTTTGAACTTTGAACAAGTTATCCAAGAGAACTGAACAGCAAATGTTGGAGGAAAAGAATTTCCACCTTTCAAGCTGAACTGAAACATTGGTTACTTCTTTCCTCTTACGAATACTGCTCGAACCATTGCGTTCCTCCAGGAGATTTTCTGTTGCTTCAGAGCGCAGCACCTGTAATCCCACGTGTCTTTATTGTCCTATTCCATTGTAAAGACTCTCCAAGGCAGGTCAACTTTGAAGAAGTTTTCCTCCTCTGTTTGATGGGAGATCCATGAGATCCTCTTTGGATTCCACTGCTTTCCTGATCTTTGGCCATGTTCTTGCCAAGGTTCTCCAAGACAAGCTTGTACTCTTCCTCAGTACTCTTCTTTGCTGCCATTTTGTTTCAGCTCCATCTCCTGGGGCTCCCAGATCATCCTCAGTCAGAATCCCAGGTAGGTGCATTTGATTCACCACCTCTCCCTATGGCTTTCCCTCCATGTCCTATGGTCTACCAACTCCAGTCCTTATGGAGGTTTACAACCCGGAATATTGACAACCCCTTTCCTCCTGCAAATGCTGCTGAGCTCATTGAGTTTCTCCAGCAGATCGTGCATCGCTCCAGATTCCAGCTTGAGCAGTCTCTCTTGTCTCTATTCTTCTTCTTCCTCTTCTTTAGCTCATCACCCCTTCTGGGGCGTAGGCTGCCAACCGATCCTTCCTCTCTCAGGGCTGAGGTCCTTGGAGCTCCTGTTGACATTACTGCAGCTCTGGGTTTTTAATGGGATGGGACTGTTCACCCACTTCATTCTGCTGCCGGGTTTGCCACTGTCCATGACGGGTTCTGTCCCCATTAAGCCACTCAATTTTTTCTTGATATCTCCATCTAAATTTCATCTTGATTTTCTGTCCACACACTGTGCTCTTTCCAGAGGATACTCTCTAGGTCTGAAAAGAGTCCAAATTCACCAGGTGGATTCCATGAACAGACTGGTTACAGTATGAAGCTGAGTCTCAGATCAGCCCAGGTTGTGGTTCATACATTTTCTAGCCACAAGATTAAATATGAAAGCCCTTGTTGATCAGTTACCACAGGCGTCTAGTGCCTTCAGGCTCTGTTACACGTATATCTCAGTGTTGACAGGTTTCATTCATGAGCTCAATAGTAATTAGCTGGAAGGCAGGGAACAGAGAAAAACTACCCTTCGGTTTACTTCAGGAGATAACATGATCTCTTTTCAATCTTACCACAGCCAAATTCTAAAGCTACTGGATGAGAGGAACAACAGATCTCAGTTTAGGTTTCAAATGTGAATGATTGAAATTTGAATCCAAACTCTTTGATGAGTACGTAAGATAGAAAAGGAGAAGGTCTAACATCAGCCAATATTGACATGGGGATGGGTGGAGTTGGAGAGAGGGAGAGAGACAGAGAGACTGCAAGACAGGGAGACAGAGGAGGGAGAAGGGAGGAAAGTGAGTGAGCGGGGTAGAGAGAGATAGAAGGAGAAAAAGAGAAGGGTAGGGAGAGAGAGGGAGGAGAGGGAGGGAGGGACCTGTCCTGTGCCAATTATGAAGAAAGCTTGGCTGCGCCTTTACTTTCCTTAAGGTTCGGCATGACATCTAAAACTCTGACAAACTTCTATAGAAACATGATAAAAGGTCTCTGCCCAAAATGTCGACTGTTTACTCTTTTCCTTAAATGCTGCTTGGCCTGCTGAGTTCCTCCAGCATTCCGTGTGTGTTGCTTCGGATTTCCAGCATCTGCAGATTCTCTTGTGTTTGAAACTTCTACAGACATGAGGTGGAGAGTATATTGACTGGTTAGATCTTGCGACATAGGGGGACAGCAGAGCTTCACTTCCAGATGAGCTCAATGCCTTCCTCGCTTTGACCAGCAGAGCAGGGCGGAACCTTTGCGCACCCCCATGCCTCCTGATGATCCTTTGGTCTCAGCATAAGGCCATAAGACCATAAGATATAGGAGCAGAAGTAGGCCGTTCGGCCCATTGAGTCAGCTTCGCCTTTCAATCATGGGCTGATTCAATTCTTCCGGTCATCCCCACTCCCCTGTCTCCTCCCCATACCCTTTGATGCCCTGGCTAATCAAAAACCTATCTAACTCTGCCTTAAATGCACCCAATGATTTGGCCTCCACAGCCGCTCGTGGCAACAAATTCCACAGATTTACCACCCTCTGACTAAAGTATCTGCATCTCTGTTCTAAATGGACGTCCTTCAATCCTGAAGTCGTGCCCTCTTGTCCTAGACTCCCCTACCATGGGAAATAACTTTGCCATATCTAATCTGTTCAGGCCTTTTAACATTCAGAAAGTTTCTATGAGATCCCCCCTCATTCTCCTGACATCCAGGGAATACAACCCAAAAGTTGCCAGACGTTCTTCATACGGTAACCCTTTCATTCCTGGAATCATTCTCGTGTGAATCTTCTCTGAACCATCTCCAATGTCAGTATATCCTTTCTAAAATAATGAGCCCAAAACTGCACACAATACTCCAAGTGTGGTCTCACGAGTGCCTTATAGGGCCTCAACATCACATCCCTGCTCTTATATTCTATACCTCTAGAAATGAATGCCAATATTGCATTCGCCTTCTTCACCACCAACTCAACCTGGAGGTTAACCTTTAGGGTATCCTGCACAAGGACTCCCAAGTCCCTTTGCATCTCTGCATTTTGAATTCTCTCCCCATCTAAATAATAGTCTGCCCATTTCTTTCTTCCACCAAAGTGCATGACCATACAATTTCCAACATTGTATTTCATTTGCCACTTCTTTGCCCATTCCCCTAAACTATCTAACTCTCTCTGCAGGCTCTCTGTTTCTTCAACACTACCCACTCCTCCACCTACCTTTGTATCATCGGCAAATTTAGCCACAAATCCATTAATCCCATAGTCCAGATCATTGACATACATCGTAAAAAGCAGCAGTCCCAACACCAACCCCTGTGGAACTCCACTGGTAACTGGCTGGCAGCCAGCCAGAATAGGATCCCTTTATTTCCACTCTCTGTTTTCTGCCAATCAGCCAATGCTCCACCCATGCTAGTAACTTCCCTGTAATTCCATGGGCTCTTATCTTGCTAAGCAGCCTCATGTGCAGCACCTTGCCAAAGGTCTTCTGAAAATCCAAGTACACCACATCTATCTTTGTCTACCCTACTTGTAACTTCCTCTGAAGATGGCATGCGGGCTGCCTTCAAGAGGGTGAATCTAAGGAAAGCATCCGATCGAGATGGAGAACTCGGCCGAGGACTGAAGACTTGTGTCAACCAAATGGCTGGTGTATTCATCAATATCTTCATCCTCTCGCTCCTGCAATGTGTGCTTCAAGCTGGCTTCAATCGTATTGGTGCCCAAGAAGAGCATGGTAACCTGTCTAAATGACTATCGCCCAGTGGCACTTACATCCACAGTGATGAAGTGTTTTGAGAGGCTGGTGTTGAAGCACATTAGCTCCTGTCTGAATGGTGACTTGGATCCACTTATCGAAGCAACAGGTCTACAGCAGATGCCATCTCATTGGCTCTTCACATAACCTTGGAACATCTGGACAGCAAAGATGCATACATCAGGATGCTCATTATCGATTACAGCTCAGCATTTAATATCATCATCCCCTCAAAACTAATCAGTAAACTCCAAGACCTGGGCCTCAAAACCCCCCTTGTGCAATTGAATCCTGGATTTCCTCACTTGTACAACCCAGTCAGTTCAGATTGGCAAAAACATCTCCTCCACGATCTCCACCAGCACAGGAGCACCGCAGGGATGTGTACTTAACCCTCTGCTCTACCTGCTTTACATCTGTGACTGTGTGGCTAAGTACAGCTCCAACACCATATACAACTTTGCTGATGACACCACTGTTGTGGGCCATATCACAGGGGGTGATGAATCAGCCTACAGGAGAGAGATTGAAAATTTGGCTGAGTGGTGTAATAACAACAACCTCTCACTCAGTGTCAGTAAGACCAGGGAACTGATTGTAGACTTCAGGAGAGGTCCAGGAGCCAGTATTCATCAGAGGATCAGAGGTGGAGGGGTTCAGTAATATTAAATTCCTGTGTGTCACTATCTTGTCCTGGGCCCATCATATAAATACTATTGCGAAGAAAGCACAACATCACCTTTACTTCCTCAGGAGTCTGCGGATGTTTGGCATGTCATCGAAAACCTTAGCAAACATTTATAGATGGGTGGTGGAGAGTGTGCTGACTGGCTGCATTACAGCTTGGTGTGGGAACACCAATGCCTTTGAGTGGGAAATCCTCCAAAAGGGAGTGGATTCAACCCAGTACGTCACAGGTAAAACCCTCCCAACCATTGAGCACATCTACATGAAACGTTTACTGTAGAAAAGCAGCATCCATCATCAAAGGTCCTCACCACCCAGGCCATGCTCTTTTCTCGCTGCTGCCATCAGGTAGAAGATACAGGTGCATCCAGGTTCAAGAACAGTTACCACCTCAACTATCAGGCTCCAGAACAAAAAGGGATAACTACAATCATTTAAGGAGTCTGTTATATTGTTATTTCATGCTCATTACTTATTGCTATTTATTTATATCTGCATTTGCACAGCTTGTTTACAGTTAACAGTTACTGTTCTATAGATTTGCTAAGTATGCCTGCAGAAAAAGAATTTCAGGGTTGTGTGTGGTGACATTTATGTACTCTGATAATAAATTTTACTTTGAACTTTGACTGCATCACAGACCAGTATGGAAACACTAATGCCCTTGAATGGGAAAAATCCTAGCCCATCATGGGTAAAGTCCTCCCCACCACTGAGCACATCTACACGGAGCATTGTCGCAAGAAAGTAGAACCCACCATCAGGGACTCCCATCACCGAGGCCATGCTCTCTTCTTGCTGCTGCCATCAGGAAGAAGGTACAGGAGTCTCAGGACTCACACCACCAGGTTGAGAAACAGTTATTACCCCTCAACCCATCAGGGTCTTAAACCAAAGGGGATAACTTCACTCAACTTCACTTGCCCCATCACTGAACTGTTCCCACAACCTATGGACTCACTTCCAAGGACTGTTCATCACATGTTCTTAATATTTATTGCTTATTCATTATTATTATTATTATTATTTATTCCTTTTTGTATTTGCACAGTATGTTTTTTTTTTGCACACTGATTGAATGCCCAGTTGGTGTGGTCTTTCATTGATTCTATTATTCTATTGAGGATTTATTGAGTATGCCCACAAGAAAATGAATCTCAGGGTTGTATATGCTGACATATATGTACATTAATAATAAATTTACTTTGAATTTTGAGAAGGAGGGAGAGGGGTGGAAGCAAGGAGAGAGAGAGATAAAGAGGGAGAGTAAGGGAGAATAAAAGAGAGAAAGAGAGAGGAGACCCTTAATGAAAAAAGAGAAAAATTCCTCGAATCAAGCATCCTGTGTCAAAAAAGAGATTACCAACATTACCTAGTCCTGACGAAGGGTTTTGGCCCGAAATGTCGACTGTACCTCTTCCTAGAGATGCTGCCTGGCCTGCTGCGTTCACCAGCAAACTTGATGTGTGTTGCTTGAATTTCCAGCATCTGCAGAATTCCTCGTGTTTACGTTTACCAACATTCAGGTTGGTGTTGCGGACGCTGGCAATTGACAATTGAGAGCTCAGTTTAAGAGGTAAATCTTAATGTTGGGACAAAGCAGGAACATGGGAAGTAAACTTTCCAAAACACAACTATAGTTTACAAGAAGGTACTTCAGAATTTAACCTATGATTATTTATCAATGTATCCTCAAAGGAATTAAAATGTCTAGACATAACTAGCAAACAAGTCCTAGACTGAAATGGTAGCCCCATCGAAGGCAGTAAATACAAAGATAAGCCTTCCTCCTATTTGGTCACTGTGTGGTAGAGACAGCTCTGTATAGAATCCTCTTTGATTTGAAGCCCATCCATTGAATCTTTAATCTGTACCTCACGTTAAGTATGGGGGCTGATAATTTTCCATTTAATTGATAAAGCAGTATAAATGAAATGAGATAACAGAAACAGGGGGTTACAAAGTGCTGTGCTAAGTTTGGTTGCGTGGTAACTGATGATTTATAACAAGCATGGAGATAGTCATCAGATTAAACGTCATTTTCATATTAAACGTTGCTAGTAGATGTTATACTTAGAAAACAGCATCATCAAGGATCCCCACCACCCAGGATATACTCCCTTCTTACTGCTGCCAACCGGCAGGAGGCACAGGGGTCTCAGGTCCCACACCACCAAGTTCAGGAACAGTTATTACCCCAGTCTGCTGAACCAATGCAGATAACTTCATACATCACTACTCTGAACTGATTCCACAACCCCTGAGACCCGAAGTAGATTGGGAGACCGCTTCGCCGAGCATCTACGCTCCGTCCGCCAGAGCAGGCAGGATCTCCCATTTTAAATCCACTTCCCATTCCCATATGTCCATCCATGGTCTCCTCCACTGTTGGGATAAGGTCACACGTAGGTTGGAGGAACAATACTTTATATTCCATTTGGGTAGCCTCCAACCTGATGGCATGAAGATCAATTTCTACACCCCCACCCCGCTTCACCATTTCCTCTGTCATGTCATCGCCTCCTTCCGGTACTCCTCACACCCTTTTTTCTTACTTCCATGGCCTTCTGTCTCTTTCACCAATCAACTTCCTAGATCTTTGCTTCATTCCTCCCCCTCCAAGTCTCACCTATCCCCTGGCGTTTCTCTCCCCCCTCCCCTACCTTTCAAATCTACTCCTCAGCTTTTTTTTCCAGTCCTGCTGAAAGACTTTGGCCCGAAATGTCGACTTTACTTTTTTCCATAGATGCTGCCTGGCCTGCTGAGTTCCTCCAGCATTCTGTGTGTGTTGCCCACAACCCATGGACTCATTTTCAAGGACTCGACAAATGTTCTCAAATCTTTTTTTATTTTACAATTTGTCTTCTTTTGCACATTGTTTGCCGTCTTTGTTTATGAATATCTTCTCATAAATACAATGGCATTTATTTTCCTGTAAGTGCATGCAAAAAATCGAATCTTACAGTAGTATCTGGAAAGGTATGCTGTATGTACTTTAATTATAAACTTCACTTTGACTTTGACTAATATGAAATGGTCAACATACAAGAGAAAATCTGCAGATGCTGGAAATCCGAACACACACAAAATGCTGGAGAACTCAGCAGGGTAGGCAGCATCTAGGAGAAGAGTATAGTCGACGATTCAGTCCGAAACCTTTCAGCAGGACTGGAGAGTGGTTTCAGCCCAAAACATCAACTGTACACTTCTCCTAGATCCTACCTGGCCTGCTGAGTTCCCCCAGCATTTAGTGTGTGTGACATCAATTGCAATGTAGTGAAACAAACGCAAAATCATTTGGCATGTGGACTCTGCAAAATTAAAGGAGAAATTGCTGGAAATACTCAGCCAGCCGGGCAAAATCCGTGTAATGCAAAGTAGAGCTGCTTCCAGCACTCTGCAGTTCTTCAGAGGACAAGAGGAACCCTATCCCTAGGGGGTTGCGAGAGGTTGGGGTGAGGGCAGATGTGTGTAAAATGGAAGAGATGCAGGTGAGGCCAGAGTTGATGGAGGAGGAAAGGAAACCCCTTTCTTTGAAGATGGGGGACACCTCCTTTGTTCTGGAATGAAAAGCCTCATTCAGAGAGCCAATGCGGTTGAAACGGAGGAATTGAGAGAAGGAGATGGCATTTTTACAAGTAACTGGGTGAGAAGAGGTATAATCCTCACCCCATCCTCCTGCCATCCCACCTTCCCAGCCCTTTACTTCGCCCCTCCCTCTCTCCCAATTTCACCTATCACCTACTACCTTGTGTTTCTTCCTCCCCTCCCCCCTACCATCTTACTCTGCCTTCTCATCTTTTTCTCTTTCAGTCCTTATGAAGGGTCTTGACCCGAAATGTCTTTTCTATAGATGCTGCCTGGCCTGCAGAATTCCTCTAGAATTTTGTGTGTGTTGCTAGGAGCAGAACTAAGCCAAATACTCCAACATTCCATCATAGCTGATTTAATTTCCCTCTCAAACTCATTCTCCCACCTTCTCCCTGTAACCTTTGACACCCTTACTATTCAAAAACATATCAACCTCCTCCTTAAATATACCAAATGACTTGGCCTCCATGGCTGTCTGTAGCAATGAAATCCATAGATTCACCATCCTCCGGCTAAAGAAATTCCTTCACTTTTCTGTTCTAAAGGGATGTTCTTCTATTCCGAGGCTGTGCCCTGTGGTCCTAGACTCCTCCATTATAGAAAACATCCTCTCCACATCCACTCTATCTAATTTTTTTCAATATTTGATAGGATTCAATGAGATCCACCACCATCCTTCCCACATTCCGAATTGTGTTTGGTTTCACCTTTTAATTATTTATCTTATTTTTGCATTTAATATCAATAGAATTTGAATTCATCACTGAAAAGCATTGAGATAATCTTGAGATGGTGAAGTTGAGAGTTTGATGCTGCCAAGGATTTCCAGAAAGGTTCCATGGGAGGGGGTTTGTTCTGGCTTGCCCACTGAGGTCAGGGAGAACCGTGACAATGTTCAGAACCTCACTAGCTTGGCTCCAGAAGTGTGTGGCCTCACCAGATCTGTCAAGTAGATCTTGAGAAAACATGTTTGGGGGAATGAGAAACCCAGACCACAAGTCTGGGAGGCGAACTGCATTCTGGAAGATCTCCTGCTGAGTAACCCTACATCCAAAATCCATCGTGCCAGAGTTATGACTAGAATTAAAAATAATTTTAATGAAATTCTTTGGAAGTCAGTTCAAAGGGCTTGGCAATAATCCAATCCAAATAACCCATCATCTGGGAAATGCCCCAGTTGATGGCTTGATCTCACTTGAAGTACACTCATGGACAGACATGAAGCCAAGCCTTTCTAAAAGTCCAAAATGCTGGAGGAACTCAGCAGGGCAGGAAGCATCTTTGGAGAAAAAGTAGTCGACATTTCGGGCAGAAACCCGTCAGCAGGACTAGAGAAAAAAGCTGAGGAGTAGATTTAAAAGGTGGAGGGAGGGGAGAGGGAAACGCCAGGTGGTAGGTGAAACTTGGAGAGGGAGGGATGAAGTAAAGAGCTGGGAAGTTGATTGGTGAAAGAGACAGAAGACCATGGAAGAAAGAAAAAGGGGGTGGGGGGAGGAGCACCAGAGGGATCTCCCAGTGACCATGCATTTTATTCCGCTTCCCATTTCCATTCCAATATGTCTACCCATGGCCTCCTCTACTGTCTTAATGAGGTCACACTCAGGTTGGAGGAACAACACCTTATATTCTGTTTGGGTAGCCTCCAACCTGATGGCATGAACATCGATTTCTCAAACTTACAATAATGCCTCCCCCCTCACCTTCACTATTTCCCATCCCCTTTTCCCTCCCTCACCTTATTTCCTTGCCTGCCCATCGCCTCCCTCTGGTACTCCTTCTCCCCTTTTTCTTTCTTCCATGGCCTTCTGTCTCTTTCACCAATCAACCTCCCAGGTCTTTACTTCATCCCTCCCCCTCCTATCATCTGGTGTTTCCCTCTCCCCTCCCTCCACCTTTTAAATCTACTCGTCAGCTTTTTTTCTCCAGTCCTGCTGAAGGGTGTTGGCCCGACATGTCGACTGTACTTCTTTCCATCGATGCTGCCTGGCCTGCTGAGTTCCTCCACCATTTTGTGTGTGTTGCTCGGATTTCCAGCTCCTGCAGATTTTCTCTTGTTTATCGGAGACCAGGTTTCTGATTAGTGAGCCCACAGTAATCCTCACTCAGGCTTGCAGAGACATGATGTAGTTCAAGAAAGGATCTAGTGCTACCACTGGACCAGACATGCCTCGGCATCATGTGTGATGAAGATAGCAGAGTTTGTCATCAAAACATCAGTTGTAATCGATGCCTGTACTCGGCTGGAAGCCTGAGAAGAGTTTAATCATGACGTAGTTCAGTTCTTCCAATGAGTTCTGAGAAAACATTGAAAGAAATTAAAGCTGAAGGGAGTCAAGTAAGACCATAAAATCAAAGACATAGGAGAAGACATACCCTCAATGTTTTATGAACATCTTCTTCCCCTCCACCATCAGTTTTCTTATTGGACCATGAACCCATGAACACTACCTCACTATTCTGCTCGCTTTTTGCTCTGTTTATCGATTTTTATAATTTATGGTAATTTTTATATATTGCACTGTATTACTGCAACATAACAACAAATTTCATGAACAACAGGAATTCTGCAGATGCTGGAAATTCAAGCAACACACATAAAAGTTGCTGGTGAACGCAGCAGGCCAGGCAGCATCTCTAGGAAGAGGTGCAGTCGACGTTTCAGGTCGAGACCCTTCGTCAGGACTAACAAATTTCATGAATTGGAATTGGAACTCAAATGGCGCTGGATTTGGATTAGGAAATGAAATTGGAATTAGTTTATCATTGTCACATGTACCGAAATACATACTATTGAAAAAAACACTATTCATACAGATCAAATCTTTACACAATTCATGACACAGTGCGTTGAGGTAGAGCTAGGTTAAACAATGCAGAATGCAGATTAAAGTGTAACAACTACAGATGAAGTGCAGTGGAGATAGACAACAAGGTGCAAGATTATAACAAAATAGATTGTGATGCCAAAAGCCCATCTTATCATACTAAGGAAACATTCAAGGCTTGCATTCCTAGAGTTCTTCATAATTATTTTCCATGAAGTAACTTCTAAATATCTTTGTAGTGCACCCCTCCACATCACCGACCCAGCACAGGCACTTTCCACCTCCAGCCCATTCCTCCTGTCCTCCACAAGCTTTCATTACACTTGGTTAGAAGTCATCCTTCCTGAAAGCAACCCTGACCAGTTTGAAACCATGCCCATTTCTCCTGAAATCTTCACTTACTTTTACAGTGTTGTTATGGATTGTTCCAACGATAACTGAACAGTGGAATGCCAACTGAACAGCATATTCATTTCTGGTGGTCTCATTATAGGAAGGATGTGGAAGCTTTAGAGAGTGCACAGAGGAGATTTACCAGCTGCCTGGACCAGAGGGCGTATCTTATGAGGATAGATTGAGCAAGCTAGGGCTCTTCTATTTTGAGCAAAGAAGGATGAGAGGTGACTTCATATAGGTGTACAAGATGATAAAAATTGGACAGCCTGTGCCCGGGGTGGCAATAGCTATTAAGGGAGGACATCGTTTTAAGGTGTTTGGAGGAAAGTATGGGGAGAATGTCAGAGGTAGCTTTTCACACGGAAATTGGTAAGCATATAGAATGCACTGCCAGGGTTGATGGTAGAGGCACGTAGATGAAAGAAAAATAAAAGCATATGTGAGACAGAAGGGTTAGATTGATCTTGGCATAGGTTAAAAGGTTGATACAGCATTGTGCCTGTACTAAAGGTCTGTACTGTGCTGTACTGTTCTGATTTTAAGTTTGATGTTTCGTGTTCTGATAAAAGCCCTTGACCTGAAATGTGAACTCTAACGCTTCTAAGACTGCTGAGCACTTCAAGTACGTTTTGTGTTTTATTTATTCTGGATTCATTTTGAAATTAGCCTCCTGCCACGGCCTGTCTTTGCTGACTACATTTGGATTTGAGTTTTCCCAATGTTTCCTCAGAGCTCCTCATGTGAATTAGAAATGTCAAGTGTCTGCAAAAATCCGATATAGATTATTAACTGAGTTTACTATCACACACGTCAAACACTTACACATCACTTGTCAGTGGCAGATTGTATGGTTTTGGGCTACTTGAAAGATTCCTCCTTAGCAGTTCCAGTCGGAACCACTGACCTCTCGAGCTTGGTCTTATTAATGGATTTAGCTTTTGCCTGGTAACCTGCATCTGAAATTGGAAGAAGGACCAAGGATCAGGTTTGTTCGCCATAAACATTTACACATGTTAGGAATTTGCTGGGATGGGCTGGTCAGGGCGTGACATACAACTGAAAACAATGACATTCAACAATTATAAAGAATGAAGAATTATATAAAAATAAAGTTAGAATATAGACATTGAATAAAAAACAGATTAACGGCTTAATCACTGAGTAGTTGGCTTGTTGGTACATTGGTTTGTTGGTGTCACATGTACTGAGATACAGTGAAAAGTTGGTCTTGCACATTGTTCGTATAGATCAATTTATTACGGAGTGTGTTGAGGTAGAACAAGGTAATGCAATAACTTTGCAGAATAAGGTATGGCAGCTACAGAGAAAGTACATTGTGGGTAAAGTATAAAGCGCAAAATCACAATGAGGTAAATAGTGAGGTCAAGACTTCATCTTATCATACCAGAGAACTATTTAATAGTCTTATAACAGCAGGGACAGAGTAGACCTTGAGCCTGGTGGTTATGTTCTTTCAGGCTTTTGTATCTTCTGCCCAATGGAATAGGGATGAATAAAGAATGTCCAGGCTGGGTGGGGTGCTTTATTATGCTAACTGCTTTACTGAGGGAGTGAGCAGTATAGACAGAGTCCGTAGAGTGGAGGCTGATTTTCATGTTGTTCTGAGCTTGTCCATAACTGTCAGCAGTTTCTTGCAGTCAAATGCAGAGCAGTTGCCATACAAAACCATTTTTCATCTGGATAGGACCAATGAAAATTGATAATGGTCAACAGGTACATTCCAAATTTCTTTCAGCTTCTGAGGAAGTAGAAGCATTGGCAAGCTTTCTTGGCCTCGGACCAGCACAGGTTGTTGATGATATTCACACCTGGGAACTTCATGCTTTCAATCCTCTCAACCTCAATGCTGTTGAAGTAGACAAGAGCAAGTAAAGTCAATGTCTTTTGTTTCGCTGACATCGTGGGAAAGGTTATTATCAAGGTATCATGTTACTGAACTTTCTTTTTCCAAGAAGGCTCCTCCCATTCCTTTGCATGCCACAGGGTTGACAAGACAAAGTAAATTATATTTGTCTGGCAAATTACTTCGGGGAATGTGAAGTAGAAGATTCACGTATGCTGTTTTGCAGTAACGCCAGGTCACAGTGAATCAATCAGTCAAATTGTCTTCCTTTATCTCTTACCTTTTGGCAATTATGCGTTTAAGATAATCACTATCACAAGGAAATCTGCAGATGCTGGAAATTCAAACAACACACACAAAAAATACTGGTGAACGCACCAGGCCAGGCAGCATCTATAGGAAGAGGTACAGTCGATGTTTTCCGTCCTGACGAAGGGTCTCGGCCCGAAATGTCGACTGCACTTCTTCCTATAGATGCTGCCTGGCCTGCTGCGTTCACCAAGATAATCACTATGTCTTTTTTAACATGGTAAATATAATTAAAGTAACACATGCAAAATGCTGGATGAATTCAGCAGGTCAGGTAGTACCTACGGAGAGGAATACATAGTCAACATTTAGGGCAGAGACCCTTCTTCAGGGCTGATGAAGGATAATCAGGTTGCTCCAGTATTTTCTATTTGTTACTCTGGATTTCCAGCATCTACAGAATATCCTGTGTTTAAAATATAATTAAAGCATAAGTTGTTTAATTTTTGAAGTTTTTTTATGAGAGCATTACGAATTTGTGTAGGGGCTTGGATTTCGGCATTATGTCCTTTCAGGACATTATCTCAGTCAGATTGCTTTGTGTCTCAGAGAGGAGGATTAATCATTGGGTGAGGCATAATCTAGAACCTGTGTCTTCAGACAAGGCAAGGGAGAAATGGAAATTCAAGGTATAAATAATTTTGCCTCTGTAGAATCTGTAGGCAACTGGAAGTTGGCCAAAGTATGTATGCAATCAAGGAACCCAACTAGCTTCAATGTGGGACAAAGAATGAAGCTACTTTTGTCATAGAGTCATAGGGTTATAGAGTCAAAGGGTAATACCTCATGGAAACAGGCTCTTCAACACAACTGGTCCATGCCAACCACAACATCCGCCCTGCTGGTCCCAGTTCCCTGTGCTGAGGCCATAATCCTCCAAGCCCCTCACCTCCAACTACTTATTCAAGTACTTCTTAATATTGCAAATATACCCGCCTCAACCACTTCCTCTGGCAGCTCATTCCAGATACTCACTACCCTCTATATAAAGAAGTTACCCATCAGGCTTTGCTTAACTCTTTCCCCTCTTATCTCATACTGTGCCCTCTAGTTTTAGACTGCCCAGCCCAGGAGAAAAGACTATAGCCATCTATCTTATCCATACCCCTCACTAATTTCATAAACATCTCTGAGGTCTCCCCTCATTCCCTTACACTCCAAGATATAAGGATCCAGAAACACAAGAAAATCTGCAGATGCTGGAAATCCAAGCAACACACACAAAATGCTGGTGGAATGCAGCAGGCCAGGCAGCATCAATAGGAAGAAGTACAGTCGATGTTTTGGGCCGAGACCCTTCGGGACAAGACGTCAGTTAGTCAGGACGAAGGGTCTTGGCCCGAAACGTCAACTGTACTTCTTCCTATTGATGCTGCCTGGCCTGCTGCGTTCCACCAGCATTTCGTGTGTATGAGGATCCAGCATGGCCAACCTGACCCTATAACTTCAGACCACTAGTCCAGGCTTTGTTCATTGAATTTTGAAATCATGTTTAATCCATATTATCCAGGTGGCCATTTCAGATGATGGAGGCTCTTACTCAACATCCTTGACATTGATGAATATTAACAATATAGCTTTCAACATCATTGTCTTAATAATGCAAAAAAAAACTAGCAGATCAGGTAGCAAACAAGAGAAAATCTGCTGATGCTGGAAATCAAAACACACACAAAACGTTGGAAGAATTCAGTAAGCCGGGCAGCATCTTTGGAAATGAGCAAACAGTCAACGTTTCGGGCTGAGAGCCTTCATCAGGACTGGAAAAAAAGATGAGGGGTCAGAGTATGGAAGTGGGGGGAGGGGAGGAAGTACCACAAAGTGATAGGTGAAACTAGGAGGGGTGGGCGGAGGGGAGGGGGAGAGGGGTGAAACAAAGAGCTGGGAAGTTGATTTGTGAAAGAGATACAGGACTGGAGAAGGGGGAGTCTGATAGGAGAGGACAGAAGGCCATGGAAGAAAGAAAAAGGGGGAGGAGCACCAGAGGGAGCTGATGGGCAGGCAAGGAGATATGGTGAGAGAGGGAAAAGGGAATGGGGAATGGTAGGGGAGGGGGAGAGACATTACCGGAAGTTTGAGAAATCAATGTTCATGCCGTCAGTTTGGAGGCTGCCCAGACGGAATATAAGGTGTT
Organism: Mobula hypostoma; assembly: GCF_963921235.1. Lineage (NCBI taxonomy): Eukaryota > Metazoa > Chordata > Chondrichthyes > Myliobatiformes > Myliobatidae > Mobula > Mobula hypostoma. Next base: position 47,550,495 of record NC_086118.1, on the reverse strand, counting down.
GCTCCTCCAACCTGAGTGTGGCTTCATCACGACAGTAGAGGAGGCCGTGGACTGACTCGTCAGAATGGGAATGGGAAGTGGAATTAAAATGGGTGGCCACTGGGAAGTCCTGCTTTTTCTGGTGGACAGAGAATAGGTATTTGGCGAAGCGGTGTCCCATCTTTGTCGGGTCTCACCAATGCACAGGAGGCCACACCAGGAGCACCAGATACAGTAGGTGACCCCAACAGACTCACAGGGGAAGTGTCGCCCCACCTGGAAGGACTACTTGGGGCCTTGAATGGTAGTGAGGGAGGAGGTAGTGTCTGTCATAAGCAAACAGTTAACTTTTCAGACATTAATCGTACACTGTGAACTGACACAATGTGAACTAAAGGGTTGTGCTCCATGACTCTATGACAATTCTAACGTCAGATCACTTGACAGAAAATTATCTCCGAGTGATCCCATTCCTTCTCCAATATCATTTATGGGATAAAAAAAAATCTTGTGCATTATCGTGAAGATGCAGGATGCTAGAAATTTGAAGTAAAACACAAAATTTTGGAAAAACCCAGTGGTTCATGCAAGAGCTAAGGAGGAAAAAGGACAGTCAATATTTGGATCGAGAATCTTGATCAGGACTGATCAGATTGAAAAGGTCAGCATGTTGGAGTCCAAGGCAAAGGACGGGCTGGTTCAGATTCCTGCTCCACAACTCAGCCCTGCACTGAACTATGTTGAACTATGGGACTCTCTGGGCTTCAGTTCAGAATACCATTTGTTTGCCATTACTGTTTGCATGAGGTTTTCGTTTCTACACACATTGGATGTTCCACAGTCTTCTTTTTTCAAATGGGTTCTTTCATCTTTTTATGGGTTCTTTTTTCATGGGCATAATTTGTTTTTATTCTCTGCACATCGGGTGTTCAGTGGTCTGCTTTCATTTTATATCGTTTCTTTTCTGTTTCTCTGTTTTTTGTGTCTGCCTGTTAGGAGATGAATCTTAAGGTTGTATAAAAATACATAAAAATACATTAAATACATTAAAATACACCTGTTAGTCTTGCGAAACCATGGATCTGCGCCTGGAAAGTCTTCACTCTCCAGGGCACAGGCCTGGGCAAGGTTGTATGGAAGACTAGCAGTTGCCCATGCTGCAAGTCTCCCCTCTCCACGACACCGATGTTGTCCAAGGGAAGGGCATTAGGACCCATACAGCTTGGCACCGGTGTCATCGCAGAGCAGTGTGAGATTAAGTGCCTTGCTCAAGGACACAACACATTGCCTCGGCTGGGGCTCGAACTCACGACCTTCAGGTCGCTAGTGCAATGCCTTAACCACTTGGCCCCGTGCCCGCTCAGAAATGCATACTTTGTTAGTAAATGTACTTTGAACTTCGATCATTGTCATGGTCATCCACGGCTGCATGAATTGTTTGCAACCCCCGGCAGAAGCAGCCTCTGCACTAAACCTGGGATCATCTCCCAAGTTCAAAGCGGCAGGACGTAGATTATTACTCTGATACAGTACTAAGAGATAGCCGGCTGGTGGAGTAGTGGTGTCAGTACCAGACTTCAAGGCAAATGGTCCTGAGTTCGAATGCGGCTGGCCCCTTGCACGACTTCCATCCATGCAGAGTGGCACATCAGGCTGGCAACTCAGCCACGTTACGGAAGTGGCAAAAACGCCATCTGATGTGCCACAAGGCATGAAAAGGAACAGTACTGGGAATTGTCTGCACTTTTGTGTCTCTTCCCATCCTTCACTGTCTGGCCACTCTGATTTGTGTTTCCTGTTCTGCTGATTTTGAAACTACACTGCAAACCTTAATAATTAATGGCTCCGCAATGAAAGGAAAAAATTGAGTTCTATTTAAAAATCAGACTTTTGGTCTCCGCTTTACGTCGTAGATCTCCAATGGTATTAATTTGTGTCTGCTCCATGACTCAATGACTGACAGAGAAAATTGCTAGTTTTATGGTTAAGCCCCTTCCCTGTTCCTGAGTGTTTTGTAGGGACCACGGTAAATGTTGTGCTGAGTTAGAAGTGGATGCTTAGAGCAGTAAGACCATGCTTCATTTCTTCAGTTTTAACTGAATTTTGTCCTCATGGGCCATTTTCATGTTCGGGTTTGATCGAACTTGAGCCAAGAACTCTATTTCTTGAGGAGAGTGAAGTCCTTTAGCATCTATCGGATGATGCTGAGGATGTTCTACGAGTCTGTGGTGGCCAATGCTATCATGTTTGCTGTTGTGTGCTGGGGCAGCAGGCTGAGGGTAGCAGACACCAACAGAATCAACAAACTCATTCGTAAGGCCAGTGATGTTGTGGGGATGGAACTGGACTCTCTGACGGTGGTGTCTGAAAAGAGGATGCTGTCCAAGTTGCATGCCATCTTGGACAATGTCTCCCATCCACTACATAATGTACTGGGTGGGCACAGGAGTACATTCAGCCAGAGACTCATTCCACCGAGATGCAACACAGAGCATCATAGGAAGTCATTCCTGCCTGTGGCCACCAAACTTTACAACTCCTCCCTTGGAGGGTCAGACACCCTGAGCCAATAGGCTGGTCTTGGACTTATTTCCTGGCATTTACATATTACTATTTAATTATTTATGGTTTTATATTGCTTTATTTATACTCTATTCTTGGTTGGTGCAACTGTAACGAAAACCAATTTCCCTCGGGATCAATAAAGTATGACTATGACTATGACTATGACTAAGATTCAGGGCAAGTAAACATCTCTGTTTGTGTGGAATCCACCCCCTCCCCCTGTCTCCCCAACAACCCACAGTGATGATTTGTCCTGCAACCTTCCCAGCAGTTCCATTGCCCCAGTATCACTCACCTTGTCCCTGCCAACGTCACTCACATTGTCCATGCCAGCGTCGCTCAGCTTGTCTCTGCAAGTATCGCCCTCCCCATCTCTGCCAGTGTCGCTCACCTTGTCTCCGAGAGGGCCACCCTCCTTGTCTCAGACTTAACTTTAATTACTTTAATTCCACTTGAGATGTTACCAATTAATTATCTTAAACAGAAACAGACGAGTCTGTGCCAAAATCAGCAGAACTCACTCAAACTTCCCAAATCCACGGTAAGCTCTGAACCTCCCCTGCCTAAGCTGAACGCACTGGGTGTTCTAAATATGAAATAAAAGCAGACAATCCTGGAACTACATTCAATGGCCACATTATTGCACACCTAGTCTACGCATTAAGGAGGCCAGCGAGCGTACGTTTGTGGTCTTCTATTGCTGTAGCCCATCCACTTCAAGGTTCAACATATTGTGAGGTCAACGATGCTCTTCTGCACAACACCGATGTAATGCATGGTTACTGTTGACTTCCTGTCAGCCCAAAGTTTAAAGTTCTAAATAAACTTCTATCAAAGTATAGATATGTCACCATGTACAACCCTGAGATTTGCTTTCTTGCGGGCATACACAGTAAATCCAAGAGACACAATAGAAACAGTGAAAGACAGCACTCTACAGGACAGACAAACAACCAAGGTGCAAAAGGCAACAAACTATGCAAATACGAAACAAGAAAAAAACAATAATGTATAAAACACAATAAATATCGAAAACATGAAATGAGTCCTCGAAAGTGAGTACAGTACAGCTGTGGGAGCAGTTCAGTAATGAGGGTGAGTGAAGTTATCCCCTCTGGTTCAGGAGCCTGATGGTTGAGGGGTAATAACCGTTCCTGAACCTGGTGGTGTGGGACCTGAGGCTGCTGTACCTTCTCCCTGATGGCAGCAGTGAGAAGAGAGCATGGCCTGGATGGTGGGGGTCCCTGCTGATGGACGCAGCTTTCCTGCGACAGCGCTCCGTGTAGATGTACTCAATGGTGGGGAGGGCTTTACCTATGATGGACTGAGCCGTATCCACGGCTCTTTGTAGGATCTTCCGTTCAAGAGCATTGGCATTTGCATACCAGGCCATGACATAACCAGTCAATCTACTCTCCACCACACATCTATGGAAATTTGTCTGAGTTTTAGATGACATGCCAAATCTTCGCAGACATCTGAGGAAGTAGAGGCACTACAGTGCTTTCTTCATAATGGCATTTGCATGCTGGGCCCAGGACAGAACTTCTGAAATTGTAACACCAAGGAATTTAAAGTCACTGATTCCTTCCCTCTCTGATCCCCCAATGAGGACCTCGGCTTTCCTCCTGAAGTCAATAATCAGCTCCTTGGTCTTGCTGACATTGAGTGAGAGGTTGTTGCTGTGGCACCAGTCAGCCAGATTGTCAGTCTCCCTCCTACATGCTGATTCATCACCACCTTTGATTCCGCCTATGACAGTGGAGTCGTCAGCAAACTTGAATATGGCATTGGAGTTGTGCTTAGCCTCACAGTCTGAAGCTTGAACCAGTCTAGCCACTCTTTTCTGATCTCTCTCATTAACAAGGCACTTTCACCCACAAAACTGCTGATCACTGGATGTTCTTCTTTGTTTTTCACACCACTCTCTATAAACTCTAGAAATTACTGTGCGTGAAAATCCAGCAGTTTCTGTGATATTCAAACCACCCTGTTTGGCACCAACATCATTCCACAGTCAAAGCCACTTAGATCACATTTCTTCCCCATTCTGACATGTGGTCTGAACAACAACTGAACCCCTTGACCATGTCTGCATGCTTTTATGCATTGAGTTGCTGTCAGATAATTGGCTGATAGGTAACGAGCAGGTGTGCGGGTGTACCTAATAAAGTGGCCACTGTGTCTTTTTAGGCCTTTAATTCTTGTTTCTCACTCCACTGATGTTGCCGGCCCTGTACATACCCCATCTCACGTTAAATGCATGCTCTCTGGTATTTGGCATTTCAACCCTGGGGAGAAGATTCCAGCTGCCTTCTTTATCTGTGCCTCTCATACTATTATAAACCTCAATCATATCTCCCCTCAGCCTCTGTAGCTCCAGAGAAAACATCCCAAGTTTGTCCACATTGTGGCTCGCTGTGTTCTGTGTTGCTCCGCTGAACACTGGGGCCATGCTATATTGGTACCTGAATGGGTGGTGACTCTTGCAGGCTACCCCAGGATAGACTTGGGTATATTAGCATAGCGGTTAATGTGACAGTGTTGCAGCTCAGGCTGTACTGGAGTTCAGAGTTCAATTCCGACACCGTTCCGTAAGAAGTGTCTGTACATCCTCCCCGTGGAGTGCGTGGGGTTTCCCTGGATACACTGGCTCCTTCCCACAAACGGTTTCTCCAGATGCCAGAAATCCAGAGTAACGCACGCACAAAACGCCAGAGGAACTCAGCAGGCCAGGCAACATCTATGGAGAAGAGTAAAGAGTCAAGGTTTTGGGCCGAGACCCTTCATCAAAACATGATGAAGAGGAACCATTGTCCCTGCATCCATCCTGTCTAGCCCCTTGCAGATTTTTGTATATTTCAAAGGGATTCCCCACTCTTTCATCTGGTGAATTCAGGCCTAGATGAGCCAATCTCCCTTCATACGGGAATCCCACCATCTCAGGAATCAGTGAATCAGGAAAAAACATTCCCTCAGCACCAAGTATATTCATTATAAGGTAAGGTGACTAAACTGCAAACAATATTTCAGGTCCAGTCCCAGCAGGTATCTGTACAAATATAATAATACTGTGTTGAATGACAAGGGTAATCATGGTCTTTCCGTGACCATGGTTGGTCTTGGCAAAGTTTTCATTGGAAGTGGTTTGCCATTGCCTTCTTCAAGGCAGTACCTTTAAAAGACGGGTGACCCCAGCCATTATCAATACTCTTTAAAGATTGTCTGCCTGGCGTCAGTGGTTGCATAACCAGGACTTGTGATATGGACCAGCTGCTCGTACGACCATCCACCACCTGCCCCCATGGCTTCACCTGACCGTGACCAGGGCGTGGGGGTGAGAAGCAGGTGCTCCACCTTGCCCAACAGCAACCTGCAGTCCAGCAGAGGGAAGGAGCACCTTACACCTCCTTTGGTAGAGACATTTCTCCAACCTGTCACCCAGCCATCCATAAAATAACGTAGGGTAATGGAATGGGTGGCATAATAGAAACTGTTCCTCGTGATTCACAAACACCGTCATTGAATTGTTGTGTTCACTTTAAGAGATGGTGTCTGACATAATGATGTCAGTGTAAGGTGACTGCTTTTGGTTTGTTTGGAAAGGAAGGGCTGCCGCTTTTGTTAAGCACATAAAACTACTCTCACGTGTTTTATTCACGAAATCCTACAATAAGACATCCTTGTTCCCGAAAACACCTTCCAGTGAAAACAAACATAATATTTGTCTTCTCAGCAACCTGTTGCACCTGAATGTTTGTTAACAGAGATTATTATTCAAAGATATCCAGATCCTTTTGTACATATTAGCACCTACTAATAATATTAAGTTTTCTGTTGTTCTCTTACCAAGCTGGATGACTTCATATTTGTCCACTTGTACCTCATTTATTCTAATCTTTAGTCAAATGAGATTAACAATCAAATCAACTCACCGGGTATATTGGTTCATCCGTGTATAAAGTTGTGCTAATTTAGCAATCCAAAACAGTTGTTTGCATATGGAACAAAAGCTTAAGCTGGGCTGATATATATTCTTTTATTGTTGATGCTAAGTATTTTTAAAGGTAGCAAAACATATTGAGAGGAATAACTACCAAATCATTTGGCAGCAGAGACTTCACAGAATGAAATATCTATTTAATTCTGAATTTCTCAGAATCGAGAATCGGCAGCAAACTAAATATTTATATATATATAGTTAGATTGATAGATAGATATAGAGAGAGAGAAGTGGTCACTTGACTACACAGACTTCCATCTGCATACCTGCTACAGTGAAATCCTGATGTGCCTTCTCCCATAATGCCTCAGTCAGCAGCAGGGCCACACCCCAGTGTCTTCCGTGCCGCTCTTGGAGAATGTTGGAAAACGGCCGGTCGGTGAGCTCCAAGAACAGGAACTCATTGCTGTGAAAAAAAGCAACACACATCAAAGTTGCTGGTGAACGCAGCAGGCCAGGCAGCATCTCTAGGAAGAGGTACAGTCGACGTTTCGGGCCGAGACCCTTCGTCAGGACCAACTGAAGGAAGAGCTAGTAAGAGATATGAAAGTGAGAGGGGGAGGGGGAGATCCAAAATGATAGGAGAAGACAGGAGGGGGAGGGATGGAGCCAAGAGCTGGACAGGTGATTGGCAAAAGGGATATGAGAGGATCATGGGACAGGAGGCCCAGGGAGCGGGAGGGGGGGGGTGACCCAGAGGATGGGCAAGAGGTATATTCAGAGGGACAGAGGGAGAAAAAGGAGAGTGAGAGAAAGAATGTGTGCATAAAAAAGAGTAACAGATGGGGTACGAGGGGGAGGTGGGGCCTAGCGGAAGTTAGAGAAGTCAATGTTCATGCCATCAGGTTGGAGGCTACCCAGCCGGAATATAAGGTGTTGTTCCTCCAACCTGAGTGTGGCTTCATCTTTACAGTAGAGGAGGCCGTGGATAGATATATCAGAATGGGAATGGGATGTGGAATTAAAATGTGTGGCCACTGGGAGATCCTGCTTTCTCTGGCGGACAGAGCGTAGGTGTTCAGCAAAACGATCTCCCAGTCTGCGTCAGGTCTCGCCAATATATAGAAGGCCACATCGGGAGCACCAGACGCAGTATATCACCCCAGCCAACTAAGGATGCTGCCCGGCCTGCTGCGTTCACCAGCAACTTTGATGTGTGTTGCTTGAATTTCCAGCATCTGCAGAATTCCTCGTGCTTGCTGTGAGAAAAACACAGCTTTGAGTGCTGTTGCAGATCAGGGGCCTCGATAGAACCCCATCCACCTTGAAAGGTGAAGAAGAGACTAGAGAGAGAGGAGCTTGAGCTGGTTCTGCAGATGAGCTTGAAGAGGCAGCAATTTGGCATCTTCTTAACTCCGTGTTTGTGGTGATGGAAGTGAAGGACTTGTAAAGTCAATTGTAAAAAATGAAATTGGATCTGCCCAAGGGAGAGAAATAAGCTTGTGGTATCATGGGGATAGTATAGGGGAATGGGGCTTACTGATTTACTCCACTAGAGTCATAGAGAACACAGCATGATCCAGGCCTTTCGGCCCATCGAGGCCATGCCAACAAATGTGCTCACCCAGCTCACCCCAATTTCCTGCATTTGACCCAAATCCTGTGTTTACTATTCAAGAGCTTCTTAAATGATACTGGTGTATCTGCCTCAACCACTTCCTCTGACAGCTCGTTCCAAGTACTCACTATCCTCAACGTGAAAATGTTGCCCTTCATGTCCTTTTTAAATCACTCCCAGCACCCTAAACCTGTGCCCCCTCGTTTCGGACTCCCGTACTCTGGGGAGAAGGCTGCTACCATCTGCCTTATCTATAACTCTCATAATTTTAAACATTTTTGAATCAGGTTTATTATCACCGGCATGTGATGCGAAATTTGTTGACTTAGCAGCAGTTCAATGAAGAAAAAAAAATAAATCTTATTCAGTATACTTTATACAGTATACATATATTGAACAGATTAAAAATCATGCAAAAACAGAAATACTATATATATATTAAAAAAAGTGAGGTAGTGTCCAAGGGTTCAATGTCCATTTCGGAATCTCATGGCAGAAGGGGAGAAGCTGTTCCTGAATTGCTGAGTGTGTGCCATCAGGCTTCTGTATCTCCTGGATTGTGCGCTTGAAACTGTGGATTAACTCAGACTTGAACCCGTGACTTTCAGACTCAGTGTGAGAGAGTTCTCAATTGAGCAGTATAGAATCTACATTTCTCAGACTGGGGTAGTCAGCAGCATGACGTGCAGAATACATCGTCAGTTGAGGGCACTTTATGTTGGCACCGGAAGCCCCCAGCACATCCTCGGACTGTGTTGGTTGTTGACGCAAACATGCACTTTACTGCATGTTTTGATGTAAATGCGATAAATAGTGCTAACCTTCACCTTTATAAATCTTATAGAACAGAAGAAAATAGAATCAGGAGTAGGCCACTCAGCCCTCAAGCATGGTCTAACAATTTAATAAGATCATGGCTGATCTGTGTTAATCTCAATTCCTCTTCTGAGCCATAACCCTCAATTCCTCAGTCTTTCAAATATTTATTCATTTCCAGCTTAAGTATTTCCAAATAGCTGGACTCCACCACCTCTGGAAGGAAGAGAAATTCCAAGGATCCACCATCCTCTGGGTGAAGAAATCTCTTGCCATCTCAATGTTAAATGGCTGGCCCCTAATTTTAATACTCTCCTCTTGTTTGTGACTCTCCCACTAGAGGAGATTCCTGATGAAGATGGCAGAGTGTGTCATCGAAACGTGGGTTACAATCAATACCTGTACCTGGCTGGAAATCCAAGAAAAAAATCTATTTGTCTTGCCTTTCTTGATAGGACAGCACTTTCAGACTAGGAGCTGGTTTTGTGAATCTCCTTTGGAATGTCTCCAATATTACTTGATTCTAAGGGGCTCAAAACTGTGCACAAGTATTCAGGGCAACACAGAAAAATGCTGGATGAACTCAGCAGGCCGGGCAGCATCTATGGAGGGAAATGAACTGTCGACGTTCCTGGCCGAGACCCTTCGTCAGGACTGGAAAGGAAGGGGGAAGAAGCCGGAATAAGAAGGTGGGGGAGAAAAAGGAGTTCAATCTGGGAGGTGACAGGTGTTCACCAACATCCTATATAATGTCACTTGACATTAAACAATAAAGATCGAGCTTCAGACTGCTCCAATACTTCTGAAGCACTCCGTTTCTACCAAAGTCTCGATCAGCCTGTGGTAACATGGATGAGATCACCGGAGAGACAGAGTCATTGGTAGATACAAATTAGCTTCTTTATTCGACACAACAAGCAGGCATCATACGGACGGAAACGCTTTTGGTAGAAAGGTCTGCTAGCTCAACGTGGGCTCGATATTTATATGCTAAACACAAAGGCAATCACGACTTTAAAAGTTATAGACAATGCTTCCTATTGAAACTACATACAAAATATCACACCATCCTTTCCTTCCGATGCCAACATGTCTGGGTTGGTATCCACAGCCTTTAGGAATGTAAGTTAAGTCTACGATACATTTAATTGGCATTTCCTGTGCTAACATAGAAGACAATTAATACTTATAATGTATAGATAATACTGTCTTTGAAACTACAGCATCAGGTCAAACTACGGCGCCAGAAGCAGCTGGAATTCACACCTTTTTAGGAAGCGCATTGTTGTGAACTCAATCCACAGAACTTTGTCAAATAGAAGTCTGGTGGCCAAAGTCATTTAAGTGTAAACAAATCATCTACCCCAAAAAACTCACTCTAACACAGCCGTTACCCTGAGATGACAACACCAGACAATGCATGTGGTGGGAATAGGATGGGTGATGGCTTATGCATGGTTCCAGGATGACTTCACCTAAACAGGACTTTTCCATGTGATAGTTCAGAATCTTTGAAGTTATCCGATATTTGGTGTCACCGGAATGTCTGTGGGACAGTGTTGCTCTTCTCTGAAGTTCTGGCATGTTCCATGGACCAGAGCTGATATGCAACTTGGGCTTCATCCCTTGATAATTAAGGTCCAGGCACAGGAGACGTACAGAGTGGACAATGTATCTTCAAAGGAACCAATAGAGAAAAGGCAAGTTCCAGTACCTACAGACAGCCACGTGTGAATTGTGTATAAGGAAAGGTCATAACAGGACCACTCAGAAAAATAAATTTGATATTGGGATCATTGACTTCTATGACTATTTTGGAAACAACGGTTAAAGGCAAATACTGTAAGTCAATAGTACACATTAGAACTCAAGTTGAGAAATTTATGCCACAACTTGTATGAAGTTATGTACAGTTAAACATTTTCTGCAGTGCAAACTTCGAGAATTGATATATGTGAGACGCCTTGTTGAGTTCAATTATTGGCTTAAACATTCTTTGAATGTTAAAGTTTAGTTAATGTAGTTGAGTAACAGTTATGAGGTTTGAAAAGGAAGAGTGGATTCGTGAACATCTTCTTCTGATGAACTGTACTTGGGCTTTTCAGTGGTAGCAAATATGTTCCAAGAAATAGAGCACAAAAGCACACCCAGATATCAAGCAGCCTGACTGTGGTAGCTGAAGAGATGGATTCAGGTCAAGGCTATGGCTCAGACTTAGTTGCTCTTTTTTTGTTAGCTTGTTTTAGGTTCATAGGGATGGCTTGGGGATAGAGAGGGGAATTAGAGTTCAGGGATGTGGGGGAATTGCAGACATCCCACCCTGCAAAAACTCATTTCAGGGAGGTAGCACCATCAATTTGCGGGAGACTCCCGGAACTCTCGGGAGAGATGGGATGTCTGGAATTGGAGGGGCAGACAGAGTCTAAGCCTGCACTCCATGTTTGAAGGCCGGCGACATGGAAAAAGCCAGATGTTGGGCCAGCAGATCTGCAAGGAGAAGGGCTGTTGTTGAGTCCAGAGCTCAAGGCCTGTAGTCTGGGTCTTCATCCAGAGACCCCATTCATTGTCATCAGCAAGTCCCGGGTCAGTACCAAAGATCGAAGCCTGAAGGTCAATTGGAAATCCAGATCAAGGCCAGAGAGTTGATTGGAAGTCCAGAAGTTAAGGTCAAATGACCAAAGTCCTGAGTCTGAAAATCTCTGTGTGTCCACTGGGGAAGTCAAAAGCCCAATGCCTGCAAGTCCACAAGTCCACTGGAGGTTGGAGTCCAAAGACGGCCTGCCCTGGAGTTAGAGGACTGTGTGTGGAGGGTATATGTGAGGGAAGGCGTCTGTATTTGAATCTGAAGGGTAAGTGGGTTGATCTGGTAAACTGGACTGAAATGTCTTGCTTGGACCGGTGAGTCATAATCTGTTCAGTACATGCAACAGTCAGGCTTGGGCCTCACTGAGAAGTTATTTTAGCAGAGGACTCATTCCAAGAGTCGCCTGTTAAATTCAAAGTCCACATTTCCTCAGATATACCCAACTCTTCCATTCTGCCCAACACTGTGACAACAAGGTAACATTATTGATCTATAAAATTCAGTCTTTAGCCATTATCTTGCCTTCCTTCCTTTATTTTCTCATCTCCTCTCAGTTCCTCCTCCTGCAGTGCTGGGCAATTAATTTCCAGGTGATTTGCCGGCAGCACGGCTGTGTAGTGGACAGAACATCGCTTCTCAGTGCCAGTGATCACAGACTGGGGTTCAATTCCCACTGCTGCCTGTAACGAGCTTGTGCATTCTCCCTGTGACCGTGCAGATCTCCTCCAGATGCTCCAGTTTCCTCCCACAGTCTAGAGATGTAGTGTTAGGGTTAGAGTTAGTGAGTTGGTGAGTGTGCTATGTTGGTGCTGGAAGCATGGTAACACTTGTGGGCTATCGCGTAGCACAATCCTCAGACTGTGAAGCATTTCATTGTATGTTTCAATGTGTCAATATACCTGTGGCAAATAAAGCCAATCTTTAAAAACATTTTTCTTGTTTATATTTCAGATTCCAATGGATTGGCAGGTGTATTTCCGGTCATTTCAGTTCTGTGTCATGTTGTTTATTATAATCAGATTTTTTTATTACTTCACCAGGCATCTTTGGCAAAGCCTGCGTTAATTGTTCATGTTTAATTGTCCTTTGAACCGAGTGGTGTGACAGCCCTACTGGAAGGAAGTTAACAGGTGCTTTGCTGTAATCAGCAAAATGTCACTCATTAACAAACTATCAGGTTTGAATGAATCATTCCCAATATAAAACAGCCTGAAAATTATCCACTTCCATTGTACACAATGTAAGCGAATTCTTAGTGGCATACTAGATCTTAATTATTGTGGAGCTACCTCAGTTCTAGATTATGCACTCATTGTCCACTTTATTAGGTACACCTGTACACCTAATGCAAACATCTAGCCAACCAATCGCATTCCAGCAACTCAATACATAAAAGAAGTTCAGTTGTTGTTCAGCCCAAACATCAGAATGGGAAATAAATGCGATCTAAGTGACTCTGACCGTGCAATGATTGTTGGTGCAAGATGGAGTGGTTTGAGTACCTCAGAAACTTATGATCCACTGGGACTTCCATGCACAGGTCTCTACAGTTTACAGAGAATAGTGTTAAAAAAAAGCCTTCAGTGAGTGGCAGTTCTGTGGGTGAAAATACCTCTGCCCTGATGAAGGGTCTCAACTGTACTCTTTACCATAGATGTGGAGTTCCTCCAGTGTTTTGTGTGTGTTGCTTGGATTTCCAGCATCTGCAGATCTCATGTTTGTTAATGAGAGAGGTCAGTGGAGGTTAACCAGACTGGTTTAAGCTGACAAGACAGCAATAGGAACTCAAATAACCACTCATTACAACAGTGGTGCACGCACAACGTGAGGAACTTTGAAGTGAATGGTCTACAGCTGGAGAACACCACATACATTCAGTGTCCACTTTATTAGGTACAGGAGGTACCTAATAAAATAGCCATTGAGTATATATGTGAATTGTAATTCCCTCAAATTAATATTTTAAAAATGCTTTTCAAACTTTCATGGATGTCCACCACATGTGCATTTTGTAACCTACACACTGTCCTAGGGTCAATCTGGACCTCAGTGTGCAATACGTACAATCTGCCTGTGACTGCATGGGTAGGTTAATTACCCACTGTAAGTTACCCCAAGTGTGAAGAGATTGGTGGAAGTCGACGAGAACATAGGGAGAATAAAAATGTAGAATTAGTGTAAATAGTTATTGAAAATGCCTCTCAGCACTCAGATGCAGTGGCTCCTCTGGGTCCAACCAAAGGTACAATTGGTTGACACTGCTGAATGTTAAGACCACCAAGTACCAAAGGTCTACCTCGCTAGCAGGTTGTTGGGTTGCAGTGGAGCTGGACTCGTTTCGTACCGCGTTGCCGCCTGCTTCGTCCATCCAGGGAAAAGGGTGGCGGTGGCGGTGCGCAGAGGCTGTGTGCGATGCAATGCATGGCGTGGGACGTCCTTGTTGCGATGGCAAGACCCTGTTCGGCATTGTTAATGTAAAAGACCGCCAATCCGATTCACTGGTTCATTGGCACTCACTCATGGCTCAGGGTTACCTCTTGCGGCGGCTGCGGAAGGAGACACTGGAGCTGGCCGTGTGTTGCTGGATTCCGCACTGGTGTGGAGGATCCTCCACTCTGTGCTCCGGGGAAGACAAGCTGGATTATGTTCTGGTTATGGGTAAAATTGCTGACCCTCATCACCTCTGATCCCCTGATCCACTGGCTCATGCCTATTTCACAGCTTTGTTCAAAATCCTGCTGGTACAAGTGACTGTTTTATTGCCATGTGATATATATAACACAGTACGTAGGCACGTGGCCAAATTTTTAAGGCATTCGACTAGCGACCTGAAAGTCATGAGTTCGAGCCCCAGCTGAGGCAGCGTGTTGTGTCCTTGAGCAAGGCATGTAACCACGCAGTGCTCTGCGATGACACCGGTGCCAAGCTGTATCGGCCCTAGTGCCCTTCCCTTGAACAATATCGGTGGCGTGGAGAGGGGAGACTTGCAGCATGGGCAACTGCCGGTCTTCCATACAACCTTTCCCAGGCCTGCGCCCTGGAGAGTGAAGACTTTCCAGGTGCAGATCCATGGTCTTGCAAGACTAATGGATGCCTTTATTTATATAATACAAACCAGCAACACACACCCACAATGCACACACACACACACACACCTATTTCATTTTGATGTGGATCTTGACTTCTTTATTCATCTAGTGACAACATTACAAATGTCAACAGAGCAAATGACTAGGTGATTTCCCTGTCAACCTCACTTGGTGACCACACAGCTAGAGGTAATTAAGACAAGTGTTATGTGTACAATTAGTAACTAACTGTCCTCCATCAGTGCATTTTTCTGGGGAAAAAGCTCTATTGTTAATGGGGGGGTGGAATTGCAGTAATTTCAGTTTCCATCTGCTCAGGACATCACCTCTGCATAATGAGTACATTGGTTTTGTTTCTTTGTTGTAAGCTCGCATCGGGATGCATCTTCATCTCATAGGCTTGTATGGTGTTACCAATAAATAATCCATCATCAGCATTTTGACATTTCACCAGTGTGGGTGGAGCTTGTCTTTCTGTTAACCCTGCATGAGTTCACCCAGGTCGGTGTCGACTTGAAGCAGTTTGCTGGCGCCTCGTGGCTTGTGCTGTTGATACGGTGGAGACCGAGATACTCTTACTGTCCTTGCACAGCAGATGCTGCAGGGCCAGGCCTTCCACAGGCAGAGGGCAAGACACTCTACTCATCAGCCGGCAGCTGCCCGGCCACGGATGTCATGAAGAGGACAACACAGAGGGAGCTCAGACTGTGTGGGAGTTGAAGTAACCACCACCACCTCCCCCCCCCACCCCCCCGCAACGTTCAAATGCAATTCACTTCAAAGAATTCCTCCCACCAGATATTTCAGGCAGATATCTGCTCCAGGAGAAGCCTGGGAAACCCAGCTTATTTTTAGAATTTAAACGCAAACAACAGGAATTCTGCAGATGCTGGAAATTCAAGCAACATACATCAAAGTTGCTGGTGAACGCAGCAGGCCAAGCAGCATCTATAGGAAGAGGCGCAGTCGACGTTTCAGGCCGAGACCCTTCGTCAGGACTAACTGAAGGAAGAGTGAGTAAGGGATTTGAAAGTTGGAGGGGGAGGGGGAGATGCAAAATGATAGGAGAAGACAGGAGGGGGAGGGATGGAGCCGAGAGCTGGACAGGTGATAGGCAAAAGGGGATATGAGAGGATCATGGGACAGGAGGTCCGGGAAGAAAGACAAGGAGTGGGGGGTGACCCAAAGGATGGGCAAGAGGTATATTCAGAGGGACAGAGGGAGAAAAAGGAGAGTGAGAGAAAGAATGTGTGCATAAAAATGAGTAAAATGTATGTTGCTTGAATTTCCAGCATCTGCAGAATTCCTGTTGTTTGCGTTTAAATTCACTACTGCGAAGCCTCTTCCGGTGATGCCTACACCGAAGAAGTTTAGATCCTCTCTTCGACGGGAGTTCAGTGAAACCATCTCTCACTGCTCCCCATCTGTAATTTCTTCCGCTCTTCAACTTTTCGACCACACTTTGACTCAAGCTCATCACAGCCATATATCCTTTCTTGGAACGTGCCTCCGTCGCCAACTTACTCCAGTTGGCTTTAGGATTCGTTTCCAAGCCTCTCAATTTGGAGCTTCTGAGGATCCCAGGTACTCACATTTTATTGACTCTGCCTCTCGCCGCTTCTCCTGTCAAGCTCTGAAGGCGACGCTCTCCGCCATGAGGAGGTACTTGGTGTCCCTATCCCAGACCCTTCCACACCTTCGGGACACTTCGCCGTCTGTAATGGTCCTACCCGTTATTTCATCCTCCGTCGGATCCACGCCTGCAATCGCCGTTTTTTTGACTTTGTCATGTTTGGCAAAGATCGCAAGATCTTACATCTACGGACTCCAGAGCCTGCCGGCCCCGACGCTAGCAGGCATGAACTTTCAATTGCGGCTCCTGCCATTGATCTCGGCGGCTCCAACACCTCAGGACATATTCAAAACCCGGACTCCAGCAACCACCATGGACACATTCAAAGCGATCGCGCAACCACCAACTGCGACTCCAGCCTTGAACTCCAGGCCGGGTCTTTATGTGCTGCTATTGTGACTCCCGTCTCCCCTTCCCCCACCACCACTCTGCAACCCCGTCTTCCTCAGATCCCACCGTCAGCTCCTGGGCCCTCAGAGGCTCCATCTTCCTCTCACCCCAACCCTCCCCTCTCCACTGACACCCCCAGCCTCCCCCCTCCCCCCTCTGATCCCAGCTCTCATCCGTGCCGGGTCTTTACCATCCCCTCCGACCTTCAACTGTCGGAGGCAGAACGCTCTGTTCTCAGTAAGGGCCTCACGTTTGTCCCCCTTCGCCCACACCTCAGCGAGTTCCGTGTTCGCCACGATGCGGAACTGTTCTTCCGCCGTCTCCGTCTCCGAGCCTACTTCTTCGGCAAGGACTCTTCCACCCCCACCGATGACCCCTTCTCCCGTCTTCATCCCTCCTCTTCTTCATGGACACCCCGCTCTGGTCTTCTGCCTGCTCTGGATCTCTTTATTGCCAACTGCCGACGGGACATCAACCGTCTCGACTTCACCGCACCTTGTCCCCATTCCAACCTCACTCCTTCGGAACGCTCTGCTCTCCACTCCCTCTGCACTAATCCTAACCTTATTATTAAACCCGCCGATAAGGGGGGTGCTGTTGTAGTCTGGCGTACTGACCTCTACCTTGCCGAGGCACAGCGACAACTCGCGGATACCTCCTCTTATTTACCCCTCAATCGTGACCCCACTAAGGAGCACCAGGCCATTGTCTCCCACACTATCACCGACTTTATCCGCTCAGGGGATCTCCCATCCACTGCTACCAACCTTATAGTTCCCACACCCCGCACTTCCCGTTTCTACCTCCTACCCAAGATCCACAAACCTGCCTGTCCTGGCCGACCTATTGTCTCAGCTTGCTCCTGCCCCACCGAACTCGTTTCTGCATACCTCGACACTGTTTTATCACCCCTTGTTCAATCCCTTCCGACCTATGTTCGTGACACTTCTCACGCTCTTAAACTTTTCGATGATTTTAAGTTCCCTGGCCCCCACCGCTTTATTTTCACCATGGATGTCCAGTCCTTATATACTTCCATCCCCCATCAGGAAGGTCTCAAAGCTCTACGCTTCTTTTTGGATTCCAGACCTAATCAGTTCCCCTCTACCACCACTCTGCTCCGTCTAGCGGAATTAGTCCTTACTCTTAATAATTTCTCCTTTTGCTCCTCCCATTTCCTCCAGACTAAAGGTGTAGCTATGGGCACCCGTATGGGTCCTAGCTATGCCTGCCTTTTTGTTGGGTTTGTGGAACAATCTATGTTCCGTGCCTATTCTGGTATCTGTCCCCCACTTTTCCTTCGCTACATCGACGACTGCATTGGCGCTGCTTCCTGCACGCATGCAGAACTCGTTGACTTTATTAACTTTGCCTCCAACTTTCACCCTGCCCTCAAGTTTACCTGGTCCATTTCCGACACCTCCCTCCCCTTTCTAGATCTTTCTGTCTCTGTCTCTGGAGACAGCTTATCCACTGATGTCTACTATAAGCCTACTGACTCTCACAGCTATCTGGACTATTCCTCTTCTCACCCTGTCTCTTGCAAAAATGCCATCCCCTTCTCGCAATTCCTCCGTCTCCGCCGCATCTGCTCTCAGGATGAGGCTTTTCATTCTAGGACGAGGGAGATGTCTTCATTTTTTAAAGAAAGGGGCTTCCCTTCCTCCACTATCAACTCTGCTCTTAAACGCATCTCCCCCATTTCACGTACATCTGCTCTCACTCCATCCTCCCACCACCCCACTAGGAATAGGGTTCCCCTGGTCCTCACCTACCACCCCACCAGCCTCCGGGTCCAACATATTATTCTCCGTAACTTCCGCCACCTCCAACGGGATCCCACCACTAAGCACATCTTTCCCTCCCCCCCTCTCTCTGCATTCCACAGGGATCACTCCCTACACAACTCCCTTGTCCATTCGTCCCCCCCATCCCTCCCCACTGATCTCCCTCCTGGCACTTATCTGTGTAAGCGGAACAAGTGCTACACATGCCCTTACACTTCCTCCCTTACCACCATTCAGGGCCCCAAACAGTCCTTCCAGGTGAGGCATCACTTCACCTGTGAGTCGACTGGGGTGATATACTGCGTCCGGTGCTCCCGATGTGGCCTTTTATATATTGGTGAGACCCGACGCAGACTGGGAGACCGCTTTGCTGAACATCTATGCTCTGTCCACCAGAGAAAGCAGGATCTCCCAGTGGCCACACATTTTAATTCCACATCCCATTCCCATTCTGACATGTCTATCCATGGCCTCCTCTACTGTAAAGATGAAGCCACACTCAGGTTGGAGGAACAACACCTTATATTCCGTATGGGTAGCCTCCAACCTGATGGCATGAACATCGACTTCTCTAACTTCCGCTAAGGCCCCACCTCCCCCTCGTACCCCATCTGTTACTCATTTTTATGCACACATTCTTTCTCTCACTCTCCTTTTCTCCCTCTGTCCCTCTGAATATACCTCTTGCCCATCCTCTGGGTCACCCCCCCCCTTGTCTTTCTTCCCGGACCTCCTGTCCCATGATCCTCTCGTATCCCCTTTCGCCTATCACCTGTCCAGCTCTCAGCTCTATCCCTCCCCCTCCTGTCTTCTCCTATCATTTTGCATCTCCCCCTCCCCCTCCAGCTTTCAAATCCCTTACTCACTCTTCCTTCAGTTAGTCCTGACGAAGGGTCTCGGCCTGAAACGTCGACTGCGCCTCTTCCTATAGATACTGCTTGGCCTGCTGCGTTCACCAGCAACTTTGATGTGTGTAGCTTATTTTTAGAATGATGTCACTCAGTGTGAGGTTACAGAGCAGCATGCTGAGCAACTACTGGAGCAGTATTGAGTGGGCAGATAACCTCACCGGCCTGCGTTGTGCAAACACGACAGCTTTGTTCCAGGAACGTGGAGTTGACAGCAGCGAAACGCCCTCTCAGACGCCAGACAGATCCACGAATAGCGAACAGCCCACTTTCTCATCAGCAGCACGTGGGATGAGAAAAGGGCCAGTCTTCCTTTGGCCCTCCCCCACCACTGAGCACATCTACAACTATTGCAGGAAAGCAGCGTCCATCATCAAGGACCCCCACCATCCAGGCTGCTGCCATCGGGAAGGAGGTAAAGGAGCGTCAGGTCACATAGTCATAGTCAAACTTTATTGATCCGGGGGGAAATTGGTTTTCGTCACAGTTGCACCATAAATAATAAATAGTAATAAAACCATAAATAGTTAAATAGTAATATGTAAATTATGCCAGGAAATAAGTCCAAGACCAGCCTATTGGCTCAGGGTGTCTGACCATCCAAGGGAGGAGCTGTAAAGTTTGATAGCCACAGGCAGGAATGACTTCCTATAACGCTCTGTGTTGCATCTCGGTGGAATGAGTCTCTGGCTGAATGTACTCCTGTGCCCAACCAGTCCATTACGTAGTGGATGGGAGACATTGTCCAAGATGGCATGCTACTTGGACAGCATCCTCTTTTCAGACACCACCGTCAGAGAGACCAGTTCCATCCCCACAACATCACTGGCCTTATGAATGAGTTTGTTGATTCTGTTGGTGTCTGCTACCCTCAGCCTGCTGCCCCAGCACACAACAGCAAACATGATAGCACTGGTCACCACAGACTCATAGAACATCCTCAGCATCGTCTGCCAGATGTTAAAGGACCTCAGTCTCCTCAGGAAATAGAGACGGCTCTGACCCTTCTTGTAGACAGCCTCAGTGTTCTTTGACCAGTCCAGTTTATTGTCAACACACAACACCAGGTTCAGTAACAGTTATTACCCTTCAACCACCAGGCTTCTGAACCAGCCTGGATAACCAACTCACCTCAACACTGAACTGATTCCACAACCTCAATTTCAAGACCTCAATAATTCACGATCTCAGTATATATTTATTTATTAATTTAATTTATTTCTCTGTCTACTTATTTATCAATTCATTTATCTATCTAATCACATTTATTTATGCATGCATGCACAGTTTGGTCTCACCTGCGAAGTAGTTTTTCATTAATTCTGTTGTATTTCTTTGTTCTGCTGTGAATGCCTGCAAGAACATGAATCTTAAGATAGTTCACGGCAATATATATGTACTTTGATAATAAACTTACTTTGAACTTCAACTTTAAACTTTAGATTGTCCCCAACAGCCTGATCTTTTATCACAGGGAATAAAAGTAGGTAATTCACAAAGGCACAGCAATGATCTTGGAAGCAACTTGTAATGCCTTCTTGCACCAAGACCAGGCAGGACAAGTTGCTTCCAAGATCATTGCTGTGCCTTTGTGCATCACCCAGTTTTATTCCCTGTGATATAAGACCTTCTTTTAAGTTCAGAGCAAACACACAAATTGCGGAATTGATTAGATTTATTAGATTAGATTAGATTTATTAATCACAGATGCATCAAAACATACAGTGAGATAAATCTGTGATGATGATCAGCAGTCTGAGGATATCCTGAGGCCAGTGTTGTCACGTTTCTGGTGCCAATGTACATTCATCATCTCAACCACCAGGAGGTTGGGCTGAGAGGGAAAATGGATCAGCCATGATGAAATGGCGGATCAGACTCGATGGGCCAAATAGCCTAATTTTGCTCCTATATCTTATGGCCTTGTGGTCATCTAAAATAGAGTCAATGTATTGGTTCAGAACTGGAGGAGTGAGAAGCTGGCGAGGGGTGGAGTGCCCAGCGTGTGGTGCAACGCTGACCAAAACTGACACCGAGTAGGTCCTTCTGGTCCATCTAGTCTGTGCTGGACTGATTCTCTGCCTAGTCCATCTACCTGTACCCTGACCATAGCCCTCCGTACCCCTCCCATCCACACACCTGTCCAAATTTCTCTTAAATGAACCACTCTACCACTCCCGCTGGAAGCCCATCCCACACTCACACCTGCCTCTGAGGGAAGATGCTGCCCCTCAGATTCCCTCTAAATATTTCACCTTTCACCTTAGCTTCTATAGCTTCTAGTTCTAGACTCACTCAAACTCGAGGGATAAGCCTCCATGCATTCATCCCATCTATAGCCCTCATAATTTTTTTATAGCTCCATAACATCTCCCCTCATTCCCTTGCACTCTAGTGAATAAAATCATAAACTTTCTCTGTAACTCATTTCCTCAAGAAACATCCTCATAAACTTTCTCTGCCCTCTTTCAACCTTAATACCTTTCCTGTAGTTAGGTGACCAGAACTACACACAATACTCAAAATTTGGCCTCGCCGATGTCTGGTACAATTTTAACATAACATCCCAATGTCAAAGTTCAAAGTTCAAACTACTTTGTATGTATGCATTACGCAACCTTGAGATTCATCTGCTTACAGGCAGCCACAAGGCAAGGAAACCTCAAAAGAACCCATTTAAAAAAAAGACCATCTGTCACCCAATGCACAGAGAGAAAAAGAAACAAATCGTTCAGACAATAAAAGGAAGCAAATAGCTTCAGAAGTGCTTTACGGAAGACATGAAGCCAGGCATCATTGCAGCCAGAGCAGGCCACAGCCTCAGTTCATCGCAAAGCTGAGTAACTATTGCAGAGTAGCGAGCAGAACCTAGCAGAACTGAGCCTTGCTCCAGTCCTGACATCCTCGCCTATTCCGTCGACCTGGCGCTTAAATTGTCCAAACATTGAGGTGTTCCTCGATCTTGTACCCCTCTGGGGCCTGAACCCTGCCACCGTGATTCAGCCCATACACGACCTTTCCAATTTGGCCCGGCACTTAAATTAATCAACATCAGGACTTCCTCGCTCTCGGGGATGCCACAACTCTGCCTTGACTCTACTTCAACCCCGCCTCCGCCTTCGCTTTCCTCACCATTTCTCACCTTCGCCTACACCTCTGCCACTCGCCTCCCCACTGTTAGCATCGATAGTTATTAATAAAATGTTCTTAATAAGGTATTTAGTAGTTTTAGTAATGTAATGTAAGTGTGATGTAAGTGTGGGCACATGGCCAAGTGGTTAAGGCATTCGACTAGCGACCTGAAGGTCGTGAGTTCAAGCCCCAGCCGAGGCAGCGTGTTGTGTCCTTGAGCAAGGCATGTAACCACACTAACCACTCTGCGATGACACTGGTGCCAAGTTGTATCGGCCCTTGCCCTTCCCTTGGACAACATCAGTGTCGTGGAGAGGGGAGACTTGAAACATGGGCAACTGCTGGTCTTCCATACAACCTTGCCCAGGCCTGTGCCCTGGAGAGTGAAGACTTTCCAGGTGCAGATCCATGGTCTTGCAAGACTAACGGATGCCTAAATTAGTAATGTAATAGTTATTTTAAGCACCATCAGATGGAGAAAAGAAATAAAAATAAAACAAATTGAGGCATTAGGGGAATGGAGAGAGAAAATATTCAGTTGCCTGAAAATGTTAAATTCTGAACAAAAATTGAGAGTGATGTTCCTTAAACTGACATTGGACACTGTGAGAGCAACATGGGAGTCTAAAGGCAGGGAAATCGGACTGGGGTTAGGATGCAGGATTAATTCAACAGGAAACTGAAAGTGCAGTGTCCATTAGATCCTGAGGCATAGGAGCAGAATCAGGCCATTCGGCCCTTCGAGTCTGTTCTGCAAAGTTGCTCAATGAGTCATCCCTGAAGGCTGAAAAGGGTTGATCCCCAAAGCAGTCAGCCAATCACCGCATAGAGGGATGGGTGCATAAAACACTCTGCCAGAAGTGGTGGTGGAGGGAGATAAATTAGACCGATGGATGATAGAAAAGTGGAGGGCTATGTGGGAGGAAAGGGCTAGATATATCTTAGAGTAGGTTAAAATGTCGGCATAACATCATGGGCTGAAGGGCCTGTACTGTGCTGTAATGTTCTAAGTTGTACGTTCTATGGTGTATGTTCTATGTTGTATGTTCCATGTTCTATGTTCATTTAGTATTGGTTTCTCCCATGCGAAGATCTCATCATGAGCACCAAATGGGTGACACTAATTTGGATGAGCAGGAGACACAGCTTCACCTGGGAAGTCCATTTAGGCCCCCGAGTGTTGGGAAGGGAAGGGAAGGGAAGAGGTGAAAGGGCATCATTTCCTGGGGAAGTGCCTTGGTGGGGTGAAAGACTGGAGCAGAGAGCTGCACAGGGAAGGAATGCTGAAAGGAAGAGAAGGAGTGCATGTGATGGAATCTCATTGCTATTTTGTTAGATTATTTTGCCCAAGGATTTAATTTTATTTGTTACTTTTATAGTGTCTGTCTCTAGCTCCAGGTCCTTAAAGTAATTGGTACCTTGGTTTGCCCTCTTTCACAGATGATTCCCTGTTCTCCCCGTCCTTCTCCACACAATTCAACTTTTCACACACATTTGATACTTTAACAGTTCTGATTTAGGGTCTTTGACCCAAAATGCCAACTTAGTTTCTCTCATGAACACGAGATTCTGCAGATGCTGAAAATCCAGAGTAACGCCATAAAATGCTGGAGGAACTCAGAAGGTCGGGCAGAATCAATGGAAAGGAATAAAGAGATGAGGCTTCAGGATGAGACCATTCATTAGGATTCAAGATGAAGGCCTCTGGCCCAAAACTTTGACTCTCTATTAGTTTTTTTCATCAGTTACTACCTGAGGTGACGAGTACTTTCAGCATTATCTATTTTTATTTCAGATTTCCAGCATCCAATAATTTTTATTCCTGCTACTTAGCTTTGTTTTCTGCAGATGAGGAGTGAGATTGCACCACTTTCTGATCAGGGAAAGCACGTCAAGTATCATTTCTCCAACGGGGATCTCACAAACTTGGGGCTATTAAATGAAGCATTTTATCTCACTCTCCGGTTGACCAGGACATCACAGGTGGAAGTTGGAATTCAGACATCAGTTCGGTTGTAAAACTACTTTTGCCAAACACGGCTGGGCTACCAAAATAAAGAACTGAACTGCCCCACAGTAAAAATGGTTGGCCTGCTGATAGATTTTTGAAGAAGGGCGTTTCTCATTGATGAAAGTGTGCAAGACAGGTTGGAACAGAAAGTGTGTGGCTGAGTAAGAAGCCATAAAATATGTTTAATGTGCGAATTAACCCACATTGGTCAGCGACATGCAAAAGCATATTTCTCATATTTTCCAATAATATTCAAGGATATTTGGCCCATTGAGTCAATGCTGAATCTCAGGACATCCCAAACATTCAGGTACCACTGGAGCAACTTTCCAAAGGTACACTGTCACCAATATAGATAACAAGTCCATATGACAAAGGAGCAGAATTAGGCCATTCAGCCCATCAAGTCTGCTCTGCCATTCAGTCATGGCTGATTTATTTTTTGCTCTCAACCATATTCGTCTTGCTTCTCCTCGTAATCTTTGACACCCTTACTTATCAAGAATCTATTGACCTTCACTTTAAATGTATTCAATAGTATTAACTACAAAGTATTCAGTTTATGAACACATGTGATTCTGCAGATGCGGGGAATCCAGGGCAACACACATGAAACGCTACAGGAACTTACCAGATCAGGGAGCAGCCATGAAGGGGAACAAATAGTCAATACCTCAGGCCACAAGTGGAAAGGAAGGGGGCAGAAGCCAGAATAAGAAGGTGAGGGGAGAGAAAGAGCACAAGTGATACGTGACAGGTGAGACCAGGTAAGGGAAGGTGCATGGGTTGGGGGAAGAATGAAGATTTACACATAATTCATAACAACGCAAGGAAATAGGAGCAGGAATAGGACATTTAGCATTCCAAGCCTAACCTACCATTCAATGTGATCGTGACTGACCTGCTCCAAATTTTAATTCCTTCATTCTTTAGCTTTCTATTCCTTAATGTTTCCAGTATTTAGTTATCTCCATCCTAATTCATTTGCACTTTCTGGCAAAAAAATCTGTAATAAAAAGCTGACGCCAATACTGAAAGCCACAGAACTTCCAGATGGTTAACAAAATCCAGCTGATTCATGTATCTTTCAGGGAGAGAGTTGTCCTGCCCTATTGCTATGCTCAATGTGTGACTATTAACTTGTTGTTTAGTGGAATCAGGGAAAATCCAAAGTTCAAACTTCAAAATAAATTTATTACCTAAGTACTTACTGTATGTGTCACTTCATATAACCTTGAGACTCATTTTCTTGTGGGCATCCACAGTACGTACAAAGAAACATAATAGATTCAGTGAAAAGCTGCACGCAGCAAAGGCGGACAAGCAACCAATATGCAAAAGACAACAACTTATGCAAATTGGGCAGCGTGTTAGCATAGTGGTCAGCACAACACATTACAGTGCAGGTAGCCTGGGTTCAATTCCCGCTGTGGGCAGGGGAAACAGAGGTGACATTAGCAAACGCAGCAGGTCGTGATTTCATTATTTTGCATTCATGGCTGTTGCTGGTTGGGCTGAGATTTACTGCACATCCCAAATTTCCCCTGAACTTACTTCAGAGGAGTAACAAAGAATTGAACTCTTTGCCAACCAGTTTCCCTCGTGCAGAATTTTTGTCTGATCGTACCCTTTGTTTGGAAATATTATAGTGTCGATGCTAAATTTTTCCTTTTTACAGAAAATCTCTTACACTAATATGGTCCCCCTTGTCAGATTGTGGAAGAAGTACAGTTTCTCACATTGAAGTGTGGAACATTTCCATCTCGGAATTGTCTGGAGTTGCATGTTGCCCAGATCTCTTAATAATGCCAAACGTCTTTCTTTGAAGGATGTTATTTATAACAGGCCGTAAATTTCATTGTCATCTTTTATGATTATGCTGGATTTATTTTAAATTTCCCTATAGCTGTTTCTGGAATTTGAGTTCTCTCCTTTGGGCCATCTGCTAATTCAATCGCCAATCCCATCTGGAATGCGGGGATTGAAAAGACAGTGAAAGGAGGCAGTTGTACAGATACTGAAAGGGAGAAGATGTGCATAGGTGTACGTAGAATGGTGGGAATACCTGAAGAATTCTAGAGACATGATATCCAAATATCTTCACTCTCTATATCACCTTACAAAGTTCATTCATCTACCTGAAGAGAACTTAAACAGAAAAATCAATCCTTCTCCCCTCCATTTCTACACTGTCACCTTGATAACAAAAATCCCAAAGAAGGGGCACTTGGGTTAAAATTCACAGGCTTTTGTTCTTTCAGTTTCCACCAGTGGCCACTCCCAGGTGGGAATCTCCCAGGTTTTGGCGTGGATATCTGTACTTTCCCCACATGCTTCACAGGGGTGTGACATTAATGTAAATTAGGATGGTGGTGAATACTAGTAACTCTGCTTGAGGCTTTTGATGCTGCAGTGTTCGCCAATCTTGGCAATTAGCTTGCAGGTGTTTCATGACCTCAGTTGAGGTGATATCCTCAGTGCGCAGTTGCCGGTGTTTCTCCCTGGGAGTGCCCGCGTTTATACAGGCCCCAGTTTGCATGCCTTGGTCCTGATTGACTACACCTTCAGTTGACATTTGGATTCTATTGGCTAGCGTACCTTTGGCTTTTAGGGGCCTGTAGATGGCATCTATTTCGATACCTTGTTTCTCGTGCCTGCTTCATGTTTGCCTGTGCCAGAACCTCTGCAGTGTCCCATTTTAAGTGATGTCCTTTCCAGTTTTCACATACCGAGATCAGCGACAGCGGACCATGTCTCCACACCGCCGATTTGTGTCGCCGCAAAGGAGTGGCAACAGGAACTAAGTCGGCCAGACAGGGCGGAAACTCCCAATTCGCTTACGATAACACAAACTGGCGGTACAGAGATGTGAGCCACTGTCGCTGATCTTGGTACGTGAAGACCGAGAAGGACATCACTTTAACTGGGACGCGGCGCGGGCAAACACGAAACAGGCATGAGATTTTTTAGAAACATGGTTCTCTTCTGATAACTCCGTAAACAAACAGATTGAGATAGACGCCATCTACGAACCCCTGAGAGCCAAAGAAATTTGAGCCAATAGAATTCAAAGGTCAACTGTAGGGGGTAGCCATTTAGGACTGAGACAAGTGAATGGAGGACAATATAAATGCGTGCACTCCCAGAGAGAAACACCAACAACTGTGCACTAAGGATGTCATTTCGACTGATGATAAAATTTCTGCAATCTAATTGCCAAGATCGGCAAACACTGCAGCATTAATTAATATAAATGTTCTTCTGCAAGAAAGAAACATTTATCATTAATATTACATTTCAAAATGAACGCTAAAATTGAGGAAAAAGGAGAAGATGGCGGCGCAACGCAGCGTGCGCGGCCGTTCCGAATGATATCGTATGTGTTAACTAGGGGACCATGCACAATCTGGATTTGATGGAGACAGCCGTGAGAAGCACGGAGGAACACCTGGAGAAACTTCTGAAATGCCTGCTTCACTGCCGCTGCTACTGTGCGATCAAGAATCTCCAGAGACGAAGGCCCCAAATCCTCGGCTTTGCCTATTGCCTGTTGCCGGGGCCGGGGTCGAAATGCTCGGCAGAGATGGTGCTCGGTGCTCGGTGTCGGAGAGCTGGTCGGAGGCTCGGAGTTTTCGGACGGACTCGGAGTCGGACTGTGGTCGGATGCTTCCAGGATGCTGCATCGGCAAGTTGGCGGCGCTGGAGGTTCACCGTCTGCATGAGATGATGGGACTTTCGAGAGACTTTGAGACTTTTACCATACCATGGTGTGATCTTATAAAATTACAGTATTGCTTTGCACTGTTGTAACTATATGTTATAATTATGTGGCTTTTGTTAGTTTTTAAGTCGGTTTGTCATGTGTTTCCGTGATATCATTCTGGAAAAGCATTGTATCATTTCTTAATGCATGCATTACTAAATGACAATAAAAGAGGACTGCTTGACCTCATAATCTAATCTAAAAAAAAATCAAACAAAAATTCCACCTGGACAAAAATGGGAGAGAAGTGTTGGGTTAGTGTAGGTCTGACAGAAGAATACCATCCAAAGTTAGTGTCCTCTTTGCTCTGAGATTTATGGAATTTCGTTCCTGTAACTATGAAGTCTATACTGTAAACTGTAACAGGTGGATATGGGCCAAATGCAGACGATTGGACTAGTGCTCATAGATATCTTACCCAGCATGGGTGAGGTGGGTTGAAAGACCTGTTTCTATGCTGTATGGTTCAAAGACGCTATGACTATAATGTTCAGCATTTCTATATTTATCAATAGCTAATAATGGCTCAAAGCGGTAACTCTTGTGCAATACTGTACTTAATGTCTAATAAATTCATAGCACTATTTTATGCAAATATCTATCAGGATTGAAAGGCACGTCTTTCTACTGAATGTGTTTGTAAGTTTCCAGGAGGCGATTTGGGCTGAATTTTTAGGCCCAAGACCAAGTTTAAACCTTTCTCAGATTTGGCCCAAATTAAATTTTGCCAGCAAACTAAAAGTGCCAGTCAAGTCTTTGCAGAAATATTTGTTCTGGAAGACTGCCTAGTGCATGAGTGAAGCTGGCCAGTAGAGAAGGCTCATTGGAACGGTGAAGGTGTAGATTAATATTGGATAGCTAAAATGGCCTAAAAGATTGGCATTGGCTGCGGAAGGGAACAGGGAAAAAAATGCATCCAAAATGAAGCAAAAAACTTGCGTCACGAACATTCCAGCACTCCCCTGATTTGGATTGTTATTTTATTTCTAATCACTGAATCTCACTGCCTACTTGTGAGTTCACAGCTCTTGGTGATTGCTCATTATCGTGTTGTTAAGCAATTACCCTTCGACAGTAAGTCGGCCATTTAATGATCACTTGTTCATTCATTCATCAGAAGCACTTCATTAGAGTCGAAGGAATTTCAATCAATATTTGAATTTGCCTTTTGTTAGAATGCCGAGAAGCTATGTCTTTTTACACTGGCTCTTTGTGTACTGGAACGAGTTAGTGAATTAATAAAACTGTCTTCAAACTACAGCTATGCGGGACTGGAGTTATCTATCTGTCTAGCTTGAGAAACTGGGGAAAAGTTGAGCGAGGGCAGAGTAGTAAAACGACAGTACCTCTTGCCGTTCTAACAAAAGGCACCACGATGCTGTGCTGATCCTTTAACGCGCTCTAAGGTCAATCTAACCCTTCCCTTCAACATAGCCCAAACACGAGAAAATCTGCAGATGCTGGAAATTCAAGCAACGCACACAAAATGCTGGTGGAACGCAGCATCTATAGGAAGAAGTACAGTCGACGTTTCGGGCTGAGACCCTTCGTCAGGCTCAAATGCCAAACAAGTCCATGCTCATGTAATTCCTGACTACCTGGTAAAGCCACCAGGACAACTTCTCATCATGGCCTGGGAGAGGGAGAGAAAGAAAAGGCTGTTGGAGATAGAAGAAGCCAAAATCCTTATGATGGAGTAATTTACTCTCAGTGGCCACAATATTAGGTACATCCTGTACCTAATAACGTGGCTATTGAATGTATGTTCCTGGTCTTCTATAGCCCATCCACTTCAACGTATGATGTATTGTGCATTCAAGGATGTTCTTCTGCACAGTACTGTTGTAAGGTGTGGTTATTTCAGTTACTGTCGCCTTCCTGTCAGCTTGAACCAGTCTGGCTATCCTCCTTTGACTTTTCTCATTACAAGCCATTTTCTCCCACTGAGCTGTGCTTTACTGGATGATTTTTACTTCTCACACCGTTCTCTGTAAACTCTAGAGATTGTTGTGCGTGAAAATCCCAGGAGATCAGCAGTTTCTGAGATACTCAGATCACCTCATCTGGCACCAATAATCATTCCACAGTCAAAGTCAGCTAGATCACATTTCTTCCCCATACTGACATTTGGTTTAAACAACTGAACCTCTTGATCATGGCTGCATGCTTTTATGCATTGAGTCACTGCCACGTGATTGGCTGATTAGATATTTGCATTATTCAGTAGGTGTACAGGTGTACCTAATAAAGTGGCAACTGAGTGTAGATCGCCTGCAATGTCCAGCTACCCAATCACGATTAAGAAGCATTTAAAATTGAGATGAGTGGGACCTTCTTCTCACGTAACATGGTGAATGTCTGGAATTCTCTACCGCAGAAAGGTTGCGGCAGTCAGATAATTGCTGGTATTTGAAGTGGGAAGAGATACATTCGTGAAAGGGTGTTGCCAGGACTTGAGGACCTGAGTTAAAGGGAAAGATTGACTATGTTAGGACTTCATCCCCCTGGAGCATAAGAGAATGAGGGGATCAGTCACAAGCAAGAGAAGATCTGCAGATGCTGGAAATCCAAGCAACACACACAAGATGCTCGAGGAATTCAGCAGGTCAGGCAGCATCTATGGAAAAGAGTAAACATTCGACGTTTTGGACCAAGACCCTTCATCAGAACTGAGGGGAGATTTGATAGAGGTATATAAAATTTTGAGGGGTATAGATAGGGTAAAGGCAAGCAGGATTTTTCTACTGAGGTTGGGTGAGATTAGAACTAGAGGTCATGTGTTAAGGATGAAAGATGAAATGTTTAATGGCAACTTCTTCACTCCACAGGTGGTGAGAGCATGCAATGAACTGCCAGCGAGTTTGATTTTAAGAGAAATCTGGGTAGGTACATGGATGGGAGGGATATGAAGGGCTATGGTCGAGGGGCAGGTCAATGGGACTAGCAAGAGCAATAGTATGGCACAGACTAGGTGGGCTGAAGGGCATATTTCTGTTCTGTAGAATTGTATGGCTTTATGACCGTTGAATTGAGAGCTGTGAGGAACTGGCACAGAAGAGGAGCTGGAACTTGAGATCGATCAGTCATGATCATATTATAGGGACAACAGACTATTCCTGCAACTATTTTCTTATCTTTTATTAATTTCTAACCTCAAAGGGATTACTTGAAGAGAAACAGAGACTTTCTATGTCGATATTATCATCAATAGCAGCAGTTTCTTTTAAGCTACTCCCTATTTCCTGGAGGCAACCAAAATCAAACTCATGTTTAACCAAGTTCCTAGGTACCCAGTTGAATCGGTCTTCTATCACAGTTTGACTGGCAATCAGAAAATAGTTTAATTTTAGTAGTCTCTCCACCTAAGCAATGCTTTCCATTCACCCCCTGAGTCTGATTACTGTTTACTGCAAACAGTCATAACACAACTCTTCCACCTCAACCCACCCCATCCTGTGCAGGTCAAATGATTATCACTTTCATTACCAGGAAAGCAGAAGAGTTGGAAATACCAGCCTGCTGATGGCAGAGAGGGGTGATATCTCTTAGTCACCTCTTTACTGTTCTATTCTAAATTCATCTGCACACTTTCACCATGGAACCCCTTGGTACTAGAGATTACTGCTGAACTGGGTAATGAACTATCAACTGTAAAAAATACAGAAATAAAAAGAAGTGTCCATTCCCAGCAAATTGAGGAGTGGCTGCGGTACAGGTCTTGTTCCCTGTCATACTCATTCAATACAGTCTGTGTCAATATACACAAAATGCTGGAGGAACTCAGCAGGCCAGGCAGCATCTATAGAAAAGAGTAAACAGTCCATGTTTCGGGCCGAGTCCTGATGAAGGGTCTCAGCCCGAAACGTCGACTGTACTCTTTTCAATAGACAATAGGTGCAGGAGTAGGCCATTCGGCCCTTTGAGCCAGCACCGCCATTCACTGTGATCATGGCTGATCATCCACAATCAGTATTCAGTTCCTGCCTTATTCCCATAACCTTTGATTCCGCTATCTTTAAGAGCTCTATCCATCTCTTTCTTGAAAGTATCCAGAGACTTGGCCTCCACTGCCTTCTGGAGCAGAGCATTCCACATATCCACCACTCTCTGGGTGAAAAAGTTTTTCCTCAACTCCGTTCTAAATGGCCTACCCCTTATTCTTAAACTGTGGCCCCTAGTTCTGGACTCACCCATCAGCGGGAACATGCTTCCTGCCTCCAGCGTGTCCAATCCCTTAATAATATTATATGTTTCAATCAGATCCCCTCTCATCCTTCTAAATTCCAGTGTATACAAGCCCAGTCGCTCCAATCTTTCAAAATATGACAGTCCCACCTCCCGGGAATTTTCGGTAGATGCTGCCTGGGCTGCTGAGTTCCTCTCGCATATTGTCTGTGTTGTTTGGATTTTGAGTATCCGCAGATTTTCTCTTGTTTTTTGTCGATACATGCCTATTAAGTCCTCTTCTGAATCTCATTTTGGAACTGCTGTCACACCACCTCACATTTAATACAAACGATTCAAGAATTACTCTCACTTGAAATTTTAATGCTGCACTTCCAGTTTGGCCTGCCGGATTTCTTTTGAACATTGTTCCTTTAATTCAGGTGGGAGAAAGAATGAGGACATGTTACACAGATGAGGTGTAACTTTCCTTAGGAAAGGGAGATTAGGGAATAACATGGATGCTGCCGGGACTTAAGGGAAAGTTATAGGGAAAGGTTGAATAGGTTAGGACTTTACTGTAGGAGAATGAGGGGAGATTTGATAGAGGAATACAGAATTATGAGGGTAGATAATTAGAGTCAATGTAAGTAGGCTCTTTCCACTGAGGTTGGGTGAGACTAGAACTAAAGGTCTTGGATTAAGGGCAACATGAGAGGGAACTTCTTCACTCAGAGGATGGTGAGAGATGTGGAACGTGCTGCTAACAGAAGCGGAGGGCACAATTTCAACATTTAAAAGAAATTTGGATAGGTAGGTGGATGGGAGGGGTATGGAAGGCTATGGTACGGGTGCAGTTGATGGGACTAGGCAGATTAATAGTCTGGCACGAACTCAACAGGCCAAAGGGCCTGTTTCTGTGGTGGTAGTGTTCTAGGTCTCTATCACTCTATCTCAATTCTCGCACTTTAAATGATTGTAAAGTCTGAGAAAGTTGTTGGAGAGGAATCTGTTCTTCGGGAAGACTCCAAACTAGAAGGCAAGATCTTCTGATCAAACTAAGACAGTTCAGGAGTGATGACACAAAGCAATTACTTACAGAAAGGGGAGTGGGAATCTGGAACATCCCCCCTCAAAGAGTAGGGGAATGATCAATCACCAACTTCAAAACCAACGTTGTTACATTTCAGTCTGATAAAGGTTTCAAGAGATTTGGAATTGAGAGATGAGGTGGTGAGGATCGGAAATAGAATTGAGATGGAGACCAGCTACAAACTATTTCAGTTTTAGAACAATCTTGATTAATCTACTGTTGTTCCTGCAGTTGTGAACCTTTAGTATTCATCAAAATCTTCAAACCAAACTGTCACAGAGTCATGGAGTAATTTTTTTAATTGATTTTTTAAATTTATTCATTTACGGGATGTGGGCATCTCCAGCTAAGCCAGCATTTACCGCCCATCCCTAGTTGCCCTTGAGAAGGTGGTGAGGAGATGCCTTCTTGAACCGCTGCTGTCCCTGAGGTGTAGGTACACCCACAGTGCTGTTAGGGAGGGAATTCCATGATTTTGACCCAGCAACAATGAAGGAAAGGCGATATGTTTCCAAATCAGGATGGTGAGTGGCTTGGGGGATTTCCAAGTGGTGTTGTTCCCAGTTACCTGTTGTTCTCATCCTTCTATATGGTAGTGGTCGTGGGTCTGGAAGATGCTGCCTTAGAAACTTGGTGTGTTGTTGCAGTGCATATCGTAGATAGCACACACTACTGCAACTGTTCATCGATGGTGGAGGGATTGGATGTTTGTGGAAGGGGTACCAATCAAGTGGGCTTCCTTGTACTGGGTGGTGTCAAGCATCCTGAGTGTTGATGGAGCTGAACTCATCCAGGCGAGTGGCAAGTATTCCATTACACTCCTGACCTGAGCCTTGTAGATGGTGGACAGGCTTTGGGGAGTCAGGAGGTGAGTTACACACCAAAGGATTCCTAGCTTTGACCTGTTCTGGTAGCCATGGTGTTTATATGGCTAGACCAGTTCAGTTTCCTGCCAATGGTAACCCCCAAGATGTTGATAGTAGCAGATTCAGTGATGGTGATGCCACTGAATGTCAAGGGATGATGGTTAGAACCTATCTTGTTGGAGATGGTCGTTAGAATTATAACGCATGGAACAAGCTTCTCAGTCTAACAAAGTACACAAGATGAGTAGAACCATAGATTGAGTGTTCAGCCAAATACATTTCCTCAGAGTAGACATGGCTAATACAAGGGGGCATAACTTTATGAGGTGGAAAGAATCTATGGGGTAGAATGTTAGATGCAGATATTTTACACAGAGAGAGGTGGATGTGTGGAACATGCTGTCATGGGTGAGATAGAGGCAGATCCATTAGGGACTTTTAAGAGACTCTTAGATAGACTCTCAAATGAGGGGAAACGTTTGATTGATCTTGAAGTAGGTTGGAGGGTCAGCACAACAACATGTGCCAAAAAGCCTGTGCTATGTTGTGCTGTGCTGTTCTATTTTTGCCTACATTGACCCCGGTGCCCACCAAGCAAGTCCCACTTACCTGCGTCCCATTAAACCCTCCTATCCATGTACCAGGTCGAAAGGGTGGAGGTGAGTGGGTGGGGGAGGATGGAAGATGTAAGAAGCTCGCAAGTGATTGATGGAAAAGGTGAAAGGCTGGAGAAGAAGGAATCAGATAGGAGAGGACAGTGGACCATGGAAGAAAGGGAGGGAGGAAGGTCACCAGAAGGAGTTGATGGGCAAATGAGGAGAAGAGAAGAGAGGAAGAAAACACAATTGTGCTAGTTGTAATCAGCAAAATGATTCTAGTAGGAGGAAAAGCAAGCTTCCGGACAGCCTTGGAGGAGCAGTAGAAAATCATTTTTCTTACCAGCTACACTTCTCTGAGTGAAGTGCCCAACGAGGGAGTTAGTTGGATGTTAGGCTTATTCAGAAAGTCAGAAGGCATGGGATCCAGGGAAGTTTGGCCAGGTGGTTTCAGAATTGGCTTGCCTGCAGAAGGCCGAGGGTCATGGTGGAGGGAGTACATTCAGATTGGAGGGTTGTGACTAGTGGTGTCCCACAATGATCGGTTCTGGGACCTCTATTTTTCGTGATTTTTATTAACAACCTGGATGTGGGGGTAGAAGGGTGGGTTGGCAAGTTTGCAGACGACACAAAGGATGGTGGTGTTGTGGATAGTGTAGAGGATTGTCAAAGATTGCAGAGAGACATTGATAAGATGCAGAAGTGGGCTGAGAAGTGGCAGATGGAGTTCAACCGGGAGAAGTGTGAGGTGGTACACTTTGGAAGGACAAACTCCAAGGCAGAGTACAAAGTAAATAGCAGGATACTTGGTAGTGTGGAGGAGCAGAGGGATCCGGGGGTACATGTCCACAGATCCCTGAAAGTTGCCTCACAGGTAGATAGGGTAGTTAAGAAAGCTCGTGAGGTATTAGCTTTCATAAGTTGAGGGATAGAGTTTAAGAGTCATGAGGTAATGATGCAGCTCTATAAAACTCTGGTTAGGCCACACTGGGAGTACTGTTTCCAGTTCTGGTCGCCTCACTATAGAAAGGATGTGGACGCGTTGGAAAGGGTACAGAGGAGATTTACCAGGATGCTGCCTGGTTAGAGAGTATGGATTATGATCAGAGATTAAGGGAGCTAGGGTTTTACTCTTTGGAGAGAAGGAGGATGAGAGACGACATGATAGAGGTATACAAGATATTAAGAGGAATAGATAGAGTGGATAGCCAGCACCTCTTCCTCAGGGCACCACTGCTCAATACAAGAGGACATGGTCTTAAGGTAAAGGGTGAGAAGTTCAAGGAGGATATTAGAGGAAGGTTTTTTACTCAGAGAATGGTTGGTGCATGGAATGCACTGCCTGAGTCAGTGGTGGAGGTAGATACACTGGTAAAATTTAAGAGACTACTAGACAGGTATATGGAGGAATTTAAGGTGGGGGGTTATATGGGAGGCAGGGTTTGAGGGTCGGCACAACACTGTGGGCCAAAGGGCCTGTACTGTGCTGTACTATTTTATGTTCTGTGTTCTATGTTCTATGCTATGCGGGGGTCCATGTGAAGAGGGAACGCACAGGACCTCACATCTGCAGATGACATCATCCCAGCAGTCGGGGCTGGATTTGAAGCCCAGCTTCAGCAGAATGACAATAGCTGAATCATATTACTAACTAAAAATACCTGTTAAATTACCAGACATGAACTCAAAATTCAATGGAAATTTAATAATCATATATTTGTGTAAAAAAACCCAGTTCCTTATTCAAATGTCAAAGGGGTCTGTGCCATAGTTTTGCACAGAAGGCAGTGCTTGATTGAGCCTGTCATCACATGCTATGTAATGTGCGAGTTAAGGGATTTGTTGGACTTCTGTTGTTTCGAGTTTTCTGTTACACATTGTGTTTCCTACTCAACAGAGGAAAGTCCCTAGTACTAGCTTTATTCAGAAAAAAGAAATGATTTTTCCCACTGTCTGTTCCCTGAAGTTCCTTGCAACACACGTAAAATACTGAAGGAACTCAGCAAGCCAGGGTTTCAGCCCGAAACATTGACTGTGTTTTTTTCCATAGATGCTGCCTGGCCTGCTGAGTTCTTCCAACATTTTGTGTGTGTGTTGCTCGGATTTCCAGCATCTGTAGATTTTCTCTTGTTTGAGCCCTGAAGCTCCTTGATTCTTCCTTAACATCCTGTATTTTATCATTGGGCATGTTGGGTCCAGACCTTCGTCTGAACTGAAAGATAAAGAAAGATCAAAGATTAAGATTAGCTTTAGCTGTCACACATACAAGGAGACATCACATGACCAATACAGTCTGAATACGTGCTGGGGGCAGCCTGCAAGTGTCCAGCATGTCCACAATTTTCTAACCCTAACCCTTATATCTTTGGAACGTGGGAGGAAACTGGAGCACGAATAACATGCAAACTCTTTACAGACAGCGACAGGAATTAAACACTGATGGCTAATCGCTGGTCCTCTAAAGTGTTACGCTACTGTGCTACCCTTAGCCACTGTAAGAAGGTGAAGGGAAGGGGTGGCGTGAGATAGGCTGATCCAGGTGAGCAGGGATGAAGGGCAGATAGGAGAGGGGAGAGCAGATACAGAACTGGAGCTGGGATGCAGTAGGAAGAAGTGACAAAGGGTTGAAGATGATGGAATCTGATATGAGGGAAAGGTGGAACATGGGATCAAGGGATGGAGGTGAGGAGGGCAGATGAGAAAAGTGAGGGTGGAGAAATGTGTGGATGATGAGCAGAGAGAGAGAGATAG
Organism: Mobula hypostoma; assembly: GCF_963921235.1. Classification (NCBI taxonomy): domain Eukaryota; kingdom Metazoa; phylum Chordata; class Chondrichthyes; order Myliobatiformes; family Myliobatidae; genus Mobula; species Mobula hypostoma. The sequence goes on along the minus strand of NC_086118.1, from coordinate 47,512,807 downwards.
TCCATTTTCCTCCGTAGATGCTGCCTGACCCGTTAATCTTCTGCAACTTATTGCATTCCTCCGGATTCCAATGTCTACAGTCTCTTGTGTCTGCTTTGCTTTTCTAAGACCATAAGTCGTAGGAGTAGAATTCCTCCTCATTTCTGTTCTAAATGGACATCCTTCTATTCTGAGGCCGTGTCCTCTGGTCCGAGACTCCCCCACTATTGAAAGCATTCTCTCCACTTCCACTCATCTAGGCTTTTTGAAATGCAGTAGATTTTAATGAAATTCCTCCTCCCCATTCTTCTAAACTCAAGCAATCAAGTGCACTTCATTCATGGCATCATTCTTGTGAATCTCCTCTAGATCCTGTTCAATGGCAGCATATCCTTTCTTAGATAAGGGGCTCTAAACTTCTCACAATACTCCAAGTGCCCTCTGACTAATTTTTGTTCCATTCTTACTATTGCTATTTTATTTCTTCCATAAATAATCCCTCTGTGTATCCACCTCTCTACTTTTAAACATCTTTCCTCTTTCTTCTCACTATTTTATCTTTTCGACTTTATCTCCTGTCATTTAAAGCTTGTTTGACCTGTACTCTCCTTCCCTGCGCAATGGGGATAAACAAATCTAAAATAAACGCATAAGGACAATCAGAAAAAAATAAAATTGGAAATACAACTGATACTTAAAAAGGAAATAGACAAATGTATGAAATCCATGCCCCACTATATATAAAGATCAAATGTAACAAATGAGAACATAGAACATAGAACTGTATAGCACAGGCCCACAATATTGTGCCAAACCAATCAAATGGCCAACTAAACTAATTTCTTCTGCCTATCCATTTTCTTCACCTCCTTGTGCCTATCTAAAGGTCTTTTCAAAGTCCCTAATGTATCTGCCTCTACCACCACCCCAGACAGCACGTTCCAGGCTCCCACCAGTGTCTCAGGGGCGCCATTTCGCACGAAACTATTTCAGCTCAGGCGTCAAAGTTCAGAGTTCAATTACAGTGCTGTCTGTAAGGAGTTTGTACGTTCTCCCCATGAGCGTGTGGGTTTTCTCCAGTTTCCTCCCACAGATGTACCAGTTACGAGGTTAACTGGTCTTTGTAAGTTATTCTGTGAAAATGTTTTAAGATCCGTGTTATATAACATGAAAATATAAGAAAGAAGGCCACCACATTCTTTCTTGGATAAGGGGCCTAACATGGGAATGGGACTTCATGGTCACTTTGCTGTCAGCAACCAGACTTCAGAATACTCATTGGCAATGAGAGCACTTCCGAACAGCCCAAGGTTGGATCTGTCCAAGTCCTTCCTTACTGAAACAGCATGCATCGACTTTATCAATGCTGCCTTCTTAAGTGGAGGTTGAAATACGGGTTAATTCAGTGGTATGAAAGGTCAGAGAGTTTCTTGGGCAACCTTCCAAAAAACAACATCTGCTAGAAATTGATTAGCATGATTCCCGCCCCATCGGGCACAGCATTGCATGGTCCCTTCCCTCGGCAATAGTTTTCTTTTGTTTTGTAACCTTAAACTGACAGCAGCAGGAGGAACCGAGCCATCGATCACCCAGTAAGAGATGTCCTCGGAACTTTCTGTAATTCATTGACTCTGAGTCAACCAAGTAGCCCTAAAGACTGAGACAAATTATGCTTTATTTGATTTGTTGGCTTACTGTCAGCTGGTAATTGTAGGTGTCCTGGAGTTCGTTTCAGCACTCTACAGCCACCGTGTTGCATTGACATATTATTTTTGAAAATGGTTTTTTTCTAAAGCCATTTTGCTGACTGGTATTGCTATGATCTTTACGACCATACATCAGTTATAAGCTCTTTCAGACTCAATGGCAGACTCAAAGTGAGCTGCAGAGAGTTGTATCTCCATCGTGAGCACTGGCCTCCACTGTATCCAGGACATCTTCAAGGAGCGATGCCTCAAAAAGACAGCGTCCATCATTAAGGACCTCCATCACCCGGGTCATGCCTTGTTCTCATTGCTACCTTCAGGAAGGAGGTACAAGACAGTGAAGATACACACTCAATGATTCACAAGCAACTTCTTCCCCTCAGCCATCTGATTTCTGAATGGACATTGAACCTATGAACACTACCTCAATAATTTTTTTAATTCTACTTTTGCACTACTTATTTAACTATTATATATGTGTGTGTGTGTGTGTGTGTGTGTCTGTGCATCTACTCACTGTAATTCACAGTTATTTTTCTCTATTATCGTGCTGCTGCCAACAAAGTCAACAAATTTCACAACACATGCTGGTGACATAAAACCTGAATCTGACTCGATGGGCCAAAGGGCCTAATTCTGCTCCTATATCTTATGGTCTCTTACGTGTCAAACGCTGAAGGAGCTATTGCCCCTCCTGCGTTACGAACACGCCACTAGCGGACACTCTGTACATACGACCAGATGTTTGGGAGATGGGGTTAGGGTCTGTAAGCTGTCGTGGGACTGCGGGCGTCACCTACTGAGATGGGCGAGCCTTGGCAGGAGGGGGCCAGGGAGATCCCAGCAAATCTGGGAGCACTAAGCAGACTCACTGACTCACACAGAGAGGCGGTGACTCCGGCTGGCTCCCTCTGTTTCTGTGACACTCTCACATGCACAGACTAGATGGGCCAAAGGGCCGGCTTCTGCACTGTGGTCCTCTATGACTCTGATTGTTGTTCATTTCTGACTTGAGATTAGTTCAGGTATTGGTTCATTATTGTCACAGGTACCAGGATACAGTGAAAAGCTTCTCTTGCATACTGTTCACACTGACAGCGTACATTGGATGTTGACATAAACCCTATGCCTCCAGAGATCCTGTTGGGTTATTTCAGTGTTCTGTTTCTTGTCCCACACTCCAGTATCTGCCATCTCTTTTGCCTTTCTACAAAGATTCAATTCTGTTCCATGTCAACCAAAGCAGTACAAGTTTGGTGAACTGACTTTTATCAGACTATAAAACCATAAGGCATAGGAGCAGAATTAGGCTATTTGGCTCATTGCATCCATTACGGCTGATTTATTATTCCTCTCAACCCAATTCTCCTGCCTTCTCCCCATAACCTTTGAAACCCTTACTTATCAAGAATCTAATAACCTCCACTTTAAATATATCCAATGATTTGGCTTCCATATCTGTCTGTGGCAATATATTTTATAGACTTACCATTATCTAGATGAAGAAATTCCTCCTCATCTCTCTTCCAAGGGGACATCCTTGTATTCTGAGTCTGTGCCCTCTGGTCCTAGATATTCTGCTATGGGAGACATCTTCTCTACATCCTCCCTATCTAACGCTTTTCAATATACAATGGGTTTCAATGAGAGCCCCATTCATTCTTCTAAACTCCAGTGACTTAGCTACTAAATCCGGTGGGACAGATCTTGCAGGCAGGTGAAGGGGCAAAGGTAGGATACAGGAGGCTTAAAACCAGTCACTTTGGGCAGATGGGGCTTGTCAGCCACGGCTGGCAGCTCATCCAGGAGAGAGACGACTCTGATCTCAAACCTTACCTGTCTTGCGGTTATCCCCACTCATGGAGAAAACTTCTGGAGTAAACCCTGCGGGAAGAATCCAAAGCAGGAGTCCCTAAGGCTGTCCTATCTTGAGTTCAATGCTGACTGGCAACTCCTGCTACGCTGCTAGTGCCAAACTGGATTGGTCTCCTCTGTTCCTTTGTGTTCATCGTTTGCCTGGAGGGCAGGGCTTGCTACACGGGCCACAGCTTACTCTTCATGCTGAACTGCCCAGGTTTACGTATATAGACAGCTAGGACACAACAGCCATGGTCGACCCTGACTCACGGAGGCCTCACTCACTCACTCACAGACCCAGAGGGTTACAGTGTAAGTAACTGTACCGAGAGAGGATCTTGTTTGCTCTTCCCTCACTAAATGGGATCTAAATCTTGAAAAGTTTTCGGTAATATATTTAATACTTAACACAGCGGATTTATCTTGGTGGGTCTTTAACCATTTTGAGCTCAAGCCAATTTTCATCATTGTACAGCTCAAATGCACTCAGAATACAAATCGAGCAACCTCATTATTAACTCAAATCTAAAGGCATAATCAGGGAATTTGAAAAGTTGGAAACATTTCCTTGGATTATAAAAAAATATTTTCATGGTTATTTTACATCAGCATTCCGCAGAAACCAGCTGACGGGAATTTCAAACAGTTGATGTTTCATAATATATATCTTAAGGGGATTCCCAGGACTCCTAAGGTTCAATTCATACAAAAAGTAAACTGTTGCTTCTACATTTCTAAGTTGGACACAACAGATTCTGAGAAAAAACAATGCGTCTGAGAAGAGGGATGATGTTTTTATGTTGCACAGCTGCTCGGATCTGGAATGCACCATTTGAGAAGTAGATGAGTGCAGATTCTGTTGCAGCTTTCAAAGGGGAACTGGACAAACATTCAAACATTGTTAACTAATGCTGAGATAGGTCAGTCTAAATCATACATTCAGTGCCCACTTTATTAGTGGCCACTGTACACCTGCTTGTTAATGAAATTATAGTGGATTCCAGTTAATTGGGCCATTGGATAATTGGCGCATCTGCTTGTTTTGGACAACTCTTAACAGACAATAACAAATCGATAAGATAGCCGAGATTCCTTTCATTTATTTGGAACACTATGCCACTTAATTGGGACAGGAGACTCTTGCCATACATTTTCTAACTAGCCTTAGCTGCGTGCTCATTGTGTGGCCATTAGACTTTACACCGAGCTTAGAGCAGTTTCTAAATAGCATTACTTGTGTGCATTTGTGTTTCAAAAGCAGTGATTTTTTTGTCACTAATAATTGGCAAGTAATAAGCAGTAAGATAACTTAGAACAGTTTTGCTCACTGCAGATTTGAGCATTCAGGATAGAGATGCCAGAAACAGCTGTGAGTGAAAATGAGATGATTTCGCTACTTCAACAAATTAGGAACTCTGAAGAATTTGAAGGTGTTGAAAATCATTTTGAATGTTACAATGAAAATGTCTGTGCTCATTGTGTTCATTTACAATCAGTTAAAAGGACTCATCAGCATACACTGGATAAAGTCCTTCATCAATAACTATAAGGAACTAGTACAGTTTGATAGTGTAACGCTCAGTTATATTGGCTCATATACGTCTGGGGAAATCCCACCCAGCACCTGCCTCAACGCTTCCCACGGAGTCGGTTGCCGCCGGAATCAATCCCAAACATCAATCATCAGCCAGCACACCCAGTACGTTTTATCAAGTACACTTTATAGATATTACTAAGTCTATGACATTAATATAAATTCGATACTGAAAAGGAAGTAATGAAAAAAAGGCGCCAAGACTTATCAAAGTCCAAGTTCTTCGCGCGCAACCGCTGGAGCTCAATCAATTCCTGACGACCACCTGAAGTGATCGACTGGAGCCTTGCCGCACGTCCACCCTCCTCCCCGTCTCTCCTCCGACTCCCCTCCAAAACCCCGTTCCCAGTCATATGAGACAGCATTATCATCCGAAAACAAAACGATACATGACCACCCATTGGCTAATAGCACCCTGCTGTCTGTATTAACTCAAGCAAATGTCTAGCTAGAGACTTTCTGAGCATTTAACATAACAAAGGAGCATTCCCCAGTATAACATAACAAAGAAGCCATTTTAAATTTAACATACAAAAAAAGAAAGACCCCGTACAATAGCACTGTAGTAGCTTTGGTAGTGTTCTAATTAGTTCTGTATTTCATTTAAATACTTAATTTGTTACTCAGATGGTAGTTTTTGACTTTTTTTAATACCTTTTTAACTATAGCATGAAACTTCGGCTAATTGGGAAAGCAGCATAATTAGGCCAAAATGTACTGGTCCTGATGTGTCCCAATTAACCAGAGTCCACTGTATCAAATCAGCCAATCATGTGGCAGCAACTCAATGCATAGAAGTGTCTACACATGGTCAAGAAGTTCAGTTGTTGTTCAGACCAAACATCAGAATGGGAAGTAAATGTGATCTAAGTGACTTTGATAGTGGAATGATTGTTGGTGCTAGACCTGGGTAGTTTGATTATCTCAGAAACTGCTGACCTCCTGGGATTTTCACACACAGCAGTCTCTGGAGTTTACAGAGAATGGTACGAAAAACAAAAAAAAGATCCATTGAGTGGCAGTTCTGTGGGTGAAAATGCCTTGTTAATGAAAGAGGCCAGAGGAGAATGGCCAGACTGGTTCAGGCTGACAGGAAGGCGACAATAACTGAAATAATCAAGCATTATAGCAGTGGTGTGCAGAAGAGCTTCTCTGAATGTACATCACATCGAACTGTGAAGTGGATGGGTGACAGCAGCAGAAGATCACACCGGGTTCAGCTCCTCTATATAATAAAGTGGCCACTGAGTCTATGCCCTCACTGTGTAATTGCAGCTGGACCTTGACTGAATCAGAATCCGATTCAGGTTTGTTATCACAGACATATGTTGTGAAACTTGTTCTTTTGTGGCAGCAGTAGAGCACAATGCATAAAAAAAAACCGTAAGTTACAATAAGAAATAGATAAAAATAAATAAATGTTGCAGTGTGTTACCTTGTGTTGTTATGTTGAATATTGTGGGCATGTTATGTTGGCTCCAGAATGTGTGGTGTCACTTGTGGACTGCCACCAGCACATCCTTGGGTGTGCTGGTTGTTAGCACAAGTGAAGCATTTCACTATATGTTTTGATGTACTCGTGATAAATAAATCTGAATCTGGATCTGAAAAAGAGGGCAAAAAAAGTGAGGTAGTGTTCATAGGTTCATTGTCCATTCAGAAATCTGATGGTGAAGGGGAAGAATGAGTATGCATCCTCAGGTTCCTCTACCCCCTCCCTGAATGGTCTAGAGAGTAAATCAACTCTCACAGTGGGAATCCTTAGCTGAGTACACTTGAGTACATTTCACAATATTAATGCACTGACCATTTTCCATCATGCGACGCATTTTTATTTGGCTCAGGATCTTGAGCAGGGAGTGGTACTGATCAAAGACAAACCTCTGGTTGATAATTGTGCAGTTGTAGGAATCACGATTTAGGGAGAGCATCAAGAAGTGAGTATTAAAGATCTTCACGAAGAAATGAGGATAAAGTGAGAGCTACAAATCACTTGGAGCATCCAGGGAAGCTAGGACTGTGCTTGTTAGATTCAGCAAAGAGATGCGGAAATTTCTTTAGGCAGAGAGTTTATATGATCTGATGTTCAAGAGACTAAAATGTAGAGATAACAATATCAATAATAATTGTAAGTGATAACTAGATGTAATTAAAAGAGAGAAAAAAAATGGGGCCACAAGTGAAAGAGCAATAGACTGGGAGTACCTGGGCAGAACAGGTGTGATATGTGAATGGACTTATCTAGGCTGCAGGGGTTAGTACTCATTCAGCATTTGGACAGGAAGGCATCCTGGAACATATGAATCATCAGATTTTGAGTGAAACAAGCTGGGAATCTTGATTAGTGAGACCATTAGCTCTAATATCCAATGAGCCAGTCATAGATTTCGTAATGATATCAGTAAGCAAACCATTGATCCTCCCATCCTGTCCACGTACAAAAAAAAATCTCAGACATTTCTTTGGCTTCTTCATCTACGAAACAAGTGTGAGAAAATAAAAATGCAGGTGATAGAAATGGGATTAGGCTATTCTGCCATCCAATAAGATTGAAGTTCATCTTTCACCTCAGTACTACTGTGCACCATTATCATCTCCTTGATTCTGTTAATACATAAACATTTAGCCATCTCTTTCTTGGATGAACTTATCATCAGAGTCATCATGATTCCCTTGGGTAAAGAACTTCTTTTTATTTCAGTTTGAAGTGTATTACTCAGGATGATTCCTGCTTCTATTTTCTATGTTCCCGTGTGTTCCTGCTTCCAAAATTTCACTCTATCTGACTGAAGATTTTTTAATCTCCAGCTTCAGTGTACAGCCTCTTATTTTGACACCGTTACTCTTCCAATTCCCACCACCCAATCCCTCCTGTTCAAGTCACAGCAGACAAGGGAAACAACAGGAATTCTGCAGATGCTGGAAATTCAAGCAACACACATCAAAGTTGCTTACTAACTCTTCCTTCAGTTAGTCCTGACGAAGGGTCTCGGCCTGAAACGTCGACTGTACCTCTTCCTAGAGATGCTGCCTGGCCTGCTGCGTTCACCAGCCACTTTGATGTGTGAGACAAGGGAAACATCTTTTGACACAACTTTACAGGGTGCTGGTGGTAGTATACTTGAAAAAGTCCAGATGCTGGAAATCTTAAGCAACACACACACACACACACACACACACAAAATTCTGGAGGAACTTGGCAGGTCAGGTAGAAGAATAAACAGCTGTAAAAAAAGAAAAAAACAATTGTAAATATGTGTTTGCTCCTTTTATTGCCTTTAGTGTACACTAGCAAGGATGATTGCTTTCAGTTCTTGCTCCACAATAAATGTTATACGGCCAGCTATCTCCATTTTAGTGTTTTGAGAACCTCAAGGACATCTTCAAAAAGCGAAGCTTCAGAAAGGCTGCATCCACCATTAAGTACCCTCATCGCTCAGGAAATGCCCCCTTCTCATTGCTAATACAGGAACCTGAAGGGACGCACTCAACGTTTTCATGTCTGTGAGCTTCACAGCGTTTTATCCTGCTGTGTGATGAACTGAGACCAAGGCCATAGGCCTACTCTGGCTGCTCCAGGATTTGGGTTATGGACTCAATTGGGTTTGGGATGCTTTTGCTTGCTTTTATTTTTTACATGATTTGTGCGGGGTTTCCCCCTTTCTCTGCGCATTGAGGGTTGGTCTTTTTTAAACTGGGTTCTTTCGGGTTTCTTGCTTTCTGGCTGCCTGTAAGTAGACGAATCTCAGGTTGTATAATGTATGCATACTTTGATAATAAATCTACTTTGAACTCTGATATAAAATTAAATTAAATTAATTACGTAACGCAATGAAACCCTCAGTTCTAATCAACAAGCTCCAAAGACTGGGCCTCTGTACCTCCCTCTGCAACTGGATCCTTGTCCTTCTCACCAGGAGATAACATTCCCTCCCTGCTGACAAACAACGTTGGTGCACCTCAAGGGTGCATGCTTATTTAGCTACCATGGACTCTCCACACCCATGTCTGTATGGCTACGCACAGCTCAAGGGCATCTACAAATTAGCTATTGACACAGCTATTGCTGGCAGAATTTCAGATGAGGAGGCATGCAGAAGTGAGATAGATCGGCTGGTTAGGTGGTGCCATAGCCAACAAACTTGCACTCAATGTCAGTAAGACATTGTAAGGAATTGATTGTGGATTCCAGGAAGGGAAATCAAGGGAACACACACCAGTCCTTATCGAGGGATCAGAAGTGGGGGAAAAGGTGAGCCATTTCAAGTTCCTGTGTGTCAACATCTTTGAGGATTGACGCAATTACAAAGAAGGCACGGCAGTGGCTGTATTTCATTAGGAGTTCGAGGGGAATTGTTCTGTCACCAAAGACTAGTAAATTTCCACAGATGTACACAGTAAGCAGTCTAAATTGTTGCATCACAATAATTTACAGTATTCTTTTTGTTCTTTTTATCATGTATTGCAATCTAAGCAACAAATTTCCTGACATATGCCAGAGCTATTAAACCTGATTCTGAAGTGCTTTACTTTCTTTTGAAACACAAATACGCATTCAATATTACTTACAAAGTTACCACATTATTTGTCCTCAATTTACTATATAACCATATAATCATATAACAATTACAGCATGGAAACAGGCCATCTCGGCCCTTCTAGTCCGTGCCGAACTCTTACCCTATCCTATTCCCACCGACCTGCACTCAGCCCATAGCCCTCCATTCCTTTCCTGTCCATATATCTATCCAATTTAACTTTAAACGACAACATCGAACCTGCCTCAACCACTTCTGCTGGAAGCTCGTTCCACACAGCTACCACTCTCTGAGTAAAGTAGGCCTGTTCATTAACGCAAATATCAAATCGGCTAATTGTGTGGCAGCAATTCAATGAGTAAAAGCATGCAGACATAATCAAGGTCAAAGTAAATTTATTATCAAAGTACATATACATCACCATATACAACCCTGGGATTCATTTTCTTGCAGGCATACCAAATAAATTTATAAAATAACATCCTGGATAGAGTCTAAAGAGGTTCAGTTGTTGTTCAGACCAAACTTCAGAATGGGGAAGAAACATAATCTAAGTGATTTTGATCGTGTAGCGATTGTTAGTGCCAGACAGAGTTGTTTGAGTATGTCAGAAATTGCTGATCTTCTGGGATTTTCACGCACAATAGTCTCTAGACTTAACAGAGAATGAAGCAAAAAAAAACAAAAATAAAACATCCAGAGAGTGGCAAATCTGTAGATGAAAAATGCCTTGTCAATGAGAGAGGTCAGAGGAGAATAGCCAGACTGGTTCAAGCTGACGGGAAGCCAAATAACCACGTGTTACAACAGTGGTGTGCAGAAGAGCATCTCTGAACACACAACACGTTGACCCTTGAAGTGGATGGGCTACAGCAGCAGAAGATCACGTACATACACTCAGTGGCCACTTTATTAGGTTCAGGAGATAGCTAACAAAGTGGCCAATGAGTGCCTAACGTAAAACTCCACTTCAAAGGTCAAGGGTAAGGTCAATGCTGTCCATACAGCCCAGATGTGAAGTGTATGCACTTTAAATATACCTACTTTTGGTATACTTTATACTTTATACTTTATTGTCTCCAAACAATTGGTACTAGAACGTACAATCATCACAGCGATATTTGATTCTGCGCTTTCGCACTCCCTGGCTTACAAATATTATATATTAAAGATATTAAAAATAGTTAAAATTAGGAAATATTTAAAATTTAAATTATAAATCATAATAGAATATAGAAAAATGGGAAGTAAGGTAGTGCAAAAAAACCAAGAGGCAGGTCCGGATATTTGGAGGGTACAGCCCAGATCTGGGTCAGGATCTGTTCAGCAGTCTTATCACAGTTGGAAAGAAGCTGTTCCCAACTCTGGCCATATGAGTCTTCAAGCACCTGAACCTTCTCCCAGAGGGAAGAAGGACAAAAAGTCTGTTGGCTGGGGTGGGGGGGGGTGTCTTGTCCTTGATTATCCTGGCAGCACGGCTCCGACAGCGTGCTATGTAAAGTGAGTCCACGGGCAGAAGATTGGTTTGTGTGATGTGCTGCGCCGTGTTCACGATCTTCTGCAGTTTCTTTCAGTCTTGGACAGGACAACTTCCATACCAGGTTGTGATGCACCCTAGAAGAATGTTTTCTACGGTGCATCTATAAAAATTAGTGAGGGTTTTAGGGGACAGGCCAAATTTCTTTAGTTTTCTCAGGAAGTAAAGGCACTGGTGGGCCTTCTTGGCAGTCAACTCTGCTTGGTTGGACCAAGTCAGGTCATTTGTGATATTGACCCTGAGGAACTTAAAGCTTTTGACCTGTTCCACTTGCGCACCACCAATGTAAATTGGGTTGTGCGGTCCGCTACTCCTTCTGAAGTCAAGAACCAATTCCTCATCTTGTTGACATTGAGGGATAGGTTATTGTCTTCGCACCATGCCACCAGGTTCTTAATTTCCTCTCTGTACTCAAACTCATCATTACCCGAGATACGGCCTACAATTGTTGTGTCATCAGCAAACTTATATATTGAGTTTGATGGAAACTTGGCTACACAATCATGGATGTACAGTGAGTACAGCAGGGGGCTGAGTACACAGCCTTGTGGGGCACCGGTGCTCAAAGTGATTGCAGAGGAGAGCTTGTCCCCTATTTTTACAGCCTGAGTCCTGTCTGTGAGGAAGTTGAGAACCCGTCCTGGGACGCCATCTGGGCCCGTTGCCTTCCTTGGATTTATCTTCAGGAAGGCCCTTCTAACGTCGTAATACATCCCTAATGTTACGGGATGAACTTGCACAAATAGTGATTCCTGATTGAGTTTCTGGGTGATGGGTGGAGTGGTCTTCCTCTTTCAATTCATGCTTGTCCCTGAGGCAAGACGAGCCTGTATTTTATAACGCTACAGCAGTGTTAGTGTGTGGTAACAATATGAGTGTAGGATGCTATTTATATTATCTTGCAGGTTGGATGTGGAAGCCCAGCGTTCATGGAACAAGTGATTGATTCGCTGAAGTCAGTCAGATTCTCCTTTTATTAAATACTTCTCAAGTCTTGAGTGATTTCCTGTTTTGGTTAACTTATCGCAAACTGAAACTGAAATGAGTAAGATTCTTGTGAAACCAAAGGTTACCAGGGTAGCCCAAGCTCAGTATATCCTACGGTGTAACCACAGGAAGGTAGAAGATGGAGGCAGGAATCGGTTTCTTTTAAAGCAAGTCCAAGTTTAATGTGTCCTCTTATTGCGTCAGAGATGAGTAAAAAACTTAAAGTATCATGTGAACTTGACTATTTCACCATAGATAGAATGTGTATAAGTCATTGGAGAAAGCTTTTAACTCAAAATTAGCATAGTGTAATAATGCGTTAGCCTTTCATTTTTAGCCTGATTCTCTCTATCACACCAAACTGTTTTATGAGTGTTTGGGTAAAGCCAAATTTTAATTTCATTCATAATTTGCTTGGAAATTATTTAGTTCCCAGCCATGTTATTCAAAATTCAAGATCTTGAATGTTGATCGAATAATTTGGTCTTGTGTTCAGTAATTTTCCGAGCTAGTTAGAGGGTGGTTAAGATCAATGACATTGCAATAGATATGTTTTTGAACTATCTGAACAACTGAACCAAAACACACAAAATGCTGGAGGAACTCAGCAGGTCAGGCAGCGCCTATGGAGAGGCATAAACAGTCAACATTTTGGGTCGAGGCCCTCCATCAGGATTCAACTGTTCATTCCCTTCCGCAGGCGCTGCCCGACCTGCCGATTTCCTCCAGAGGTCTGCGTGTGTCGCTCAAGGTTCCCAGCATCTGCAGAACCTCTTGTGTTTATCATCATGGCCTTGTTGACAACACAGTTAAAACAAGGAGACTGTCTGGATGCACTGGAGCAGAACCATTCGAAGTCATCAAAACCACTTCCACTGCTTTGTTAGTGGTTTTCTCCAGGATTGAGGATCAGGTGATACTGATAACTTGCCGATAAAAGAGCTGTCATTATGAGTTGGAGGATCTGTCAGGAAGTCCCCTTGGTGATATTCAAGTCAGATGCAACTATATAGAGTAACACTTCCCCTTATTCAGCGCCTGGTTTAATCACAATGTACAGGCACTGGTGACAGATAAAATCAGACTCTTCCCGTAAACCTTGTGACTTTTTCCCCTCTTGATCCCTTTGATTATCTGAACTTATTCTGGCTGCATCTAAAAGAATGAAGTCCACAAGTGTAAGTAAAGAAACTACCCAAATCTGCTGATGCCAATTTAATGAATATAAGCCATTGCTTCACTCAGCTGTAGCCTGTGAAGCATTTTACCAATGACCACATTTGAATTTTGTCAATACACATTATTAGTACCAGAGTTAATAGTTCTGCTTGTTATGCTTTCTGTGATCCCTAACATTCCATGTTTAAAATGATCAGAAACGATGAATAATCCATATTGACCTATTTTGCTCATTCCAATGTTCTGTCTAATTAACCAATGGGAAGAACAGCATTCCCAAAAGATTAAATGAGTACTTCCCCAAATCCTACACTCCTACAGAGAAAATCCAGTTTTCCTTAAGGACAGGGTAAGTTTAACTGTCATCTATTCAGGAACAGCTTCCAATTTCTAAATGGACATTAAACCCATGAAAACCCCCACACTTACTTTTATTATTTCTGTTTTTGCACAATTTTTAATCTAACAATTTAATATACGTAAGTATATTTACTGTATTTCTTTTTATTCTATATTTATTATGTATTGCATTGTACTGCTGCTGCTAAGTTAACAAATTTCATGACATTGTCGGAGATATTAAACCTGATTCTGATTCTAATAGAGATACTGTATCTCTGATCTGATTTTCATTACTATGCCATTACTGCCCATCATCATTATGTGATGTGGGCAGTCACAGTCTCCGTGATCATGATTGTTCTTGGCAAATTTTTCTACAGAATTTATTTGCCTTTGCCTTCTTCTGGGCAGTGTCTTTACAATGACCCCAGCCATTACCAATGCTCTTCAGCGATTGTCTGCCTGGCGTCTGTGGTCGCGTAACTAGATAATAACCACCAGCTGCTCATACAACTATCCACCACCTGCTCCCATGGCTTCAGGTGATCGTGACCAGAGGGGTAAAGCTTGTGCTACATTTTGTCGAAGGGTGACCTGGGGAGGGAAGGTGCACCTCCTTTGGTAGAGACGTATCTCCACCCCACCACCCAATTACTGCCCATAATTCAAAATAATTCAAATTTTACCCATCAATTACTCCTTTAAAGTTATCATTTAGTTCCACAAGAGGCATCTCAACCCAACATATCTGGACAGTCAGTTTGAAAATCTTCCAGAATCCAGTTTACAGTTGAACGACAATAAACTTGAACTTCAAATTCCATATCTTTTTTTAATAAAACATTGGGACAACTAAAATAACTGAGGATAACTTTAAATAAACAAGAAGGAAAATGTTTGTTTTACACACAAAAGGTGCTGGAAATCCTGAGCAGCATACCCAAACTGATGGTGGAACTCGGCAGGTCAGGCAGCATCTATGGAGGGGAATAAGCAGTCGACATTTTGGGCCGAGACCCTTCATGAGGACTAAGGTAGATGGTAGAAACCAGAATAAGGAGGTGTGTGGAGGGGAAGGAGGACAAGCTGGCAGGTGATATGAGACCGGATAAGGGAGTGGGTGGGGGGGGGGAATGATGTAAGAAACTGGGAGAGAATAGGTAGAAGAGGCAAAGGGATGAGGAAGGAGGAGAGGGTAGTGGACCAAGGGAGAAAGGGAAGGAGGAAGGGAGCCAGAGGGAGGCAGTGGGCAGGTGAGAAGAGAAAAGTTGAGGGGATAACCAGAATGGAAAATGGAAAAAGAGAGAAGGAGGGATGTGGGATAAATATTTTACAGTGAGTTACTGTGAACTGGACTGCACAGCCTAAAAGGCTGGCAGAATCAGATTCATTAATTATCTTCAGTAGGGAATTGGATATGTATTTGTTAAGAATAAGTTTACCAGAAGTAAAAAAAGCCTTTGGGACTAATCGAATAGCTTTCAGAGGTCTAATATGAACATGATGTACCTAAAATATTTCCCACACCAAATACACACCACACATGTATTGTCCCATTGAATGATTGAATGGCAGTCAGTTTTTGACAGAAGACAAACGCTTTTCACTCTCTCTGAGCAGCTGTTCTCAGTCAACAGGGCCACAGGGAAGTTGAGAATTCTGTGAAGAAAGACGTCATGATACGTAGAGGCAAATACAAAAAAAGCACATGGAAAACCCCCATAACGACCATGGGAGACTCGCTGCGGGCTCACAGCTGGGAAGGAACTGAAAGTGACCTTCCTCAAAGATCCTGCCCGTACTGTAAACACACACACAAAGTGGCGGGCGATCATGAAAAGAGAACTAACTCCTTTGTCTCTGTAACTGCTGTAACAGCGAGCAGCTGTTTTTGGTATTTCTACTGAAAGGTGAAGCAGTGTCAAGATTTCGTTATGACATCAGAATTAGGATTACCCATAACTTCCTAACCTGGGCACTCCAGGTAGCTCTGCAAGTTTGCCCCGAGTAGAGGAAGAAGGGAGGAAAGCCCCGGCTCGTCCCTGGCACTATTTTCAGACTGGACGGCTGGGGTATTCCTATTGCCCTTGTGTGAGAGGGGAAATTAGCCTGTTTTCCCATCAAGTGAGCATATTGCTGCTGAGTTGAGCTTGTGTGGCCATACAGTATACTGTACGTAAATTTGACCTCAGCTCTCATGTGATCTGATTCCCAAATGCTACCCCTGATGTCAGTAATTTCTGCAATGATTAATATCCAAAGGGAACCAAGACTCTACATAAATACGAAGTGTGAAACAAGTAGAAGATTTCTGATCTATTATTATTATTTCCCAACTTTGTGTTTTCCCTCCTTACTAGGCTATTAGGTTTCTGAGTTATTAGTATAGGAACTATCTTGGTTTCTTCCTGGAAGATGGCAATTTTGTTAACATTGCCCTGCCTACCTTTGAAGGCAAAATCAGTATCAGGCTTATCATCACTGATATATGTCATGGAATTTGTTGTTCTGTGGCAGCAATATAGTGCTATACATGAAAATTACAATAAGCTATAATAAAAATATAAATAAATTAATATATAGTGCAGAAAAGAGCAATAAGTGAGGCAGAGTTCATGGATTCATGGATTGTTCAGAAATCTGATGGCACTGGGGAAGAACCTGTTCCTAGAGTGTTGAATGTGAGTCAATGACAGTAATGAGAAAAGGGCGTGTCCAGGGAGGCGATAGTCCGTAGTGTTAGTGCTGCCACCTTCCTGAGGCATTACATTCTGAAGATCTGCTTGATGGTGGAGAGGCTAGTGCCCATGAAGGAGCTGGTTGAGTTTACAACCCGCTGCAACTTTTTTTTCCCGCTCCATAAGCAAATCAATACTTTTGCTCATTTAGTGTTCTTATCAGGGCAGGAATTATGATGGAGAAGTTTGGGCCATTTCATTTCTCTTCATGCCAAAACCACCTCTGAACCTCTCTGTAGAAGTGTCGGCCTACATTAAGTACGTTGGGAAATGACGGAAAGCATCAATGGTTTCATTAACACTGTATCGTTTTCTCATGATCAAGGATGATGCCATATCCCTGGCACATGCCCAAGTTGAAAAGGCTTTCATGCATTAAGTAGGCAGTGCATCTAAGACATTGCCTGCACAAAAGGAGTTAGAGAAGCTACATGAGTGGGTGAAATGACAGCAGACGGAGTTTAATGAGACAATCTATCCCCTTCGATAAGCATGGTGCAAATTGGAAATAGTTCGGAAGATGCATAGGTCGGGTGGTTGATGGTTGGGATGAGATGTTCTCTGATCTTGGCAGCTCATTTGCAAATGTTTCATCATCATACGAGGACACATTATCAGTGCGCTGTTAATTTGTGGTGTGTCATCTGAATGCTTGGCCTTTACATCGAGAGGAGCACAGATTCAGCCAGGCATCAGTGAAAGTCTTGGCACAAGCAAACACGTGGCATGCAAGAGAATTCCTAGAAGCATGGTTTTCCGTGAACAATTCTGTAAACAGGCACGTGGTCCTCAATCCTATTTATGAGCCATTGTGGGCAAAATTCCAGACCACAACACATCACTAATGAGTTTTTGCAATGACGACCAGTCAGCTGATTGCTAAGTATATAAGGGCCAAGCACTCAGATGACCCACCGCAAATTAACTGCGCACTGATAATGTCACCTCATATGGTGACGAAACATTCGCAAATGAATTGCCAAGATCAGAGAACAACTCAACCCAACCACAATGCATATAATTGTACCATAAAGAGCTGACTGCTCCTTGAGAGGTTGAGAGTTTACTGTCGGAGACATTAAGTCCAAAAGACAGAGGAGCAGAATTAGGCCATTCAACCTTTTGAATCTCCTTCAGAAATCCACTATGATTTGTTATCCCCCCCTCAATCCCATTCTCCTGCTTGTTCCCTTAACCTTTAGCGTCCTTACTAATTAAGAACATATCAACCACTGCTTTAAATATACCCAAACACTCAGCCTGTGCAGTGAAAGGTGTTTGGTATACAATTCTGACTCACTTAGTTGCTTTTGCAAGTAGCAGCTCTACAGAAACATCTGCATCTGCAGGAAGAATACAAAAGCATTAGATGTTCCGTGATATCTGATTGTCCTTGAACATGAAAAGCAAGAAGCTGGCATGCAGGTATAGTAAGTAACAAGAAATGCTGTTGAAATGGTTACCTTTATTGGAAGGTGTTGGAGAATAAAATAGAGAGCTCTTGCTGCAGTGGCTCATGGTTTAGGTGAGACTCACTGGGAGCACCATGCACAGATCTGGTCTCTTAAGGAAAAAAAACACAATTTCTGGTGACAGTAGAACAAAGATTCCTCGATTGAAGGGTCTTTCCTATGGTGAAAGACTTAATACTCAACAGACTTAACAGACTTAATATTCTGGAATTTAGAAGCTTCCAAAGAAATTTTTATTTAAAAGCATATTATCTTGAGTGGATAAGACCACCAGTTACTTTGACATGTTTCCCCTGATGGGGGAGTACAAAATTCAGAGGCACTTTGCTCTGAACTGATTAATCTTTGAAATTCTCTGCTTCAGAGGACAGCGGAGGCTGAGACATAAAGTACATTCAAGTTTTAGACCCTGGGGGAACCAAGACACCATGAAACCGAAGCAGAGGCCAAAAGATGACCAGCAATTATTTTATCCAATAGTGTAACAGACTCATCATAGTGTATGGCTTACTCCAGCTCCTAATTTTTATGCAATACACACAATGTGCTGGAGGAGCTCAGCAGGTCAGGCGGCATCTCTGGGTGGGAATAAGCAGTCAATGTTTTCAGCTGAGACCCCTCCATCAGGAGCTCCTGCAAACTCCTCCAGCACATTGTGTGTATTGCTCTAGATTTCCAGCATGTGAAGTACCTCTTATGTCCTAATTCTTGCATTACGAGATTTTAAAATACGGTGTTTTAAAAAGCTGTACTTTGTCTCCCACCAGACATATAGAAGCAGTGGCAACTTTATTATGTAGAGGAGTGGAACCCAATGTGATCCTCTGTTGCTGTAGTCCATCCACTTCAAGGTTTGACATGTTGTGCATTCAGAGATGCTCTTCTGCACACCACTGTTGTAATGTGTAGTTATTTAAGTTACTGTCATCGTCCCATCAACTTGAACCATTTTGGCTATTGGCTTCTAACCTCTCTCATTAACAAGGCATTTTTGCCCACAGAGCTGCTGCTCGATGGATGCTTTTTCTTTCTTGCACCATTCTCTGTAAACTCCAGAGACTGTTGTGCGTGATAATCCCAGGAGAACAGCAGTTTCCGAGATACTCGAGCCACCCTGTCTGGCACCAACAATCATTCCACGATCAAAGTGATTTAGCTCACGTTTCTTCCCCATCCTGATGTTTGGGCTGAACAACTGAACCACTTGACCATGTCTGCATGGTTTTAATACACTGAGTTGCTCCCAAGTGATTGGCTGATTGGATATTTGCAGTAACGAGCAGGTGCGCCTTGAAGTGGCCACTGAGTGTAATGTTGTGGCATCACACCAATAAAGTGTGCACTTTAAGCAGAAAGTCTTTATTCTACAGTACAATCATTCTAAAGAAAATCTGCAATAAATCATATGCATTTGACCTGAAATTCCAGGGTGATTATGAATAGAGCAATGTATTGGTAAAGGAGTGTCTATCTCGGTAAACTCAGGAGATGCTGTAAAAAACTCAACATTAAATTATCAGGGTCTTGGACCTGGTGTCCCCCTCAGTACGTATATCTTGCCCGGTTGAGCCTTAACTGTTTCCCATAGAGTTGCAGTTATTTATCACTGTGGGCCCTGAACGTTCTTGGTAAAATGTTTCACAAGATTACTGACAGCATTGAGTAACCTTCATGCCAGTGTTGTAATGTGTTGTTTTTTTTCAAAGTCAATCTCTAAAACTTCATTGGTATTGATTAGGTATCAAGAAATTAACATCTCCGTGAGACAAATCAATAACCGAATTAAAGTCAACTTGTTTTCCCACCCCCCGCGTGAGAATTCATGAAATTATGTAAACCTGGTAATCTTTCATTTAGAATTACTTTAATCTTGACTGGAACGTTGCTGAAACCTGCGGAGCTTATATACAAATCACTAAGGCCAAAAAAGAGAAAAAGTGAATTGTGTTGAACAGTTACTTTATATATTTAGTGGTACTTTATTACATAAACCTGTCCAACGGTTAATGCAAGTATCTAATTAATCAATCATGTGGCAGCAACTCAATGTGTACAAGCATGCAGACATGGTCAAGAGGTTCAGTTTTTGTT
Source organism: Mobula hypostoma (assembly GCF_963921235.1). Taxonomy (NCBI): domain Eukaryota; kingdom Metazoa; phylum Chordata; class Chondrichthyes; order Myliobatiformes; family Myliobatidae; genus Mobula; species Mobula hypostoma. The sequence continues at coordinate 47,492,787 of NC_086118.1, read as the reverse complement.
CATTCCCTACATCAGAATGGCGAAGAAATGTGATTTAAGTGACTTTGATCGTGGAATAATTGTTGGTGCCAGGCGGGGCGGTTTGAGTGCCTAAGAAATTGCTGACCTTCTGGGATTTTCATGCACAACAATACCTGGAGTTTACAGAAATGGTGTGAAAAACAAAGATGTCCAGTAAACAGCAGTTCTGTGGGTGAAAATGCCTTGTTAAGGAGAGGTCAGAAGAGAATGGTCAGACTGGTTCAAGCTGACAGAACTGTGACGCTAACTCACATAACCACGTGTTACAACAGTGGTGTGCAGAAGAGCATCTCTGAATGCACAATACATGAAAGCTTGAAGTGGATGGGCTACAGCAGCAGAAGACCAGAAACATACAATCAGTTGCCATTTTATTAGGTACAGGAGATAGCTGTACCTAATAAATTGGCCACTGAGTGTACTTTACAATTGTATTCTTTTGGAGACACAAGAGACTGCAGGTGTTGGAATAGGGGGCAATAATCTTTAGTAGATATAAAATATTCTTCTGAAAATCTCCCATCTGCTGTTATTAGCAGAAGTCTTCGCCCATTAAAAGGAAATATGTTAATTTACTTACGTACTGTCCATTATGCCTGCTGGTGTTTAGGGCAGCAAATCTCTATCGTCCTTGGCCCATGGTTCATACATTGCAGAAACTAGTTTTGGTCTTGGTCTTGGTGGTGTTCAGGGCTTCCTTCATCATGCCAGTAGCTTCCTCGGTTTTCATTACTGTCAGCCATGCAAATCCCATATGGAGACTCAGGAATTCTATCGCACACAGATGTAGAAATATTCTTCGCTGCTACTTCCATAACAGTTTTGTTTGGTTAGTTAGCCTTGAGCTGAACCCTCTGAACCTGGAGGACAGGTGAACTACTCTTAATCTGGCCTCTACCTTATGACCTGTTTGGCATGGGAGACCTTACCAGGAGCTAAGCATAAGGCCCTGACTCCGGCTAGCATGTCTAACCAGGTCACTGAGGCACGCAAGCCTCCAAACCACAAGGTTGTGATCCTCTTGGAGGAAATACGTTAATACTCCCAGTAAAATAAAGGTTGATTGATTTATTATGATTGTCACATATACCAAGATACATTGAAAATTTTTGTTTGCATTACTTGTAGACAGATCATTTCATACATGAGTACATTGAAATCAAAAAGAGGAATGCAAAAACACAATACAGAATATAGTGTTATGATTATAGAGAAAGTGCATGGTACCTGTATAAAGTGTAAGGGCTAGGTAGAGATAAATTGAGTTAATAGTTATTGCATGAGAAGTCCATTTAAGAGCCTTATGAAGGTGGGATGGAATCTACCCTTGAGCCTGGTAGGACATGTTCTCAAACTTTTGTATCTTCTGCCTGTTGACAGGGGGCAGACGAGAGAATGACCAAGATGGAAAGGTCCCTGGTTATTTTTCCAAAGCAGTGGAAAGTGTCCTCCAAGTGGGCCACATCCATGCTGTGGTTCGGAGGCTCACGTACCTCAATGACCTGGAGAGCTATGTTGGCTTGAGTCAGGGCTCTATGCTTTGGCTCCTGGTAGGGTCACCCATGCCAAACAAGTCAAAGGGTAGAGGCCAGACTAAGAGTGGCTAATAATAATAATAATAATCATAATAAGTACTTTATTGATCCCAAGTGGTAAATTATTTCATTACAGCAGCAACACACTTAGCAATAATAATAAATATAATAATTATGATGTTAACTAATAATAAAGTACAGAATAATAATATACACAATAATAATTTACCAATGTGTAGTAATGTGAAATACTGTGCAAGAATAATATATGAAATAATAAAACACAGACTATTGTACTATGATGTATGTTCTATTGCACAGAGATGAGCTGTTGTATATGCTTATTGCATTGGTAGGAAAGATCTTCTGAAATGATCCTTGTGACAGCAGAGCTGAGTGAGAAAGGGTGCTCCACTGCTTATTCAGTAAGTCATGGTTCACTAGTCCTCTAGATTTGGGAGTTCATCTCAGGGTAACAACCCTGATTGGTAAAACAAAACTGTTACGGAAACTCAATGAAGAATCCTTCTCCGTCTGAGTGGACAAACAGAGATGGAGGACCTTCGTTGCTGCTCTAACACCAGGTGGCCTAATGGGCAGTAAGTAAGTTAGAAGTGTAGATTGAGTCCATGGAGAGGAGACTGGTTCCTGTTCACAGTTTCTTAACTCTGCCATGGATGGCCCCAAGCCCGTCTCTGAAAAGAGGAGGGTTGGGAATGGGGATAGTAACTCCATCTCGTGAAAACCCAGTGCTACAGATCTGCCAACAGAAGCTCCAAAGACCTCGTCCCTGGGAGAGGAAGGAGGGCTACATCTGGAGACAATGTGAACGACTGGACCTTGATGAGCTGCCGTTGGCAGCTTATGACCCAGTGTGGGTGATAAGCTTAAGAATAATAATACTAATAATCACAGCATAGTTTGCTGTACCAAGCTGTGATGTATCCGGTTAAGATAGTTTCTATGGCAAACAATCTGCTAAAAGAACTCAGCGAATAAAGCAGCATCTGTGGGATGAAAGGATTTGTTGATGTTTCAGGTTGAAGCCCTAATGTGGGAATAAGACAGATCTGTAAATTTTGTATGAGTTAGATTTTCACTTAGTAGCTTCAATCAGCTGCGGAGTTTCTCAACCTGTGTAAATTCAGTAAGTTAATTCCTCTGAGATCTATCATTTTGCTGTCCATTGGTTCCCATTATCATGTTTTTTTTAAGGAGACACAAGAGACTCTGAGATGCTGGAAATCCTGAGCAACACACACAAAATGCTGAAGGAACCCAACAGGTCAGGCAGCATCTATGGGGAGGAATAAATGGTGAATGTTTCGGGGTGAGACACTTCACCAAGACTGGAAAGGAAGAGGGAAGAAGCCAGCATAAGAAGGTGTCATTAGGGGGAGGCGTACAAGTTGGCAGGCGACAGGTGAGTCCAGGTGAGGGGGATGGTGAGAGTGGAGAGAAAGGGAATAGTGTGAGAACTACCTGGTCTCTCCTATCACCTGGAGTCCTTTAGCACAGGTATTTCTTTTACCAGAGGGTGGTGAATCTGAGGAAATTATTTGCATAGTCAGCTGTGGAAGCAAGTCATTGGGTATATTGGGTATATTTAAGTCATTGGGTATACTTAAACCTTGCCATTTCTTTAGCATTTTGTCTGTGTTTTATTTTTACGAGGTTGACTTGCTAGCTCAGCGCTCAACCCAGCACGGATAGAAAGTTTGCATGGAGCCGGCCGGATTTGAACCCTGGACCCCTCGCCTTGAAGTCCAGTACTGATGCCACTGCACCATGTCTTTTGGTCTTGGGGTTTAAAAACGAAACGCACTAACAAGTCCAGCAAAGTTGACACAGCAACCAATAACTTATTTTTATAGCAAGCCTGTCCTCCCCAAGACAGAAGATTCAAGGAAGAGGGAAGAATCCGATGTGTATTGAGTTAAAAACAGGTAAAAGTTGAAAGTAGTTGTGCTCTGTGAGTGAATAATGACCCTGTCAAAACAAAGGAAGCACTCTGCTGGGAACATGAGCTGCCTGATAACACTCTGGATATCCACAGCAACTCACTCGCTTTGAGTGGAGCCCCGCTGTCATGTTGGAATGATGCCAGGCTTGCTGTTAATCCATTGTTTTTATTTATGACTGCAATGAAGAGTCATCAGAGCGGTGCACTGGAAACATTCAGTAATCCTGGGAGTGATCTCTGAACCCAAACCCCACCCTCCATGGTTGTGGGGGTGGCGACGTCCCGGGAATAAAAGCGAAAGGAGAACCTGCCCTCCCTCCATGCATTTCCAACATTTCCAGTGGGGTTTTGGGAAATGTTGGGATTTCTGCTGTGCAATTTCACTGAGATGTTAAACCTCAGCTGGCTGATTTGGCTTGTGGGCAGCAAACAAAGGCAGATGCTATACTACAATAAAACCACTCCTGAACAAAGATCAGCTCAGATTGGAGTGATTACTGAAACAGCAAAACGAAAATACTCAGTTCTTGAGAATAATGCACATATTAAACCTCACCAACATATAAACCACCGGAGGAATTCAACAGGTCAGGCAACATCTATCAAAGGAAATGAACAGCCGACAATTCAGGCTGAGACCCTTCACCAGGACCATAAAGGCATATTCTACAATGCTCCCCTATCAGATTCTTTCTTCTTCAGCCTTTTGCCTCTTCCAAATATCACCTCCCGGCTTCTCACATCACTCTGTTTTTATCTCCTCCCCCAGTTTCCTACCTTCCTTCCTCACCTATCACCTTGTGCACTTCCCCCTCCTCTCCCCCATCCTTTAATTCTGCTTTCTGCCCTCTATCTTTCCAGTTCGGATGAAGGGTCTCAGCCCGAAATGGCAGCAGTTCATTTCCAACCTGCTGAGTTCATCCAGCACTTTGTATGTGTTACTCTGGATTTCTAACATCTGCAGAATCTCATCAGAATCAGCACATCACACAAACCAATCTTCCATCTTTGGACTCATTTTACACCGCACGCTGTCAGAGCAGTGCTGCCAGGATAATCAAGGCCACGACCCACCCAGCCAACACACTTTTCTTCCCTCTTCCCTCCGGGAGAAGGCTCAGGAGCTTGAAGACTCGTACGGCCAGATTTGGGAACAGCTTCTTTCCAACTGTGATACAACTGCTGAACGGATCCTGACCCGGATGTGGGCCGTACCCTCCAAATACCCGGACCTGCCTCTCGGTTTTTTTGCACTGCCTTACTTTCCATTTTTCTATTTTCTATTTATGATTCATAATTTAAATTTTTAATAGTTTCTAATTTTAACTATTTTTAATATCTTTAATATTTAATATTTGTAATCCAGGGAGTGTGAAGAGCAGAATCAAATATCGCTGCGATGATTGTACGTTCTAGTATCAATTGTTTGGCGACAATAAAGTATAAAGTATTAAGTATCTCTTGTGTCTCCGTTACACCTTGCAACTCTTCCTCAAACACTATGTAACAGACACTAATAACCCTGGGGATTGAAACCCGAGCTAAGTTATCTTACATTTTAGCCCAATTAAGTGGCTGACCCAGTTAGCTGGTTTCGTGGAAAAATATGAAAAAGAGAACCTGCCGTTTAATTGAATAATAACTTGTGTATTTAAATGAAATACAGAACAAATTAGAACACGATCAATATTAACACCAATCCGATGGTGACAAGAAACCTGTGCAGGAGAGTTTTTAAAGTAGAAAAGCCACTGGGGTCAGTTCCACTCTTCCAACCTTGCAAGTCTTTGTCCAATGGGTTGAGTAGACATCACGAATGGAGCCTTCCTGGTAGCAGCGGATGAACATAAGACACCTCCTGTGCCCCGTCATGCCCTTCGCTCTGCACATGGCATTGCAGAACCGCCCCTCTGGCCGCCGGACTCCCCATAGGTCTCCTCATCCGCCCAGCCCGCTGGGGCTGACGGGCAAGTCCCTATCTCACCAAGGTATGAGACCCGCTAGCTACCCTCACCTGATATAGCCCGCCCGTCGAAGCGGTGTACCTGGGTGTGGCCGCTGCCGCATGCAAGCAGCTACTTGGAGCCACAGGTGAGAGCCGAGTGTCCCGTGGGAGCAAAGGTAACATTCAAATGTTTGTTAATACCTTCAAGTTCTTCGTAATTCCTAACTTGCTGAAGTAGTGAAATAGTTTCGTTTTAACTCCAGGCTGTTTCTGGCATTTCTGAGTCTGAATGCTTGGAACCACAGTGAGCAAAACAGTTCTGAATTGTCTTACTGCTTATTTCTCGCCAACCATACCTGACAACAGTCTCTGCTTTTTGCATACAAGCACACGCAACTGACACTATTTAAAACTGTTCACTCTAAGCACAGTGTAATGCAATATTCCCTCTAATCTTTTTTACAGCTGCGCAGACCAACCATTGCTCTATGCAGGAAGTGTTTACATGGCCTGAAAACTGTGCTGCCCTTTAATAAAACATTATGTCAAAGAAAGCCCAACTGCAACGGCAACAAAGGCTATGTGTGTGGGAACATTTCTGTTACTTCGCGGCCACACACCCGCACAACTTAGAGCACAGGTTTTCCCCTGAAGTTCAATGGCTTTGGTCTATGTTAGAAAAGATTCACTGGCTGAGAGGGAACAGTGTTGTAATGTAACAGTCACATGACATGCACGCGACTGACGCGAGATAGAAAACGTTCAGCAATATTCTCCTGCCCCGATTGAGAGGAGTATTGTCCCAAATAAAAGAAGGGAATCCTGGCTATTTTCTCGACTTGTTTTGGTTCTTTAAGAGTTGTCCTGAGTAAGTGGCTGGCTGATTATCTGAGGGCCGAATTGACTGGAATCCACTCTATAAATATTCGTATGATAATTTATAAAAATTACAGATAATAATGTTTATGTTTCGTACTGTACTGCTGCCACAGAGCAACAAAAATTTCACAACATACGTATGTCAGTGATAATATGACATATTATCATATTATCATTCTATTGTGATTCATGAGGATTGTTTCTTCTGGATCATTCTGTACTGTGGTGATGAGTCATTTGTGTTCCAGAAGCCGAACTTGCTTAAGAATTTTCTGAAAAGACGCTGCGTGTTATTCTCAAAACTGATATGTCATCGATCCATTTCATCTCTAACCACTGCTTTGGTGTCTTAAATACATCTCCCTGAACGTTTGGTGTTTTTTTTTGGCACGAGGAAGCTGAATGTGAGGGCTGCTATTCCGATTACTGAGACATCTGTTTCAGGAGGAAAGTTAGCTTCCTTCAGCAACAATGGAAGCAAGTGTGTGAACATCAGGTTAGAATTAGTCATAAAGTAAGCAGTTTAAATTGTGAATCCGGTAACAGCCTCAGTCTTGAGTAAGCTATTCAGTGACTTGGTTCATTGAGAAAGGGAAGTTTAGAGTACGTTTATTATCCAGGCATGTAAACTGTAACCAACCTTGAGATTCTTCCTACAGGGAGCCGCAAAACAAAGAAGCCCTATAGAACCCATTAAAAAAGTCTGCCAAGCACCATGGTGCAATATAAAGAACAATTATGCAAACAATTAAAAGTAAACAAGTAACACTCAGAACTAAAATTCACAGAAGTGAGTCCACGGTCACCAGGCTGAACAACAGCGTTTAATTTCTGTGTTTGCAAAATGAAGACGATCCTCAATCACACGAAGCATTTGAAGAAGAAAACTAGAGACACAGGAGACTGCCGAATCCCCCGTTTCCCCCAGCTGAGTTCCCTAGCAGATTGTTCATTGCTACAGTAGAAAGCTATTTCAAGAAAATACACAGAGGAGTAAAGGTTAAAGAGAGGCCAAAAGGGAAAAGAGAGGCCCAAAACAAGAAATGATGTTTAAAACTTAGTCTATTTGGGATTTATGTGACCTTAAGGAGATAGAGATTGTTCGGTGAGCGGGTAAAGACAAAGTGAATGTGGGGGGGGGGGGACAGAGGGTATGGACGAAAAGCACTGAGCTCTAGTATTGCCAAGTCAGTGCCTGAACTGACTACATGTTCTTAAAATGAACAAGAAAGATGATCTGGCAATCCAACAAGCCAGAAGAGTTAAAACTCCACTCTTGATGCAGGGCTTTGACCTGAAATTCCAACAATTCCATTCCTCCACCCCCCTCCCCCAACAGATACTACTCGTCAGCCGAGTTCCTCCAGCAGAATGTTAATTGATAAAGTATGTGCACGAGTCACAAAAGGTTGGTTTGCAGGTGCAGCAGGCTATCAAGGAGGCAAATGGGATGTTGGCCTTCATTGCTAGAGGGATTGAATTTAAGAGCAGGGAGGTTATGCTGCAACTGTACAGGGTGCTGGTGAGGACGCACTTAGAGTACTGCGTGCCTTTCAGGTCTGCTTACTTGAGGAAGGATATACAGTACTGGCTTTGGAGGCAGTGCAGAGGAGGTTCACCAGGTTGATTCCAAAGATGAGGGGGCTAGACTATGAGGAGAGATTGAGTCACCTGGGACTGTACTCACTGGAATTCAGAAGAATGAGAGTTGATCTAATAGAAGCATATAAAATTATGAAAGGGATAGATAAGATAGAGGCAGGAAAGTTGTTTCCACTGGTAGGTGAGACTAGAACGAGGGGACATAGCTTCAAGATTCAGGGGAGTAGATTTAGGACGGAGATGAGGAGGAACTGCTTTTCCCTGAGAGTGGTGAATCTGTGGAATTCTTTGCCCAATGAAGCAGTGGAAGCTACCTCAGTAAATATATTTAGATAAAGTTGGATAGATTTTTGCATAGTAGGGGAATTAAGGGTTATGGGGAAAAGGCAGGTAGGTGGAGATGAGTCCATGGCCAGATCAGCCATGATCTTATTGAATGGTGGAGCAGGCTCGACGGGCCAGATAGCCTACTCCTGCTCCTATTTCTTATGTTCTTATGTAAAGTAGAAAGCTATTTCAACAACAACAAAACAACAATTCCAACAATGTTCATCAGCTTTAACTTGTAAAGGGCAGAGAAGATGATGAGGAACAAATGGCTAAAGTCCATTAGAGAGGAAGCAATGATGAAAACGTGGTTAGTTTCCACAAACACTACAGATGACAACTTGTACAGGATGGGAACAATGGAACAAGACTGTAACCCATAGACTCAACCTCCAATTCAGTGAAATGGTACAGGGATTGAGAGCCATCTTGCATGTGGGATTGAATTGAAACTGTTATGGAGATATTGCAAGCTCACCTTGATTGTCCCAGGTTGTTGCACTGCGCGTGCAAATTGAACTCATCTCAGGAAATGAAAAGGAAGTCGCATTGTAAAATATCCACTCATTTTGTGGCCATTGCTTCAGCATGCTTTGAAGTACCACAAATATGGTACTGAATTAGCTAAGGATCAAGGATTAACTTTATTCGCAGTTCACATTGACATGTATCGGGAATTTGCTGTGGTGGATTGGCTTGAAATGCAATAAAAACAACAACATTCAACAACTATAAAGAATAATAATATGGAAATAAATTTAGAGAAGAAATTTCAGATATGGAATAAAATGTGCATAAATACTTAAATAGTCGCATGTGGCTGGAGTCAGGGCTTTATGCTTTGGCTCTTGGTAGGGTCACCCATGCCAAACAGGTCAAAGGGTAGAGGACATACTAGGAGAGGTCCACTGGTCCTCCAGGTTTGGGGGCTCAGCTCAGGGCTAAAAACCCTAACTGGTAAAACAAAATTGTTACAGAAACAGCAATGCATACATCTGAGTGTGACGGTATTCCTGAGTCTCCACCCAGGACCTGCATGACTGACAGGAGTGAAAACCAAGAGGAAGCTACTGACATGATGAAGGAAGCTCTCCTGAGATGAAGAACCTTCTCTGCTGCCCTAAATGCCAGTAAGTGAAATAAATTGTCAATAATATGCAGTGTTTCACCTACCAAATCAATACAAATTGAACATAAAATCACCCCTGGTTTATGGCTGGAAAGGACTTGATGGGCCATAGGGTCTATTTCCATGCTGTATCGCTCTAACTCTGACATACCATAAGCTGTGGAGGCCAAGTGATTGGGTATATTTAAAACAGAGATTGAAAGGTTCCTAATTGGTCAGGACATTAAAGGTTACAGGGAAGAGGCAGGAAAATGGGATTGAGAGGGATAATAAATCAGTCATGATGGAATGGCTGAGCAGACTCAATGGGACAAATGGCTTAATTCTGCTCCTATGTCTTATGGTCTTATGGAGTGAGACCAGATTCACCCCATTTCCCCAGGTATCTGTTACCTATACCAAGTTAATGCAGGGAAGAGCATTTTGTGTCCACAGTCTAGAAATAGTTTTCTTTTAGAAGAACAGTCAACATTACAATGAAATTAATGTTCCCTTGGCTTTCACTACTCTCAGTTATGCAAGTCCCGGGTGGAGGCTCAGGAATACCGTCACACTCAGATGTAGAAGGATTCTGCATTGCTGTTTCTGTAACAATTTTGTTTTACCAGTTAGGGTTTTTAGCCCTGAGCTGAACCCCTGAACCTGGACGACCAGTGGACCTCTCCTAGTATGTCCTCTACCCTTTGACCTGTTTGGCATGGGTGACCCTACCAAGAGCTACCCCACTAGGAATAGGGTTCCCCTTGTCCTCACCTACCACCTCACCAGCCTCCGGGTCCAACATATGATTCTCCGTAACTTCCGCCACCTCCAACGGGATCCCACCACCAAGCACATCTTTCCCTCCCCCCCCCGTCTCCGCGTACCACAGGGATCGCTCCCTACGCGACTCCCTTGTCCATTCGTTCCCCCCCATCCCTCCCCACCGATCTCCCTCCTAGCACTTATCCTTGTAAGCGGAACAAGTGCTACACATGCGCTTCCTCCCTCAATACCATTCAGGGCCCCAGACAGTCCTTCCAGGTGAGGCGACACTTCACCTGGGAGTCGGCTGGGGTGATATACTGCGTCCGGTGCTCCAGATGCAGCCTTCTATATATTGGCGAGACCCGACGCAGACTGGAAGATCATTTCGCTGAACACCTACGCTCTGTCCGCCAGAGAAAGCAGGATCTCCCAGTGGCCACACATTTTAATTCCACGTCCCATTCCCATTCTGATATGTCTATCCACGGCCTCCTCTACTATAAAGCTGAAGCCACACTCAGGTTGGAGAAACCACACCTTATATTCCATCTGGGTAGCTTCCAACCTGATGGCATGAACATTGACTTCTCAAACTTCCGCTAATGCCCCACCTCCCCCTCATACCCCAGCCGTTATTTATTTATTAATATACACACTTTCTTTTTCTCGCTCCTTTTTCTCCCTCTGTCCCTCTCACTATACCCCTTGCCCATTCTCTGGGCTTCCCCCCCTCCCCCCTTTCCTTTCTCCCTAGGCCTCCTGTCCCATGATCCTCTCATATCCCTTTTGCCAATCATCTGTCCAGCTCTTGGCTCCATCCCTCCCCCTCCTGTCTTCTTCTATCATTTCAGATCTCCCCCTCCCCCTCCCACTTTCATATCTCTTACTAACTCTTCCTTCAGTTAGTCCTGACGAAGGGTCTCGGCCCGAAATGTCGACTGTACCTCTTCCTAGAGATGCTGCCTGGCCTGCTGCATTCACCAGCAACTTTTATGTGTGTTGTTCCAGAATTTACTTTCTCCTTTTACAAGCCATTAAATTTTAGTTCCCAAAAAGACAGCAAATAAAAGGTGCATAGCTGCTTTGGAGATTCTTACTGGCAATGACTGAATCTGTTGATTCTGAGCTGAAGAACAGTAGTCCTTTATTCTATCATCTCAAACCCAGGACATAGTGAATTGCATGGATTGTTGTTAAATCCCCTAAATTTAGCTCTCTTAATGTCAAGTCTTGTTTATCCCTTGTCACCAGCACTTTCCCGAAGGTCTCCAGCTGTTACTCGAATAAAGAGTCATGAGTTAATCAGCTCAGAATTAGTTCTTCCACAATCCACGTCCATACAGACCATCAATAAGCTGTCTGTATTAATACTATTTACCAGCATCTTGATATATCTTTCCATGTCATCGAAGATCTTAATTATTGTGTGACTCTATTCTTAAGCCCATTAAGACACTGAATACACTCAGGAGATTCTGCAGATGCTGGAAATCTTGAGCAACACACGCCAAATGCTAGAGGAACTCAGCAGGTCAGGCAGCATTTATGGTGGAGAATAAATAGTTGGTGTTTTGGCCTGGCACCTTTCATCAGGACTGGAAAGGAAGGGGGCAGAAACCAGAATGAGAAGGTGGGAGAGGAAGAGAAGTACAACAGGGGTGCAGTGGTAGCTGGGGCGCTCTGAAACGCGTTCGGCACCTCTTTAAGAAACAGAAATAAGCAAGCTAATTAATTAGGTGCCGCCCAGGGTGATTTGAGTCTCTCAGAAACTGCTGATCTGCTGGGATTTTTACGCACAACGTACTCTGGAGTTTACAAAGAATGGTGCCAAAAACAAAAAAAAATCCAGCGAGTGGCTGTTCCATGAGCGAAAACATCGTGTTAAATCCGCTCGCTGGATGTTTTTTTTGTTTTTGGCACCATTCTTTGTAAACTCCAGAGTACGTTATGTGTAAAAATCCCAGGAGATCAGTAGTTTCTGAGAGACTCAAATCACCCTGGGCGGCACATAATGAATTAGTTTGTTTATTTCGGCCTTTTTCTTGAAGAGGTGCCGAACACGTTTTAGAGCACTCCAGCTACCACTGCACCCCTGAAGTACAAGCTGGCAGGTGAAGGATGGAAGAGGTTAATCAACTTGTAACTTCTCACATCCCCACTCACTCACCTTCTCCCTCACCTGGTCTCACCTATCACCTGCCAGCTTGTATTCCTTCCCCTCCTGTCCCCTATCCTGCACCATTTCCTCTGCTTCAAACTGATTCATATGCTGTGAAAAAACAGGAAAGGAGCATAAATTGGTGATGTTTCCAAGTTCAAAAGAAACCTGCTCAAGTCTTCCAAACTACATTTTTCCCAAGTATCTCTTGAACCTTAAAACAATCTTAACAGACCTTTGTTTTTGCACAGACTGTTCCCAAGCCATCGAAATTTTTTTTACCTCATTTTATTTTGGCAACATCACAGTTCATTAACACAAGAGATTCTGCAGATGCTGAAAATACAGAATAAGGTGCACAAAATGCTGGAGAAACTCAGCAAGTTAGGAAGCATCTATGGAGAGGAGAAAAGCGGTCAATGTTTTGGACTGGGACCTTTCAGCAGGATTGGAAGGGAAGGGGGAAGAAGCCAGAATCATCCATTTGTGATGACATTGCAGTAGATCAATGAATTATACAGACAGAGAAATCAAATTGTAGAGCTCCAGACAGATCAGACGCACTGAGAGAATGTTCAGAAGGCTACTGAAAAGGGGCTAGAATGTGGAAATAGGAAGTTCCTGATGTCACGGGCACAATAGGCCAAATATCAACTAGGCTTATACTCTCTGGAATTTAGAAGATTGAGGGGGGATCTGATTGAAATGTATAAAATTCTAAAGGGATTGGACAGGCTAGATGCAGGAAGATTGTTCCAGATGTTGGGGAAGTCCAGAACGAGGGGTCACAGTTTGAGGATAAAGGGGAAGCCTTTTAGGACCGAGATGAGGAAAAACTTCTTCACACAGAGAGTGGTGAATCTGTGGAATTCTCTGCCACAGGAAACAGTTGAGGCCAGTTCATTGGCTATAGTTGAGAGGGAGTTAGATAAGGCCCTTGTGGCTAAAGAGATCAGAGGGTATCGAGAGAAGGCAGGTACAGGGTTCTGAGTTGGATGATCAGCCATGACCATACTGAATGGCGGTGCAGGCTCGAAGGGCTGAAAGGCTTACTCTTGCACCTATTTTCTATGTTTCTATGTTTCTATCCTCTTTCTGTTGACATTTCGGGCCAGGACCCTTCAACAGGACTAACTGAAAGAAGAGATAGTAAGAGATCAGATAGTCCTGACGAAGGGTCCCGGCCCGAAACGTCGACTGTACCTCTTCCTATGGATGCTGCCTGGCCTGCTGCGTTCACCAGCATTTTTTGTGGGTGTTGCTTGAAATTTCAAGCTTCTGCAGATTTCCTCGTGTCTGCATCCTCTTTCTGTGTCCTCTCCATTGTATGATTCCACTGTAATCTTTAATTTTCTCCTGATCTTCTCACTATACTGGAGACACGGAGAGCCATACAGCACAGAAGCATGCTCTTCAAACCGCCATTACTATCTCCACCATTGTAAGTGAATCTATGACACATTGTACAAAGTGAGAAGGAATAGTGGTAACACACAGAATGCTGGAGGAACTCAGCAGGCCAGGCAGCATCTACGGAAAGGAATGAATAGTCATCATTTCGGGTCAAGACCATTCGTCTGGACTGGAAACCATGTGCCTCCTTTCTAGTCCAGATAAAGGGTTTTGGTTCGAAACGTTTAACTCTTTAATCCTCTCCATAAATATCTGGCTTCTTCTCCTTTCCTCTCCAGTCAGTCCTGATGAAGGGTCTCGGACTGAAACGTCAACTGTTTATTCATTTTCCATAAACGCTAGGTGACCCGCTGAGCTCCTCCAGAATCTTGTTTCGGTGTGTGTTTTTCTCCGGATTTCCAGCATCTGCTGAATCTCTAGTGGTTAGAGAACAGTGGTGTATGTCCTGAGATGTACATTAACTCCTAGCTGCTGCCAAAAAATGAGCAAATAAGACGTAAAAAATAAAATACTGAGAGCACCCAGCCAGTCAGGCAGCTTCTGTGCAATAAGCCTTGGATTTATCAACAAAGGGCAGTAGAATCTAAGGTCAATAAACCTTTGTGCTACTGGTCATACACCTCCCTCAGTACACCACACAGCTCAAGTTAAGTAAGAGGAAATATTTATTTTTATGGGCTAATTGAATTTTGGAATTTTACCTGGAATGCTGATAGGTCATGTATCTCACGCACATGGTCTGGTCTGCCCACCTGTAATGAGCAGCATAAGACAAGAGCAGAAGATATAGGGGCAGAATTAGGCCATTTGGCCCATCAAGTCTGCTCCGTCATTTCATCATGGCTGATCCATTTTCCCTCTCAGCCCCAATCTCCTGCCTTCTCCCCATACCCCTTTATATGGTTCACCCCAAAATGCAGCAGTTAAAATATACTGAAACTCCCCATCTCACAAATAGATAACATCAGTCCTACTGTTTGTGAGCTCATTGTCGCAAGTACAAAAGCAGATAGCGATATGTGTAACATACATCAAAGTTGCTGGTGAACGCAGCAGGCCAAGCAGCATCTGTAGCGATATGTGTAATCTGATCAAAGCTTTCAACATATTAATATGTAGCATTGCCTCTAATAGCCAGCTGATAGTGTTGGGGCATCCACACTGGACTTCAAGGTGAGTGGTCCTGGGTTTGAATCTGGCCGGCTCCTTGCACGCTTTCCATCCGTGCTGGGTTTAGCATCGAGCTAGCAACTCGGCCTTGTAAAAAACAGACAAACGCTAAAGAAATGGTAATTGCTGTGCAGAGACAAACAACATTTTCCGCTGATACTTATAAAGATGACAAACATCTCCTTAAATGCTACTTTCCTGATTCCCATCCACGGCTGCAATTTTTTTTTCATGCGGCTTGAATACTGCTTAAGTAAATGGTTTGCTCATTATGCACTGAGTCGTGTGACATGGACTTTCGTGGCCTTTCCATGAACGTGATCATTCTTGGCAGATTTTTCTGCAGAAGTGGTTTGCCGTTGCCTTCTTCTGAGCCGCGTCATTACCAGACGGGTGACCCCAGCCATTATCTGCCTGGTGTCAGTGGTTAACTTGTGATGTACACCAGCTGTTTATACAGCCATCCACCACCTGCTCCCATGGCTTCACATGACCCTGATTTGGTGGGTAGGGGGCGGGGGGCTAAGCAGGGGCTATACTTTGCCCAAGGACGACCTGGAGGGTAGCGGAGGGAAGGAGCGCCTTACATATTCTATTTACATAATAGGTGGGGGCGTGGAGGCATATCTCCAACCCGCCACCCATTAAGTAAGTAGAATCATATTAAGACTAGAAATTTATCCTGTTTGTGTGTGCTAACTGTGTGATGCAGTAATAATGCACGTTTTCCACCATTCCTGAAATATAAATAAATGAAGTCAAAGTTAGTGGATGGAACACTAGGTCAATTCCTACCTTATTTTCTCCAGTGTTGAAAAATCGCGTTGAAAGATTAACCTTGATAACTCTGAGACCAGACTTGAGCAATTGGTAAAAGGACCTTCTTATGTTTCTTCTACTTGATAAAACCTTTCCAATAAGTGTAAAATATTCATGACCCTGGGTTGAAATGTCACAATCGCTTTCATACTTGCACCACAAAATATTTTATTTATGACTATGTTTGGTATTATTAAAAGAAAGATAATTGGAGTTTGTTGCACAAAAGAGTAGCACTTAATGCAATCACTTTACACCACCAGGGTAACCACCAGTCAGGGTTTGATTCTCACCACTGCCTGGAAGAAGTTTCTACGCTGTCCCCATGACCACTTATGTTTCCTCCAGGTGCTCTGGTTTTCTCCCACATGCCGAAGATGTACGATTAGGGTTAGAGTTACTGAGTTGTGGACAACATACCACAAAATGCTGGAGGAACTCTGCAGGTCAGGCAGCGTCCATGGAAATGAATAAACAGTCGACGTCTTGGGCTGAGACCCTTCTTCAGGACCGGAAAGGAAGGGGGAAGATGATAGAATAAAAAGGTGGCGGGAGGGGAAGGAGGAGAAGCTATAAGGAGATTAGGTGAAAGAAGGTGGTGGGAAAGGTAAAGGGCTGGAGAAAAAGGAATCTGATAGGACAGGAGAGTGGATCATGGGAGAAAGGGAAAAAGGAGGGTCACCGAGGGAGGTGATAGGCAGGTGAGGAGAAGAAATAAGAGGCCAGAGTGGAGAATAGAAGAAAAGTGAAGACGAAGGCAATATTTTTTCACAGGAAGCAAAAATTGATGTTCATGCCACCAGGTTGGAGGCAACTAGATGAGATATGAAGTCCATCCTCAGAGTGGCCTCGTCATGCCAAAAGAGGAGGTCATGGGATGACATGTCAGAACAGGAATAGGAATCGGAATTAAAATGGTTGGCCAGTAGGAAGTTCCACTTTAGTGCGGATGGTGCGGAAGTGTTTGACAAAGTAGTCTCCTAACTTACATTGGGTCTCACCAGTGTAGAGGAGGCCACATCAGGAGCATCAGTTACAATAGACAATCCCTAAAGATTTGCAGGTGGAGTATTGCCTCACCTGGAAGGACCGTTTGGGGCCCTGAATGGAGATAAGGGAGGAGATGAATGGGCAGGTGTACCATATCTGTCACTTGCAGGGATGTGAGCCAGCGAGAGATTAATGGCGAGGGACAAATGATCAAGGAAATCACGGAGTGGGCGATCCCTATGAAAAGCAGAGAGTGGGGTGGAGGTAAAAATGTGTTTGGATGTGGGATCTCTTTGAAGATTGTGGAAGTTACAGAAAATGATATTTTGGATGCAAAGGCCCATTGTGTGGTAGGTGAGGACCAGAGGAACTGTATCCCTGTTAAAGCAGTGTGAAGATGGGGTGAGTGCGGATTTCCGGGAAATGGAGGAGATGTGGGTGAAGGCATCATCAATGATGGAGGAAGAGAAGCCCCTTTCTTTGATGAAAGGGAACATCTCTGATGTTGTAGGGATAGATGTGGCAGAGAAGAGGGAACTGAGAAAAGGGAATAACATTTTTACTGGAGACAGAGTAGGAAGAGGTATAGTCAAGATTACCCTGGAAATCAGTGGGTTTATAAGAGACGTTGGTGGACAGTTTGTCTCCAGAGATGGAGACAGATCGAGAAAGGGGAGAGAGGTGACAGAAATGGACCAAGGGCAGGGAAAAAGTTGATAAAATTGATGAGCTCAGCATAAGTGCATGAAGCAGCACCAATGCAGTCGTCAATGTAGCACAGGAAGAGTCGGGGAGCATTACTAATAAAGGCTCGGAACATGGACTGTTCTACATAGCTAACGAAGAGTCGGGCATAGCTGGGGCCCAAGCGGGTGCCCAGGGCTACCCCTTGCGCCTGGAGAAAGTGGGAGGAGCCAAAGGAGAAATTGTTGAGGTTGAGGACCGGTTCTGTCAGATGGAGGACAGTTGTGGTGGAGGGGAACTGGCTGGGTTTTTTGTTTAGAATATCCAATTCTCTTGTCACACCACTTTCTCTTCATTGTGCACATACCTTACCCAACAGAGCCTGAGAGGTAGAAAGACAGTAGAGAGACGGTTTACAAGCTGTCACGAGGAATAGGTCCAAATTATTAACAATTAGGTTGGTGCAATTGGTCGTGGCCTTCAGCTAATATAAAATATCACCCAGAGTCATTTTATTACAACGGTTACAATCCCCACAGTGAACATTTAGCTGGCTGGATTACTAGAAGGCTGATCAAATAGTTTATTGTCACATGAGCAGAAGTTGATTCATTGAGGTGACATTATCTCAAAGGTTTTTACATGAATTTCACTGCTTCTGACAATTAAAGATCTTTATCGAAGTGCTTGCATCCCATGTATTTTGATCTTTGTCACATGAGATTATAGATTTGTTATTTGCAATGATCTTACATTTTAGTTATCATTTTTCTCTGCTTTTTCAGATCTACATTATTTTCCTTCCACCCAAAGAGCTGCAAAAGCAGGTCATCCATATCACTGCAGGTTATATTGCACAACAGTCAATACACAACAGCCTCTGCCCAATGGGCTGCTGGGCTCCACAGCTGAAAAGGTTATCAAATTCAAACAAGCGAGGTGATTGAGATCTGAAGCTGACCCTGAGTGATAATTCATTCCTCCACGAGACAAGAAAAAAACATATTTGCAGTGGGCAGTTGAATTCTGTGAAATGGTCAGAGTAAGTTTCTGTAAGTTTCGTGAAAGTTTATCTGTGCTGCCAATTTCATAAGATGCAGGTTATTTCCTGGTTTGCAACGAAGCCCACTGAATCTACTAAATGAGTTTTATGTGGAGACCACATTACCAACACTCTCTCTGGGGCTGTCATGTTTTATGGGCTCAGGGCATTTCTTCCCCTCAACTCCGTTGTCTATAACTGTTCCACAAGAGCCTACTAGACATAAATTTCATATTCCCATATAAATTTCATATTTTGTTTGCGTAGCCTACAGCTCAATGGTATGAATGTTGAATTCTCCAGTTACAAGTAATCCACTCCACCATGTGCCTCTCTCCCTATGTACACTTCTACATCCCCCTCCCCTCTTGTTATGTCCCCACACCTGCTCATCACCTACATACCTTCTCCTTTGATTCACCTTTCTGGTCCCCTTTCCCACTTCACTCTCTCTGTGCATCACTCCTCCTTTACCTGGTTTCACCTATCACTGACCAACCTCCATCTCCACCCTTCCCCTCCTGCCTCCACTTGTCTATAATGTTCCTCTTCTCTTCTGTTCCCACCTGTGACCAACTGTCCTCTGACTCAACCCTCCCACCCTCCCCCTGCCCCACCAGATTCCCTCTATCCATCATTTACCCCTCTCTCCACCACCACCATCTCGTTCCACCTATTGTCCAATTGTCTACCGACCTCTCCCTCACCCCTTCCTCGCACTTCAATATTCAAAGATTCAAAGTACATTTATTATCTAAGTATATATACAGTATGTGTGTGTGTGTATATATGTGTGTGTGTGTGTGTGTGTGTGTGTGTGTGTGGTGCGTGGCCAAGTGGTTAGGGTGTTGGGCTCACAATCTGAAGGTTGTGGGTTCAAGCCCCAGCCGAGGCAGCATGTTGTGTCTTTGAGCAAGGCACTTAACCACACACTGCTCCAGTCCACCCAACCGGCAAATGCTGGAGGTTAACCTCGCGATAGACTGGTGTCCTATCCGGGGCGGGGGGGGGCGCGGTGGAGCTCAGTCGCTTCACACTACAGAAACCGGCATAAGCACTGGCCTGATGGGCCACAAGGCTCGGGACAGACTTTAACTTTTCATATATACTGTGTACAACCCCAAGGTTTATCGTTCTACGGACAGCCATGAACGAGAGAAACACCTGGAACCCGATCAAAGAAAACATCAGACACTCACTGTGCAAGAAAAAAAGAACAAAGGGTGCAAATGGTAAAAAAAAAGAGCAAAAAAAGATAGAATATAGAACACCAAACCACAGATTCATTGAAACAGTTCAGGAATGTTCAGTTCAGTTCAGTTTAGCGCTGGGTCGTTTGTTGACCAGAGGCTGCAGAGCCATCCACACCAATCAAAATCACACAAAATAGCAATAAAACAGGAGTACTGGCTCCTCTCCCATTATGCTCTCGATCCTGCAGGGTCTCGACCCAGAGTTAATCCTCCCTTTGCCTCCACAGATGCTGGTCAGCCTACTGAGTTCTTCCAGTAATTTCTTGCTCCAGATTCCAGCATCTGCCACGGCAGATTTCAAATTACCTGGAAGCAACCAAGGAAACAGGCCAAATTGGGAAGATAACAATTAAAAAATAGAAGAAAGCCAGGTCTTTAGTACCGGTTACAAACCTTGCAGATCAAGAGAGTTACAGAGCAAAGAACTCTTGCCCCTCACATTAGACATGCTACCCAATGCAAATCTGTAAACCTTCCCATGAAGTGGTCAGTACATTGATGGACGTCTGATGTTTTCCGCAGGACAGATGGGACGTTTCGACTGATAGAACTCCTCTAGAGGAGAGCTCTGTTGGATAATCCTAAAAGCTGATTTATACTTGTGCGTACAGGCTACGCCATAGGCCTGATTTATACTTTTGCGTAGCCCAACGCCGTAGCAAGCATGCGTAGTTGTGTCTGCGTCGCTCTGCAATTCACCACCAAAATGCTAGTTGTCGTGGGGTTTCTATGCCACTGTGTTGAGTTTCTTCGTGAGAGACATGGACGAGGAAATGCATTTCAAATATTTTCGGATGTCGGCAGGTAGGTTTAACGATTTGGCTCATCGTCTCCAACCATTTATTTCACATCAGTTTACAGACATGGAGGAGAAAAGCAACTGGTTCTCAGTCTAACTTGGTGCCGGGTTTGAGACCTTGAACTTCAAGCACCCTCTTCCTTGGCTGAAGATGTTACTGATATCATTTGGAGGGGGGGTAGTGAATTTTGACATTAATGCCTGCTTTTCTGAGCCGCAGCTCCCAGCGTGTGAAAGGGAATCCACATTTTCCAGGGTCTTGTTGTGGACCTTGGTACATGAGGTATGGTGAAATGCAGGAGGACAGGTTTGGAGCAAAGTCCTCCTCTGCTGTTACTCATGGGGATAAGCTGCAACATCAGAACATAAGTGAATGATCTCATGAATCATTCAGTCCAACTGAAGAGTCTTGAGCCAAAACATCAAGCGTCTAGCTTCCTCCATCAATGCTGTCTGGCCCATTGAGTTCCTCCAGCATCTCGTGTCTTGTGTCTTTACTTTGCTAGACTGGAATGTGCAAGAAAGATCTGTCTCCGTTGCTGCTTCAGAACCTTCTGCTCTTTCTTTTGCTCCCATGAGCTTTTTAAAAATAGGTAAAGGATCAGTGATGAAATCTAGAGAAAATTATCAACATCCCTTTTGTCTTAAAACTATACAGTGCCTCATAACTGTAACGGATTGCGCATTCTGGAGAATCCTTCTATCAGTTCCTCCTCCCAGGACTCACAAGTCAGGTAAAACACAGCCTAAAACCAGTCCTGATGAAGGGTCTCAGCCCGAAACGTTGACTGTTTACTCTTTTCCATGGGTGCTGCCTGGCCTGCTGAGTTCCTCCAGCATTTTGTATGTGTTGCTTTGGATTTCCAGCATCTGCAGATTTTCTCCTGTTTCTAAGTTTCCTCTATTTAGTGATATGTAACTGTTTTATCTCCATCCTCAATTCTTTTGTCTAGAAGGCCCTTTTATATACTCTGTGACAAAGCTAAAAGTTCAAAGTAAACTTATTGTCAAATTATGTATGTTACCTTGAGATTTATTTTCTTGCAGGTATTTACATGGAAAAAGAAGTATGATAAGGAAAGGCTATACATAAACAAAGATTGGCAAACAATTAATACGTAAAAGAAGGTACACTGTGAAAACAAAAATGATACTGAGATTACGATTCTCTGATAGTGAGTCTGCAGGCCAAAGAATCAGTTCAGAGTGAAGTTATCCACGTTGGTTCAAGAGGCTGATGATTGAAGGGTAATAACTGCTCCTGAATCAGGTGGTGTCAGACTTAACGCTCCCTGCCCGATGGTAATAGCATTAATCATTATTAATAATAATTAAAAGTCATTCATAATAATTAATAATACTGAGAATACAAGTCATACTGTAGAGTCCTTGAAGGTGAGTCCATAGGTTATGGAATCAGTTCTGAGTTGGGGTGAGTGAAGTTGTCCACGCTGGTTCAGGTGCCTGGTTGTTGACAGGTAATAAGTGCTCCTGAAACTGGTGGTTTGGAATCTGAGGGCCTCTGTTCAGATGGTAATAGGAGGAAGAGAGCAAGGCCTGGATGGTGGGGGTCCTTGATGATGGATGCTGCTTTCTTGTTACAGCCTTCATTGTAACTGTGCTCAGTGGTGGGTCATGCTTTGTCTCTGATGGACTGGACTGTATCCATCACCTCCGCTAATGCCCCACCTCCCCCTCGTACCCCATCCGTTATTTATTTATATACACACATTCATTCTTTCTCTCTCTCTCCTTTTTCTCCCTCTGTCCCTCTGACTATACCCCTTGCCCATCCTCTGGGTTTTCCCCCCCTCCCCCTTTTCATTCTCCCTAGGCCTCCTGTCCCATGATCCTCTCATATCCCTTTTGCCAATCAACTGTCCAGCTCTTGGCTCCATCCCTCCCCCTCCTGTCTTCTCCTATCGATTCGGATCTCCCCCTCCCCCTCCCACTTTCAAATCTCTTACTAACTCTTCTTTCAGTTAGTCCTGACGAAGGGTCTCGGCCTGAAACGTTGACTGTACCTCTTCCTAGAGATGCTGCCTGGCCTGCTGCGTTCACCAGCAACTTTTATGTGTGTTGATCCATCACTTTCTGTAGCCTTTGCCGTTCCTGAGTATTGGTGTTTCCATAAAAGCCAGCACAAGGCCTGCCATTAGCGAGTGTTGTATAATTCCAGTCGTATCTGGAGATGGATCGCATCTGGAATATTCTTTAAACAGGCATGAGGTTGTCCTTCCTGAGATAACATTGCTTTAGCAACATGTTCAGTAACTTCCAATGGTTTGCATTATATTCACAGAGAAATCGGGAAGCATACAAAGTCAGTGTCAGTCAGCGTACAGAAGCAGAATGCCCTTACATCAAATCTGCTTATCGAGCCACTTGAATCACTGCTGTTGCAGAACATGGAAAATATCAACTTTGTCTTTGATGCAACTAAATTCAAAACAATGTCCCAGCAGTATGAAGCGAATGCTTCATGCTTGGAAGAGCTGCCTTTTGGATGAGATATTAAACTCAGACTTTTTATGCATCATTTTCCATAAATTCTATAGTATTTCTTAATTTTCCTGTAAACGCCTGCAAGAAAATGAATCTCAATGTGATACATATATGGTAACATATGCATACTTTGATAATAAATTTACCTTGAACTTTGAAACTTTGACAAAATTCTTTGGCACATATATATAGATTGGGTGCCTCAGACTTTAGCACAGTACTGTAGTAACTTTATGTATTGCACTGTACTGCTGCTGCAAGAAAAAAACTTGCTCTCCACTCCATGTTGACTAATACAATAGTGTGCAAAAGTCTTAGTGCACTAGCTATATACATGTGCCCAAGGCTTTTGCACAGTACTGTATATTCCCTCTTGAGAAGATGTAAGACATCCTTTCAATATATTGAAGAAGAAAGGAATTATCCCAAGTTTCCTAATACTTATCTCAATTAATATCACTGAGCCAGATTGGGACTGAACAATATAACACTGAAGGCGATAGTCACTAAAAGTATGATATATACTCCGTTGCCACCTTTTTAGAAACCTCCTATATCTACAAACCCCATTTCCAGAAAAGTTGGGATATTTTCAAAAATGCAATAAAAACAACAATCTGTGATATGTTAATTCACGTGAACCTTTATTTAACTGACACAAGTACAAAGAAAAGATTTTCAATAGATTTACTGACCAACTTAATTGTATTTTGTAAACATACACAAATTTAGAATTTGATAGCTGCAACACACTCAACAAAAGTTGGGACAGAGGCATGTTTACCATTGTGTTACATCACCTTTCCTTCTAATAACACTTTTTAATCGTTTTGGAACTGAGGATACTAATTGTAGTAAATTTGCAATTGGAAATTTTGTCCATTCTTGCTTGATATAAGACTTCAGCTGCTCAACAGTCCGTGGTCTCCGTTGTCTGATTCTCCTCTTAATGATGCGCCATACATTTTCAATAGGAGATAGATCTGGACTGGCAGCAGGCCAGTCAAGCACACGCACTCCGTGTCTACTTTTATACTCAGTCATGATACCTCACCCGCTACCAATTAGCCTGCTTAATGTGGAGTCTTCCAAACCGGTGTTACTTGAATATTCTGTGCACTTTTCAATCTTATTTTAACTCCGTCCCAACTTTTGTTGAGTGTGTTGCAGCCATCAAATTCTAAATTTGTGTATATTTACAAAATACAATTAAGTTGGTCAGTAAAATTATTGAAAATCTTTTCTTTGTACTTTTGTCAG
Organism: Mobula hypostoma; assembly: GCF_963921235.1. Lineage (NCBI taxonomy): Eukaryota > Metazoa > Chordata > Chondrichthyes > Myliobatiformes > Myliobatidae > Mobula > Mobula hypostoma. The sequence goes on along the minus strand of NC_086118.1, from coordinate 47,468,546 downwards.
TTAAATAAAGGTTCACGTGAATTAACATATCACAGATTTTTGTTTTTATTGCACTTTGGAAAATATCCCAACTTCTCTGGAAATGGGGTTTGTAATAAATTGGCCGCTGAATGTATGTTCGTGGTCTTCTGCTGCTGCAGCCCATCCATTTCCAGGGTCACTTTCAGTACGCTGGATGAACTCAGCATCAGTCAGAAACGATGAGTCGACGTTTCGGGCCGGAACCCTTCGTCAGGACTGAAGAATGAAAGATGGGGAAGGATTTGAAGAATGCTTGTAGCGTCAGTTGATAGATCAGTAATTTGAAAGACAAAGGGGTGGGGGAGGGGAAGCATTGACGTCATAGCCCTGAAAACAATGGGTGGTAGAAGAAGGAGGTGGAACCATGAGGGAGCTGGGGGAGGGGGTAGAGTGAAATAGGGATAGGGGAAGGGAGGGGGAGGGAATTACCGGAAGTTGGAGAATTCTATGTTCATACCTAGGGGCTGGAGACTACCTAGATGATATATGAGGTGTTGCCCCTCCAACCTGAGTTTAGCCTCATCATGGCAGTAGAGGAGGCCATGTATGGACATATCTGTAGCACCGGATGCAATAGATGACCCCAACAGACTCACAAGTGAAGTGCTGTCTCACCTGGAAGGACTGTTTGAGGCCCTGAATGGTTGCAAGGGATGAGGTGTAGGGACAGGTGTAGCACTTACGCTTACAAGGATGCTTCTGGTGCGGCCTCCTCTACATCGGTGAAACCCGACGCAGATTGGGAGACCGCTTCGTTGAGCACCTCCACTCCGTCCGCCACAACAGACAGGATCTCCCGGTAGCCACCCACTTCAACTCTGCTTCCCATTCCCATTCAGATATGCCCATACATGGCCTCCTCTACTGCCATGATGAGGCTAAACTCAGGTTGAGGAGCAACACCTCATATATCATCTAGGTAGTCTCCAGCCCCTTGGTATGAACATAGAATTCTCCAACTTCCGGTAATTCCCTCCCCCTCCCTTCCTCTATCCCTATTTCACTCTACCCCCTCCCCCAGCTCCCTCATGGTTCCGTCTCCTTCTTCTACCACCCATTGTTTTCAGGACTATGACGTCAATGCTTCCCGTCCCCCACCCCCTTTGTCTTTCAAATTACGGGTCTTTCAACTGATGCTACAAGCATTCTTCAAATCCTTCCCAATCTTTCATTCTTCAGTCCTGATGAAGGGCTCCGGCCCGAAACGTCGACTCATCGTTTCTGACTGATGCTGCCCGACCTGCTGAGTTCATCCAGCGTACTGAAAGTGTTGCTTTGATCTTTTACAGCATCTGCAGATTATTTTGTGTTTCCGCTGCAAGGGTCGACATGCTCTGTGTTCAGAGATGCTCTTCTGCTCACTGCTGCTGTAATGCATGGTCATTTGAGTTTCTGTCGTCTTCCTGTCAGCTAGAACCGGTCTGGCCATTGTGCTCTGACCTCTCTTAATTAACAAGGCATTTTCACCCATAGAACTGCCACTCACTGGATTTTTAAAATGTTTTTCATACCATTCTCTTTCAGCTGTTGTGCATGAAAATTTCAGGGGGCGAAGAGTTTCTGGGATCCTCAAACCACCCTGCCTGGCACCAGCAATCAGTCCACGGTCAAAGTAACTTAGATCACATTTCCTCCCTGTTCTGATGTTTGGTCTGAACAACAGTTGAACTTCTTGACCATGTCTGCATGCTTTTATGCACTGAGTTGCTGCCACATGATTGGCTGATTAAATATTTGCATTAATAAACAAGTATACAGGTGAACCTATTAAAGCAGCTATTGGGTGTATGTGTTAGTTTGGATGGAGGGTGGCGGAGATGAGGTGGTGACCATCCACTGGGTGACCATCATGAACATGGTGAACTCTTCTGATTCCACATAATGAAGTGGCCACTCGGTGTAGTATCATTGCACACAAAACGTCCTGTTCCATCTGGAATTGTTACTACTTCATACATTTGACACATGCAGTCAACAGAGGGGTTCTACCTGCTTACCTGGTGACCATTACTTAGGATTTTGGACTTGACGTGCTCAAATTGGCTGGCACATTTCTTGCAGTAGTGTCTATAGGAATTGCATTTAACACACTGAATAGTCCTGAGGTTGGGAAAGACGTAATAGAAATTTTAAACTGTTGATTCCTTTCTCTATTCTGGAATCTAGAAGTATGACAAGGGGATGTATGTATATAACATCGTTGCAAGACATCAAGATTGAGGACACTGGCACAGAAGAAGAGGATCAGTATCGGGTTTAAAATCGTTGCTGTAGGGAACCACAGTAGTGTAGTACTTAATGCAACACTATTACACCTCAGGCTGTCAGAATTTGGAGGAAAATTCTGGTGCTGCCTATAAGGAGTTTATACGTTCTCCCTGTGACCACATGGGTTTCCTCCAGGTGCTGTGGTTTCCTCCCACACTCCAAAGACATAGATCAGTAGGTCAGTTGTAAGTTGCTGTGTGATTAGGTTCATGTTAAAACAGCTGGGTGGTGTGGCTCATTGGACCTTATTTCTAAATAAGCATGTCACAAAATTTGTTGTTTTGCAGCAGCAAAATTAAATTAAATAACTAGAGCAAAAAGGGAGCAAAAAGTAGTGAAGGAAGTTCAAGTCTGGGTGAGATTAGCCAGGAAACGATTGATGGGGCAGACTTGAGGGAGAGATCGGCCTACACCAGCTCTCTTTCCTTATGCTCTTCACTTTTCCATAACTTCCTGTCTCTACACCCCATGGGGCAATGAGGAAAGAGCAGAAGGAAACCTTAGGAAACCAAGTCTTGCATTTATACTGTTATTTACACAACCTCAGGAAACCAAATACACTACACAATTAAGTACTTTCAAAATGTTACTGTTGAGCCACAGCTGACACTTGCAACTCCCTCTAAGGGTCTCTGGAGCAAACAGTCTCACTCCTCCCAGTTTTACAAGGAGTCTGCTCAAAGGCAATTCCCTCCAGTCTAGGATCTTCAGACTCAGAAGTGGCTAATGAGAGCTATGTAGGATCCGTGTCATGGTCTTGATGAATAAATTCAAGGTTCCCGATGTCACTCACACGCACACGCACACACTCAATCTCCTCTCAATCTTCTACATTGTAAGGAATGAAGTCCTAACCTATTCAATCTCATTCTTATAACTCAGGTCCTCCAGTTCCGGCAACATCCTTGTAAATTTTCTCTGTACTCTTTCAACCTTACTTACATCTTTCCTGTAGGTAGGTGACCAAAACTCCAAATCAGGCCTCACCAACACCTTTTACAACTTCAACATAACATCCCATCTTCTGTTCTCAATGCAATGATTTATGAAGGCCAATATGCCAAATGTTTCCTTTACAACCCTATCTACCTGTGCAGCCATTTTCAATGAATTATGGACCTGTATTCCCAGATCCCTTTGTTCTACCACACTCCTCAGTGCCCTACCATTCACTGTATAAGACCTACCCTGGTTGGTCCTACTGAAGTGCAACACCTCGCACTTGTCTGCATTAAATTCCATCTGCCATTTCTCAGCCCATTTTTCCATCTAGTCCAGATCCTGCTGCAACCCATGATTGTCTTCCTCTCTGTCCACTACACACCCAATTTTGGTGTCATTCACAAGTTTGCTGATCTAGTTAACTACAGTATCATCCAGATCATTGATATAGATGTCAAACTACAACAGACCCAGCACTGATCCCTGTGGCACTCCACTACTCACAGCGCTCCAGTCAGTGAGGCAACCATCTACTACCACTCTCTGGTTTCTCCCTCAAAGCCAATGCTTAATCCAATTTACGCAACACACATCAAAGTTGCTGGTGAACGCAGCAGGCCAGGCAGCATCTCTAGGAAGAGGTACAGTCGAAGTTTCAGGGCTAACTGAAGGAAGAGCTAGTAAGAGATTTGAAAGTGGGAGGGGGAGGGGGAGATCCAAAATGATAGGAGAAGACAGGAGGGGGAGGGATGGAGCCAAGAGCTGGACAGGTGATTGGCAAAGGGGATATGAGAGGATCATGGGACAGGAGGCCTGGGGAGAAAGACAAGGGGGGGGGGCAGAACCGGAGGATGGGCAAGGGGTATAGTCAGAGGGACAGAGGGAGAAAAAGGAGAGTGAGAGAAAGAATGTGTGTATAAAAATAAATAATGGATGGGGTACGAGGGGGAGGTGGGGCATTAACGGAAGTTAGAGAAGTCAATGTTCATGCCACCAGGTTGGAGGCTACCCAGACAGAACATAAGGTGTTGTTCCTCCAACCTGAGTGTGGCTTTTTATACACACATTCATTCTCTCACTCTCCTTTTTCTCCCTCTGTCCCTCTGACTATACCCCTTGCCCATCCTCTGGTCCCCCCACCCCCTTGTCTTTCTCCCCGGGCCTCCTGTCACATGATCCTCTCATATCCCCTTTGCCGATCACCTGTCCAGCTCTTGGCTCCATCCCTTCCCCTCCTGTCTTCTCCTATCATTTTTGATCTCCCCCTCCCCCTCCCACTTTCAAATCTCTTACTAACTCTTCCTTCAGTTAGTCCTGATGAAGGGTCTCGGCCTGAAACGTCGACTGTACCTCTTCCTAGAGATGCTGCCTGGCCTGCTGCGTTCACCAGCAACTTTGATATGTGTTGCTTGAATTTCCAGCATCTGCAGAATTCCTGTTGTTTGCTTAATCCAATTTACTACCTCACTTTAATGCCAAGTAACTGAACCTTCTTGACCAACCTCCCATGCGGGACCTTTTCACATGCCTTGGTAAGGTCCATGTAGACAACATCCACTGCCCTGTCTTTATCAACTTTCCAGGTAACTCCCTCAAAAAACTATAAGATTGGTTAGACATGTCATACTACACTCAAAGGCATGCTGACTATCCCTAATCAGATTCTTTGTATGCAAATACTCATACATCTGTTCCCTTAGAATACCTTTCAGTAACTTTCCCACTAGTGATGTCAGGCTCACCAGCCTATAATTTCCTGATTTATTTTTAGAGACTTTCTTAAATAGTAGAATAACATTGGTTATCCTCCAATTCCCTGGTACCTCTCCTATTGCTAAGGGTGATTTAATATCTGTGCTAGGACCCCTGCAATTTCCACACTAGCCTCCCTCAGGGTCAAAAGGAGCACCTTTTCAGGCCCTGGGAGTTTATCCACCCTAATTGCTCCATGATTCAAGACCATTGAAATTGAGTTTTCTCCCCCTACTGGACTCTAACCCAGTATAACCAAATGTGATGTGTTTTTCTGTGTGCGTTTTCTACTTGCAAAACCCCTTTTAACTATTCATAAACTAACTAACTCACAATATTTTGGGGTTTGGATAGTCTATTTAGTCTCCTGTGCAATTCTATTCAATCTCTTAATTATCTCCCTAAAGTAAATTTATTGCTCAAGTACATATATGTCACCATATACAACCCAGAGATCCATTTTCTTGCAGGCATACACAGTAAACTCAAGAAATGCAGTATAATCAATAAAGGACCGCACCAACAGAACGGGCAAACAACTGGTGTGCAAAAGATGACAAACTGCAAATACAAAAGAAGTAATAATAATAAAAAAATAAATAAGCAATAGAAATTGAGATCGTGAGAGAAAGTGAGCCCGTTGGTTATCGGAACGGGTTAGTGATGGGGCGAGGGAAGCTGAGTGAAGTTATCCTCACTGTTTCAAGAGCCTGATGATTGAGGGGTAATAACTGTCCCTGAACTCGGTAGTGTGGGTCCTAAGGTTCCTGTACCTTCTACCTGATGAGAGCATGGCCTAGGAGATGGTGGTTCTTGATGATTGATGCCACTTTCCTGCAATGGCACTCCATGTAGTCATTCACTATTTTAGATTTATTTCTGTTTTCCCCTTCCTCCGCTCCATCATTCCGGTTCCCATCCCCCTGCCAAATTAGTTTAAACCCTCCCTAACAGCTCTATTAAACCTTCCCGCCAGGATATTGGTCCCCTTCGGGTTCAGGTGTAACCTGTCCATTTTGAACAGGTCATACTTCCCCCAGAAGAGATCCCAATGATCCAAGAATCTGAAGCCCTGCCCCCTGCACCAGTCTCTCAGCCACGCATTCATCTGCCTGATCCTACTATTCTTGCCCTCACTAGCACATGGCACAGGTAGCAATTCCGAGATTACTACCCTGAAGGTCCTGCTTCTCAGCTTCCTTCCTAACTCCTGGAAATCTCTCTTCAGGACCTCCCCCCTTCTCCTGTCTATGTCATTTGTACCAACGTGTACTAAGACAACTGGCTGCTCGCCCTCCCCCTTCGGAATATTCAGGACCTGATCCGAGACATCCCATACCCTGGCACCTGGGAGGCAACACATCATGTGGGTATCTCTATCAGGCTCACAGAATCTCCTGTCCATTCCCCTGACTATGGAATCCCCTATGACTACCGCATTTCTCTTCTCCCTCCTTCCCTCCTGCACAACAGCGCCAGGCTCAGTGCCAGAGACCAGGTCACCGTGGGCGTCCCCTGTCAGGTCATCCCCCTCAACAGCATCCAGAACAGGATATTTGTTGCTGAGGGGGACAGCCACAGGGGTGCTCTCCATTATCCAGGCATTTTCCTTCCCTCTCCTGACAGTCACCCAGTCTTCTGACCCCTGTAGCCTAGGGATGACTACCTCCCTGTAGCTCCTGTCTATCACCTCTTCACTTTCCCTGATAAGCAGTAGGTCATCAAGCTGCAGCTCCAGATCCCTAACACGGTCTCTGAGGAGCTGCATCTCGGTGCACCTGGTGCAGATGTGGCCATCAGGGAGGCTGGAGGTCTCCCAGGATTCCCACATCTGACATATAGCTGTAACATTACCAGTAGATCAGGCAAAATCTCTGAAATGAGAAGCAGAGTTGAAGTCTGGGATCAAAGAATTGGAATCACATTTAATATTGGCCATATGTGTCATCAGATTTGTTGCTTTGCGGCAGCAGTACAGTGAAATACATTACGGTAGCGTAGCAGTTGGCACAATGCCAGCACAGCCCGGGACTTCAAAGTTCAGAGTTCAATTCCAGCAGTGTCCGTAAGGAGTTTGTACACTCTACCTGTGAGCACACAAGTTTCCTCCGGGTGCTCTGGTTTCCTCCCACAGTCCAAAGATGTACCGGTTAGTTGGTTAATTGGTCATTGTAAATTGTCCCGTGATTAGGCTAGGGTTAAACAGATGGATTACTGGGCAGCGTAGGTTGTTGAGCCTTCTGCACTGTATCTCTAAATAAAAATAAATATATGCCTGGGTTTCATCTCCTAAGTTACAGGGAAAGGTTGAACAAGTTAGGTATTTATTCTTTGGAGCGTAGAAGGTTGAGAGGGGACTTGATAGAGGTGTTTAAAATTATGAGGGGGATAGATAGAGTTGACGTGGATAGGCTTTTTCCATTGAGAATGGGGGAGATTCAAACAAGAGGACATGAGTTGAGAGTTAAAGGGCAAAAGTTTAGGGGTAACACGAGGGGGAACTTCTTTACTCAGAGAGTGGTAGCTGTGTGGAATGAGCTTCCAGCAGAAGTGGTTGAGGCAGGTTCGATGTTGTCGTTTAAAGTTAAATTTGGACAGATGTATGGACAGGAAGGGAATGGACAGGAAGGGAATGGAGGGTTACGGACCGAGTGCAGGTCGGTGGGACTAGGTGAGAGTAGGAGTTCGGCATGGGCCGAGATAGCCTGTTTCCGTGCTGTAATTGTTATATGGTTATATATGGTTTTTTTTAAAACTATAATTTAGAATAAGAGATATATATTTAAAGAAATCAAAGACCCTTTGTCTAAACTAGAACTTGAGTCTGACCCTCCCTCTGTCTTCTCCACGACTCTCTGTCTCTCCAACTTCCATCAAACATGTTCCTGACTTGAAACCTTCTCACTGCTTTCTTTTCCACAGATGCTGAACAATGTCCCCTCTAAGGTGCATTAGCACACAAGGGAATTTAAACGGCACACAAAAGGTTTTCACCCTCTACCTCGTTGGCATGTTAAGTATATTTCATGATTGTACACCATCACATTTCATTTTCTGGTTTCTGATGCGGACAGTGTCAATAACATGGAGTTTGTGATGATTTGTCTGCAGCTTTTGGAACTGGCTTACTTATACTGTTTTTATTGTAGAAATTACTCAATGCACACGTTTTGTTGTCACTGGGCAACAAACTGTACAGCGCAAGATTTTTGTGTACACTGGCCATTACAAATTAGAGTGAGCATTGATGCTGCTTGACCTGTTGAGTGTGTCCAATATTTTCTATTTTTGTCTATTCAATGCCTTGTTAAAATACAGTACAGTTCTCATGCGGCTGTGGATATGTTATCAGCTCAGCCAGTTCTTTCTTCATGAAGCCCTTTGGAGCTCTTCCAGCTTCAGATGTGTGATCCTTGTGTGCCGCTGCCAGATCACAGATTTCCAAGTTTCCCTCCAAAATCTGCTCTGACCTGTCACCTATAGTCTGCTTCTCAAAGTCTGTCTCCTTGCCCAAACTGTGAGTCATCTATCTTCATATCTTGTGTAGTCTAGGGTGATTTTTTTGTTTGATTGATTTAGGGAACACAGTGGGATGGTTCTCCCATTTTCAAGGTGTCATGTAAATGTGAGTTGCTGTCGTCAATGATCCTCCCTTACACCCACATTCTCCCTCATGGAGGTGGAACACCGTTCTGGCGGACGGAGCGTAGGTGCTCCGCGAAGCAGTCTCCCAATGTACGTTGGGTCTCACCAATATACAGGAGGCCACAATACCCAGTAGATGACCTCAACAGACTCACAAGTGAAGTGTCGCCTCACCTGGAGAGACTGTTTGGGGCCCTGAATGGTAGTGAGGGAGGAGGTGTAGGGGCAGGTGTAGCACTTGTTCAGCTTGCAAGGGTAAGTGCCAGGAGGGAGATCAGCGGGGAGGGACGAATGGACAAAGGAGTCACATAGGGAGCAATTCCTGTGGAAAGCAGAAAATGGGGGGAGGAGGGAAAGATGTGGTTGGTGATGGGATGCCTTTGGAGAGGGCAGAAGTTACACAGAATTATGTGCTGGACATGGAGGCTGGTAGGGTGGTAGGTGAGAACAAGAGGAGCCCTATCTCTGGTAGGGCAGCAGGAGAATGGGATGAGGGCAGACATGCACAAAATGGAAGAGATATGGTTGAGGGCAGTATTGATAGTGGAGGAAAGGAAGCCCTTTCCTTAAAGAAGGAAGCCATCGCAGTTTTGGAATGAAAAGCCCCATCCTGAGAGAAGAGGCAGTGGAGACGGAGGAATTGAGAGAAAGGGATGGCACTTTTACAAGTAACAAGGTGGGAAGAGGCATAGTCCAGATAGCCATGAGGGTCAGTGGGTTTATAATAGAAATCAGCAGATAAGCTGTCTCAAGAGATTGACAGAGAGATCAAGGAAGGGGAGGAAGGTGTTAGAAATGGACCAGGTAAATCTGAGGGCAGGGTGGAAGTTGGAGGCAAAGTTGATGAAGTCGATGGCTGCAGGAAGCAGCACCAATGTAGCGTAGGAAAAGCTGGGGAGTGATACCAGTGTAGGCTTGGAACACAGACTGTTCCATGTAGCCAACAAAAAGGCAGGCATAGCTGGGACCCATGCGAGTGCCCATGGCTACACTTTTTGTTTGAAGGAAGTGGGAGGAGCCAAAGGAGCCGAAAACTCCTCCAGTACTTTGTGTGTGTGGCTCTGGATTTGCAGCATCTGCAGAATCTCTCATGTAAAGATTAAATGGTTTACATTTCAGTACCCTCAGAGGTACCCTCAGAGTGCTTTCTCAAGTTAGACCAATGGTGAAAGAAATTCCACAAGCATCCAATATACAGAGCAATTCCACAAACAGAGATGTCCCTATAATCTGCTGTCCCTCTATTCGTCAGCCACAACAAGGTTGCCTAAGTCTGTGTAGTATAATAGATCTCCATGGAAACCAGGGTTTTACATTTGCTTCTTCCTTTATTTGGGTACAGGTGGGAAGTCTCTAAGAATTCCCCTCATGATCCTCAGCTGCGCCATGCTCACCACCACACCCACCTCACCATGAGGGCTCCGGCCAGCAATCTGTGATGGATCTCCCCAGCCCTGGTCTCGTCCAGCTGCGGCTGCCACAACTTCTCCGGACCAAAACTGGAAACACTTGTCCAGCATAGTCAAGATAGGACAGAGAACGGAGCTTAACTTCGCTCTTTGACGATTGAAGCCCAAAGGTCGATCAGTGGTCCAGGATCCAAGGCCCAATAGCCAAAATCTCCGAGTCTCTCCAGGCCATCCGCTGTAGAGGTTGAAGGCCCAACATCTGCGAGTTCACAGGCCCACTAGAGGCTGGCCGCCTGGTGGATCCCTTTCCTGGAATTAGAGGTCTGTCTGTGTGACAGCGTGGGTGAGTGGGTGTGAGGGAGGAACAGGGCTTAACATGCTGTTTTCATTTTGTTGCTGTTGTTCTGTTGTTATCGTAGTTACTTGTGAGTTCTGTGAACATTCTGGGCATTATACATTGGTGCTGTAATGCGTGACAAAACGTGCGGGCTGTCCTCAGCACTCCTTTAGGTCGTTTTGGTTGTTAGCACAAATAATGGATTTCTCTCTATGTTTTAAGGTATATATGCTTTAAAAAAAATGAATCTGAATCTCACATCAGACACAGCGAGAATTTTTAACTGTAAAAAATGCAGCGTGGATATGCTGTTGAATAGGTTGCCTTGAATAAAGTTCATGCAGTGCAGTGAGGTGTATGTCAGTCGGCAAAATGACATTGTAATCGGTGATGACGGATGGGACGCCGTAAATCAAGTTGAGTTTATTGCTATGCATTTATTAGCTACAGAGAATGCAAAAAACATTTTAAAACAGGCACAATCAGAGACAAGTACATGGTGGCGCAATGCCATGTTGCTGAGGTAGGATTAGGGTTGTGCAAGTCAGATCAAGAACTTGATCGCTGTGGCAAAGTACATAGTTGTTCCTGAAGGTGCTGCGAGACTCCAGGCTTCTGTACAGAAGTAGTCAGAAGAGGCGTGGTGCATATGGCCATTCCAGGCCAACTTGGACAAGGTTTAGGATAGCATTTGCATTTTGATGAAGAAGTCATCTACCATGTGAAGTGTTGATCAGCTTGCTGAGGAGGACCACAATCAGTTCAGCACTGAGGTGAGTGAAGCTTAATGAGCTGAACATTGGTTCATCCTCTGCCCTCTCCCTCAAAGCCCTAATCTCATACAAGACGGTGAAGAAAGAAAAAAGTAGGATGCTGAATTAAGACCATAGTGCAAACAAAAGACACAATTAGAGACAATTCCATTGTTCAGGCATTGAATTGAATTAACTTTATTTCTTGCATCCTTTACATACATGAGGAGTAAAAATCTTTACATTATGTCTCTGTCTAAATGTGCAATGTGCAATCATAGTAATTTATAATAAATAGAACAGTCAACGTAACATAGAAACACACTCAAATCAGCATGAGTTAATCAGTCTGATGGCCTGGTGGAAGAAGCTGTCCCGGAGCCTGTTGGTCCTGGCTTTTATGCTGTGGTACCGTTTCCTGGATGGTAGCAGCTGGAACAGTTTGCGGTTGGGGTGACTTGGATCCCCGATTAGGGTTGTGCAGTTTGGTTCAAGAACCTGATGGTGTATATAGAACATAGAACATTACAGACGGTACAGACTTTTCAGCTTATGATGTTATGCTGACCTTTAACCTAATCTAAGATCAATCTAACCTTCCTTCCTACATACTTCTTCATTTTTCTATCCTACATGCGCCTATCTAAGATTTTCTTAAATGCCCCTAACATATCTGGCTCTATCACCAATAAGTAGTGATTTCTGAACCTTGTGATATAGGACTTCAAGTTTCTATGTGACAGCAACAGCAAGAAGAGGTGATAGAAAGGTGATATGGTGGTGATAGAAAGCTCTGTCTCCTGTAGATACTGTCACTGGTGTGGGCTGATGTTCCAGTCATGTACTGGTCTGTGCCTGCAGTCTCGTCATTGCTGTGCATTGAAATTGCTGTACCAGGCCATGGTGCAATCAGTCAGGATATCACGCTTCATATTCACGCTGGCCCAGATTAAACCGTCCATGCCAATGCGCGCCCTCTGATCAGCTGCACAAATTCGATTACTTCAGTGAAGTTCCATAATCCCACCCCGTGCCTTGTTTGGGCAGCCACTCTCTGTATCCACGTCCAGTTACATGCCGATGATGCAGTCAAAGGTTAGCAGGCTGAACTCTATGTCGCAATTTCATTTGAGATTAACCAGCAGGGAATGCACTCCACAGCTTAACTCTGCAGTCTCTATTTTGGGCGTGTTTATTTAGTAATATGATCGAAGTACTGTATCAAAAATCAAGAGGAAACACTTTAACGTATGTTCAACATTATTGTCTATCACTTAAATCTACATTGACTTATTGTTGAGTAAAAGCTGAACCATCAATCAATGTGGAGTTAAATCATGAGAGACAATATGGAGGAAGAAAGGAAATCAAGGTTGAAAATTAAAATAGTAACATGACTCCAGTATCTTTATTTGTTATAAAAATCCTGTTGTGTTATCAGTCTTGTTCTATCATATCGTAAGAGAGAAAAGATAGCGCAAACTACGATGTAAATTATTTGGCTGTTTGAGATCTTTGGGTAAACATATTTGGTATTGGAGTAGGTGTACTGTCTTACATAAACATGCACTTCACGCTTTATAAACACAAGAGAAAATCTGCAGATGTTGGAAATTCAAAGCAACACACACAAAATGCTGGAGGAACTCAGCAGGTCAGGCAGCATCTGTGGAAATGAGTAAATAGTTGACGTTTTGGGCTGAGGCTCTCCATCAGGACTGGGAAGGAATGGGGAAGGAGCAAGAATAAGAAGGTGAGAGGAGTGGGAGGTCTCTCACAGAGCGGGGAGAAATGAGGGGGGTGGGGTCTCACCGAACTCCCGTCAAAGAGAAGATTTGAACTTCTTCAGGGTAAACGTACGTCAAAGAGACTTCACAGTGGAGCATCAAGCCATACACACAAGGGATTCGGCAGATGCTGAATATCCAGAGCAACACACGCAAGACGCTGGAGGAACTCAGACCGGACAGTTTCTATGGAAATAAATAAACAGTCGACTTTTCCAGCTTCAGACTTTATGACACGCTGCCCATCTTTAAGCTATGCCACACAGGGACTTGTGTTAATATTACTTTGTGACAGCATGTGCTGGATGGTAACGATATATGCTATGTGTGACTGTACTATATGTGCTGTGTGGAGCACCTTGGCCCCAGAGAAACGATGTTTCATTTAGCTGTGTACACGTGTATGATTGAATGATAACCAACTGGAACTTGAACTTGATAGTGACAGAACACAGTAAACTGTACAGCTCTGACAGAAAGTTTTACTTCACTTTATAAATCATCCCAATATTTTCAGTGTCTTTTGCTCGGGATGAATCATAACAGATGTCTATACTTACATAAATGTTAAATGCATCCAATGGGAATAGAATATTTTTTAATCAAATTTCAGAAAACGTCAAGCTCATTGAAGCAGCATAACGTATTTTGTTCTGAATTTTTGGTAGATGAAGTACATTTCAACATCAGCGTGGAAAAACAACTGTTTACTCTGAAACACAGGGTCTGGTCACTATCAGATTGTTACAGGCTTAAGTAATAGAACAACTTGCCTGGAATTTGATTGCATAATACTACTTTTTTCAACATTTAGCAACTGAAAATAGACATTTTCACGAGTGAAACACTGTTATCGCTTGGGAAATTCAGTTGGACACATCCTTCCATCAACCTCGTGACACCAGCAGATTGTAGGGGAATGTGGATGGTGTTGCTCTGGGAGAGGCTTGTCACCGAGCTTCACTGGGATGCTAGTTTTACTGGTGAAGTCCCAGACTGGGATGTGGCAGGGTTGGGAAAATACTTAATTATACGTATGTACAAGAGACTTTGCAGAGGCTGGAAATCTAGAGTAACACGTACCCTTCATCAGGACTGGAGAGAAATGGGGAAGAAATTTAATTATATCCTTGGCAGCTTTTCTGTCCTCACTACCCTAATATTTCCCACATTTCAAGGAGCTCCCTGCCCCCCAGCTATCAATCTTCCATCCCTGTCCTCCTGTGTAGCAATTCTGCACCTACGGCCTGACCTCTTGGTCTCTGATCCCACACCTCTTCCACAGAATACACACCTGGTCCTGATTTCCAGAGAAAGACCAGTCAGTCCCTCATCTCTCAACACCCACCCTTCCACAGGCCCAACTGAGTTCTCAGACAACCACTCATTTTGATTCTGCAGATACTGGAAATCTTTCCTTATGTTCCCAGCTGTCAGCCACCAACCTCAGTCTCAACAATCCCCCCCTCCCACCTGGCCAGGTGCCCATGATTCTTCCCTCATCTGGTTCCATCTTTCACCTACCAGCCTCTGTCTCACGGCCTACCTTCCCTTTACACTCAGATTCAGATTTACTTACCTCATACGGTGGTATGGGTTGTTTGTGTTAACAACCAATGTGACCTAAGGATGTGCTGGAGAAAGCCCAGAAGTGTGCCCACTCACTCCGGCACGATGATAGTGTGCCCACTATGTTCAACTCTTCCTGTCAACATGGTGCTGAACTGTGGTTTCAGGTGAGGTTGTGGCTCAGACTTAATTGTTTTATTCACACTCGGACACAGGTTCTCAACAAGAAACTTTGCCTCCTTAGAAACCACCTGACCTGTTACACTTCTTCACGCACTTCATCTCTTGTCCACACTCTAATAATGTTATAATAAGACATAGGAGCAGAATTAGGCCCATCAAATCTGCTCCAACATTTCATCATGGCTGATCCATTTTTCCTCTCAGCCCCAATCTCCTGCGTTCTCCCCGTATTCCTTCATGCCCTGACCGAACAAGAATCTGTCAATCTCTGCCTTATATATTACACAAACGCTAGGCCTCCACAGCTGCCTGTGGCAAAGGATTCTACAGATTCACCACTCGCTGGCTAAAGAAATTCCTCCTCATCTCCATTCTAAAAGAGCCTCCTCTATTCAGAGTCTGTTTCCTTCGGTCCTAGACTCTCCCACTGTAGGAAACATCCTCTCCACATTCACTCCAGCAATACCTTTCACCATTCGGTAGGTTTCAATGAAGTCACCCGACATGCTTCTGAATTCCAGTAATAATACCGGCCCAGAGCCATCAAACACTCTTCATACGACAAGCCGTTCAAACCTGGAATCATTTTCACGAACCTCCTTTGAAATCTCTCCAATTTCTAAAATAGGGGGCACAGTACTGCTTAAAATACTCCAAGTGAGACCTCACCAGTGCTGAGTAATAATAATTGCAGACACTATCCACCCAGCAAATTGCCTTTCCCAAAAATTCCCTTCTGGAAAGCACTATAGCGTTATAAAAACAAAATCTTCACGCCACCTTAAATGCTTCTTCCCCAGGTAGTTAATCTGATTAACCATTTTAGTTAGCTCTTTCTCCCATCCCCTCTATTACCTCAGACACTGCACTGCACTGCAAACACCTTAAACCACTTTTTATAATGCTGTTTACATTGTAAATACATGCCGGTATTTATGTATTGATACACATTTTATTCCATATCTGTACTTCTAACTTTATTTTTATATAATTCTTTATTCTTTATAATTGATGAATGTTATTTTTTGTTTCATGTCGCACCAACACACCAGAGCAAAATCCTAATACATATAAATGTTTAGGCAAATATGTTTAGGCAAATACTTGATGGCGGCTTTTAAGAGTAAACAGGAAGGCTTTGTATCCAGCTTCCTGACTGAGGGGAATGGGAAATATTTTCCCTTTGAGAGTGAAGTGTGAAGAGTCAACATCTTTATAAATAAGCATTTAGATCTTTATACATTCCTCCTGAGCTTTGCCTCCACAGTTTACAATCACACTTCATGAACATGTAACTGGGAGATGCTCTGTTATCTCATAAGCACAAGGTATTCTGCAGCTACTGGGAATCTTGAGCAGCACACACCAAGAAGATCTCACCAAGCTGAGCAGCATCTTTAGAGGAATAAACAGTCAAAGTTTCAGGTTGAGACCATCAATACCTCAAGGTACTGCTTGAGATAATTGCTTTTTCCTTGCAATACCTTGATGAAGGGTCTTGACCCAAAACATTGACTGTTTATTTTCCTACGTAGGTAGTCCTCACTTGCTGAGTTCCTCCAGCATTTTGTACAAAATGCTATGTTATATATTCTTATCCTTCGTTCTGTCACAACATGCACCGGAAACATCCCAACTCAATTGCAGAGGAAAGACAGACTCCAATATAGAGACAGCAGTGAGAGTGTATTCATAATAATTCCAAAAGAATATCAGTGCTCAATCAAGTAGTAATATTCCCAAAACTAGGACCCCACAATTAGCATTAATTGGGCATCCACTTAAATAAAATGGTAACTCTGAGCCTATCAAAATAAGCTTAACAAGCTTAAACAGAAAGCACCGGGAGACCGCATTACAAGGAGTGACTCACTCGAGATAAACACAAGGAAATATAAATGATTAACGACTATCGTTAAACAATTCAGGTGTTCTACAAACCTTGGAGCCCAATGCTCTCTGGTGTCCCCGCACAGGCCCAAAGAGCTCATTACACCTCCATTTATCATTCTACAATATCCATGATAGTTTAACCCAATGAAGCTTGTGCTATGGCTGGGACTTAATGCGATGGGGTGGGGGCTTGCAGAGGCCCCATCCAGAGAAGCCCCATTAACATCAAACTGCACCCAGAGCCTGCTTCTTTGAAATGCAATTTTAGCAATTAAAAAGGGGAATTCTAGAACATTCAGCAGGCCAGGTAGCATCCAAAAGCCTGAAAGCACATGCCATCAGGTTCAAGAACAGCTTCTGTTCTACTGTTATAAGATTGCAAGATGGACTCTTGATCTCACGATCTACCTTGCACCTTATTGACTGCCTGCACTGTAAGTTATTTACTTAGTTATTGAGATATGGTGCAGAATAGGCCCTTCTGACCCTTTGAGCCATGCCACCTGGAAAGTCCCCTGATTCAACCCCAGCCTATTCATGGGGCGATTTACAATTAACCTACCAACCGGCACATCTTCGAACTTTGGGAGAAAACTGCATCACCTGGAGGAAACCCACGCACTTATGGAGAGAATGTACACTCTCGGCAGCAGCGGGAATTGAACCTGGGTCACTGGTACTGTAAAGCGTTGTGCTCACCATTATGCCATTGTGCATCCCTAATGCAATAACTGTAACACTACGTTCTGCATTCCATTATTGCTTTTCCATTGTCCTACTTTGAGGTACTGATGAGAGGAAATGATCTGTACAGATGACTTGCAAAATGCAGTTTTTCACTGTTTGTCGCTGCATGTAACAATAATGACGAGTTATTTCCCAATGGGTGGAGAGAGAAACTTTTCAGATCAAGGACCCTCCACCAGAACTGGAAAAGAGAGTTTGGTTTTCACTAGGAAAGAAGGTGAGGGAGGGACAAGTAGACAGAGGCAATATCCCTAAAGGGACGGGACCAAATGATTGTGCTTCATTGTCTGTGTTGTGCATTGCTAATGGTGAGGCTGTGGCACATGTCCCACTGGCAAATATACAAACAGAATGAGCCACTTTGAGTCAAAATGCTGGTAGTTAGAAATGGCCAGTTTTGATGTAGACGGAAAAATAGTTCCCTAAAGATGGAGAGCTGGATTTTGACTTCAGAAGCTGCAATATGCTCAGACAAAAGATGAAGTCATGTTCCTCAAGCATATTGCAAGATTGCAGGAGACCCTGACAAACAGTGAAGATCTTATTCCTCTCTTTCTTCTTCTTCATCTTCTTTTGTATATTGTTTGTTTGTCAGCCTTTGGTTGTGTGTGGTTTTTCACTGATTCTACTGCATTTCTTTGATCTACTGTGAATGCCTGCAAGGAAGCAAATCTCAGGGTAGTATATGATAGCATATACATACTTTGACGATAAATTTACTCTGAACTTTGAACTTCTTCAGGACTGAGAATGATTTGCGTCTACTCCAAAAATGGTCAAAGTCAAGTTTATTGTCATCTGCACCAGTCTATGTGTGCACAGGTGTAATGAATAGATTACTTTCAGCAGCATCACAGGCACATCATATACACAACATTTGCAAACAAAGCGTAAATCATGCACAGCATCTATAAGAAAAACTGTAATTGGAACGGACAGAAGACAAGGTCCATTGTTTTGTAAAGTGGATCAAGTGTTATAGTGTTGCTATATTGAGGTAGTGATAACACAGTCACACAAATACACAAAGACACACATATAGGCAAATAACACACACATATACACACACACACACACACACACACACACACACACACACACACAGTGACAGATAATGAGCACACATGGGCAAACAGGTACACAGGCAGACATATGCATATACAACACATCTACATCTGAACATACAGGTAGACACACACACACATGTGAAAGCATGCATATATGAAAGCAAACACACATGCATACACATCCCATATGGACAGATTCACATATCTAGACTCACATTCACATACACACACACACACACACACACACACACACACACCCATATTAGTCATAGTCATAGTCATACTCTATTGATCCCGGGGGAAATTGGTTTTCGTTACAGTTGCACCATAAATAATAAATAGTAATAGAACCATAAATAGTTAAGTAGTAATATGTAAATTATGCCAGTAAATTATGAAATAAGTCCAGGACCAGCCTATTGGCTCAGGGTGTCCGACCCTCCAAGGGAGGAGTTGTAAAGTTTGATGGCAGGAATGACTTCCTATGACGCTCTGTGCTGCATCTCGGTGGAATGAGTCTCTGGCTGAATGTACTCCTGTGCCCACCCAGTATTATGCACACATTCACACACAAGGGGGCCTTTGCCTACTGCCTCATTCACCTTACCCACCCCAGCACACTCCTGACTACATCCTGGTCACACCCTGTATCATCTACCGTGCCAATGTATTTGATCTCAGTGTCTAGATGCTAATGCTGGGAATTGGACAAAGGTAGAGCCTTTAAATGTCACAAACAGGTCACTGGATTTTTTTTCCCAGAGATTATGATTACCTGTCACTCCTGTTGTTATTGTTACAATTGTTATCTGGAACAACTGGTTTCATTTAAATTCCTCCCAATAAGATTGAAAATAGGTGAACTTGCATGGGGTTCCCCTGTATTCTATTCTGAGACACTGTGTGTGTGTGTGTGTGGTTGATTCTATGGAAAAAGACACACCTACAGCTGACAGTAATTTAATACGGCTTATTTCAAAGCTGTAAAGACATATTTAAATATCCCAGGGCAGGCAAGCAGCATTATTGATAATCAGACAGAAAGAAAAACCACTCTAGCTGTTCAGCAACATTCCATTTGTCAGACTAAAACATTAACTGATCCCCCTCACACACCTGACCTGTTGAGTGTTCCCAATGTTTTAATGATTTGTTTGCTTGCTTGCTGTTTATTTATTTACTTATTGCAGTTTGTCTTCTTTTGCATGCTGGTTGTTTGTCACACTTCCTGGCATAATTTACATATTACTATTTAATTACTTATGGTTTTATATTGCTATATTTACCTCGGTTGGGGCAACTGTAACAAAAATCAGTTTCCCTCGGGATCAATGAAGTATGACTATGACTATGATGTGCGGTTTTTCATTGATTCGCTTGTATTTCTTCGTTCTACAGTGAATGCCTGCAAGAAAATGAATCACAAGGAGCTATATGATGACATTCAAAGTTCGAAGTTCCAAGTAAATTTGTTATCAAAGTATGTACATATCACTAGTACTGGTCTATTTTCTTGCAGGTATTCACAGTAGAACAAACACGCAAAGACTGATAAACAACCAATATTCAGAAGAAGACAAACTATGCAAATACAAAAAATACATTAGATATATATAACTACATACATACACAATACTGAGAACATGAGTTGCAGAGACCTTGAAAATGAGTCCACAGTCTGTGTTCAGCGATCACCTCAGTGTTGAAGTGAGCGAAGTTACCCAAGCTGAATTCCTAAACCTGGTGGTGTGGGACTTGAGGCTTCAGTAGCTCCTTCTTGATGGCAGCAGCGAGGAGAGAGCATGGCCTGAACAGTGGGGTCCTTGAGGATGGTCCTGTGCTTTCTTGTGTCAGTGGGGAGGGATTCGCCTGTGGTGGACAGGGCTGTGTCCACCTCTTTGGTCATTTGACTTCTGCTTCATCCGCTTCTGCCGTCCACCAAGAACAAGTATTTGCTTTCACTCTGGTTTTGTAGATGATCTGAGATGATTTCTGACAATCAGAAGGGCTGTACTCTTTGGAGAGAAGGAGGATGAGAGGAGACATGATAGAGGTGTACAAGATAATAAGAGGAATAGATAGAGTGGATAGCCAGCGCCTCTTCCCCAGGGCACCACTGCTCAATACAAGAGGACATGGCTTTAAGGTAAGGGGTGGGAAGTTCAAGGGGGATATTAGAGGAAGGTTTTTTACTCAGTGAGTGGTTGATGTGTGGAATGCACTGCCTGAGTCAGTGGTGGAGGCAGATACACTAGTGAAGTTTAAGAGACTACTAGACAGGTATGTGGAGGAATTTAAGGTGGGGGCTTATATGGGAGGCAGGGTTTGAGGGTCGGCACAACTTTGTGGGCCGAAGGGCCTGTACTGTGCTGTACTATTCTATGTTCTATGTAAACAAACACATTGGAGCAGGGTTTCCATTTCTGAATGACATCAACAGATTCCTTTAACATGCTTTGTGCAGAAAAGCATACATACAAGGAAACACACTCTCCCATAAGTAGAGAATATCACACACACACCCCCCCACAAATACACACACACACACACACACACACACACACACACACTTATTTCATCACATGCACATGTTAATAAGAAATACATATTTATAAAAACTAACTGTTTATGATAAATCTGAATCAGGGTAATTACCACTGACAGATGTTGTGAAATTGGGTGTTTTACAGCATTGTTACAGAGTATTTTTCATTTTTTTAAATGCATTAAGAAATAGAAAAAATAAATAACTAGAAGAGAACAAAATAGCATAATTCTTGTATCATCATCATTGTGCACTGTGTCATGTGATTGGGTGTTCATGGTCCTTTCAGCACAATGACTGTTCTTGACAAATTTTTCTACAGAAGTGGTTTGCCATTGCTTTCTTCTGGGCAGTGTCTTTACAAGACGGGTGACCCCAGCCATTATCAATACACTTCAGAGATTGTCTGCCTGGCGTCAGTGGTCACTTAACGAGGACTTGTGATACGCACCAGCTGCTCATATGACCACCTACGCCCGTAGCTTCACATGACCCTGATCAGTGGGGCTAAGCAGCTGCTACATCTTGCCCAAGGGTGGCCTGCAGGTAAGTGGAGGGAAGGAGCACCTTACACCTCCCTTGCTAGAGACATATCTCCACCCTTCCACCCACACGTCATGCTAAAAAACAGATTTACCTCTCCACATCCACCCTATCTTGTCCTTTCAATATTCGGTAGGTTTCAATAAGATCTCCCCATATTTTTCTAAATTCCAGTGAGTGCAGGCCCAAAACTGCGAAACGCTCCTCATATATTAACCCCTTCATTCCTGGATCATCCTCATGAACCTCCTCTGTATCCTCTCCAACAACAATATATCCTTTCTGAGATATGGGGCCCAGAACTGTTGACAATATTCCAAGTGTGGCCTGACTAGTGTCTCAGCATTATCTCCTTGCTTCTATATTCTATTCTCCTTGAAATAAATGCCTACATTGCATCTGCCTTCTTTACCACAGACTCAATCTACAAAATTAACCTTCTGGGAGTCCTGCACGAGGACTCCAAAGTCCCTCTGTACCTCTACTATTTGAACCTTCTCCCCATTTAGATAATAGTCTGCACTAATGTTCCTTTCACCAAAATGCATTATCGTACATTTCCCAACACTTGTATTCCATCTGCCAATTTTTTGCCCATTCTTCCAATTTGTCTAAGTCCTGCTGCAATCATGTTGCTTCCTCAGCACTACCTGCCCTTCCACCTATCCCTAGACTTTGCCACAAAGCCATCAATTCCATTATCCTAATCATTGACAAACAATGTGAAAAGTAGCAGTCCCAATACTGGCTCCTGAGGAACACCACTAGTCACTGTCAGCCAACCAGAAAAGGCCCCCTTTATTTCCACTTGCTGTCTCCTGCCTGTCATCCATTCCTCTATCCATGCGAGTATCTTTCCTACAACACCATAGGATTTTATCTTGTTAAGCAGCCTCAAGTGAGGCACCTTATCAAATGCATGTTTTCATATTATTATACATTAAATCAGAGCACACCTTGACTGGAATTTATGTCAATTATTTACTGTTAAGAACACCCTAATGTCCACTTTACTTAAAATACTTCCCTGATGGCATTCTGTACTATTGTGTTCTATTTGAGACGTAAAATGAAATTCCAGCTCACAGCTCTTGTTCATACTGGCGTTGACTGCTAGAAGCGACAAAGAAAATGCACACCAATTTTTATCAGCAGAAAGAGGCTTGAGTTATTTTAATCTACAAATAAAAGTGTAATATATTTAGATTACAGGAATGCCTTTGACAGGTGAATCCTGCTCTGGCTGATTGAAAGTCAGGCCTCGGGTCTTGTTGCACTTGCTGCTGGAGCTGCCCAAGTCAGACACATCTCCAAGGGCTTAACACACAGAATGCTGGAGGAACTCAGCAGGTCAGGCAGCATTTATGGAGGGGAATAAAGGGTTGATGTTTCGGGCAGAGAAAGGAAGGGATTAGAAGCCAGAATAAGAAGGTGGTGGCGGAGGAAAGAGTATAAGCTAGAAGGCGATAGGTGAAGCCATGTGAGGGGGAAGGTAGGTAGGTGGAGGGGGGGAGCACAAAATTTAAATCTAGGGGTTCAGAATTCTGGCTAGAGCACCACCTTTGTTATTAGCAGCTACTAAAAGACATGAGTGTGACGGTAATTGGCAAATGGAAGCGATCCCATTTCTTTATAAGATGAGATAAGACCTTAAGACATCAGAGCAGAATTTGGCCCTTTCATCAATGCTGATTTATTATCCCTCTCAACCCCATTCTCCGGGTTTTTCCCCATAACCTATCAGCCTCAGCTTTAAATATACCCAGTGGCTTGGCCTTCACAGCCGTCAGTGGCAATGAATTCCACAGATTCACCATCCTCTGGCTTACCATGTACCCCGTGACAGGTTAAAGAACCAGCAGAAATGGAAAACACTACAGAGTTCAGTACTGCTATTAACCAATGGTATTTATTAGTAACTACGCAATACCATATAACCATATAACCATATAACAATTACAGCATAGAAACAGGCCATCTCGGCCCTTCTAATCCGTGCCGAACTCTTACTCTCAATCTCGTCCCACTGACCTGCACTCAGCCCATAACCCTTCATTCCTTTCCTGTCCGTATAGCTATCCAATTTAACTTTAAACAACAACATCGAACCTGCCTCAACCACTTCTGCTGGAAGCTCATTCCACACAGCTACCACTCTCTGAGTAAAGAAGTTCTCCCTCATGTTACCCCTAAACTTTTGACCTTTAACTCTCAACTCATGTCCTGTTGTTTGAATCTCCCCCACCCTCAATGGAAAAATCCTATCCATGTCAACTCTATCTATCCCCCTCATAATTTTAAATACCTCTATCAAGTCCCCCCTCAACCTTCTATGCTCTAAAGAATAAAGACCCAACTTGTTCAACCTTTCTCTGTAACTTAGGAGATGAATCCCAGGTAACATTCGAGTAAATCTTCTCTGTACTCTCTCAATTTTGTTGACATCTTTCCTATAATTCAATGACCAGAACTGTACACAATACTCCAAATTTGGCCTTACCAATGCCTTGTACAATTTCAACATTACATCCCAACTCCTACACTCAATGCTCTGATTTATGAAGGCCAGCATACCAAAAGCTTTCTTCACCACCCTATCCACATGATACAGTAATATAAATGCAGAAAAATCAAACAGGTTAGCAATGATTATATATAAGTAGGTGTGGAATTATTTGTAAACCAAGCTTCTTCAAGTTTAGGGGTAAATAGATAGTCTTACGAAGATGAGTAAAGTTCAGTTTAGTTCGTGTTATTGAGTTGAGTAGTGATGGCGAGAGAGAGGGAGAGAGTTGAGTCTTCAGGTGAGCTGACACCATCGATTTTCCCATTATCCTCCAAAATCCTTTAGAAGTCAATGGCTGTGACCACCACAAAGGGGACCGTTCTTCTGTGGTGGAATTATCAACCCAGGCGAGGGTTGGACACACAATTAGCTCCCCACCAGTCACACCCTTTCCACACTGTGAGAGCCACTGATCGATCCTCCAAAACCCACCTTTTCTGTGGGCACAACAAAGCTCATCCAGTGTCGAAAATCATGTGTCTCCAGGTCTAACAGCTGACCTTCTACTTATCTCACTGTGCTGAACACCAGCTGTCCATCAAGCAGCTCCTCCCTTCTCTCTCTGTAAGAACTTGGAAGCTGCTAGTGTCCTTGCAAAAGTGTAAACAAGCTGAGAGCAGTCTTCGCCTCTCTCTCTTTTTAACAAGGTGTCTGCGTTCCACAACACTCTCTCTCTTTTTTAAAAGCACAGTTCATAGGGGTAATTCAGGACCCCCGTCACAGGCTCAAGAAACCTCTCTTATCTCTGTTTTAAAGGGATGTCCTTGTAGACTGAGGCTGTACTCTCTGGTCTTAGCCCCCACCGCCCCACGTTAGGAAATATCCTCTTGACATCCGCTCTTTGTAGAGCCTTTCAATATTCAATAGGTAGCAAGATATTTCTTTTGTACAGCTGTATATTTTTCTTAATTGATTACAGCTTCTGGCTCTTAGAACCATGCCAAGCAGCAACCCACGATTAAACCCTAGCCTAATCACAGGACAATTCACAATGACCAATTAACCTACCAACTGGTACGTCTTTTTGATGGTGGGAGGAAACCGGAGCACCCGGAGGAAACCCATGCGGCTACGGGGAGAACATACAAACTCCTTACCGACAGTGGCAGGAATTGAACCCGCGTCGCTGGTACTGTAAAGCGTTGTGCTAACCACTAGGCTAACATGCCACCCCATGATTTATCATAAATAATTAAATTCTTTTAAATGTCCCTTTACAATTAATCTGTGCATATGAGAAAATGTGTGAGAGGGAGAATGTGCCCGTGAGGCAATACCTGTGGGAGAGTGTAGCTCTTTTATCCTTATCTACATGGGTTAAAGGGATTTGTCATGTTATAAGCAGAATGGAAACCCTGCCCCATTGAGTTTGCTTCCTGATCTGGTTGTCACAGGTCCTCTCTGACTATCATAGATGGCTCAGCTGACAAGCCAATTCCTGCTCAAATTTATTGGTTTATGTAGAGTTGCATTTTCTCTTTCGATTAGCAGGTGTGGTCATGGCAAAGAACCAAAAGGACCCTGAACCAGAAAGAAAAAAGTGACTTTGGCTCATGCCATGATAACTACCCAATGATACAAACCGGTGAGGATTGTGGGTGGGGAGAGGATTGATAAAACAATGATATGAAAACTCACGGATAGAGTGTGCCAGTGCTTTTTATTGACACTGCTTTCATCGGGAGAATGAGGGTATGACCCAGGCAGCAGATGCTGGTTGACAGCTGTGGGTCTGAATCAACATCCTGATAAAAGAAAAATGCTGTGTGTAGAAACACAGTTCCTCAGAAAGTCACAAAACACTTCATAGCCAATGAAATAATAACAGATAATGTTTCCATTGTGAGCTTTGTTGGACCTTATTTTCTTTCAATTGTGTGTTCAGTTTATGCTATAAAGGAATCTGGAGTAGAGCAGGGCCAATGTTCCACCTTATTCACGATCAATTGTTTCCATCAACAAGGATGCTTAGGTCCCACACTACCAGGTTCAGAAACAACCATCATGCTCCTGAATCAGGCTCATCAGAGGTATTGAAATGAAATACCACAACTTCGTCACCTCGCGTTTGTTGTCATAATTCAGTCCGGTAACCTGACAGCAAAGGTGCTGTTCATTAATCTTTCACAGACTTTATAAAGAATGTTATACACAAAAAATCATTCATATTCTTCCCCAACCAGAAGCCCTGGATGAACCATAAGATCCGCAACCTGCCGAAGGCCAGTTCAGAGACAGTCAAGTCTGGTGATCAAAAGAGTTACTAGAGCTCCATGTACCATCTCCAGAAAGCCATCTCACAGGCGGTGAAAACTCTGGACTAAACCTGAATCAACGAAGGATGTTTGACAGCCGTGGCAAGGCTTGAATGCGATCACCTCTTTTAAAGTAAAATCAAGTGACATTGCCTTCTGTGCTCGTTTTGACCTTTAAAACATGGAGAAGAAACCGCAAACTCCCAGTGTCCCCAATAATCATGTGATTTCAGTCTCTGAGGCTGATATGCGAGCATTCTTCAGGAGGGTGAACCCACAGAAAACATTTGGCCCAGATTGAGTACCAGTGCTGATCAACTGGCTGGAGTGTTCACTGAGATCTTTAACCTCGTGCTTCAGGCGATGATACGTTTCAACTCCTACCTGAGAAGTGACTTGGATCCACTCCAATCTGCCAACCGGCATAACAGGTCCAGAGCAGATACCATCTCAATAGCTCTTCACTCAGCCCTGGAACCTCTGAACAACAAAGATGAATACATCAGGATGCTCTCTATCGACTGCAGCTCAGCATTCAATACTATCATCCCCTCAAAGCTAATCAGTAAGCTTCAAGATCTTGTCCTCAATATCTCCTTGTGAAACTGGATCTTTGATATCCTCACTTTCGGACCCCAGTCAGTTCAGATTGGCAACAACATATGAAGGGTGATTGATAAGTTTGTGGCCTAAGGTACAAGGAGTCAATTTTGAACAATTTCTCTTCTTTGATATTCACTAAGGAGAAGGATATTGAATTGTGTAAGGTAACGGAAACAAGTAGGGTAGTTATGGAAACTATGACGATTAAAGAAGTGAAGTGCTGGCGCTTTTAAGGAATATAAAAGTGGATAAGTCTCCGGGTCCTGACAGGATATTCCCTAGGACCTTGAGGGAAGTTAGTGTGGAAATAGTAGGGGCTCTTACAGAAATATTTCAAATGTCATTAGAAACAGGGATGGTACCAGAGGATTGGCATACTGTTCATGTGGTTCCATTGTTTAAAAAGGGTTGTTAGAGTAAACCTAGCAATTATCGGCCTGTAAGTTTGACATCAGTGGTGGGTAAATTAATGGAAAGTATTCTTAGAGATAGTATATATAATTATCTGGATAGACAGGGTCTGATTAGGAACAGTCAACATGGATTTGTGTGTGGAAGGTCATGTTTGACAAATCTTGTTGTATTTTTTGAAGAGGTTACTAGGAAAATTGACGAAGATGAAGCGGTGGATGTTGACTATATGGACTTCAGTAAGGCCTTTGACAAGGTTCCACATGAAAGGTTAGTTAGGAAGGTTCAATCGTTAGGTATTAATATTGAAGTAGTAAAATGGATTCAACAGTGGCTGGATGGGAGATGCCAGAGAGTAGTGGTGGATAACTGTTTGTCAGTTGGAGGCCGGTGATGGAGGCCGGTGACTAGTGGTGTGTCAGGAATCTGTACTGGGTCCAATGTTGTTTGTCATATACATTAATGATCTGGATGATGGGGTGGTAAATTGGATTAGTAAGTATGCAGATGATACTAAGATAGGTGGCGTTGTGGATAATGAAGTAAGTTTTCAAAGCTTGCAGAGAGATTTAGGGCAGTTAGAAGAGTGGGCTGAAAGATGGCAGATGAAGTTTAATGCTGATAAGTGTGAGGTGCTACATTTTGATAATAGGACATACATGGTAAATGGTAAGTCATTGAGGAATGCAGTAGAACAGAGGGACCTAGGAATAATGGTGCATAGTTCCCTGAAGGTGGAATCTCATGTGGATAGGGTGGTGAAGAAAGCTTTTGGTATGCTGGCCTTTATAAATCAGAGCATTGAGTATAAGAGTTGGGATGTAATGTTAAAATTGTACAAGGCATTGGTGAGGCCAAATTTGGAGTATTGTGTCCAGTTCTGGTCACCGAATTATAGGAAGGATGTCAACAAAATAGAGAGAGTACAGAGGAGATTTACTAGAATGTTACCTGGGTTTCAGCACCTAAGTTACAGAGAAAGGTTGAACAAGTTAGGTCTTTATTCTTTGGAGCGTAGAAGGTTGAGGGGGGACTTGATAGAGGTATTTAAAATTATGAGGCGGATAGATAGAGTTGATGTGGATAGGCTTATTCCATTGAGAGTAGGGGAGATTCAAACAAGAGGACATAAGTTGGGAGTTAAAGGGCAAAAGTTTAGGGGTAACATGAGGGGGAACTTCTTTACTCAGAGAGTGGCAGCTGTGTGGAATGAGCTTCCAGTAGAAGTGGTAGAGGCAGGTTCGATTTTGTCATTTTAAATAAAGTTGGTAGATGGGACTAGGTGAGAGTAAGCGTTCGGCACGGACTGGAAAGGCCGAGATGGCCTGTTTCCGTGCTGTAATTGTTATATGGTTATATGGTTCAGCAGTCTGAGGTCCCCACGTGCTTCAAGCTGCCTTCATTTATGCCGATGCCTAAGAAGAACCTGGTAACCAGCTTCAATGATTATCATCCATTAACACTTACATTCATAGTGATGAAGTATTTTATAGGTTGGTGATGATACATATCAACTCCTGCCTGAGAAGTGACTTGGATCCACTCCAATTTGCCAACTGGCATAACAGGTCCAGAGCAGATGCCATCTCAATAGCTCTTCACTCAACCCTGGAACCTCTGAACAACAAAGATGAATACATCAGGATGCTCTTTATCGACTACAGCTCAGCATTCAATACTATCATCCCCTCAAAGCTAATCAGTAAGCTTCAAGATCTTGTCCTCAGTACCTCCTTGTGAAACTGGATCTTTGATATCCTCACTTTCAGACCCCAGTCAGTTCAGATTGGCAACAACATACGAGGGGCGATTGATAAGTTTGTGGCCTAAGGTAGAAGGAGTCAATTTTAGAAAACCTAGCACATTTATTTTTCAACATAGTTCCCTCCTACATTTACACACTCAGTCCAGCGGTTGTGGAGCATACGGATCCCTTCTTTGCAGAAGTCGGCGTCTTGGACCTCCAGAAAGTGGTCCACAGCAGGGGTGATTGATAAGTTTGTGGCCTAAGGTAGAAGGAGATGAGTTATACAGCTCTCGTTACATGCACGTGCAGTTCAACCCTTTGAGTGATTATGCAGAAAGTTTGAAGTTAATAACTCGTCTCCTTCTAGGATCTAGGCAACATTGGTTAACATTCACCAAAAGTGCCAGGCATTGATGCTGAGAGAGATTGTAACTACTTACCCTACAACCATCAGGCTTCAGAACCAGCAGGAATAAGTTCATTCACCTCAACTCTGAACTGACCCTAAATTTTTATTTAAACAGTTTGTCTTCTTTCGCTCATTGGTTGTTTCTCAGTCTTTGTGTTTCTTTCATTGATTCTATTGTGTTACGTTGCTTTACTGTGAATGCTTGCAAGAAAATTAAGCTCAAAGTTGTATACGGTGACAGATAGATATTTAGATAATGAATTTATTTTGAACATTGATTGTAAATGGTTTTGCTGCTGTTGAGTTTCCCAGCAACAATACCTGGAGTGAGGGTTTAACATTCAGCAGAAACTCAAATGAACTCACCACATAACTGCTATGGCTGAAGGAGAAGGCCAGAGGCTGGGAATTCTACGGTGAGTCTCTCTGCTCCCTGCACCTCAAGGTCTTACCATCATCTACCAGGCACATATAAGGAGTGCTGCCACAAGAAAGCAGCATCCATCTTCAGGGACCCCCACCATCCCGGCCATGCTCTCTTCTTGCCATCAGGAAGAGGATATACGAGCCTTGGGACCCACACCATCAGATTCAGGAACAGGCTGCTGAACCAGGGTGGATAATTTCACTGAACTGATTCCACAACCTATGGACTCACTTTCAAGAACTCTAGAACTGATGTTCTTAATATTATTTATTACTTTAATTCATTATTGTTATTATTTGGCGTATTTGTACCGTCTTCTTTTGCACACAGGTTGTTTGTCAGTTTTTGTTGTGTGCAGTTTTTCATTGATTCTTTTGTATCTACTGTGAATGCCCACAAGAAAATCAATCTCAAAGTAGTATATGGTGACGTATATATACTCTGATAATAAACTTACTTTGAACATCAGGATGCACAATGGATTGCTTCTCTAGATGAGCACAGTACCAAAACTCTCAACATGATCCAGGCCCAGGACTGAGCTCTATCCACCCCTTCAACATTCATTCCCTCCCCTGCCTGTAAATAGCAGCAGCAAGCACACAATCAAAGGCGCTGTAGTTACTCATTCAGGTATTCCGTCCGCAGGTCCCAAATCCACGACCTCTACTGCCAAAACAAAGGCAGCTGGGAACATCACCAACAGAGTCGCTGGCATGCACAATGCCATCTTGAATTTTATAATCGTCATGTCCAACTACCCTCCACCCTGACCAGCAATGGAAGGGAACACCTTCAGTAGAAGGACTGTGGAGGTTCCGGAAGGCAGATCACTACCACCTTTTTTAGGGCAATTTAGGGTTGGGCAATAAATACCAACAATTAGAATAGGTTTACTACTGTGGTACGAGTATGTCACCATATACTACCTTGAGATTCATTTTCTTGCGGGCATTTACAGGGAAATAAAGAAATACAACGGAATTTATGAAAACTATAAACAAAGACTGACAAAACAACAAATGTGAGAAGGGGACAAATCACGCCAATTATAAATAAAAGAGTAAATAAATAATACTGAGAATACGAGTTGCAGAGTATTTTAAAGTGTCTACAGGTCATGGAATCAGTTCAGCTTTAAGGTGAATGAAGTATCCACTCTGGTTCAGGAGCCTGATGGTTGTAGGGCGATAATTGTTCTTGAACCTGGTGCTGTGGGACCTAAGGGCTCAGGAACGGTTATTACCCTACAACCATCATCCTTGCCTGGTCTGGACAATATATGGTGTGAGATCCTTGGTAGTGTGAGTAACTGTCCTCTGTGGCCTAACAAGCTATTTATTGGGTTTGGGAATATGTGACAAATGCTGGCCTTGACAATGACGGTCACATCCCTTGAATCAATCTGATTCAATCTTCTGACACGCAGCTGTTTCCCTGAGTCAGATACATACTGGACTTGATGCCAACAGTCTCTAAGTTGTTTGTTTTGCTGCATTTGGCCTGAGCTGTGTTCTTGCATGATTCTACGCCTGCATTTATAGGGGTGGGACTTGTCCCACTCATTTCTGGATAAAAGCTTCAAACCTATTGGCTGCAGAGGATCTGACTCAGCAATTAGTGGGACTTTGGACATCATCTATTGTCAAGCCTTCCTAAACATCTGGCCAAGAGTGTGTACGTAAAAACTGTGTCGCTAACATAAATGTTCTGCGGCTTCCAAGAATGATTACAGTGGCATGCTGATTCAGACGTTGTTAAGCAGCACAGAACAGGCCAGGAAATAATTCTACTGAAATATTCCAAGAGTTGAAAATGGAAAATGCCATTAGAATGAGACATGGCTTATGAGGAACTTCATTCTTATGAAAGTTAGTTTAACTAATCTCTAGTCTCTAATTCTCTAAATCTCTAAAACTCCATGCCACACTGACTGAAACCCAGAGCCTGGTGCTTCTGCACACGAATATCTATTTCTCAGCTCTGGGGCAGTGGGAGGGGGAATGCTTCTGGGCTGAAAACAGGTCAGGAAAAATCAACCCTTCAAACCATGCCTCAAGGTCGCTAATACAATGTCCGGTACAGGCAACCTCCACGATAAGGCGGTTCAGCTAACAAGAAATTTGCCTTTTCAGAACTCACAAATCACTCCCAAAAGGATCTGAGGTACAGAATAAAACTGAAATTTATGCAAAATAAAGTAAATCAATAAAGATAGAACACAGAACCGAACCGCACAGTCTGGGCCCTTTGGCCCACAGTGTTGTGCCAACCTTTTGACCTACTCTGAGATCGATCTAGCAGTTCCCTCCGCATAGCCCTCCATTTTTATTTCATTCATGTTCCTGTCTAAGAATATCTTAAATATCCCTCCTGTATCTGTCTCTATCACCACCCTTTACTACTCTCAGTGTAAAAAACCCATCTCCGACAACCCCCAAAACTTTCCTTCAATTTTTTTTTATATATTTCATTTCTTCATCCATGTTAAGGAAACTTGTGACATGGGCCTTTTTGTAACATGATGGGGCCACTTGTATTGGATCAGACAATTGTTTCTTCAAGATACGGTAGGGTCTTTTAAGAGACTTTTGGATAGGTACATGGAGCTTAGAAAAATAGAGGGCTACAGGTAAGCCTAGTAATTTCTAAGGTAGGGACATGTTCGGCACAACTTTGTGGGCTGAAGGAGCTGTATTGTGCTGTAGGTTTTCTATGTTTCTATGTTTCTAAGATAGAAAAATGATACTATTTGTATGAAGTATAGCATGACTCTGTGGTTAAGAAGGCATACGGTGCATTGGCCTTCATCAATCGTGGGATTGAGTTCAGGAGCCGAGAGGTAATGTTGCAGCTATATAGGACCCTCGTCAGATCCCACTTGGAGTACTGTGCTCAGTTCTGGTGGTCTCACTATAGGAAGGATGTGGAAACCATAGATAGGGTGCAGAGGAGACTTACAAGGATGTTGCCTGGATTGGAGAGAATAGATTGAGTGAACTCGGCCTTTTTTCCTTGAACCAACAGAGGATGAGAGGTGATCTGATAGAGGTGCATAAGATGATGAGAGACACTGATTGATAGTCAGAGGCTTTTTTCCAGGGCTGAAATAGCTAGCACGAGAGAGCACAGTTTTAAGATGCTTGGAAGTAGGTACAGAGGAGATGTCAGGGGTAGTTTTTTACGCAGAGAGTGGTGAGTGCGTGGAATGGGCTGCTGGCGATGGTGGTGGAAGCAGATATGATAGGGTCTTTTAAGAGACTCCTGGACAGGTACATGGAGCTCAGAAAACAGAGGGCTATGGGTAAGCCTAGGTAATTTCTAAGGTAAGGACATGTTTGACACAGCTTTGGGGCCGAAGGGCCTGTATTGTGCTGTAGGTTTTCTATGTTCTTCTATGTTTTATTCACATTGATCTCTAGACATTGTAAGGTGTTGCATGACCGAGAAATAGTTTTGCAATTTGGTCATTGTTATCATCTGGGAAATATGGCGGTCAATTTACACACAGAAAGCTCCCACAAAAAATAATGCGATAATGGTAGATTTCAAGATTCAAGCGCATTTATTATCAAAGAATGTAGAAATTATACAATCTTGAGATTAAGGATGTTGATTGAGAGATAAATAATATTGGTACCTGATTCTCCCGATCCTCTCTGAAATAATACCATGGTAACTTATGTATTCTGCAAGATTATATGTGACCTAAATCTTTGAAGGTTACTTGGGAAGAGAAGGAAGCCTGATTTGAACTTAGGAGGAAAATGTTGAAGTGTAATTGTATGCTTGTGGTTCCTGGAACCAGCACATAGGCAGCCCTTCCTACAAACATTACCAATGCCTGCCCCAGGGAATAAGTGTAAATAATGGCATTCTGGTAAACTCCTTGTTTTATTTCCTGTTAGGCCGAGCTAACTACTCAAAGGAAAACAGTTCTATTACCAAAAAGAACATTTTGTTTTGTACACAATGATGGTTATTCAGGAGTCACAGAAAAAGTAGAAGTTCTGGATTGAACAGAGTATAAACAAGGTGCACTAGGGCATGGCAAGACTAAACGCCTCCCATCAGCCATCAGCAAGCTGGGATCTGGGAGAATTTAACAGCTAGGCCTCAATTCCTTAACTCCACGTGAAATTTGTGTCTAAAGTTAAAACAGAAACGCTGATGATATTAAATGTGTCAGGGCACATCTGTGGGAAGAGAAAAGACGTGAGAAAGGATTTCTGCACGTGTGCCCGAGGGAGCACTCAAAGTTCGAAGTTCAAAGACTGGTTGCATTGCCGCTTGGTATGGAGGCTCAGGATCGAAAGAAACTGCAGGGGGTTTGTAGACTCTCCAGCTCCAACAAGGGCTCAAGCCTCCACACCGTTAAGAACAGATTCAAAAGTCGGTGCCTCAGGAAGACAGTATCCATCATTAGGGACTCTCATCACTGAGACATGACCTCCTCTCAAGACACAAACTCAACATTTTAGGAACAGATTCTTCTCCTCTGTTCAGGGTCCTGAACAGTCCATGGACTCATATCTCGCTGAACCTTTTTTGCACCATTTGGTTATTGATTTTTATTGTAAACTACAAACATTTTTATTGTCTTGGTATGTACTGCTGCTACAGACTTCACAAAGTATGTCCACGGTAGCAAACCCGACTGTGATTCTGAATTAATGTTTCAGATCAGAGACCCTTTGTCCGAACTGGAAGGTCAAAAAGGAAGATTGTTAAGCTGCAGGTAACCTGATTTCTCCAACTCTCATCCATCCGTGATACTAGCTCTGTTTG
Organism: Mobula hypostoma; assembly: GCF_963921235.1. Taxonomy (NCBI): domain Eukaryota; kingdom Metazoa; phylum Chordata; class Chondrichthyes; order Myliobatiformes; family Myliobatidae; genus Mobula; species Mobula hypostoma. The sequence continues at coordinate 47,433,880 of NC_086118.1, read as the reverse complement.
TTCATCTTTTTCGTTTCTTCTACAGGAGTGGCAGACATGCCCTGCCTGACTAGTTGGGTATGGCTTCCTGTTATGCTTTTAGCAATTCATAAATCCCTACGTTCAAAAAAAATCCATCTTTTTTTTTGAGGAAGTAACAGGCAGGATAGAGAAAGGAGAGTCAGTGAACATTGCTTACTTGGATTTTCAGAGGCCTTTGACAAGGTGCCACATGTGAGGCTGCTAAACAAGATAAGAGCCCATGGTATTACAGGAAAACTACTAGCATGGATAGAAGATTAGTTGATTGGCAGGAGGCAAAGAGCGGAAATGAACGGGACCTTTCCTGGTTGGCTGCTGGTGACTAGCGGTGTTCTGTAGGAGTCAGTGTTGGGACTGCTTCTTTTCACATTATATGTCAATGATGTAGATGACGGAATTGATGGCTTTGTGGCCAAGTTTGCAGATACCACAAAACTGGAGGAGGGGCTGGTTGCATTGAGGAAGAACTTAGATAGATTGGGAGAATGGGCACAGAAGTGGCAGATGGAACACAACGTAGGGACGTGTATAGCCATGCACTTTGACTGAAGGAACGAAGGCATAGAATATTTTCAAATGGGGCGAAAATCCAGAAATCAGAGGTTGAGAGGGACTGGGGTGTCCTTGTTCAGGATTCCCTAAAAGTTAATTTGCAGGTCGAGTCGGTGGTTAGGAAGGAAAATGCAACGTTAGCATTCATTTCAAGAGGACTAGAATATAAAAGCAAGAAAGCAACACTGAGGCTTTAAGAGGTATTTGTCAGACCGCACTCAAATACCGTGAGCAGCTTTGGGCCCCTTATCTAAGAAAAGATGTACTGGAATTGGAGAGGGTCTAGAGGAGGTTCAGGAGAGTGACCCAAGTGTGACGAGAGACCAAGGCAAGGATAGTTGGGACCCAAGAGCTGGAGTATCCAAACCTGGAATCGAGGCACAACACCAGTCTGAAACGAGGACAGAGTACTAAACTAGATGCTAGATGATAATCCGAGAAGTGCAAACAATTAAGCACTGTACCTCCATTCAGGTGCTCCTCAAATATTGAAACCTGGCACCAAACCATGGCTGCCAATTAGTGGGACGGTTCTGTATCCTTAAAGGGGCTGTGCCAGCTATCCGCATTGTGGAGAGTTAGAGCATCTAAATCCCAGAAGCCGGCACGGTTGCGTGTGTATAGTGACACCAAGGAATGAAAGAGCTAATATATGAAGAATGTTTGATTGCTCTGGGCTTGTACTTGCTGGAATTGAGAAGAATGAGGGAGGGCCTAATTGAAAACTATCGAACATCGAAGGCCCGAGAAAACGTGGACGTGAAGAGGGTGTTTTCTATTGTGGGGGGAGTCCAGGACCAGAGGGCACAGCTTCAGAATAGAGGGATGCCCCTTTAGAACAGAGATGAGGAGGAATTCCTTTAGCCAGAGGGCAGTGAATCTGTGAAATTCAGTGCCACAGACGGCTGTGGAGTCATTGGGTATGTTTAAAGTGGAAATTGATGGGCTCTTGATTAGTCAAGGTGTCAAAGGTTACAGGGAGAAGGCAGGAGAATGGGGTTAAGAGGGGTAATAAATCTGTCAGAATGGAATGGAAGAGCAGACTTGATGGGCTGAATAGTGTAATTCTGCTCCCATGGATTATGGTCTCATGCTCTGAAATGGAGTCATTTCCCTGCCGTTCAATAAGAACAAGACCTACCTTTCAACTTGTCAACTTTTCCAGTCACCTTTAATAAGACATTAACGGAACCAGTCTCATCTTTAAGCACTTGACAACTGAATACCCAGAAAGGATGAATGGCCACGGTCTTTTCCCCAGGCTAGGGGAGTCAAAACCAGAGAATGTGGGTTTAAGGAGGGAGAGGAAAAATTCAAAGGGGACCTGGGAGGTCACACAGAGGGCACTGAGTAGACAGAGCCACCAAAGGGAGTGAGAGAGGCACAGATATAATGCTTAAGAGATACTTGGGCACATAAATAGGAAAGGTTCAGGGGAATATTGGCCAAATGGGACTAGGTCAGGTAAGCAGCTTGGTCAGTATTGATGACTTGGGCTGAAGGGCTTTTTTTCTCTGCTGTATAACTCCATGATCTCTATAACCCGAACTCCCTTACACAGAGAACTCCAAAGAGTCGCAACCCTCCAAGCTGAGAAATATCAAGAAGAGAGCATAATTCGAAGGTGATTGGAGGAAAGTATGGAGGGATGTAGGAGGTAGGTTCTTTACACAGAGAGTGGTGGGTAGATGGAACACACAGGTAGGGGTGGTGGCACAGGCAGGTACATCAGAGATACATAAGAGAATCTTAGATGGGTACATGGACGTACCCAACCTCAGTCGAAAAACTTCGAAATATAAGTCTCCCAGATGATTTTGCCCTGGCTTCCCACCAGCTTTCCACCAGATGCTCAGGTAAAAATAAATGACTATCGTGGAAATATATACAGTACCTATAAAAAATATTCACCTCTTCCCCCCCACCTGACCACTCCCGGAAGTTTTCATGTTTTATTGTTTTACAACATTGAATCACAGTGGATTTAATTTGGCTTTATTTGACACTGACCAACAGTTAAAGACTCTTTCGTGTCAAAATGAAAAGAGATCTACTCCTCCCTTGTGGTGGAATTGCCAGTTCTGGCAAGTGGCTGGCGGTTAGAGTGGCAGTGCATTGTGTATTTGGTAGGTATTGTAGCTACTATGTGCCAGTGGAATTAATCTGCAAGTTGCAGATGGAGTCCCAATTAAGTGGGATTGCTTTCTCCTGGCAACACACATCAAAGTTGCTGGTGAACGCAGCAGGCCAGACAGCATCTGTAGGAAGAGGTGCAGTCGACGTTTCAGGCCGAGACCCTTCGTCAGGACTAACTGAAGGAAGAGCGAGTAAGGGATTTGAAAGTTGGAGGGGGAGGGGGAGATCCGAAATGATAGGAGAAGACAGGAGGGGGAGGGATAGAGCCAAGAGCTGGACAGGTGTTAGGCAAAAGGGGATAGGATCATGGGACAGGAGGTCCGGGAAGTACGAGAGGATCATGGGACAGGAGGTCCGGGAAGTACGAGAGGATCATGGGACAGGAGGTCCGGGACTTTCTCCTGGGAAGTGTTTCGTAGTTGGTGCAACAAAAGAAGACGGTCTGTCCTGGTGTTAAGGCCTGGGAGCGAGGAATGGGACTTGTTCCACTATTGTTGATTTGTTGCTTGGTATGTTCTGTTTTGTTGAGTTCTGCATTGTTCTGATAAGCATTGCGGACACGCTGTTCTGGGGCTGGAACATGTGACGACCCTGCGGGCTGCCCCAGCACTCCCATGAGAGCGTTGGTTTCTCATGGAAATGACTCACTTCACATGTGATAAGCAAATCTGTGGCACAGATCACCGAAGTGTCACTAGTTAACTCCCAATGTCAGTAAACTGACCTTCTGCTCATTATGAGGTTGCCAAGAGCACACACGCCTCTCGAGGAACTCCGCATGGCGAGAAGCAGCTGTGAGGGAAATGCTAACGTCAACGTTTCGTATTGAAACACTGTGTTATTTTACACCGGAACACCGCCACCTTCAAGTTGCACAACATTCTGACAGCATTATACTACTGTTCCTTCAGTGTCACTCTGTCAACATCCTGGAATTCCCACTTTTATTTTAGATTTTTTTAGATTATGAAGACACGCAGTCCTCTTTTATTGTCGCTTAGTAATGCATGCATTAAGAAATGACACAATATTTCTCACCTGCAGTCACCTTCTCAGAGCTAACTAAGTATTAGCAATGAATATTAGTCCTGCTATCAGTGCCCATATCCTACGAATCAATGATTAAAATAATGATTTCCAGCTCGTGACTGACTGTAATAAATAAAATCAAGCTGCATCACCCATCACAGGTAGAGCCCTCCCCACCATTGGGCACATCTGCAAGGGGAGCTACCAACACAGCAGCCTCCTTCATCAAGGACTACCACCAACCAGGACATGCTCTGTTCTCTCTGCCGCCATTGAGAAGGGGATACAGGAACCTTAGGCCGCACACCACTGGGTTCAGGAGCAGCTATTACCCCTCAACCACCAGGCCCCCTGAACTGGCATGGATAACCACTCATTTCAATACTAAACTCATGAACTGATTGCACAGACTATGGACGCACTTTCAAGGACTCTACAACTCTTGTTCTCAGTGTTATTTATTTATTATTATTTGTATTTGCATCGTTTGTCTTTGTTTTTGCACATTGGTTGCTTGTCAGTCGTTTGTGTGTAGTTCCTCATTGATTCCATTGAATTTCTTTGTATCTACTATGAATGCCTGCAAGAAAATAATTCTCAGGACAGTACATGGTGACATAAATGTACTCTGATAATAAATTTACTTTGAACTTGCTGGGATCTGTGTACCTGTATTCCTGGTTGGATTTGCTCCTCTGCCCTACTTAAGACCTTCAGATCTGTGACAGAATCCATTGTGTTGTACCGAAGTGGACCATTGTTGTAGTGGATAGAACTTTGTTCTGCTGAGAATGTCTGCAAGAGCACGAATCTCAAGACAGTACATGCTAACATACACATATTTCGATAACAAATTTACTTTGAACTTTGAACTGTGAAAATGAAGAATACCGAAATGAAGAGACAGAGGAAGAGGCAACTGGCTCACAAATGGAGAAAGCTTGGAGACAGCGCGAGAGGGAGGATAGGCAGGTGATAGAGAAAGGATGCGCTCAGATTGATAGTTTGAGATGTGTCTGTTTTAATGCAAGGAGTATTATGAACAAGGTGTATGAGCTTAGAGCGTGGATCAATACTTGGAGCTATGATGTTGTGGCCATTACAGAGACTTGGATGGCTCAGGGGCAGGAATAGTTACTTCAAGTGCCAGGCTTTAGATGTTTCAGAAAGGACAGGGAGGGACAGCTGCAGAAAAGGAGGAAGTCATGGAGGGGTTGTCCACAGAGTCTCTGTGGGTGGAAGTTAGGAATAGGAAGGAGTCAATAACTACTGGGTGTTTTTTATAGACCACCCAATAGTAACAGGGACATTGAGGAGTAGATAGGGAGACAGATTCTGGAAAGGTGTAGTAATAAAGGTTGTCGTGGTGGGAGATTTTAATTTCCCAAATATTGATTGGCATGTCCCTAGAGCGAAAGGTTTAGATGGGGTGAAGTTTATTAGGTGTGTTCAGGAAGGTCTCTTGACACAGTATGTAGATAAGCCTACAAGAGGAGAGGCTGGACTTGATCTGGTATTGGGAGTTGAACCTGGTCAAGTGTCAGATCTCCCAGTGAGAGAGCAGAGTAAGTTTTTTATGCAGAGAGTGGTGAGTGCGTGGAATGGGCTGCCAGCGACGGAGGTGAAGGCAGAAACAAGAGGGTCTTTTAAGAGACTCCTGGACAGGTGCATGGAGATCAGAAAAATAGAGGGCTATGAGTAACCCTGGGTAATTTCTAAGGTAAGGACATGTTCGGCACAGCTTTGTGGGCCGAAGGGCCTGTATTGTGCTGTAGGTTTTCTATGTTTCTATGTTTTCCCATTCATTTTTTCAGGAAGTATGTCTGCAATACACCAAGTAAAATAAATACTTTGAGGTAAAGTTGATTCATTTTTCTGTTATGTTTTGTAACTCCAAAACATAAAAGGAATTGAAAGGAAAACAAAGGAGTCCAAAATGTGGGTCTAACTTTGTGCTTACACGTGTGTATCAGCTGGTAGCGTCATGACATAAGCAATTCAGGTATTTTTACACATAACCCATAATGAATTATTTAAACAAAGAAAGAATGCTTACTCAAAGATATTTTTGCAATATTACTGAAATATTAAATACACAACACTTTCAAGGTCTTTTGTTTCAACCAATACCTGGTGCAATAAATAACAGAGGACTGTGACAGGCCAATATGTTCCCATGGAAAGTATGTGGAACAATATTACACATAAAGTGATCCGTTTTGAGAAGTCATAGTGAGATGAAATGGAGACTATGTGCAGACAGTAACTGTGGATATCAGGGACATGCATACAATTTTCTAATTAAATGATTCCTCTTACTGTTGTCAGAGACAACGTGAGTCAAATGTCAACTGTTGCTGGGGAATCGTCAACTCTACCACAGGTGTGCTTTAGTCATCCCAACACTTACTGGCCTCCCCGTGTCAAAAGTTCAAATTTCAAAGTCTATTCATTATCAAAGTATGTATACTTTATACAACCATGAGATTTGTCTCCCTACAGGCAGCCACAAAACGAAGAAACTCAAAAGAACCTATTAAAAAAAAGATTGCCTAACACCCAATGTGCAGAGAGATTAAAAAAAACAGTCGTTCAAACAATAAAAGTAAGCACATAACATTCAGAATGGAAGTGAGCCTCCTGGCATGAAGCGTGGCGTCGTTGCAGATGGAGCAGGCCACAGTCACAGCCTCAGTTCAGCGCAGAGCCCAGCAAACATCGTGGAGCAGCAAGCAGAATGGGCCCGACCCTCACCTCTGGTCCCGACACCCTCCCTGCCTTTTCAATACGGCCTGGCGTTTGAATCGTCCAAACATCAGACCGTTCCTCTCTCTAGGGAAGTTAATTTGATCCGCTCTAGGCCTGGACTTCACCGCCTCATTTCAGCCCGTACCTAACCTTTCCAAATCAGCCTGGTGTTTAGATCGACGGTACCTGGGGTCTTCCCTCACTCTCAGTTTTAGTGGATGGGCCTTGCCACCGCTGGCCTCGACTCTGCCTTACACTCGCTCGTCTCCATTGTTTGCAGTGATTGTTTACCAGAGGAAGTGGAAATAATAAAGTATTTACGTTTGTAGTTGTATTCTTTGTTTTGTTTGTCGCTGATGAGTAGTCGCTGGGCTCCAGCAGAACCATCAACAGAGGTGAAAGCTGCCAGCAAGCACACTCCAGGGTGGGGGATGCACTGAAGACTGGTACAGCCACCGCAAAGGCTTTGTGGGGACGGCCCACAGTCTAGGGTCCTGCTGTCAATGGACTCAGACGAGTCAGGCCCTGTTGACTGCCCTTCAGACACTCCACCAATGTAGTGTTTAAGGATGACTAGTTTAACTAGTGGCATTGACAGGTTGAAAGGGAACACAAAGAACTGCTTGGAAGAGTGAAAATAGATATTATGTGTTGAGAATAGTTACTATGAAAAAGTATTTGGATTAATACACCATGAATACAGGCCTTTCAGTCCATCCCATCCATGCTGACCCTGATATCTACCAAACCAGTACCATTTGCCTGCTTTTAGCCATTATCCTTTGAAAACCCTCCTATCCGTTACTTATCCAAATGTATTTTAATTTTACCTGCCTTCAACCACTTCCTCTGATAACTCATTCCTATGCACACTGCCCTCTCGGTGAAGAGGTTGCCCCTCGAGTCCCTTTTAAATTGTTCACCTCTCAGCTTAAACCCAGGCTCCTTTTAGTTCACCTTCCCTGGGAAAAAGGCAGTGTACATTCAAGCGATCTTTGTCTCTTTTGATTTTTGGATATCGTTCAAAACAAGATGAGGCTGTCGGAATGAAGACAATGAAAGCTTGTGCCATTGTCGGTCTGCTCTGAATCTCAAGTTCAAGTTGATTGTCATCTGACATGTACATACAAAGTATATACAACTAAATGAAACAACATTCCTTCGGACCGCAGTGCACCCACAAAACATATATCCACACACAGCACATGGTGGCATCCGTTAGTCTCGCGAGACTATGGATCTGCACCTGGAAAGTTCCAAGGCGCAGGCCTGGGCAGGGTTGTATGGAAGACCGGCAGTTGCCCATGCAGCAAGTCTCCCCTCTCCACGACACCGGTGTTGTCCAAGGGAAGGGCAAGAGCCGATACAGCTTGGCACCAGTGTCGTCGCAGGAGTTGCCAGAACGAGGTTGAAGGCAACGTCGGACTGCCTTAGGGACTCCAGCTCCAGATTTGTCCGCAAACAACAGGAATTCTGCAGATGCTGGAAATTCAAGCAACACACATCAAAGTTGCTGGTGAACGCAGCAGGCCAGGCAGCATCTATAGGAAGAAGCGCAGTCGACGTTTCAGGCCGAGACCCTTCGTCAGGACTAACTGAAGGAAGAGTGCGAAGGGTCTCGGCCTGAAACGTCGACTGCGCTTCTTCCTATAGATGCTGCCTGGCCTGCTGCGTTCACCAGCAACTTTGATGTGTGTTCCAGATTTGTCCTCAGGGTTTACTCCCGAAGCCTTTCCCAGGAGCGGGTATGGCCGCAAGGCAGTGGAGGTTTGAAATCAGAGTTTCCCCTCTCTTAGATGGATTGCATTCCCAGGCTGACGAGCTCCATCTACCCGATGTTTGGACTACACACAGCACGTAATACCAAATATTACCATAAATAAGTTAATAAAAACCAATACACACACACACACAAAATGCTGGAAGAACTCTGCAGGTCAGAAATATCTATGGAAGAGTAAACAGTCGAGACCCTTCTTCAGGACTGGATTTTGTGTGTCCAGCATTTTGTGTGTGTTGCTTTGGATTCCCAGCATCTGCAGACTTTCTCAAACTGATAAAAAAAATCTCCAAGTGCATTTAGTGCGCAAAACGGTAGCATAGTGGTTAGCTCAACTCTATTGCAGCACACTGCGTTCCAGAGTTCAGAGTTAAATTCTAGCAGCATCCTGTAAGGAGTCCATGCGTCCTCCCCGTGGAAGGCGTGGGTTTTCCCCGGGTGCTCTGGTTTCCTCCCACAGTCCAAAGATGTACTGGGCAGGTTAATTGGTCATTGTAAATTGTCTCGCGTTTGGGTTTGGGCTGATCGGGTTTGTCGGGGGTCGCTGAAGCAGCATGGCTCACAGCCTACTCCGCGCTGACTCGCTAAATAAACTAACCATGCAGTGAACAGTAAACGGCTTGCTGTCCTAGTGACGAGGTCTCGGTACGAGAGTCTGACTACAAAGCAGAAGAGACCCTTCCGGGGCTTAGCTCTTCCATGGTGAGTTCTGGATCTCTGGACCCAGGACGTGGGTGGGTGGACTCCCAGCCTGCAGGTCGCAGTCTCCAGTTTGCGCGTGCGTACCCAGTGTCAGTAACATGGGCTGTGCGACCAATGTCACCTTCCTGGAAAAGGTGCACAGAAAAGTGGTGGGGGGAGGAGGAGGGCATGAATGGAGGATATAGTTATCATGGGATCAGCTTCTTGACGGAGTGTCAGGTTACCAATGGATGGTGGAAGGGGCGAGCAGGTGGCAGCTTTCCTTATTCCTGTATCTGGAGATTGCATGTGTTTTCCTGGCAGAAGTTTTCCCAGAGCCACCTCGAAGCATCTCTGCTGAATAGAGAGAGGCAGATCTAGGCGTATCTTTTTGATTCAAGGCCGAGCAATGACGAAGACTCAGATTCAGATTTACTTATCGCGTGTACGTCAAAACATGCAGTGAAATGTGTCGTTTTCATCAACAGCCAACACAACCTGAAGACGTGCTGGGGCCAGTCCGCTAGTGTCTCCAGCACAGTCCACAATATTCAGCAGAACAACGCAAACAACAAGCTGCCGCCCACCCCTTTCGCCTCTCATAGGTAATCTGACACCCTGTCAGGACTGGATGGAAAAAAACTTGTGCAACTGTTTCTCCTCTGTCAGGAGACATTTCTCCTTGGATCCATAGCAACAGTGTTTCTTCCCCTATGGATGATTATTGTGATAAGGTGCAGGTCTGTTCTGTTGAGCACCTCCTTATCAATAGGGGAACCAGCTGACGAGAGGCAGAAGAGAACTATCACAAAGGACACTAGGCGGAGGCTGACGGGAGATCTGATAGAGGTTTATAGGTGTAACCCTCAGGTTCGTCCAGCATACGTTTGTCTAGGGGAAGACGGCCTCTAGCCCAGCTAAACTGAGGAATCTCGCTCGTGTGGATGCAGCGTGATGTGTTGCCCAGTTACAAATCCGCACTGCAAAATATCAGACGGTACACCACACGCAATTAAACGATTGAACTTTATAAATCTTAATCTGACTATAGGGTTTGTAAAGAAAATAAAAAGGAAAAGGGCCCATTTTAAGGAAACAGTCTAAAGTGCACTTTGGAGCTCATGGTTCCGTCCATTCATTCCCCGTTGACCTGCTCCGAGCGTCGCCGACCTGTCAGGCCCTCGGTCCAAGTCCGCTCCATCTGGCGGTGCACCAACTCTCTCCAATCGCATCGTCTGTCTTCATCTCTCGCCGACAAAAGAGCACCAGATCCCTCCTCTCAGACCCACAAGAAAGGACAACATGCCTCTCATTGGACGGTACACATTCCAAAACCCCCATTATCTCTAGTCATAACCCAAACATTGCTGCTACAGAGAAACCTTTACCTTAGCAGTGTAACATTATAGAAACCATAGAAACCATAGAAAAACTACAGCACAGAAACAGGCCTTTTGGCCCTTCTTGGCTGTGCCGAACCATTTTCTGCCTAGTCCCACTGACCTGCACACGGACCATATCCCTCCATACACCTCCCATCCATGTATCTGTCCAATTTATTCTTAAATGTTAAAAAAGAACCCACATTTACCACCTCGTCTGGCAGCTCATTCCACACTCCCACCACTCTCCGTGTGAAGAAGCCCCCCCCCAATGTTCCCTTTAAACTTTCCCCCCTCACCCTTAACCCATGTCCTCTGGTTTTTTTCTCCCCCTGCCTCAGGGGAAAAAGCCTGCTTGCATTCACTCTGTCTATACCCATCACAATTTTATATACCTCTATCAAATCTCCCCTCATTCTTCTACGCTCCAGGGAATAAAGTCCTAACCTATTCAACCTTTCTCTGTAACTGAGTTTCTCAAGTCCCAGCAACATCCTTGTAAACCTTCTCTGCCCTCTTTCAACCTTATTACAGTAATATCCTTCCTGTAATTTGGTAACCGAAATTGAACACAATACTCGAGATTCGGCCTCACCAATGCCTTATACAACCTCATCATAACATTCCAGCTATTATACTCAATACTTTGATTAATAAAGGCCAATGTACCGAAAGCTCTCTTTACGACCCTATCTACCTGTGACGCCTCTTTTAGGGAATTTTGTATCTGTATTCCCAGATCCCTCTGTTCTACTGCACTCCTCAGTGCCTTACCATTAACCCTATATGTTCTACCTTGGTTTGTCCTTCCAAAGTGCAATACCTCACACTTGTCAATATTAAACTCTATCTGCCATTTTTCAACCCATTTTTCCAGCTGGTCCAAGTCCCTCTGCAAGCTTTGAAAACCTTCCTCACTGTCCACTACACCTCCAATCTTCGTATAATCAGCAAATTTGCTGATCCAATTTACCACATTATGATTATGATTATGAGGACACGCAGTCCCCTTTTATTGTCATTTAGTAATGTATGCATTAAGAAATGATACAATGATTTTCCAGAATGATATCACGAAAACACATGACAAAACGACTTAAAAACTAACAAAAACCACATAATTATAACATTTAGTTACAACAGTGCAAAGCAATACTGTAATTTGATAAGAACAGACCATGGCTCAATAAAAGTCTCAAAGTCTCTCGAAAACCCCATCATCTCACGCAGACGGTGAACCTCCAGCACCGCCAACTTGCCGATGCAGCATCCCGGAAGCATCCAACCATAGTCCGACTCCGAGTCCGTCCGAAAACTCCGAGCCTCCAACCAGCTCTTCGACACCGAGCACCGAGCACCATCTCTGCCGAGCACTTCGACCCCGGCCCCGGCAACAAGCGATACGCAAATCCGAGAATTTGGGGCCTTCGTCTCCGGAGGTTCATGATCGCACAGTAGCTGCGGCAGCGAAGCGGGCATTTCAGAAATTACTCCAGGTGTTCCTCCGTGCTTCTCACATCTGTCTCCATCAAATCCGGATTGTGCATGGCCCCCTAGTTACACATAATCGATATTCATTCGGAACGGCTGCCATCTTCTCCTCCCATTACAGAAAGGCCATTACATTAGCAGTGAAACCTTACAGTGTGTTACATAAGATTATGTGTGGTATAGATAGAGCAGAGAGACAGTATTTTTGTCCTAGCGTTGAGCTGTCTAAAACCAGAGGAGATGCATTTTAGGTGAAGGGAGTAAGTACAAGTGAGATGTGAATGGCAAGTATTTAATGCAGCGAGTGGGGGGTGCCAGGAATGAGCTACATGGGGTGGTGGTAGAGACAAATACATTAGGGACTTTTAAGAGACTTTTAAACAGGCACAGGAATGTGAGGGAAATGGAAGGATGTGCACATTGTGTAGGCAGAGGGGATTAGTTTATTTGGCCATTGATTATAATCAAATAGTAATTAGTAATTCCTAATTTAGTTAGCTTGGGACAACATTTTGGGCCGAAAGGCCTGTTTCTGTGCTGTGCTGTTCTATGTTTTATGTTCTATTATGATCAATCACGCGCCCTGTCTAACATTGAGAAGCACAAGTACAGACAAGGGAATGTAAATGGAGGCTACTGCTGATGGACGGCTGCTGGGTCTTTCATCCAACACCGTTGATGAATGACAAGTACGCCTTCGCCACGTACTTGGATCAATACAGGCTATTCTTTCAGGGTAAATCCAATCTCTCAGCATAAGAGTCTACCAGGGAAACTCCCAAGGGCAGAAAGAACCAAAAATTGGCACCATGCATTGTATCAATATAATGACACTGGCAATTAGCCTTGGAAAGCAACAAAGAAGTCCCCGCCCATTTGTTTGCCTTGGATCTCAAGATTCAAGGTTCAAGATTCAAGATTTAAGAATTAATTTTGTTTACCATAAGACCATAAGACAAAGGAGCAGAAGTAGGCCATTCGGCCCATCGAGTCTGCTCCGCCATTTTATCATGAGCTGATCCATTTTATCCTATTTAGTCCCACTGCCCCGCCTTCTCACCATAACCTTTGATGCCCTGGCTACTCAGATACCTATAAATCTCTGCCTTAAATACGCCCAATGACTTGGCCTCCACTGCTGCCCGTGGCAACAAATTCCATAGATTCACCACCGTCTGACTAAAAAAATTTCTTTGCATTTCTGTTCTGAAAGGGCGCCCTTCAATCCTGAAGTCATGTCCTCTCGTACTAGACTCCCCCATCATGGGAAACAACTTTGCCACATCCACTCTGTCCATGCCTTTTAACATTGGAAATGTTTCTATGAGGTCTCCCCTCATTCTTCTAAACTCCAAGGAATACAGTCCAAGAGCGGACAAACGTTCCTCATATGTTAACCCTCTCATTCCCGGAATCATTCTCGTGAATCTTCTCTGTACCCTCTCCAACGTCAGCACATCCTTACTTAAATAAGGAGACCAAAACTGCCCACAGTACTCCAAGTGAGGTCTCACCAGCGCCTTATAGAGCCTCAACATCACAGCCCTGATCCTGTACTCTATTCCTCTAGAAATGAATGCCAACATTGCATTTGCCTTCTTCACTACTGACTCAACCTGGAGGTTAACTTTAAGGGAATCCTGTACGAGGACTCCCAAGTCCCGTTGCATCTCAGAACTTTGAATTCTTTCCCCATTTAAATAATAGTCTGCCTGTTTATTTTTTCTGCCAAAGTGCATAACCATACACTTTCCAACATTGTACTTCATTTGCCACTTCTCTGCCCATTCTTCCAATCTATCCAAGTCTCTCTGCAGACTCTCCGTTTCCTCAGCACTACCGGCCCCTCCACCTATCTTCGTATCGTCAGCAAACTTAGCCACAAAGCCATCTATTCCATAATCCAGATGGTTGATGTACAATGTAAAAAGAAGCGGCCCCAACACTGATCCCTGTGGAACACCACTGGTAACCAGTTTACGGTCATTTCCAGTACACATGTAATGGAGATCAAAATAATGGTTACTCTGGATCGGATGACACACAAGTAAAAAAAACAATAAATATAAATACATTAGATATGTTACATATACCTCTACATAGATCTACTTAGCTCCTGGCATGGTTCGGGTCTCGGCCCAAAACGAAGACTGTAACTCTTCCTAGAGATGCTGCCTGGCCTGCTGCGTTCACCAGCAACTTTTATGTGTGTCGCTTGAAATTCCAGCATCTGCAGATTTCCTCGTGTTTGCTTGGGGAAAGTAACTGTTTTTGAGTCTGATGGTCCTGACATAAATGCTACATAGACTCGCCCTGATGGAAGTGGGACAAACAGTTCATGAGTAGGGAGAGTGAGATCCTTTGTGATATTGCTGGCCTTTTCATGATCTGTTGCCATTTTCAAGGGTTTGGCTCAAGGCAAACAATGGGCGGGACCTTCCACTTCCAGTTCATATTGCAGACCTGTCTATAATTTTGGGAAGGAAGAAAGGGAGATATTTAACACTTCCTCTTGAGTGTTCATCAAGTTTAGAATTTGCCTAAAAAGTCTGGCAAAGTGCCAGATAGCTTGAAGCCTACAGGCACACCTAGACTTGGCTCCATCTGTGGCAGGGCTGATTCATTATCCGTTTCCCAGACTTCCAGCATCATCTTCATGTTGTCCCTCAAACTGTGCTGTGTGATCTTTTAAATCCTCCTGTGACAGAAGGCAGGGCCTCACTTATCTGGGTCATCTTCAAGATGGTGCCTCAAGCAGTCGCAGTAGTCCGATCTATTGAATGGAGTATGATGTTCCCTGAAGGGGCTGTCTATCATTGAGTCTTCAGGTGGCTGTGGAGACCTCAAAATCCTGCCCCCGTTGCCACTTACTGATCACCTCGGGACAAAATCTGGGACGTTAGGGTGGATTCCCGTAATGGACAGTGCCTGTGCGTGACTTGGTGTAACGTGGTGAGGCTGATACATGGGCTGCTGCCTTGACATATTGGGGTCAGGGTCCAGTGGCCTGGAACGTAAGATGACTGGGGATGCTTCGCTGTCGCAGCCTCCCTTCGCCTTTGCTGCCATCCTGAGGTGTCATCATATGCCGCCAGCTCCACCGATTGAGACTGTGGTCAGATCGCTCTTTTTCTGAAACTGCCCCCTTGACCTTACCACCATGGGTGACCATGCCAGAAGCTAAGTGCCAGATGGCTAAACTCCAGACGGCATCACTCTTGGGAGCTCAGGAACTCACAGGGCTCCTCACCACCACAAAGTGAGCTAACAGTACAACAGTCCCATCATTCTACACTGCTGGGGAGTACACCACAATCATGAGTGACACTTTCCGCCTTAACATTCAAATAGGGAATGTAACACTTAATATTCTCTTCTAATTTATTTAACTTAGACGACAGAAGCTTTTATAAGTTTAGAGTTTAATTTTTAAACAGATGTTGAACTGAAATTTGGCCGTCAGGTTAAATTCCACACAAATATTTATTTTGGCATAAAATGATCAATATTATAAGGATGATGGTTCAGGCTGATGTAGTCCTCTTTGAAAAGTCCAAAACCACACATGGCCTTACAGTTAAGGTAAAGATTATGATCGCTTTGAACAGCAATTCAGTGCACTTTGCTGAAATATCTTCTTGCGAAATTCACCCTCTTGATCTTTGGCTTCAAAGCTTGTGTGCAGCAAGTTTTGAGGGACTGGATCAAATCAAGTTTCAAAAAAGCTACAGTCATCTTTCATAGAATCAGAAAGTCCTATTGCACAAGAGGCCATATAGAACCATGCAATGCGGCGATGTAAGTGTTAGTGTGGCTACCTTGTGATTCCAGGAACCCAGGTTCGACCAATATAGGAGGTGATTACACAATGGGGAGCATCCTGTCTGGTTGCATCAAGACCTGGTATGGAAACATCAATGCCCAAGAATGGAAAAGTTTACGAAAAGTAGTGGATACAGCCCAGTCCATCACAGGAAAGTCCCTCCCCGCCCCCCCCCCAACTGAGTACATTTCAAGTAGCACTGACACAAGAAAGCAGCATACAGTACATCATCAAGGACAATCTGCCTCCCCCCCCCCCCGGAACACCACCACCACCACCATGTTCTCTTCTTATAGCTTCCATCAGGAAGAAGGTACAGGAGCCTTAAGTTTCACACCACCAGGTTCAGGAATAGTTAGTTATTACCCTCCAACCATCAGGCACTGGAACCAGAGCGGATAACTTCACCCATCTCGTCTCTGAACTGGTGCCACAACCAATGGACTCATTTTCAAGGAGTCAACGCCTCAGTATTATTTATTTAATTATTTCATTATCTATCTGTTTGTCAATTTATTTCTTTATTTTCATTATTGTGATTTGCACAGTTCGTCTTCTTTTGCACATTTGTTAGTTGGCAGTCTTTGTGCTTAGTTTCTCATTGATTCTATCGTATTTATTTGTTTTCCTGAGAATGCCCGCAAGAAATGGGGACCTGTATGTACTTTAATAATAAAGTTATTTTGAAGTTTGAACTTCGAAGGTGTTGTGCACAATTTTCCCATTCTCCAGATGATCTGGACTACTGACTTCCCCCTTATCTCAGACAATGCCACCTAACCCCAGACTCTCCGGCCAAAGGTAACGTCTTCCCAGCATCTGCCTAATCAAAGTTTGAAGTAAGTTTGTTCTCAAAGTATGTTTATGCCACCACGTACAACCCTGAGGTTCGTGTTCTTGCAGGAAAATCAAGAAATACAATAGAATTTATGAAAAACGGTGCATAAGCAGAGACCAATAAATGACCAGTGTGCAAAAGAAGATAAATTGTACAAATAAAAAGTAGTTAAGTGATACTGAGAGCATGAGTTGTAGAATCCTTGAAAGCGAGTCTGTAGGTTATGAACCTCGTTCAGAGTTCAGGTGAGAGAAGGTTCGGGAGCCTGATACTTGTATGATAATAACTGTTCCCGAACCTGGTGGTGTGGGACCTAAGGCTCCTGTACTTCCTGTCCTATAACAGTAGCATTAATGGGACAGTGTACAGATCCATTTGAACACTGAAACTATCCATACCTACGTATAGCAGACTTGATAGTAGCCGGGTTCAGGCTGAGTCACAGCAAGTAACTTTCAAGATAACGTGCACCACCATGACTTCCTCCTACAGAGGTCCATCACTACTACACAACATTCATTGGCACAACTAATACCGACTACCCCACCATCGATCCCGCTGGAAATGTAGTAGAACTAACAACCTTAAAACTATGGCCACAAAAACAAGGCAAAAGTAGGGCATCCTGCAGTGAGTGATTTGTCTCCTGACACTCCAAAGCGACTTCAGCGCCTACATGCCGCAGGTCAGGATTATAAAGAAGTGACCTGATTATAATGACTTATAATCAGAAGTGACCAGGATTATAATGACTTGCCTTAATGAGTGCATCATCAAGAATCTAATTGGCATCAAGGACAGTGCAGTGTTCTTGATCGACACCCCATCCACCATTTTGAACGCTCTTTCGCTCCGCCACTGGCGTTATCTGGCTCCTTCGTGTACCAGGTACGAAATTCAGTGCAGCAATTTGCCAAAGTTGTTCTGATGGCATCTCCCAAGCCTGTAAAGTCAGAAGCAGAATCATTGATATGCAGTATGTCATGAAATTTGTTGTTTTGTAGCTGCAGTACAGTGCAATACGCAACAAAATTACTATGTGACAGTAAGAAATCGATAAAAAAATTAAGTAGTGTAAAATGACAGCAAAATAGTGAGGCAATGTTCATAGTCCATTCAGAAATCTGACGGCAGAGGGTAAGAAGCTGTTCCTAAAACACTGAGTGTGTGAATTCAGGTTCCTGTATCGCCTCCCTGATGGTAGCAATGAGAAGTGGACATGTCCTGGGTGGTGGGGGCCCTTAATGATGGATGCCATTTTTTTGGAGGCATTGCCTTTTGAAGATATCCTCAATGCTGGGGAGGCTAGTGCCCAATAAAGAGCTGGCTGAGTTTACAACCCTCTGCAGCTTTTTCATTGCTGCCTGTGCATTTGACATCTGCAGAAAAGTAGTCATCATAAAGGGCATGCTGGTATTTATTTACTTGTACGAAGTATATCCCATATCCACACATCTAACTTTATTTTATATACAGTAATTCATTATTTGTTGTTGAATGTTGTTTTGTTACCAACACACCACAGCAAATTTCTAATTCTTGCAAATGTATATGGCAGATATAGCTGATCCTTGAAGATATCCTTCTACTTACATAGATCACCTACTGAGTATCTCCCACAACATTGCTATTTGCACCATATGCTTCAGAATTCCAGCATCTGCAGTTTTATTGTTTTCAGATTCGCCAGTCTCCCTTTTCAAAAAATGTTGCTCTTTATATATTATTACAGACCTATACCAATGCAGTCTTTAATAACCCGCTGTGACTTGTCTGACTATGATTGTAGTCATGTGCATAGCAGCTAAATTCCAACAGTGCCTGATGGGAAAGGAGGTCAATCTTAAATATCTTGAGAAGAGAAATGAAACAGTGCAAAGATGACTTGGAAAAGGCTGAAAGCAACTGTCCCAGAACAGAATACTGGGCTGTGTTTTCAGTTTAAACAAGCATTAACTAGAATAGTTAATTATCTGTGAGGTTTTCATGAAATGATCAATATATTGATAACAACTTAATTGGAAGAGGGCTTGTCAGTATTTGATCACAGATTAAAGAACCAGGAATTGCTTTGTGTATTCACTTGTGAGATTAAATGTGAGATTTAGGATGAAACTGGACTTTATTGAGATAAAGAAACAAACTTACAAGCAACACACATAAAAGTTGCTGGTGAACGCAGCAGGCCGGGCAGCATCTCTAAGAAGAGGTACAGTCGACGTTTTGGGCCGAGACCCTTTGTCAGGACTAACTGAAAGAAGAACTAGTAAGAGATTTGAAAGAGGGAGGGGAGGGGGAGATCCGATATGATAGGAGAAGACAGGAGGGGGAGGGATGGAGCCAAGAGCTGGACAGTTGATTGGCACAAGGGATATGAGAGGATCGTGGGACAGGAGGCCTAGGGAGAAAGAAAAGGGGGAGGGGGGAAAAAGCCCAGAGGACAGGCAAGGGGTATAGTGAGAGAGACAGAGGGAGAAAAAGGAGAGAGAAAAAGAATGTGTGTACATAAATAAAAAACTTACAAGCTTGCTTTCTCTAATACTCAATATTTTCAGGAGAGAATTGCTCGGTTCCCGATGCTAAGGGACAAGCTTGTTCAGCTCGCTGCTCTGCAAGGTTTAACCCATCTCTGTGCTGAACTGAGGCTGGGGCCTGCAACTACGGGTTCCTGAATCGGCTGCGGTGACGGCTGCTTTCAGGGCTGTGGACTCACTTTCAGTTCTGAATGTTGTTGGGTTACTTTTATTGTTTACCTGGTTTGCTCTTTTTTCTGCATCTTGGGTGTTTGATGGTCTTCTTTTCTTTCATGGGCTCTATTGGGTTTCTTCGTTTTCTGGCTGCCTGTGAAGAGACAAAACCTCAAGGTAGTATATAAGTATACATGCTTTGATAATAAATGTACTTTGAACTGTGATTTAATGACACCCACGGCCCAACAATCATTAATTATTTACAGAACAACGTTCATCTGGTGGAAGTGAGATTAGGAATAATGGCTCGGTCTGAAACTTCTCCAATCCCTCAACAGTGCACGGAAGTGCTATTTATTTTAATTTTTTTTTATTGTTTAGAAATACAGCACAGTAACAGACCCTTCTGTCCAATTACCCCCATGTGACTAATTAATCTACCAACTCTAACAACAGGAATTCTGCAGACGCTGGAAATTCAAGCAACACACATAAAAGTTGCTGGTGAACGCAGCAGGCCAGGCAGCATCTCTAGGAAGAGGCGCAGTCGACGTTTCAGGCCGAGACCCTTCATCAGGACTAACTGAAGGAAGAGTGAGTAAGGGATTTGAAAGTTGGAGGGGGAGGAGGAGATCCAAAATGATAGGAGAAGACAGGAGGGGGAGGGATGGAGCCAAGAGCTGGACAGGTGATAGGCAAAAGGGATACGAGAGGATCATGGGACAGGAGGTCCGGGAAGAAAGACAAGGGGGGGGGGAACCCAGAGGATGGGCAAGGGGTATATTCAGAGGGACAGAGGGAGAAAAAGGAGAGTGAGAGAAAGGATGTGTGTATAAAAATAAGTAACAGATGGGGTACGAGGGGGAGGTGGGGCATTAGCGGAAGTTAGAGAAGTCGATGTTCATGCCATCAGGTTGGAGGCTACCCAGACGGAATATAAGGTGTTGTTCCTCCAACCTGAGTGTGGCTTCATCTTTACAGTAGAGGAGGCCGTGGATAGACATGTCAGAATGGGAATGGGATGTGGAATTAAAATGTGTGGCCACTGGGAGATCCTGCTTTCTCTGGCGGACAGAGCATAGATGTTCAGCAAAGCGGTCTCCCAGTCTGCGTCGGGTCTCGCCAATATATAAAAGGCCACATCGGGAGCACCGGACGCAGTATATCACCCCAGTCAACTCACAGGTGAAGTGTTGTCTCACCTGGAAGGACTGTTTGGGGCCCTGAATGGTGGCAAGGGAGGAAGTGTAAGGGCATCTGTAGCACTTGTTCCGCTTACACAGTTAAGTGCCAGGAGGGAGATCAGTGGGGAGGGATGGGGGGGACGAATAGACAAGGGAGTTGCGTAGGGAGTGATCCCTGTGGAATGCAGAGAGAGGGGGGAAGGGAAAGATGTGCTTAGTGGTGGGATCCCGTTGGAGGTGGCGGAAGTTACGGAGAATAATATGTTGGACCCATCCCTCCCCACTGATCTCCCTCCTGGCACTTATCCATGTAAGCGGAACAAGTGCTACACATGCCCTTACACTTCCTCCCTTGCCACCATTCAGGGCCCCAAACAGTCCTTCCAGGTGAGGCAACACTTCACCTGTGAGTCAACTGGGGTGATATACTGCGTCCGGTGCTCCCGATGTGGCCTTTTATATATTGGCGAGACCCGACGCAGACTGGGAGACCGCTTTGCTGAACATCTACGCTCTGTCCGCCAGAGAAAGCAGGATCTCCCAGTGGCCACACATTTTAATTCCACATCCCATTCCCATTCTGACATGTCTATCCACGGCCTCCTCTACTGTAAAGATGAAGCCACACTCAGGTTGGAGGAACAACACCTTATATTCCGTCTGGGTAGCCTCCAACCTGAATGAACATCAACTTCTCTAACTTCCGCTGATGCCCCACCTCCCCCTCGTACCCCATCTGTTACTTATTTTTATACACACATTCTTTCTCTCACTCTCCTTTTTCTCCCTCTGTCCCTCTGAATATACCCCTTGCCCATCCTCTGGGTCCCCCCCCCTTGTCTTTCTTCCCGGACCTCCTGTCCCATGATCCTCTCGTATCCCTTTTGCCTATCACCTGTCCAGCTCTTGGCTCCATCCCTCCCCCTCCTGTCTTCTCCTATCATTTTGGATCTCCCCCTCCCCCTCCAACTTTCAAATTCCTTACTCACTCTTCCTTCAGTTAGTCCTGACGAAGGGTCTCGGCCTGAAACGTCGACTACACCTCTTCCTAGAGATGCTGCCTAGCCTGCTGCGTTCACCAGCAACTTTTATGTGTTTTGCTTGAATCTACCAACTCTTATGTCTTTGGACTGTAGGAGGAAACCCGAGCACCCGGAGGTAACCCTATGTGGTCACAGGGAGACCATACAAATTCCTTACAGAGAGCAGTGGAACTGAACTATTGTTACTGGTGCTGCAAATAGTGTTACACTAACGTTACTCCAAACATGGTGGTTATTATGGCAATAAGATACAACTAGAGGCCTTAGTTAAAACAGCACAGTACCCGTGTGGGTCGAGACTCACACGGAGAAAGATCTGAGCGTCACATGACGATGCTCCCCTGTGACTGATTAGCTTATTGGACACTGAGCGTTCTGAAAGTTTGTTGTAAAAACTTACAAAAGAAGGAACAATGAGGTTATCGGCAACAAGTCTGGACTCCAGTAGTTGACGAGGACAAGGAGGAACTTTGCTCTGGGACAAGAGCAAGGGTTCTAATCCCTGCAGTGCCGAGCTGGCCTGCTCAGAAACAAGCAGACAATACTTAACTCAGAAACTGACTAGTTTATCGAGAATAAATAAAGGGGGAGGGGAAATAGTTGGAGTAAACCAGATGTGTAATGTGTTTTGCTTTCTCAAGCTGATCAAAAGTTGGGATGTTATGGGCAACAGACCCTCAAAGTTACAGCTCAAAGCAAATTTATTATAAAATTACATATTTGTATAGCCCTCAGATTTGATTGATTGATTGATTGACTGAGACACAGTGCAGAATAGGCCCTTCCAGTCCTTCGAGCAGTGCCACCCAGGAACCCAGCTATTTAACTCTAGCCTAATCTTGGGACAATTTACAATGAACAATTAACTTACCAGCCAGTACGTCTTTGAACTGTGGGAGGGAACCCACGAGGTCACAGGGAGAACGTACAAACTCCTTACAGACAGTGGTGGGAATTGAACCTGGGTCGCTGGTACTGTAAAACGTTGTGCCAACAACTAGGCTATTATGCCACCCCAATTCCATTTTCTTCCACATATTTACAGGAAAATAAAGAAATACTATATAATTTATGAAAAAAGCCTATACATAAACCAACGTGCAAAAGACAAATTGTGCTAAGAATAAAAATAAATAAATAATACATAAATAATGAACAGACACACAAAGAAACAAATAAATAAACAAATGAACAAATAATGATAAATATGTATGTAAGGGGGTTTACGACTTTTATGCTACTGCGGAGGCTAATTAAAATGGCGCCTTTGTTATGCTAATCTGGGGAATGCGGCTTTGTTGTGTTAAACGCTGAGAAAGTTTGCGCTAGCTGCTTATTTTGGTTTAGAGTGTGATAAGAGGGTGCTATTAACCAATTGGGATAGTTTTTATGTTTTTGGTGTATTTGAAGATACTGTATGCGCGGGGTTTGGGGGCAGAAGGCAGGAGAGCGAGACAGAGGATGGACGAGGTGCTGTGATGTCCGCTAACGGGGTCGGACCCCGTTAGCGGGCATTTGGCGAGGAGACGGAGACAGACTTGTGTGGAGCGTCTGGTCGACCACCACTGGTGGTCCCAGGCGGCCGGTCGAGGTGGTCCAAGGGGTCACCTTGAAGAAGAAGGTCCTTGAGCTCCAACTGTTTTGTGCATGAAGAGATTGAACTTTGATAAGTGTGGCGCCTTTTATTTTCCTTTTACATTTTATTCTCCATTAATTATATAGTTCCAGTAATATCTATAAACTGTAAATCATTTAATCGTATCTGGTGTATTGTCTGTTATTTGGACGGGGTGGGGTACATCACACAGCATCCACACAAACGAATTATCCAGTTTGCCGGGGCCGAGGGCTGTTTCCCTAGGCGACAGCGAGCCAAGCAACCCTGAGGCTGGCCAGGGGGGCTACATTGTGGGGGCTCGTCCGGGATCGAGTCAGCTGGTATGCTGTGTGGGTGCCCTGTTTAAATCTGTAATGTGTGTCTCTGTGGGTTATTTGCTGGTGATTGCTGTATGCATGGTGGGTGAGGTCTTTGTTCGAGTTCGGGCTGGCATTGACGAGTTGGAGGTGGCACTCGGGACTGTCCATGCAGTTGGGAGAGAGAGGAAAGAGTGGTCTGATTTGGAGGTAGGGTCTGCGAATAAATGTTCTAGCTCTGGCAGGCTCCGCCTGGCACTTGGGATAGTGTCCACCCCAAGAGGGGCGGAGACGTGCAAGACGTGGACGGAGCGGATCTCTCAGTTGTTAGATGAGTGGCAGTGCTCGGTTGAGGGAGGGCGACAGGGATTGGTTAAAAGTTTGAGTAGGTGGGCTGGTGACAGTGTTAGAGTTGTCAGGTTCACTTACACCGTAGTGACAGCTGTCAGTTATTTGAAAGAGAGGGGGGAAGTTTTCAGTGTGTCTTCTCTGGCTAGGAGGGTGGCTAAATTGCTTGCAGTGCCAGGGGGATAATTTCAGGGGATCAGCCCCTCCTTCAGTTGTTCAGCTGATCAGAGAGGTGTCGGGAAACCTAGTGGAGGCCCAGTGGGGGAACGGCTTGGGTCTCTGGGGAATAGATAGGTAGTTAACTAGATAGATGAATAGATAAGTGAATAAATACTGAGAACCTGAGTTGTGGAATCCCAGAAAGTGCGGTGATAGTTTGTGCTCAGTAATCAGCTCAGAGTTGCGGTGAGTGAAGTTATCTACACTGGTTCAGAATCTGTTGGTTGTGCAATAATAACTGTTTCAGAACCTTGTAGCGTGGGACCCAAGTTTCCTGTACCTCAGTCCCCAAACATAATTTTTTTACATCTTCATCCTTGTACTTCAATCCTTTTCCCATCCATGGTCCAAATTTTCCATTCCTCAGCATTGATCCACACCTGCTCTTGTACTCATCCCAAAACGCCGGCTCTTTATTCCTCTCCATCGATGCTGCCTGACCTCCAGCAATCTGTGTATGTTAATTTGTACTTCACCTTCTCCCTTTGGCTGACCATTGTGATTATCATCGGAACCATTTCCCTGGACTCCACCCTTTCCTTTAAGCATGAACTGACCTGGTGTCTTTCCTGACTGCTTTTCTTTTGGTGTTGATTTGTCTTCTGTGAACATTCTCCCCCAGGTTAGTTGCCCAGGCAGAATTTACATTAGGAAGGTAAATTCTGATCTCAGCAAATGAAGAAACCATTGTTTTCCTCTTGATTAATATTAGGGAGGGCTTGTCATCTATGACTACAAGATAAAACTGAGAGGAAAAGTGTAGATTGAGTGTTTAAAAAGTTTGAAGAGTCCTAAGGAGATTTACGAGAATGTTGCCAGGACTCATGGGTATGAGATATAGGGAGAGGCTGGGCATCTAGGAGTTTATTCCTTGGAGTGTAAGAGCCTGGCGGGTGAAGAGCCTTAATGAAGTATCTCTGCCCAAAATGTCGACTGCTTATTCCCCTCCATAGATGTTACCTGACCTGCCGAATTCCTTCAGCATTTTGTGTGCGTTGCTCAAGATTTCCAGCTTCTGCAGAATCTCTTGTTTTTGTGAGGGGTGAATTTATCGAGATGCATGAAATTACGAGGGGTAAGTGCACACAGTCTTTCACTGTATGAAAAGGGAGCCAACTATTAGAGGGCACAGGCTTACAATGAGAGGGGAATGATTTTAAAGCAACCTGAAGGGCAACGAAGAGTGGTCGGTATTTGGAATAGGTTGCTGGATAAAAGAGCATCAGGTACAATTATGACATTGGAGAGACATTTAGATAGATATATGGATTGGAAAGGTTAGAGTGATACAACCTACATGCAGGCAAATGGGGACTAGCTTAGGTGGACACTTTGGTGTGCACGAATGAGTTGGTCTGAAAGGCCTGTTCCCATGCTGTATGACTCTATGAGTCTAATGGATGAGAAGACAATCTATTAGGTTGTTATAAGACCATAAGATATAGGGGCAGAATTAGGCCATTTGGCTCCTCAAGTCTGCCCTGCCATTTCATCATGGTTGATCCATTTTCCCTCTCAGCCCCAGTCTCCCACCTTCTCCCCCGTCCCTTCATGCCCGACTAATCAAGAATCTATCAACGTCTGCCTTAATTATACCCAATGACTAAGCCTCCACAGCCACCTGTGGCAATGAATTATCAGGTGGTCAGGGAGAAAAGGGTGAATGGTACCAAATCTTTGTCAGTTCCTCTTATTTTTACCAAATAGATGTAATATTCTTTTTAATCTATAGGAAATCCCCAAGGACAATACTGGCAGAGGATCATTTTAACTTCTCTACTTCCCTGATAGGTTGGAGGGATTGTGTACCATTTGCACTGTGAACATTACATTGTGTCGGCCTTGAGCTTACAAACCCATGATCCACAAAGTTATATCTTATCTGAGATCATATTCAACCACACAGCAGTCTTCCATGTTAGTCTGTAGGATGTTAGCACTTAAAATGTTGAAAGTCATCTTTATTCACACAGCCTGACACAATGTATGAGAAGATTACCAATAGGCATGAAAGGATTATGCAACCAGTGTGTTGAGTCACACCAGACAGTATGAAAGATAAAGCATGAACAAGACTACAGTGTAAATCCAGCAGTAATGTGTTGTAATACCTGCAGTTTCTTTGAAATTGATTAAAAGCCTTCCAATGAATATAGTGCATGGAGTGCTAACTGTTGCTTGCAGAAGATTGCAACATAGCCCTAAGTTTTCTCTAACTTCTTTCCTGAACTAGATCTAATTTTGATAACATCACAGTGTTTCATAATCCACTTTACTATACTTAGATATTACAAAAGAGGCTGAAACACTTTTAGGGAACTCTAGATGTGGCCTTCCATAAGTCACTCCAGTAAACTCCCTGTAAAAATTTTGAACTTAAAAGTAATTTCCACAATAGTGTCATAAAACAAAAAAAAATTCCAAATCAGTGAAAGTACATCTGATTCAGATTCTGAAATCTGATTTTGATTCCATGTCCAGGTATAGTTATTACCCTACAACCATTAGGCTCCTGAGCCAATGTAGATAACTTCAATCACCTCAGAAATGAACTGATTCCATTGACCATGGGTGCATTTTCACTGACTCTACAACTCATGTTCTCAATTTTATTCATTCATTCATCCGTTCACTCATTTATCTATTTATTACTTATTATTATTATTATTATTATTATTATTAGGTTCATTTTCATTTTTGCTTAGATTGTCTTCCTTTGCATATTAGTTATTTGTCAGTTGTTGTGTGTAGTTTTTCATTAATTCTATTGTATTTCTTTGTTCTACTGTGAATGAAAATAGTTCTTAGGGTAGTATATGGTGACGAGTTTCCTTAAGGTTGTCATGGCTGGGGGTGGGGGGAGGGTAGTAGGGATATGCTCCCACTAGATATTAAATGTTCCCAATGGTGTGCTTTTCAAATAGCCTCTGACAACCAAGTCCAGCTCCTGGCCCTCACTTGTGGCTTAGCTACTAAGCCCAGCAAAACTGTTGCTACTGACAGGAGGGTCTCTGGTGCCTTAAAACCAGTCGCTTCAAGCGGGTGGGCTCGTCAGCTATGGTTGGCGCTCATCTAGGAGAAGGAAAACGCTGCTGCCTTGCAGCTATACCCACTCATGGGGAAGGCTTCGGGAGTAAACCCCGAGGAAAATCCAGAGCTGGGGTCCATAAGGCAGTCCTCCACTGGGTCAATGTTGACTTGTGACTCCTGTAATGCCACTCATACCAAAATGTGTTGGTCTCTACTGTTCCTTTGGATTTGTCAGGTGATTAGAGAGGGGGAGACTTCTACATGGGCAACTTGCTCTCCATATCATACTGCCCTGGCTTGCATATGACAGCTAGGGCACAACATCCATGGTTAACCCCGAGGGCCTCATATGTACTTGAATAATAAATTTATTTGAACTTTGATTCTGGTAGGAATTTGTCAGATGTGATTTTCCATTGTCCCAAGATGGAAAATTGGTTCGAGCTGTATTGATGCCTGGTTTGATTATAAATCAGTATAGCACACTAAGTCAGCCGATTGAAGAGTTTTGTTTAAAGATTTGTAACAAAAACTTCCAGTGTATCATGCAAAGTACACAATAAACACAATAAAGGGGTAGATGAGATGTGACAACAACCATCTTGGACCAGTGTCAGTAGCAAAGCCCAGATAAATTGAAACTGGAGCAACACACATCAAAGTTGCTGGTGAACGCAGCAGGCCAGGCAGCATCTCTAGGAAGAGGTGCAGTCAACGTTTCAGGCCGAGACCCTTCGTCGGGACTAACTCTTCCTTCAGTTAGTCCCGACGAAGGGTCTCGGCCTGAAACGTTGACTGCACCTCTTCCTAGAGATGCTGCCTGGCCTGCTGCGTTCACCAGCAACTTTGATGTGTGTTGCTTGAATTTCCAGCATCTGCAGAATTCCTGTTGTTTGCGTTTAAATTGAAACTGGGCCATTTGTTTTTATCTCTTCCGTGGCCGTAAAAATGTAGTTGCACTGGAAGAGGATATAAAGGAGATTTACTGATATGAATCCAAAAATTAGAGGTTGGCTACACTGGGAATGTTAAGCTGATTTTAATCAAGATTAAAACAAAAAGAAACATTGGAAACATGCAGCGAGTCAGGCAGTATGAAGTAAATGCTTCATAAACAGAGTTAACTTTTGAGGTCAATTTTGATTTGATAAAAGTGCTCTAATTCATGAATAGCTTTGTCAAAGTAAACAAAGGAAAATTATTTCAGTAGCAGCAGGGTCAATCTTCAGAGAACAGAGAACTTAAGGTGACTGGCAAAAGAACAAGAGATAAGAAAATACCTAATCTTTCCCCTTCAGCCCGTAGAATGATTGCATTTCTTACTTTAATGGCGAAAAGATGTATTTTACAACATTGGAAAGAGCTTAATGCTCCAACTACCTTTTTTTGGTTTTCTCAGACGATTTTATGTTTGAATCTGGAGAAAATTAGAAGTAACCTTTATGATTCTTCATTTAAATTTGAACAGATTTGGGGACCTTTTATTCGATATTTTCATTTAATGTAATATTTACCCTTCTTGTTTTTTCTTCACTGTTTTAATGGAGGTCGGGATTGAGGACGTGATTTTAAGTTTAACTCTGTTTGGTTTCAAGTTAGCCCATTGCTTTGCTTTGCTTTTAGTTAGTTGCACGGTGGGTTTTTTTTTGGGGTTTTTTTTTCTTTTTTTTTCCATTGATATATATAAAATCTAGTATACTATTATGTTATCTTGGTTTCTTATGCTTAAATTACATTGTTTGTAGTATTTTCTTTTTGGTATTGTTATCTTTTGGAATTTTATTATACTTTAACATTGTATTAATGTTTATATGGCTTACCTTTTTTGTATACTTACTCAATAAAAAGATTTAAAAAGAAAGAAAGAAAGAAAGAAAATACCATTTCAGAGCACAGTTTGTTAGTTGGGAGAAATTGTTTCCATAGGTCAATTCAAAAGTGAACTGGATAAAATCCTTGAAGAAACTTACAGCACCAGGGATAAATAATGGAGAGGCAGTTGTGCAAAGGGCCATCAACAACATGATGGACTGAATGGTCTCCTACTATGATTTGAGAAATGAAAGTGCCCTTTTAACAAGCTATCCTGTAATTTACAGGATTATTTTTGAAGAGAAATTGATTTTTAAAAACATTGGAAGAGAACACTGTATTTAGAATGTAGAACAGTACAGGCCCTTTGGCCCACAATATTGTGCTGACTCTTTAACTAATCCAATATTAATCTAGCCTTTCCCTCCCACATAACCCTCCATTTTTCTTTCATCCAGCTGCCTATCCAACAGTCTTTGAAATGTCTCTAATGTATCTGCCTCTATCACCATCCCTGTTCCACACACCAACCACTCTCTGTGTTAAAAACCTCCCTCTATACTTTTCTCCAATCACCTTAAAATTACGTCTTCTCGTATCAGCCATTTCTGCCCTGGGAAAAAGGCGCTAGCTGTCTACTCTATCAAAGGCTCTTAGCATCTTATACTGCTGTATCTAGCCGCCTCTCATTCCTCCTTTGCTCCAAAGAGAAAAACCTTAATTCGCCCAACCTTTCCTCTTAAGACTTGCTGTCTTGTCCAGGGAGCACCCTGGCAGTTCTCCTCTGCTCTCTTGATAGATCCCACATCCTTCCCATAAAGCGGAAACCAGAACTGAACACAATACTGCAAGTGTGGTCTAACCAGGGTTTTACAGAGCTGCAACATTACCTCGTGGCTCTCGAACCCAATCACCCAACTAATGAAAGCCAGCACGCCATACGCCTTTTTAACCACCCCATCAGCTTGCGCAGCAACTTTGAGGGATCTGCTGACGTGGACCCCGATACCCGTCTGTTCCTCCACACCGCCGAGACCCTGCCATTAACTCTGCACTCCGCATCCAAGTTCCAAAGTGTATCTTTTCACAATTTACACTGTAGTTACACAGTAACCCATTTCAACATGGCCTGTGTTTGGAAAAAAATCAACATGTTAGCAAATAAACAACAGCAGAGGTGCGGTAAGGGACGAAGAGAGGAAGGTCACTGTTATAGAGCGGACAAGTACTGAAGTCACAAACAGCTTTCCACTTCTTTTCTTCAAGCTTTTTCTCAGAAATACATAAAATATTCTGGATTAAGATTTTTCTTTTTGCCTCAGGAGAGTGTGTAGTGTTTAATTTTTTTTCTAATCCTTTTGGGAGAATCCAATGTGCTTACTGACTTTTTTGTTGAAAGCTTTTCAAAGAGATCTACTCTATATCCATGAACCTTATTGCTGTTTCCTTGGGCAGCAGTGTGCTTACTGATATCACCAGGCTAACACAGCTTTTAACCTTTGTCTTTGAGTTAATTAAAGAAAACATTAGGTCTTAGCAGAGTCACTCATTAGCCTTGAGTGCGTGAAATGTTTCCTTAGCGACTGAAATACCAGAAATAATAAACATTTCAAGGCAAACTGCCTTCTCCCTGCCAACCAAGTGATTTCCAGTTGTCAGCAGATGCTCCTGGACCGTGGGAGTCGGGAGCAGAGTTACATCTAAAACTGATTGGGTTTTCTTTCTCTACTGAATTTGGAGTTTTACTGGGCAAATTGTTAAGCAATTTTAGAGACACAAGAGATTCTGCAGACGCTGGAGATTTTTAGCAACACACACACACACTCTTCCTGATGAAGGGTCGTGGGCTGAAACATCTCCAAGTATGATACCCGACCTGCCGAGTTCCTCGAGCACTTTGTATGTGTGTTGCTATGTAATGTTCTCTTTGTTGTTAACTAATTCAGGTGAAGTGATCCCTGTGGATGTGATCAACAGCAGTCGAATGCACTAGCAATTCCTTTTCTCTGGGAAATATACACTTTATTGCATGTCATTTCTCTGTCCAGAATACCATAAGACCATAGGACATTGGAGCAGAATTAGGCCATTCAGCCCATCAAGTCTGCCCTGCCATTCAAGTGTGGCTGATGTATCCCAGTACCTCAGATATCCTCCCATGACCATTGACAACAATGGGTACATTCCCATGATGCATAGCCCCCTTCAAAGATCATGATACCCTCCCACAATCACAGCCAATTTTCCCCAAGTTAGTGACCTCCTCACGTGATCACGTAACCTTTTCATGTGTGCCACAATCACAAACAAAAATCCACAATCACCAGCAACTTTCACCCATCACCATCAAGCTCCATTTTAAATATACCTAATGACTTGGCCAATGACTTCAAAGCATGTGATACTTCTAGAAGAAAAAGCAACTTTTGAATTGATCTCTGAATCAGAAACGGGTTTAATATCACTGGCATATGTCAAGAAATTTGTTGTTTTGCAGCAGCAGTACAGTGCAATAGATAGTAAAAAAGATTATAAGTTACAATAAGAAATATATATAATTAAATTAAATCAGTAGTATAAAAAAGAGCAAAAAAAGAAAGAATATCATGAGGTAGTGGTCATGCGGCAGCAGTACAGTGCAATACATAACAAAATTTCTGTAAGTTACAATAAGAAATAGATAAAAAATAATTAAGTAGTGTAAGATGGAGCAAAATAGTGAGATTGTGTTCATGGGTTCATGGACCATTCAGAAATGGTGGAGGGAAAAAAGCTGTTTCTAAAACGGTGAAAGTGTGCTTACTGATATCACCAGGCTAACACAGCTTTTAACCTTTGTCTTTGAGTTAATTAAAGAAAACATTAGGTCTTAGCAGAGTCACTCATTAGCCTTGAGTGCGTGATGGGGGTCCTTAGCGACTGAAATACCAGAAATAATAAACATTTCAAGGCAAACTGCCTTCTCCCTGCCAACCAAGTGATTTCCAGTTGTCAGCAGATGCTCCTGGACCGTGGGAGTCGGGAGCAGAGTTACATCTAAAACTGATTGGGTTTTCTTTCTCTATCTGAATTTGGAGTTTTACTGGGCAAATTGTTAAGCAGTGATACAGACACAGTTAGAGATGCTCTCCACGGTACAGCTGGAGATTTTTAGCAACACACACACACACTCTTCCTGATGAAGGGTCGTGGGCTGAAACATCTCCAAGTATGATACCCGACCTACCAATTCTCCTCAAGCTCTTAATGAAGTATAGCTACTGTTGTGCCTTCTTTCTAGTTGCATCAATACGTTTGGCCCAGGATCAATCCTCTGAGATACTGGAACACTGAAATTTGAAACCACTAGCAATTCCTTTCCTCTGGGAAATATACACTTTATTGCATGTCATTTCTCTGTCCAGAATACCATAAGACCATAGGACATTGGAGCAGAATTAGGCCATTCAGCCCATCAAGTCTGCCCTGCCATTCAAGTGTGGCTGATGTATCCCAGTACCTCAGATATCCTCCCATGACCATTGACAACAATGGGTACATTACCATGATGCATAGCCCCCTTCAAAGATCATGATACCCTCCCACAATCACAGCCAATTTTCCCCAAGTTAGTGACCTCCTCACGTGATCACGTAACCTTTTCATGTGTGCCACAATCACAAACAAAAATCCACAATCACCAGCAACTTTCACCCATCACCATCAAGCTCCATTTTAAATATACCTAATGACTTGGCCAATGACTTCAAAGCATGTGATACTTCTAGAAGAAAAAGCAACTTTTGAATTGATCTCTGAATCAGAAACGGGTTTAATATCACTAAAAACCAAAAAAAAAACTCCAACCCAAAAGAAAGACAAAATTGATCAACTGAACTAAAAGACTTGGGCAAATCTAAAAACTTAAAAATGAAAAAGAAGAAAACCTTAGTGCTGACGACTCCATTCCCCTCCAACAACAATACAGAGAAATAGAATAGGTTTGGAAATAAAGATATTACATTAAGTGAAAATGCTGAATGAATGGCCTCCAAGTTTTTTCAAACTTGATGGAAGGGTCATAAACTGCACTTCTAATTTTCTCCAAATTCAAACACAGCATAGTTTGTGAAAACCAATGAAATACCTTAGGAGGGTTAATCTCTTTCCAATTCAATAAAATAGACCTTCTGGCCATTAAAGTAAGAAATGCAATCATTCTTCGTGATGAAGAGGTTAAATTATTTAAATCGATCATTGGTAGTCCAAAAATAGCAGTAATTGGATGCGGTTGTAAGTCTATATTTAAACCGTTGAAATAATATCAAAAATATCTTTCCAATATTTCTGCAACAGGGGACATGACCAAAACATGTGGGTTAGATATCTCACTCTTGTACACCTCCTCATCACCTTCTAAAAGTCTACAGACAATTGTTGTGTCGTCAGAAAATTTACAGATGGCGTTTGAGCTGTGCCAAGCCACACAGCCGTGGGTGCAGAGTAGAGCAGTGGGCTAAGCACACATCTCCGTGGTGCACCAGTGTTGATTATCAGAAAGGATCTTCTGATGAGCTTGAAGCCAACACTACTGAAAGTGTTCTTTCCGGTCAAAGTTGAACAGCAAAGGATCCTTTAGCAAATTGCAGCAAGTTTTATTTTTCAGAGGGATGCAAAGTCAAAGTCAAGTTTATGTGCACAGGTACATGCATGGGAATCTTACTTGCAGCAGCATCACATCGGAGCATTTACAAGACAAGCATAAACTAAACATAAATAATATACATTTTTTACAAGAAAGAATGCAATTAGAATTTTAAAAAACACAATCAATTGAAGATCAAAGGGATCAATGTGTTCATGGTGATGTTGAGCTGTAGTGATTGAAACTGTTTTTGGTTGGTTCAAAACCTGAGTGTTGAGGACAAGCAGTTGTTCTGGAACCTGGTGGTGTGGAATTTCAGGCTTCTGTACCTCCTGCCCAGTGGTAGCTGCAAGAAGGTGGCATGGCCCAGATGGTGGGAAGGTTACACCTCAAATCTGATGAAACCACAGACAGTTCAAGTGAACAAGTAGCTTTATTTGTCACATATACTTCGAAATATCGAAACACATGATGAACTGCGTCATTCTGCGTCAACAGCCAACACAGTCCGAGGATTGCCACACTTTTGGCACCAACATAGTATGCTCACAACTCACTAACCCTAAAATAAACGTTTGGAATGTGACAGGTAAAAGTGCACCCGGAAGAAACCTACACAGTCACAAACTCCTTACAGTCCGAGGCAGGAATCAAACTCCAATTAATGATTGTTGGCACTGTAGAGCGATTGTGTCATACTTTTATCCTTTGTTTGGTTTGGTGAGGCCAACTGGGAATTTAATGAGAGCGGTTGAAAATAAAGAAAAGTTCCAAACATTTTTTGAGAGCAGTGTTGATGTTATCCTTAGATGAATATTTGAATATAAATATCATTGTTGTCATTAAGCTTCTGGAAGAAAAAAGTGGCTTTGGGTAAATTATAGAAACAGGGCAGGCTAAATGGGCAATCAAGTTAGCGCTAACAGAAAAGGGCTAATCACACTGACCAGTTCTTGGTCAGTTCCTCTGCAGGTTATGGTGTGTTCACTGTTTCTTCCAAGTACATTTTAAAAGCCTCTTTTACTTTTACAAGCAGTGATTTGCCAACTTTTTGCTTGCTTCTCATCATTGTGATTTTATCTGTGGAGAGACTAGATTAGCTTTATTTATCATATGTACAGTGAAAAATACAGTAAAATATGTTGTTTGTGTTAATGACCAACGCAGTTTGAGATGTGCTGAGGGCAGTTCATAGTGACACCATGTTTCTGACACCAACATAGCATGCCAACAACCTACTAATCCTATCTCCCATCCCATATGGCTTTGGCACAACTGAGTTCCTGAGAGAAACCCACATGGTCCCAGGGAGAATGTACAAACTCCTTACTCCTCAATGGCAAGAATTGAACCCTGATCTTACAGCCGGCAGTGTAAACTGTTGGGTTAACAGCTATACTACCGTAGTGGCCCAATCTGCTACCACGGCACCCAATTAAAAAACAGAAACCAGGCAAAACATTCAACATGGCAGCATGGTAGAAAGAGAACCAGTTGACCTTACAGGTCCAACAATCTGTTCATCAGAACAACCTGGTTTTTGGTTGATATCCATAAGAAACATAATCATTTAGCAGTAACCTCATGTGACCATCAGAAGAATAAGTAAACGTCCATTTGTATGCCGAAGGTTATTTTACTATCCTGACATGGTAACATTGTTAATTACTAGTAGAAAAATGCAATGTGCTCTGCAGGTACAGAGAAGTGCATGGTGCTTAAACCAAAATGCTCATATTTGATTGATGCTCTAATCATTTGTCAAACTGCCGACTGCTCATGCATCTGTTTATGTTGTCCATTGTAACAATAAATGCCATCCTGAGTGGTAACTAAAATAATAAATGAAACAGAAAATGCTGGGAATACTCAGCTGGTCAGGCAATATTTGTGGAGAAAGGATAACATTCCTCCAGAAATTTAATTAGAGCAAGTTTACGATGCCACCTTGACCTGTGTAGAGAATTCAATCTCACATTAAGGCCAACGTATGTTGCCGATTTCTAGAGAGTTGGGAACTGTACCAGGCAGCCAGAACCCATTAAAGCAGGGTTTCCCAACCTTTTTTATGCCATGGACCTCTACCATTAACTGCGGAGCCCAAATCGGGAACCCTTGAAGTGAAGGGATCTGTTGTTACTCTCATTGCAATAGGACTTCAGTGAAGCACAATACTGCTTCAGAAAGCAGCACAGCAATGCAGAAGGTGCCTGGATTCAATCCCGATTTCCAGTGCCCTCTGACCATAAAACCCTGAGAGCAAAACTAGCCAATTTGCCGCATTGACCCTGCTCCGCCATTCCAACATAGCTGCTTTATTATCCCTTTCTCCCTGTAACCTTTGATGCCCTCACTAATTAAGTACCTGTCAACCTCCGCTTTAAATATATCCAAGGATTTTGCCTCTTTAAATAAATTCCTCCTCATCACTTTTCTAAAAGGACATCCTTCCATTCTCAGGCTGAGCCCTCTGGTCCTAGAGTCTCCCAATCCCACGTCCACTCTATCTTGGTATCCCAATATTCGGTAAGTCTCAATGAGATTCTCCCTCATTCTTCTTAACGTCAGTGAGTACGGGCCCAGAGCCATCAAAAGTTTCTCATACATTCACCCTTTTATTCCCGGGATCATTCTAGTAAGCCTCCTCCAGACCCCCTCCAATGCTAGGCCATCCTTTCTTAGATTTAGAGCCCTTAGTCATCTCTGCGTTGAACTGAGGCTGTGGCCTGCAATTAATGGGCTCCCGGACTGGCTGCAGCAGAGACTGGCTTCATGGCTGTGAACTTTAATTCTGAATGTTATTTGCTTACTTTTTATTGTTTGCATGATTTGTTCTTTTTTTGCACATTGTGTGTTTGACGGACTTCTTTTTTAGTGGATTCTACTGGGTTTCTTTGTTTTGTGGCCGCCTGTAAGGAGACGAATCCCAAGGTTGTATATAGTATACATATTTTGATAATAAATGCGCTTTTTTCTTTAATACAGCACAGAAAAGGCTCTTCCAGCTCTTCAAGCTGTGCTGCCTAGCAATCCCCCAATTTATTCCTAGCCTAATCACAGGACAATTTACAATGACCAATTAACCTACCAAACAGAATAGCTTTGGACTGTGGGAAGAAACCAGAGCACCCAGATGAAACCCCCGCGGTCAAGGGGAGAACATACAAACTCCTTACAGGCCATGGCGCAAATTCAGCCTGGGCTGGTGGTACTGTAAAGCATTGTGCTAACCGCTATGCTATCATGCCACCCCTTTAAACTTAGAACTTTGAACTTTGAAATGTGGTCTAAGCAATATCCTATAAAGTCTGTGTGGAACTTGCACATTCTCCCTCTGTTTAGATGGATTTTCTCCAGTTTCCCACTCATATCCCAATGTTGTGCAGTTCTGTAGGTTATTTCACTACTGAAGTTGCACCTAGTGTGTAGGTGAGTGATAGAATCAGACCCGATGAAGGGTCTCAGCCCAAAGCGTTGACTGTTCATTTCCTTCCACAGATGCTGCCTGACCTCCTGAGCTCCTCCAGCATTTTGTGTGTGTTGATAAAATCTGGGGGTGAATTGGTGAAGATGCGGGGAGATTAAAATGTGCAGGGTTTATATAAATTGGTGATAAATGATCAATGCAGACTCAGTAGACTTAAGGCACTGTTTCTATGCTGTATGACACTATGAATCTGCTTATTTTCACAATATCACTGCCTGACCTTCATACTTGGCTATCTGAGGCATCTCCAATCAAAGGTTCAAAGTTTACCTACAGGGCAAAAAAGAACCTGAGGCCTATTTGTGCTGGTGGTCACAAACTCCCGGCACGACATCTAAAACTTTCACAAACTTCTCTAGATGTGTAGTGAAGGGTATATTGACTGGCTACATCACACCCTTGTATGGAAATACCAATGCCCTTGTATGGATTGTAGTGGATACGGCCCAGTCCATCAAAGGGAAAGCCCTCCCCTTCAATGAGCATAACTACGTGAAACACTGTCATAGGAAAGCAGCACCCATCATCAGGGACCCCCACCACCCAGGTCATGCTCTCTCCTCACTGCTGCCA
Source organism: Mobula hypostoma (assembly GCF_963921235.1). Lineage (NCBI taxonomy): Eukaryota > Metazoa > Chordata > Chondrichthyes > Myliobatiformes > Myliobatidae > Mobula > Mobula hypostoma. The sequence continues at coordinate 47,396,475 of NC_086118.1, read as the reverse complement.
TCAGGAAGAAGGTACAGGACCCTCAGGACTCACACCACCAGATTCAGGAACAGTTACTACTCCTCAACCATCAGGCTCTTGATGCTTGATAGCTTCACTCAACTTCACTTGCCCAATCATTGAAATGTTCCCACAACTTATGGACCACTTTCAATGACTCCTTATCTCAGATTCTCAATAGTTATTGCTTAATTATTTATTATTATTATTATTATTATGTCTTTCCTTTTGCGTTTGCACATTTTGTTGTCTTTGCACCCTGGTTGTCCGCCCAGTTGGTGCGGTATTTCATTGATTCTATTATGGTTATTGGTTCTATTGAATATGCCCATGAGAAAATTTAATTTAGGGCTGTATATTGTGACATATATATACTTCGATAATAAATTTACTTAGAACTTTGGTTCTATGATTCCAAGTATCTGATATTTCTCAGTATTCAACATATATTAGGTAAGCTTATCATGAACACTTTTTGTGGGTTTTCTCAGAGCACATTAGCAAAGATATGTAGTTGGGTAAAAGTATTTAAGTGGTTGATTGCAATTAAATCAAGAGCCCTGGAGAGAAACAGACCTTTTGGCCCACATAGTTTGTGCTAGCCTTCAAGCACCCATGACACTATTCCCATTTTAATGTCAATCATTCCCGTCAATGCCCTCCATTTCCTCCACCCGCCTACACACAGGTGCTATTTATGATGGTCAGTTAACATATCCTTCTGCATATCTTTGAAATAGGAGTGAGCCACAGCACCCAGAGGAAATACATGTGGTCACAGAGAAAATGTGAAAACTATGAACCCAGGGTGAACCCAGATCTCCTGGAGCTGTTACATGGTAACTCTGCAATCTGCAACACTGTGCAACCTTTCTTCCGAAATGTCTTCTGTTGCAACTTCCATTTATTAAGTGACACAGCAAAATATACAAAGTCTTCCCACTGTGGCATTATAATGCAGTCCTGGTAAAGGGTCTCGGCCCAAAATGTCAACTGTTTAATTCCCTCCATACATGCTGTCTGACTTGCTGAGTTCCTCCAGTATTCTGTGTGTGCTGCTCAAGATTTCCAGCATCTGCAGAATCTCTTGTATCTTGCACAATGTGACAAAAAGCCACTTAAAGTGACCGGAAGCTTCGAGCAACATTGTAAAGAATGAGAGAGGTAGAAAGGTTGGAGATGGAGCTACAGAGGCCAAATTCTAGTGAGACTCAGTAGCACAGTGATGAAGTTTTGAAAGATACATATGATCAAGAGGCTAGGATTAGATCCATGGTTCATTGCCAGGGCAACTAAGTTTTGGGAAACAGACTTCAGGCCAACCCAGGGCAACAAATGGGTTCCATTGTTTACAGGCTCCATAAATCAATTTTGTCCAGTAATCAAAGAATACACAAAAATCCTTGATATGGACTGACATCTCCTCTGAATTGTAATAAATGGCAACTGAAACACATAAGGCTGGTAAGAAAGAATAGTCACTAAAAGTGGAGAGAGGTGGGGGGAGAGAGAGGGGGGAAGAGAGAGAGAGAGGGAGAGAGAGAATGGGAAAGAGCAAGAGAGAGGGAGAGAGAGAGAAAGAATGTACAGAGTGATTTTAAAACAAAGGTGAAGTTTAAAACTTAAAGTGCCACCAAACTGGGAACTAGTGTAGGTCAGTGAGCCCAGCACTGGTGGGTGGGTTCGGATGTGAACAGCAGAGGTTTGGGCGATTTCACAGGAAATATATTTCAGAAGATAAGATTAAAGAATTAACTGATTTTCTCCTGGATATTTCCCTCATACAACAACTCAACAGCTGGAAGAATCTTTCCAGCGTATGAGAAAGAAAATACAAAATCAATTTCTTTCATCCTCCGTCCACTGTTATCACCGTAGCACCATTAACCAATAACTGCCGCTGGAAAGTGATCTGGAAAATTGAAGGACTGGTGGTCGGGGTTGGGGGGTGGTGTCCAGGTGTTAGGGATAGGTATCAGTGAAATGCAGAAGGTGGTGAAAACAGAATTCTCTTAAATAGTTTACTTATCTGATTGAAACATACAGGCTCCTTACAGTCGAAGCCATTAGGAAAATACCATTTGAAGAGTTGGCAGAAAATTCCTCCTTAATGTCGTGGCTAAGTTTTGAACTGTTCACTTTCATTACTCAAGTGCTGAAGACCTCCGCCCGTGTGGTAGCATGACACCACTAAACCAATTAGAATGGAATTTACATAGTTGGAACAGAAATAATTAAAGGTTCTGCTTTACCAGTTGGCTTCTCCTGGGTACAGCACAGGAGCAGGCTGTGGCTTTGCACAATTCCAGCTCTGTTACCATCGGTCAAATGGAATCGGTGAATTTTAACACCCTGGTGATTCCAAGAAATCATATTTCAGGAATGCTCCTGATTTGAATATAAGCTCATTCATTCAAAATAATACCTCAACATTTCAATTTATAATTCAACAGCACATCTGCATGAAACAGAATTTCCTGTATTGTTACTGAGAATAAAGGCGACCAATGAAAATTAGTTACAAGGAAAATAAATCTGCATTCCATATCAAATGATAGTCAATTACTTTGGAAGGAAATAAAAGGGACATATCCATTCAGATTAATAAAAACGAAGCAAAATGGAAGAGTAAAGATGGTAGTTTTGATGTTCTACAGCTGGAATTTTATTTTCAGAAGATAAAACTAATTACAGAGATAAATTCTCACTTTTAATCTTCCCAGATTTCAGGGTGAATTTGATCTTATTATGATCACTTTCCTCTGAGGGTTCTTTTACCTTAAGCTCTCTAATCAATACTGGTTCGTTGCACAACACCCAATCTAGAATAGCTGATTCTCGAGTGGGCTCAACCACGAGCTGCCCTAAAGAGCCAACTAGTAGGCACTCTAGAAATTCTCCCTCCTGTAATCTAGCACCAACCTGCGTACTGAGGTCCCCCACGATTATTGTAACATTGCCCTTTTGGCATGCATTTTCCATCTCCCATTGTAATTTGTAGGCCACTTCATTACTACTGTTTGGGGGTCTGTATACAAATTCCAACAGTGTCTTTTTACCTTTTCAGTTCCTTAGCTCTATCCACAATGATTCAACACCTTCTCACTCTCTCTTTCTAGTGATTTGATTTGATTTTTTACCAAGAGAGCCACACCGCTCCCTCTGCCTTCCGAAATAACCTTTCGATCCAAAGTGTATCCTAGGACATATATTACCTCCTTACGTTTACTGATTTAATACTGAACATGAATCCTGAACCAAGATGAAGGGTTCCAACCAGAAAAGTTAACTGTCCATTTCATAACACCATAATATGATAAGGCATAGGAGCAGAATTAGGCCTCTTGGCCCATCAAGTCTACTCTGCCACTTAATCAAGGCTGATCCAATTCCCTTTTGGACCCAATCTCCTGCCTTCTCCCTGTAACTCTTCACACTCTGACTAATCAAGAATCTATCAACCTCAATGGCCTGGCCTCCATAGCCACCTATAGTAATGAATTCCACAAATTCACACCCTCTAAAGAAATTCCTCTTCATCTCCGTTATAAATGTATGTCCCTCTATACTGAGGCTGTGTCCACTGGTCCCAGACTCCCCCACTGTAGGAAAAGTCCCCTCCACATCTCCACCTTATCTAGGCCTTTCAACATTTGATAGGTTTTAATGAGATCCCCCCTCATTCTTCTAAATTCCAGCGAGTAAAGATCCAGAGCCATCAATCAATCATCATGCGATAAACACTTCATTCCCTGCGTCATTCTCATGAACTTCCTCTGAACTCTCTCCAATGTCAGCACGTCCTTTCTTAAATAAGGGGCCCAAAACTGCTCACAGTACTCCAAGTGAGGCTTCAGCGGTGCCTTACAAAGCTTGAGCATTACATCCTGCTCTTGAATTTTAGACCTCTTGCAATGAATGCTAACATTGCATTTGCCTTCCTCACCACAGACTCAACCTGCAAATTAACCTTTAGGTAGTCCTGCAGGAGGACTCCTAAGTCCCTTTGCACCTCAGATTTTTGAATTTTCGCCCTGTTTTGAAAACAGCCTATGCTTTTCTCCTACCAAAGTGCATGACCATACACTTCTTGACACTGCATTCCATTTGCTGCATCTTTACCCATTCTCCTAATCTGTCTAAGTCCTTCTGCAGCCTCTCAGCTTCCTCAGCACCACCCCCCTCCTCCGCCATATCGTCCACAAACTTGTTGTTTCAGTAGTTGTGACCGAGGGGTTAGGCGATAGACTAGAGATCCACTGGGGTCTTCCTGCACAGGTTCAAATCCTGCTGACTACGTGTTGGTTTTGGGCACCACAGTAGCATGTCAGTTAGCACAACGCTATTACAGCTCAGGGCGTCAGAGTTCAGAGCTCAATCCTGGTGGCTTCTGTAAGGAATCCTCCCTGTGAAAAGTGTGGGTTTCCTCTGTGTGCTCTGGTTTCCTTCTACATAAGGGTTGGTAGGTTAATCAGTCAGTATAAATTGTCCCATGATTAGGTTAGGGTTAAATAGAGGTGTTGGGGACAACGTTCCCTCTAATTTGTAATGACCAGTGTGCACAAAAGTCTTGTGTTGTGCAATTTTTTTTTTGCCCAGTGATGACAACGTGAATAATTTCTTCAATAAAAACAGTATGAATAAACCAGTTCTAAAATCTGCAAACTCTACGTTGTCAACACTGTCCGCATCAGAAACCGGAAAAGGTAATGTGATTGTGTACGATCGTGAAATACACTTAACATGCCAACAGGGTAAAAGGTGACAACCTTTTGTGCGTAGTCTAAGTTCGTTTGTGCACCCATTGCAAAATATGTATACGTGTGCACATCTGAGAGGAAATGTTGGTCGGAGGTTGCTGGGCAGTGGGAAGTGTCTACTCTGTGCTGTCTCTCTAATTAGATTATGAGAACACTCAGTCCTCTTTGATTGTCATTTAGAAATGCATACATGCATTAAGAAATGATACAATGTTCCTCCAGAGTGATATCACAGAAAAGAGGACAAACCAAAGACTAACACTGACAGAACCACATAATTATAACATATAGTTACAGCAGTGCAAAACAATACCGTAATTTGATAAAGAACAGACCATGGGCACAGTAAAAAAAAAGTCTCAGGTCCCGATCGACTCCCGTGTCCCCAAAATCAGGCTGCAAAAGGGAGAAGCTGCCGATGCATTGGAAGCAGCCGACCACAGCCGACACCGAGTCCGTCCGTCCGAGAACTTTGAGCCTCCGACCAGCCCCTCCGAAACAGCCTCCCGAGCACCATCCTCTGCCGAGCGCCTTTGACCTCGCCCCGGCCGCTGAAGCAAGCAAAGCTGAGGATTCAGGGCCTTCTGCTCTGGAGATTCCGGTTACCACCCAGTAGCAGCGGCAGCAAAGTGGGCATTTCAGAAGTTTCTCCAGATGTTCCTCCGTACTCTCACATCTGTCTTCATCAAATCAGAATTGTGCCCGGTCCCCTACTTGACAGATTACAGATATCATTCACCGGAGAGGCCGTGCGTGCTGCGACGTGCCGTCATCTTCTCCTCCTCCTCCTCCTCCTCCTTAAAAGGAATAAATAAATCATTACACTAACTGCAACACTACTGTGCTGCCCTGTTGGTTGAGAGTATACCAATCGTCATTGTCAAAGGAGGTCAGTCCTCAGACTGCAGAGTACAGAAAATTAAGACAGGAAATGGGAACACTCTCAGAGCTGGCACCTACATGAGCATCCAAGTGTCCTCCTTCCATGTTCTGAGCTCAGATATGCAATGAGATCACGGAGTAAGATCCTTGGTCCAAGCACTGCATTAATTATGTCATCCGCTATATCAGTGACCTTCCCTCTATCGTAAATATGAATGTTTGCTGATAATTACTGATTGTTCAATACCACTTGTCACTCCACAAACAATGAAGCAGTTTTGTTTGCTTGCAGCAAGGAATAGACAAGACATGTGGGCTGATGGGTGATAAGAAACATGCAGAAGCCAGTTCCAGCAATGGAAAATTGCCGTCTCAGTGCTGTTATATTTGTATGCTGTAACACTCTCTTTTTATTTGCAATTATTTTGTAAATAATACTATTCTTTTGCACTTCTAGTTAGATGCTAATTGCACTAAATTCAAATCTTCTTTCTCCAGCCTCTGTACTTACGGTCAGAGGCCACTTTATTAAGTAGCTCCCGGACCTAATAAAGTGGCCAGTGAGTGTATATTTGTAGTCTTCTATTGCTATAGCCCATCCTCTTCAATGTTGGACATGCCATACATTTAGAGATGCTCTTCTGCTCACCACTGTTTTAAGGCATGGTTATCTAAGTTACTGTCACTGTCCTGATGGCTTGAACCAGTCTGGCTGTTCTCCTCCGACCTCTCTCATTAACACTGCATTTTTAACCACAGAACTGCCTCTCACTAAATGTTTTGTTTTTTGTTTTTCGCACCATTCTGTATAAACTCTAGTGATGGTTGTGCTGGAGATCAGCAGTTCCTGAGATACTCCAACCACCCTGTCTGGCACCAACAAACATTCCACAGTCAAAGTCACTTAGATCACATTTCTTCCTCATTCTGATGTTTGTTCTGAACCTCTTGACCATGTCTGCATGCTTTTATGCCTTGAGTTGCTGCCACATGATTGATATTTGCATTAGCGAGCAGATGTACAGGTGTGCCTAATAAAGTGGCTACTGAGTGTACGTATAATTGAAGCATGCACCGTAACTGACTAGGCAACCAGAACAAATCAGCTGCTTGATGGGCACCAGAGACATTTATTCCCTTACCGCCTTTGCAGCATAGTTACCATGTGCAATGTCAGCCCGTTACACTGAAGTCGTCACATTCTTTCTTTCCATCTCCCAAGTCCATGGTGTTTGTGACCAAGACAGACAAGTGCAATAGATTCATAGATAGGAAAAACTCACACTTACTCTCTGCAAAGAGGGTGGGGTTGGAGGAGCAAAATCTCATATTCCGTCTGGGTAGCCTCCAACCTTACGCCCTGAACATTGATTTCTCTAACTTCCAATAATTTTTCCCCCTTCCACTTTCTTTCTACTTCCATTCCCCATTCTGGTTCCCCTCTTACCCCTTCTCTTCTCCTCACCTGCCCATCACCTTCTTCAGGTGCCCCACCTCCTACTATTTCTCCCCATAGTCAACCCTCCTCTCCTATCAGATTGCTTCTTCTTCAGCCCTTTATCTTTTCCACCCTATCACCTTCCAGCTTCTCACTTCATCCCTCCCCTCCCCCACCCAGCTGCCTTCCCCCTCACCCAGCTTCACCTATCACCTACCAGTTTGGTACTACTTTCCTTTCCACCCACCCCCACCCAATCATTATGAAGGGTCTCATCCCGAAACACCAACCTCTCCATTGCTTAATCCTTTCCATATACGCTCCCAGACTTGCTGAGTTCCTCCAGTATTTTGTGGGTCCGCTTCACAAATTCTCCTTCGTGTTAATCATTATCTTAATATTGCTCCATTTGCTTTACTGGCGAGTCTGCCTATCCAATGCCACGCTGCTGTGGATCATTACCAAAATGTTCAAGAAAGTTGGTCAGAATCTACTACTCAAACTTTGACGAAATGGCCTTTGACACATTTCAACCTTGAAGAAACTTTGCTATCACGGCTTGCTTCTCTTTTTTAAAGAGGCAACTGAAATAAGTAGGAATCCATACCAAAAGTTTACTGTGTACATTCCGTTTACACAGGGCAACTTTGTAGTTGGAACTGATACCGTCCTTCGTCCTACTAACTACCCCACATTTATGCTGGCTCCAGCGCACAGTACAGCTGCTCCCCAAATGTGTATGAGAAGGTTGATTTCGAACCAGAGTCAGAATCAGATTATCACTGACATATGAACTTCATTGTTTTGCAACAGTACCATGCAAGACATAAAAATCACTACAAGTTGCAATAAGAATATAAGACATAAGATCATAAGGCCATAAGACATGATTGGCATCATTTTGAGCCATGCCGATGGCCATTATTGCTCTTGGCAAATGTTTCCACAGATGTGGTTTGCCATTGCCTTCTTCTGGGCAGTGTCTTTACAAGACGGGCAGCCCAGCCATTGTCAATACTCTTCAGAGATTGTCTGCCTGGCGTCTGTGGTCACGTAACCAGGAGTTGTGATGTGCACCAGCTGCTCATACGACCATGGCTTCACAGGACCCTGATCTTGGGCTAAACAGGTGCTACAGCTTGCTCAAAGGTGATCCACAGGCTAGTGGGAGGAAGGAGTACCTTCCACCTCCTTTGGTAGAGACATATCGTTACCCTGCCACCCTAAGGTCCCATAGGACCTAAGAGCATTGAGCCTGCTCCACCATTCAATCGCGGATGATGCATTATCCCTCTCAACCCCATTCTCCTGCCTTCTCCCTGTAACCTTTTGACACCCTGACTAATCAAGAACCTATCAACCTCCTCCTTAAATATACTCAATGATTTGGCCTTCCTCACCAATGACTCAACCTGCTAGTTAACATTGAGGGAATCCTGTACAAGGACTCCCAAGTCCCTTTGCACCTCAGATTTATTCCTTCTACCAAAGGGCATGACCATACACTTCCCTACTCTATTCCATCTGCCACCTCTTTGCTCATACTCGCAATCTGTCTAAGTACTCCTACAGACTCCCTGCTTCCTCAACGCAACCTGCCGCTCCACCTACCTTTATATCATCCGCTAACTTGGTCACAAAGCTATCAATTCCACCATCCAAATCATTCACATATAACGTGAAAGGAAGTGGTCTCTACACCAACCCCTGTGGAACACCAGTAGTCACCAGTAGCCAACCAGAAAAGGCCAACTTTTTTCCCACTCTTTGTCTCCTGCTGGTCAGCCAGTCTTTTATCCATGTGAGTATCTTTCCTGTAATACCATGGGCTCTTATCTTGTTTAGTGGTCTCATATGCGGTACCTTGTCAAAAGCCTTCTGAAAATCCAAGCAAACAACATCCACTGACTCTCCTTTGTCTTTTCTGCCTGTTTCTTCCTCAAAAAAAGATAGGTAAAAGAACCCCTAAAACCTCATCCTTGATAATGGACTGCAGCATTTTCCCAACCATTGAATTCAGACTACAGGTGGACCTTCACTAATCCGGCACCATTGGGACCTGAGGAGCGCCAGATTAGTGAAAATGTCGAATTACAGAAGGATCACATTAAGCATAATCAGTGCTGGATTATCGAAGGAACCAGATTACAGGTAGTCGGATTAGTGAAGGTTGACCTGGTATATGATTCATAACTTCCTTTCTTCTGCCTCCCTCCCTTCTTAAAGAGTGGTGTGACATTTGCAGTTTTCCAGTCCTCCAGAACTATTCCAGAATCAAATAATTCTTGGAAGATCATTACTAATGCCTCCACAATCTCTCAGCTACCTCTTTCAAAACCCTAGGGTGTAGTCCATCTGGTCCAGGTGATTCATCTACTTTCAGACCTTTCATCTTCCCAAGGGCCTTCTCCTTAATAATAGCAACAATATTTACTTCTGCCCCTTACACTCCTAAATTTCTGGCATAGTGTCTGCTATAGTAAATACTGTCGCAAAATACTTATTAAGACCCTCCACAATTTCTTTGTCCTCCATTACTATGTCTCTGGTGTCATTGTCCAGCAGTGCGATATCCACTCTCGCCTCTCTTTTACTCTTTCTATATTTATTAATGACTACTGTTATCATCTTTTTTTATTATTGGCTAGCCTCCCTTCATATATTTCATCTTTTCCATCCTTACAGTTTTTTTAGTTGACTGCTGTTGGTTTTTAAAAGCTTCCCAATCCTTTAACTTCCCACCAATTTTTTGTTATATGAACTCTCCTTTGCTTTTACGCTGTCTGTGACTCCCTTGCCACCCACGGTTGCCTCATCCACCCTTTAGTATACTTCATCTTTGGGATGTATCCTTCCGACGCCTTCTGAATTGTCCCCAGAACTCCACATACTGTATAAAAATAAATAACTTTTGCAAAAAGAGAGCGTTAGTTAGGTAGTATCCATGGGTTCATGGACCATTTAGAAATCTCATGGTGGATGGAAAGAACCTGTTCCTAATAACATTGAGTGTGGGTCTTCAGGCTCCCGCACCTCCTACCTGATGGTAGTAACGAGAAGAGGGCTTGTCCTGGATGGTGAGGGTCCTTCATGATGGATGCCGCCTTCTTGAGGGATCTCCTTTTGAAAAGGTCCTCGATGGTGGGAAGCCTAGTGCCCATGATGGAGCTGTCTGAGTCTATAACACTAAATATTCAAGATTCAAATACAGTTATGATCAAAGAATTTATAAATTATACAACTTTGAGATTAGACACAAAGCAAGAAGCCCAAAGCATCCAAATTAAAGAAAAAAAAGAATACAAATTAAAATTAAAGACCAACACTTGAAGCACAAGAGAAAGAAAAAATATCTTTCAAACAATTGAAGCAAACAACAACACATTACAAGCAAAACCTGAGTCCTCAGGTCTGAACCCCAGAGTAGGCCCAAAGCCTCGCTTATCAGTTCATTATCCGCCATGGAGCACAGCAGTTGGGGCAGTCTTTATAGCCTCAGAGCCGTGGAGATGACCATCGCAAAGAACAAGCGAAATAAGCTCCTGTCCCAATTGACACCCTGTCTTTCCAGTCTACCTGGGCTAGCATTTAAATGGATCCAACAATGAAACAGCGAAAGGCTCTATGCCCAAGAGAGAGGAGTGGATATCGTGGAGAGAAAGTGAAACCGGCTCTTGCTTCCGATGTGGGCCAGCATTTAAATTGTCTAAGCAGTGTGTCATACCTTGCACTAGGACCAGCTACTGCGAAGGACTGGGAGCCGAAACCATGCCGCCCAGCAACTCGATCCAGGTCCAGATTCCATCACCCAACCCGAAACCACCAAACTTTTCAGATCAGCTCAGATCTAAGGTCCAACCTTGTACCCGGCCAGTTGTATGGGCATCAAATCTCCGCTGCCTGGACCCCGACTTCTCCTTTCAGTGTCCATAGCGATAGAACCTCTCACCCAGGCCAATTGAATGAACATCGGAACCTCTATCCCCAGGATCCAACACTCCTTTCGGTGCCCAGAGCAATCGAATCTCACCCCCGGGCCATTGCACAGGCATGGGAACTCCATCTGCAACGATTCTGCAACACACTATCTTGGCTCATCCCCCAAACTCGCCTCACTATTGCTCGCCCCTTCTCTGTTTACAGTGAAAATTTAAAACAATTTACCTCAGAAAATGTATTTTTAGTGATGTTTTTAGTCAGATTTCTTAGCCTTTTGACTACCAGAGATGTCACATACATTCGGTAGCGTCATCTTAACCAGAAGCTTTTTTTTTCCGATCCTGTACGTTGGCACCTCCATACCAAATGTTAATGCAGCGAGTCAGATTGCTCTCCACGGTATATCAGCAGAAACCTGATATAGATATAGATAAAAGAGTCTTCGGTAATATACTATAGCTCCTCAAACTCAAAGTTCAACATTTAAGGTTCAAAGTACATTTTATTATCAAAGTATGTATACTTTATACAGCCAAGAGATTTGTCTCCTTACAGCAACGAAACAAAGAACCCCAATATTAAATAAAAAGAAGACTGTCAAACACCCAACGTGCAGAGAGAGAGGAAAAAAACAAAAAAAAAACAGATTGTGCAAACAATAAAGCAAGCAAACAGCCTTTAGAACTGAAGTTCATGATGCCAGGCATCCCTGCAGGTGATTCAGGTGCCCACTAGTTGCAGGCCACAGCCTCAATCTGGCAAACCCCATGGAGCAGCGAGACAAACCAAGACATCTCTCGCTTTCCACCCCAACACCCGACCATTTCAAACTCCGGAAGAAATATAACAGCTGGAGTGTCTTCGGTATAATTGCATCAATATGTTGAGTCCAGGATAGATCTTCAGAGATGTAGACTCTCAGGAACTCAATCAATGCAACAGCAAAGGTGGAATCTACAGCTCCACGTTAAGCAGCAGGGCTTCTCAAAGTTCAAAGTATATTTACGATCAAGGTACTGCACATTTACGTCATCAAATACTATACCCTGAGATTCATTTTCTTGCAGGCATTCACAGTAGATCAAAGAAATACAATGAAATTGATGAAAAGTACACCATAACAAAGCCTGTCAAACAACCAATATGCAAAAGAAGACCATTTATGCAAATATAAATAAGAAGAAGAAGAAAAAGAAGAAAATAAAGAGATGGCTGGATAAATAATACTGAGAACATGAGTTGTAGAGTCCTTTAAAGTGAGTCCACAGGTTGTGCTCAATAATCTGCTCACAGTTGTGGGGAGCACAGTTGTCCACGCTGATTCATCAGCCTGTTGGTTGAAGTATAATAACTGCTCCTGAACCTGGTGGTGTGGAACCAAAGGCTCCTGTACGTCGTTCCTGAGGGCAGGAGCGAGAAGGGATCCTGGCTGTGATGATGCAAACAACAGGAATACTGCAGATGCTGGAAATTCAAGCAATACACATCAAAGTTGCTGGTGAACGCAGCAGGCCAGGCAGCATCTCTAGGAAGAGGTGCAGTCGACGTTTCAGGCCGAGACCCTTCGTCAGGACTAACTGAAGGAAGAGTGAGTAAGGGATTTGAAAGTTGGAGGGGGAGGGGGAGATCCAAAATGATAGGAGAAGACAGGAGGGGGAGGGATGGAGCCAAGAGCTGGACAGGTGATAGGCAAAGGGGATACGAGAGGATCATGGGACAGGAGACCTAGGGAGAAAGACAAGGGGGGGGGGGAACCCAGAGGATGGGCAAGGGGTATATTCAGAGGGACAAAGGGAGAAAAAGGAGAGTGAGAGAAAGAATGTGTGTATAAAAATAAGTAACAGATGGGGTACGAGGGGGAGGTGGGGCATTAGGGGAAGTTAGAGAAGTCGATGTTCCCTTATCCATTCGTCCCCCCCATCCCACTGATCTCCCTCCTGGCACTTATCCTTGTAAGCGGAACAAGTGCTACACATGCCCTTACACTTTCTCCCTTACCACCATTCAGAGCCCCAAACAGTCCTTCCAGGTGAGGCGACACTTCACCTGTGAGTCGGCTGGGGTGATATACTGCGTCCGGTGCTCCCGATGTGGCCTTTTATATATTGGCGAGACCCAACGCAGACTGGGAGACCGCTTTGCTGAACACCTATGCTCTGTCCGCCAGAGAAAGCAGGATCTCCCAGTGGCCACACATTTTAATTCCACATCCCATTCCCATTCTGACATGTCTATCCACGGCCTCCTCCACTGTAAAGATGAAGCCACACTCAGGTTGGAGGAACAACACCTTATATTCCATCTGGGTAGCCTCCAACCTGATGGCATGAACATCGACTTCTCTAACTTCCGCTAATGCCCCACCTCCCCCTCGTACCCCATCTGTTACTTATTTTTATACACACATTCTTTCTCTCACTCTCCTTTTTCTCCATCTGTCCCTCTGAATATACCCCTTGCCCATCCTCTGGGTTCCCCCCCCACTTGTCTTTCTCCCTAGGCCTCCTGTCCCATGATCCTCTCGTATCCCTTTTGTCAATCACCTGTCCAGCTCTTGGCTCCATCCCTCCCCCTCCTGTCTTCTCCTATCATTTTGGATCTCCACCTCCCCCTCCAACTTTCAAATCTCTTACTCACTCTTCCTTCAGTTAGTCCTGACGAAGGGTCTCGGCCTGAAACATCGACTGCACCTCTTACTAGAGATGCTGCCTGGCCTGCTGCATTCACCAGCAACTTTGATGTGCGTTGCTGGCTGTGATGATGGTGGGTTCCTTGATTAAGGACGTTGCTTTCTTGCAATAGTGCTCCTTGTAGGTGTGCTCAATGGCGAAAGGGGCTTTATCCATGATTTTCTGGGCTGTATTCACTACTTTTTGCTGGATTTTCCATTCAAAGGCATTCCTCACATACTTGACTATGAAGAGAGGTAAAGTATGCGGCCCTTTTGACTCTGCCAACCTCCTTTCTCAATAGCAATCGATGTGGCTCCATTCTGTAAATGATTAAGCCAGGGACTGATGAAATCTGAGTGAAGTCCCTTTCTAGTTTTGGAACAGAGAGCAACAGCTTAGCTACGGTCTTTGCTGCCAAGGAATTCGTACTACACAGGTGTACAGCAGATTGTTCTATCGTCATTTCTGGAAAATCAGTCTTAAATGCATTGAGCAGAACAGAGAGGTGGACTGCCAGCTGTGGTTTGAAAATGTAAAAGTCAACACTGTTTTTCCTGAATGAAGGAGTTTAAGTGATCAAAGCTCATCCATAGTGAATCAATGGAAAATATTCTTGAAAAAACATCTCTTGCAGTGTTTTGTTCATTGCCCAGTTTACCATGATCGCCCACGTCATACGACAGGTCACACGATGATAATGATACACAGAGGAGAATCTGTGCAGTTCTTTGCCACAGGTGGCTGTGGAGGGCAGGTTTTTATGCATATTTAAGGCCAAGGTTGGTAGATCCTTAATTGATCGGGGCATGAAGGGATGCATGGGGAAGGCAGGAGACTGGGGATGAGAGGAAAAATGTATCAGCCATGATGAAATGGTGGAGAAGACTTGATGGGCCAAATGGCCTAATTCTGCTCCTATGTCTTATGGTCTTACATAGAAACAAAGTGCAAAAGAAGACAAATTGTGCAAATAACATTAATATTGCTGAGAACATGAGTTGTAGAGTCCATGAAGGTGAGTTGTGGAATCAGGGTGAGTGATGCTATCCACACTGGCTCAGGAGTCTGTTGGTTGTAGGGTAATAACTGGTCCCGAACCTGGTGGTGTGGGACCTAAGACTCCTGCGCAGTGGTAGAAGCGAGACGAGAGCATGGCCTGGATGGCCCAGACAGCCCTTCTTTCATGTTTCTTACCAAAACAGGGATAAAGCATTCTGTGAGATACAGAATGCTTTGCATCATGAAGACCCTGGAGAGACTTGTTCTGGAGATGCTCCGGCCTATGGTCAGGCCACACTTAGATCCCCTCCAGTTCGCCTACCAGCCCCGACTAGGAGTTGAGGATGCCATCGTCTACCTGCTGAACTGTGTCTACACCCACCTGGACAAGCCAGCGAGCACTGTGAGGGTCATGTTTTTTGACTTCTCCAGTGCGTTCATCACCCTCCGCTCTGCTCTGCTGGGGGAGAAGCTGACAGCGATGCAGGTGAAAAGAGGATGCTGTCTAAGTTGCATGCCATCTTGGTCAATGTCTCCCATCCACTACATAATGTACTGGTTGGGCACAGGAGTACATTCAGCCAGAGACTCATTCCTCCGAGATGCAGCACAGAGCGTCATAGGAAGTCATTCCTGCCTGTGGCCATCAAACTTTACAACTCCTCCCTTGGAGGGTCAGACACCCTGAGCCAATAGGCTGGTCCTGGACTTATTTCATAATCTACTGGCATAATTTACATATTACTATTTAACTATTTATGGTTCTATTACTATTTATTATTTATGGTGCAACTGTAACGAAAACCAATTTCCCCCGGGATCAATAAAGTATGACTATTACTATTATTGCTATACTCATTCTGCCCCGGGACAACTGCCCCAACTGTACTTGTACCCTAAATGCAGCAAAACACTGGATTTAATAACGTTCATAAGATCACCGCTTTATTGTCACTCCTATGCTTCAATATCCTTCCATTAAATGCCATCTGGTATAAAAATCAACAGCGTGACAGTAATCCATCTTCTATCCTGAACTCCAGTGTATTGGAAAGGCTGTGCACTGTATTCTGATGCTGAAATTTGCCATTCCTGTTACCAAGGCAACCAAGTTTTAGAAACAGACTACAGGCCATCCCAAGGAAATAAATAGGTTCCATGTTATACAGGCTCCCTGTATCAATCTTGCCCGCAGTCAGAAAATACACAAAATTCACCAGATATATCTGCAAAATTGAAATTAATGGCTTCAAAAGCACAAGCTATAAATCCGATTAGAAAGAATAATTACAGATTTAATAATTAAGAAAGAAAAAGTGGAGAGGGAGAGAGAGAGAGACAGACAGACAGACAGAAAGAGAGTGAGAGAGTCAGAGAGACGGAGAGAGGGGCAGATGGACAAAGACAGAGAGGGAGAAAGAGAGAGAGACGGAATAAGACAAGAAGACAGATGCAGATGGAGAAAGGGAGACATAGAGAGTGAGAGAGTTAGAGAGGTTCAGACAGAGACAGGGAGAAAGAGAGTCAGAGTGAGACAGACAGAGGCAGAGAGAGAAGCAGACAGATAGAGAGAGAGGAGTGAGAGAATGAGAGGCAGAGACAGACAGACAGACAGAGATGAAACTATTCAGACCTTTCAGTTCTAGATTTTTACGGGAGTTCACTTGTGTGTAAGGATGTCCAGAAATAGGGGGTTTCATGACTGGGACAGCCTGTATCATGTCCTGCCCTTAGTGTAATGAGACTTCAGCAAAAATAATAGTCAATTGATTGCTTAATATTGGCATTTGACAAGGTTTTTTTTCTCCAATCCTTTGACCTTCTGTTTCTAAACATTTCCTTTGAATTTCAAATTACACTGCTCCATGTTTTCCCTTACACCTGACTACCAGCGCGAGAAGGAGCAAAGCCCTTCAGCTCAGCTAACCTCCCAGCTCAACGTCAGTCAGCAGGAAGTACAGTCCAGAGCACTAATTCAAAACCTGATGCACGTCTCCCAGTTTTCTCCAGTCTCGATGGGCATAGGACATTCCTACAGAAGATCCAGATGCAACATCAACGCAGTGGCCCCATAACTTTGATCAAAGCAAATCTCAGGCAGGGTAGCAGGATCAAACAACAAAACACAATGTTACACACTGATCTTGAATCAAATTCAATGGAGAGAGCTTTGAGATGGAAGTTTTGAGGGGTATAAACAGAGTAAATGCATGCAGACTTTTTCTACTGAGATGGGTAAGACTAGAACTAATGTTCATAGGTTAAGGGTGAAAGGTGAAATATCTAAAGGGAACCTAAGGGTGCTGCACAAGCTGCCAGTGGAAGTGGTGAATACAGGTTTGATTGCAACTCTTGAGAGAAGTTTAGATCAGTACATGGCTGGGATGGGTATGGAGGGCTATGGTCTAGATGCAGGTCAATGAGACTGGGCAGAATAAGAATTCAACATGGACTAGAAGGGCCAAAGGGCCTATATTAATGCTATGGCTCTATGAACTTCATCTCTGGAAAAGACATTAACTTACAAACCTCAATCTCAATTTTTGACTGTTGGTCCAGCCAGGTCTAATGAACCATATCAGATAACTACCATGCGCAGTGATGGTTTCTTCTGGTGAGCACTGTGAAAGTTTATTATTATTGTCAGGGCGGACATGGCTGTTCACCAGATTCTTTCTGGAGAGCAATGGCTACATATCTATTGCTCAGCGTTACCCTGGTAATCTTGCCATTGGCGTTGTCTTTTACTGACCACACCGATGCCCTTGCAGGTGTCATCAATGTGAGCAGGAGGTCATGAAACTAACCTTTGCACACATTGACAATGCTAGTGTTAAACGTGTGTCTTTCTGCAGATGCTGGGAGTCCAAAGCAACCCACACAAAATGCTGGAGGAACTTAGGAGGCTAGGCAGCAGCAATGAAGGGAAATCAATAGTTGACATTTGGGCCAAAAACCTTTGCCACCTTTCTTCCCAGTCCTGACAGATGGTCTGGCCCAAATGTTAATTATTTATTTCCCTCCGTAGATGCTGTTAGACCTGTTGAGTTCCTCCAACACTGTGTGTGTGTACCGTCACACCAAAGATTTATTTTCCCATCAGCAATGCCTGATACCTGAATTCTCTTTATTATTAAGGATATGAGAATAAAAACATATGAGGGTCAAACAAAAGAAAAATTTAGATCAACCAAGTTATATAACATAGAACATAGAATAGTACAGCACATTACAGGCCCTTCGGCCCACAATGTTGTGCCGACCCTCAAACCCTGCCTCCCATATAACCCCTCACCTTAAATTCCTCCATATACCTATCTAGTAGTCTCTTAAACTTCACGAGTGTATCTGCCTCCACCATTGACTCAGGCAGTGCATCTATCAGAAATAGATTCAAGAAATCAAACATTAAGTCACTTATCGAAAGGTAGCACAATACTTCCTTCAAATGTTAAATATATAGTCTACATACATCATTACTAAATATGCAGATTTAATCTTCCTTTGTGGCATGGTAGTACAATGGTTAGCACATCACTTTCAGTATCAGCGACTCAGGTTCAATTCCCACCGCTGCCGTAAGAAGTTTCTGCGTTCTCCCCATGAACTGCGTGGGTTTCCTTCGGGTGCTCCGGTTTCCTTCCACAGTCCAAGGAAATACTGGTTGGTAGGTTAATTGGTCATTGTAAATTGTCCTGTGATTAGGCTAGAATCAAATCGGGGGTTGCTGGGCGACGTGGCTTGAAGGGTTGGAAGGGCCTACTCCATGCTGTATCTCAGTCAATCAATCAATCAATCAATCAATAGATACATAGATGGATAGATAAATAGAGAAAGAAAGATATAACAGCGCTAATAATTCTTCTTCAAAAAACAATGCCAACTCAGTGGCAATACTAGATAGAAAACAAACACATCCTTTTAGCCATTGAAAGCACATTCGACATTTTGTTTATAACGATAATAAGACTAGAGATGGACACTGATGTGTTATGTCTCTAGTTTGTGTAAGAAATGATTGCTGTGTAGGGATGTGCAAGTGGTGGGGTGTGGAGAGGGATGGGGCGAAGACTGGTGCCCATTCCGGCATCTCTTCATTCAATCTTCATCTCAATGGCTCTGCACACTTTAGGGATCAGTAATCAGGCAAAATATCAGTTTTTGTGGCTAACTTGTGGTTGAAAAAGTAAGCGGAGTAGTAAGAGTAAGTCACATGACCTATCAAAAATGCTCTGTATTCAAAAAGCTCAAGGCCAATCCCTTGCTGTTTTGAAGAAACTCTTCCCTATCTATCACTATTTATCAAAGGTTTCACAAACCATTGCTGTGTCAGTGCTTCTCACCCTAGTCACCACCACCAACACGCCTTATCAGCTAATCTCACCAGGCTGAGGCCCAGACTGAGACCAGCACGTGTGTCATCACAATGAAACTGCACCTCTGCTTTCTTAGAAGTTTATATAGATTCAGCATGTCACCAAAAACTTTGACGAACTTCTATAGGTGCACAGTGCAGAGTATCCATCTTGGCCTGGTACGGAAACGTCAATGCCCAGGAAACCAAAAAGACGACAGAAAGCGGTGGACACAGCCCAGTCCATCACAGCTGAAGCCCTCCCCACCAGTGAGCAGATTTACATGGAGAGCTGCTACAAGAAAGCAGCATCCATTATCAAAGACCCCCACCATCCAGGCCACACCCTCTTCTTGCTACTACAGGGGGTACAGAAGCCTTAGGTCCCAGTGCGACCAGGTTCAAGAACAGTTGTGACCCTACGACTATCAGACCCTTGAACTAGTATGGGTAACTTCACTCACCTACAGACTCACTTTCAATAACTCAAATACTCTCAGCATTTTTGTTTTTTTGCATAATGTGTCTTCTTTTGCACATTGTTTGTTTGTCGGTCTTTGTATATGTATAGTTTTCATAAATTATATTGAATTTCTTTACTCTCCTGTAAATGCCTGCAGGTAAATTAATCTCAAGTTAGTATATGGTAATTTCCCCCCTCCTCCTTCCCTCTTCTTCTTTTCTCCATTCTGGCTCCTCTCTTCACGTCTTCTCTTCTCCCCATCTGCCTTTCACTTCCCTGGTGCCCCTGCTCCTGCTCTTTCTCCTATGGTCCCCTCTCCTCTCCAATCAGATTCCTTCTTTTCCATCACTTTACCTTTCCCACCTCCCCGCTTCTTACTTCATTTCCCCTTTCTCACCCACCTGGCTTCACCTATCAACACTCACAACGCGCTGGAGGAACTCAGCAGGTCGGGCAGCATCCGTGGAAAAGATCGGTCGACGTTTCGGGCCGGAACCCTTCATCAGGACTGTAGAGGGAAGGGGCAGAGGCCCTATAAAGAAGGTGGGGGGAGGGTGGGAGGGAGAAGGCTGGTAGGTTCCAGGTGAAAAACCAGTAAGGGGAAAGATAAAGGGGTGGGGGAGGGAAAGCAGGGAGGTGATGGGCAGGAAAGGTGAAGAAGGAATAGGGGAAAACACAATGGGTAGTAGAAGGAGGTGGAACCATGAGGGGGGTGATGGGCAGCTGGGGGAGGGGGCAGAGTGACATAGGGATAGAGGAAGGGAGGGGGAGGGAATTACCAGAAGTTGGAGAATTCTATGTTCATATCAAGGGGCTGGAGACTACCTAGACGGTATATGAGGTGTTGCTCCTCCAACCTGAGTTTGGCCTCATCATGGCAATAGAGGAGGCCATGTATGGACATATCTGAATGGGAGCGGGAAGCAGAGTTGAAGTGGGTGGCTACTGGGAGATCCTGTCTGTTGTGGCGGACAGAGCGGAGGTGCTCGACCTTTCACCTATCACCTTCTATCTTGTACTCCTACCCCTCACTCCCAACTTCATATTCTGACCTCTTCCCCCTTCCTTTGCAGTCCTGATGAAGGGTTTCGGCCCGAAAAATCAACCGTTTGCTATTTTCCATAACTTCTTCCCGACCTGCCGAGTTGCTCTGGATTCCCAGCATTGTGTTTATGGTAACACATACAGTATGTACTTTGATAATAGACTTGCTTGAACTTTGAAAGACCCCATTTCTCCCCAGGGTCTCATGGACTCTTTGCTCAGCAGACCAGGTGCATTAAATAAAAACTTGGCAAAGCCAGGTTTGCTGGCTACCAGTGAACATCACCTGCTGCCGCGAAGTCTGGGAGATTCCTTGCTCCTGGCAGCACAGTGAGTGGGTGACTGGTTTCACAGGAGTGCACTGGCAGCAGGATGCCAGTGGCCGAATGAAACATTTTCAAATCCACCAGCTCGGTCACCTTCTGACCTGGCGAAGGCGCGTGGCCTCTAACCAGAACTGACCACGCTGGCTTTTAAACAAGCAGCCTCGGCCTCGGTGGGTGGTAGCAAGCTATCACAAACAGGAATTACACGCACCGTGCTTACAGATTCCAGTAATTTGCACTTCTAACAGTAACAGCCGGCCTCAGCTCACTGCTCAGCAGTGTTCAGTGGCTGAAATTCGACACTTGGCAGTGCAAAAACTGGATCCACAAGACATGCCTGCGTTGCCACAATTGACCTCAATCAGCTAAGGTATTTCGGGACTACCGCTCACAGAGTGATATCCACAGCTTTAGTCTGGGAGCACATCCAGATTTAAGCTGCAAGATTCAGGATTGTTCATTGTCATTCTTCAGTGCACGAGCGTAAAGGAGAACAGAATGATTGTGACTCAAATTCAGATGCAGCTTAAAAAAACGCAGTAAGCATAAAGAACACAATAAATATGAATATAAAAGCAATCCTATAAAACACAATGTACAAGTAACTGAGTGGGGCCATACATACATAAAATTAGCTTACATACATAGCCATTGTATGTACAGCACATCAAGTATTGCTAACTGCACGATTATCTGTGCACACGTGTGTAACTATTCGAGACAAACAGAATAATCCTCGGCTGATTTTACATCTGCTGATCGCACAGTTAGGCAGCAGGAAACCAATCCAGTTTTTTTCAAATGAATTAATATTGAAGTGTTTTCTTGCAGGTTTGCTTGAGCTGTCGATGTTCTGCAATTATGAAAACTTCAAGTGAAGGACTGTGATTTTCCTGGTTCTTCGAGCTGGTGTATACTTATGGAGCGGGATTTAAACAGGTCTTCTTGGTACTGCCACTCATAGTCTATTTCAGAGCTTGGGCGATTTTCCCCTGTGGCACAGAGGCAAGGGCTGGTAGAATTACTGTCCTCGGGGTGCCAGAGAACCGGGTTGGATCCTGACATCATTTGCTGTGGAGTGTGCATGTCCTCCCTATGGCTGTGTGGGTTTCATCCGGGCGGTGGCCCTGGGCCTGTACTTGCTGGGGTTTAAAAAAAAGTGAGCAGGGATCTCATTGAAAACCATTGAATATTAAAAACCACAGCTAGAGTGGAAAGAATGCTTCCAATAAGTGGAGAGCCTCAGACCAGAGGACACAGCCTTAGAATAGGATATCCCTTTAGAAGAGAGATGAGGAGGGATTTCTTTTGCCAGAGGGTGATGAATCTGCGGAATTCATTGCCACAGACAGTAGTGGAGGCTAAATCATTGGGTTTATTTTATGGAGGGTGATCGCTTCTTGATTAATCAGAGTGTCAAAGATTACAGGGAGAAGGCAGGAGAATGGAGTTGAGAGGGATAGTAAATCAGCCATGATTGAATGGTGGAACAGACCTGATGAGCCAAATGGCCTAATTCTGCTCCTATGTTTATGGGTGCATGAAGGTAAGACAACTGCTGGAGGGAGATAAATAGGAACATAAAGAAGTACCAGAACTCGATTTGGATAAGTAAAGGAGGTGAGAGTGGGAACGAGGAAATAGAGGTAAAGCTTTGACCCTAACATGGCTCCATTGGCCCCCTTTTATTTCTCTCTCCTTACTTGTTTGTATCTATCCCCACCTGGCTCCATGTGCTCAACATATCCCTCCCCACTTGGTTCCACCTGTTGTCTGATAGCCCCTGCCTCAGCCTTTAAAGTGACCACCTCCCTCTGTTACATTCAGTCCTGATGTGGGGTCTCAACCTGAAATATTGACAATCCATGCACCTCCATGGATGTCCTTCCAGCAGTTTGATTTTTAACACCAGATTTCAACTGCAGTATCTATTTGTCTCCAGCCACTGTAGTGTTTGAGATTATAGATCACAGAAGGGAAGATTTTAAATTGCTTTTATTTCCTTCTTCACCTGTCCCCTATTTTAAATCATATATCGTCATTGTTGAGTCATGTGAACAAAAATTAATTGCCTGGAGTTTGTTGCAATGCTCAGCAGTTGCGCTGAGAAAGGCACACATGTGTAACTCAGTAGGTGTCATTTTATGGTCATTTTTCCTTGGAATCGAATTGCTACTTGCTCAGCATAATCCTTACTTATTTGATTTGATGCAATGTAACACATTTCACCATATATTTCAGTCCACATGTGACAAGTAAACCCCACCTTTACTAGATGATCCCTTATTGGACCATGGGTGGGACACAATTTAGAGTTCATGGGTTAAGGGTGAAAGGTGGAAAGTTTTAGGGGAACATGGGGGAAATTTCTTCACTCAGAGGGCCGAGAGAGTGTTTGATTGAATGCAAGTGGTGCACGCGAGCTCGATTTTAACGTTTAAAGGAAATTTGGAAAGGTAGACGGATGGCAGGGGTATGAAGGGCTAGATGGGAGCAGGCAGCTTAAACGGCTTGACTGGATTAGATGGGCCAAAGGGCCTGTTTCTGCGATGTACTTCTCTGTGACTCCATGACTTTGAAAACCCAGGCAGCTTCTGTGGAAATGCTAGAGAGGTGAATCCAACTATGCTATAAATCCTTCACTATCATAAAATCTCTGAAGAATTACAATCCAGTTATGTGCAGTGAAAACTGAAAACGCTGGAAATAAAAAGCAGGCATAGCAGCATCGGCTGAGACAGACATACATTGATGAAGGCCGTTCAGGCCATTGAATCTGCTGTCCCATTGTATTGTGGCTTACTTTTTGACCTCATTGTGTAGTCTTCTCCCTGAACCACTTACTGATTAAAACCTATCAATCTCTGCTTTAAGTACCTGAAACTTAACTCTGTTTCTCTTTCCACTTAGGCAGCCTAACCTTGCCGAGTGTTTCCAGCAGTTTCTGATTCTGTTATTATTTTATTTTTCTGCATTTGCAGTTTTTATTTTTAATTCTCGTGTTTAAGCTGCTGCCCTCTTGTTACCTGTCTGAATGAAGTCAGTTCCACGGAAACTACCAAACTGTTCCACTTGCTAATTGAACAAAAGATTCACGTATCGGCTTCATGTTCACCTCAGTCTGTTTCACCGCAGAGTCCTTCCTTTGTTTTTAAAACCTTGTAAATGGTTGGCTAATAATCACTATTTACTTCCTGAAATATTTGATTGTGGAACTTTCAATGGTAGCACTACCTGACAAGAAGAGGAAATGGCTTGTATTTATCTCACTTTTCATTAGAAGCCAGCGTGGGCAGTATGCAAATGAATTCCAGGCAAATAATCAATTTAGAAGTAATATTGCTTAGGGATTCCAGAGAATGATGCTGGAAGTACGTTCATACATTAGTCACATGACTCGGCTTAACCGTTTACAATCTGAAATATCTCAGTCTGAGGTAAATTTTCTTCCCCCAGGATATTAGACTTTTTAACACCCTGATGCTACCCAGCGCACATGTACACCCTCTCTGAATGTCCTGTCACCCTCCCCTCATCTCCCTAACTCACACATTCTCAATCTGCATTGGACACTTTTCATCTTTTATTGCTGCTGTTTCACACATTTATACGACTGCTTGTTTTATTATAATAGTGCTAATAACATTATACTGTCTTACATAAGCATGCGCCTTGCACTTTATGTCACCCTGACACAGTAGTGTCAAGGAAAACAACCTCTCCTGCAATGTCACAAAAACAAAGGAGCTGGTTGTGGACCACAGGAGGAACGGAGACAGGCTAGCTCCTACTGACATCAATGGATCTGGGGTTGAGAGGGTGAACAGCTTTAAATTCCTCAGCATAAACATCACCGAGGATCTCACGTTGTCTGTACATACCGTCTGTGCTGTGAAAAAGGCACAACAGTGCCTCTTTCACCTCAGACGGTTGAAGTAATTTGGTATGGGCCCCCAGATCCTAAGAACTTTCTACAGGGGCACAATTGAGAGCGTCCTGACTGGCTGCATCACTGCCTGGTATGGGAACTGTACTTCCCTCAATCGCAGGACTCTGCAGAGAGTTGTGCGGACAGCCCAGCACATCTGTAGATGTGAACTCTCCACTATTCAGGACATTTACAAAGACAGGTGTGTAAAAAGGGCCCAAAAGACCATTGGGGACCCGAGTCACCCAATCTGTTCAAGCTGCAACCATCTGGGAAACAGTACCACAGCATAAAAGCCAGAACCAACAGACTCCGGGACAGCTTCTTCCACCAGGCCATCAGACTGCTTAACTCATGCTCACACAACTGTATTTCAATGTTATATTGACTGTCCTGTTGTACATACTATTTATTATAAATTGCACCTTGCCCATTTAGACGGAGATGTAACGTAAAGATTTTTACTCCTCATGTATATGAAGGATGTAAGTAATAAAGTCAATTCATTCATTCAGTCTGTCAATCTTCAGGCCATGCCACTTAGGAACTTGTGCTAATATTACTTTGTGACTGTGTATATCCTGGATCATAACCATATGTACTGTGTGTGGCTATATGTACTGTGTTTTGCACTTTAATCACAGAGGAATGATGTTTTGTTTTGACATATAGATGTATACAGTTGAATGACAATAAAATTGAACTTGAACTTGAAGATTTGATATGTGCATGGAAAATATTTCTCTAGTTATTGATTAAGGACTAGAAATATTTATCAGTTGGAGATCATGGAGTCTTTGTACAGCCAGCTAAAGTGTGGTCAGCTCTTTGAAAGAGCGTTGCAATTTGTCCCTTCATTTATTCCTCCTCGTGAGTCCCAGTGGTTCGTAAATGCAGATTTCAGTCAGCTCATGGGTCTGGGAATCTCAGTAGCACAGACAGTATGAGACAGTGGCCTGGATTTTTTGGTGAGTGTCAAAGCGAGGGCACACGCCTCTGCCACTAAAGAAAGAGAGCTGCCCACAGAAGTTCGGAAATCCCTTGTACTTCTTTTTCACAATGTTAACTTCTGGCTGACAACAAGCGTCAGTGATCCCACCCAGCTGACAGTGATGACATTGACGGACGGTGGAATACAAGGAACTATCCAATAACAAACACAATTACTAGCTTGCAGGATTAACAATATAATGAATATCACAAGTAAACACTGGAACATACACCTAATTTAAGATTCAAACAGGAGAGTCCAAGATATTTAATGAGCATTAAAATATTATAACTATTATTTCTTAAGTTCTTTATGCTCTGAAGTATTAACCAATGGTACACAAGCTTTTTAGAAAAACAGCTTGCTTAGCAACAAATCTCAAGACATATATCAGTGATAGTAACTCTGATTCTGATACTCTTGTGTTATATTAAAAGCTTTTTAGCACTACATCCAGATATTCACAGCACTTCAAATGAAATGAAAGTGGATATAGATGCAAAAAATGCTGGAGAAACTCAGCAGGTCAGGCAGCATCTATGTAGAGGAATAAATAGTTGAAATTTCAAGCTGGACCTTTCAGGACTGGAAAGGAAAGGGGAAGAAGCCAGAATAAGATGGAGGAGGGAGGGGAAGAAGTACAAACTGGCAGGTGATGGGTGAAACCAAGTGAGGCAGAAGGTGGGTGGGGGCCAGTATGAAGTGAGAAGCTGGGAGGTGACAGATGGAAGAGGTAAAGGACTGAAGATACGAGAGGACTGTGAACCGTGGGAGGAAGGGAAGGAAGAGAAGCAGTATCTCAGAAACTGCTGATCTCATGGGATTTTCACAGTCTCTAGAGTTTACAGAGAATGGTGCCAAAAAAAAAACATCTAGTGAGCAGCAGTTCTGTGGATGAAGATGCCCTGTTAGTGAGAGAGGTCAAAGTAGAATGGCCAGACTGGTTCAAACTCACAGGAAGGTGACAGAAACAAGTAACCACGCATGACAACGGTGATGTGCAGGAGAGCATTGCTGAACGCACAACATGTTGAACCTTGTAGTAGGTAGGCTACAGCAGCAAAAGACCAAGTACACTCCTTGCCTCTTTGCTGGGTACAGGAAGTATCGGGTAAGCTGGCCGCTGAGTCACCAATACTCACCTTCAAATCTCTCATTCTTGGAGTGCAGCCCACAGTGTAAAAAAAAAGATAAACATCTTCTCTCATTAATCTCACATTTCGTTACTTGAAAACTCTGCGCTCTTGAAAGTCGTGGCGATGTGAACTTTGTTATTCAGAGTGCACGAGGCTTTTGAAGACCTTACCCTGGGATGGTAAAGGGTGCTCCAGACCTTTTTACAATGGCCTCAAAAGGAACCAGAATCATGTTGAACAACCTTGACTATTCTACCATGATATTCTCACGCAATCTAATCACATTGGTGCAAGCTATACAGAGAAATAGCATCAAGTGGGTTAGAGAACAGAAACCAGAGCAAAGACACAGAGTGACTTTTCCCAGCAGTAGCTACAAGGTTAGACAAAATATTGTAAGCTGTTGATTCTGGTAAAGCTCTTGGAAGTGATTATATTTCATGGGTATCATTTGTAAAACAAAATATTCTGGAAAACTTAATGGAATCACTTGTACAAATAGAAAAGTACAAAAATAGAATTGTAATTTTAAATGTGTTTTTCTGTACACCAAGGTGACTCCAAACCTGCCACTACTTCTAAAGTTTAGTCACTGCTCTAACATCAGAACTTCAGTAATTAATTTGCACATAATAATGTTCCTCATACTACCAACTGTGGCGTGATGGCTAGTGCAACACTTTTCCAGCTTGGGGTGTTTTGGAGTTCGGAGTTCAATTCCGGAGTCATACTGTAAAGGGTCTCCACATGGAATGCTTGGGTCTTCCCCAGGCGCTCCGGTTTCCCCCTACAGTCTAACGACATACAGGGTAGGTTAATTGGTCAATGTAACTTGTCCCATGATTAGCTTAGGGTTATTCAGGTTTGCTGGGGGTGCTTGAGACTGTGTGGCCCGAATAGCCAGAAGAGCCCACTCTGCACGGTATCGCTAGCATAAACTTGAAAAAAAATTAAAACAAAAACTATTTGTAAATGCCCAGGTCATCTATGTTATTTTTTATTTAGGGATACAGCACAGTAACAGGCCCTTCCCACCACTGAGCCCAAGCACACCCATGTATAATTAACCTACTAACCCATACTTCTTTGGAATTTGGGAGGAAACCAGAGCACCCAGAAAAACCAAGGCGGTCACGGGGAGAAGGTACGGACTTGTTGCAGAGAGCGGTGGGAAAGAGACTGCAGTTTTACTGAAAGTGAGCTGAGAAGCTTGGTTAAGATACTAACAAAAAGTTACCATTCTTTAGAGTAGCACGTTGGGATCTTTTGTGTCATCTGAAAGAAGACATTTTTGAGACGGTTCAATGCAGTTTACATACTGGAGTATGAACATAAATCATCTCCTCAAGACCTTGAAGATCTCTTTAACCCCTAGTCTTCTGTTCAGCTACAAAAGGTTAATTCCTGTGTTTAAAGGATAGGTTTTAATCAAAAACAATATCCAGTATTTTGTGGGTGTTACTCTTTAATGTATCTGTTTTCTCAGGTGCTGCATTCTTTCTGCACAAAATGTCTCCGGGAAAACGGCCAATTTATTCTGTCATGTTTTTTCTGTGTAACTGAATGGAAATTTTGTTAAAAAATTCCAAAGGTTAAACAGCATAATCCAGTTAAAAAAAAAATCTGGGTCCTCTGTACATGAGACTTCCAGCTGCACAGAAACAGATCTTATCTGGAGATGGATGGGGCCTCCATCTGTAAAGTACCTTTAGGCATGGAGTGGGTTTTCCCTGCATCTGTGTGTTTGAACTCTGATTCAACTAGTTAGCGGAGTTATGTGGTGTAATGTTGTCATAATATTCAGTCTGAAGTTTAAAGTTTTGGTAGATAAATGGTTTTTAGTAGTGTGACTAGTAAATAAACTATTTTAAATAAGTACTGAGGCTAATATATTCACATCCTTGAATACATTACACAAAGGCCTTATTTAAAAGGACATGTGTATCATTTCCATGGAGTTAGGCCATTCGGCCCATCGAGTCTGCTCCACCATTCAATTGCGGCTGATTCCTTTTATCCCCCTCCTCAGCCCCACTCCCCGGCCGTCTCCCATAACCCATGGCCAGTGAAGAACATTTCAATCTCCACTTTAAATACACCCAATGACCTGGCCTCCAAAGCTGTCTGTGGTAACAAATTCCACAAATTTACCATCCTCTGGTTAAAGAAATTTCTCCACATCTCTGCTTTAAACGGACACCCCTCTATCCTAAGGCTGTGCCCTCTTGACCTAGACTCTCCCACCATGGGAAAAGTCCTTTCCACATCAACCCTGTCTAGGCCTTTCAACATTCGAAAGGTTTCAATGAGATCACCCCTCATCCTTTTAAATTCCAATGAGTACAGGCCCAGAGTCAACAACCATTCCTCATATGATAATCCTTTCATTCCCAGAATGATCCTTGTGAATCTCCTTTGAACCCTCTCCAACGCCAGCACATCTTTTCTGAGATCAGGAGTCCAAAACTGTTCACAATACTAAAGGTGAGGCCTCAATAGTGCCTTATAAAGCCTCAGCATCACATCCCTGTTCTTATTTTGGAGACCTCTTGAAATGAATGCTAACTTTGCATTTGCCTACCTCACCACTAACTCAACCTGCAAGTTAACCTTTGGAACCATGCCAGAGTCCAATGATTCTTGAAAGGTCATTTAGTAATGTCTTCACCATCTCTACCAATACCTCTTTCAGAACCCTAGGGTGCTGTTCATTTGGCCCGAGTGACTTATGTACCCCTAGGTCTTTCAGCTTTTTGAGCACCTTCTCCCTTGTAATAGTAACTGCACTCACTTCTCTTCCCTTACACCCTTCAACGCCTGGCACACTGCTGGTGCTTTCCACAGTGAGGTCTGATGAAAAATACTCATTTAGTTCATCTGCCATCTCCTTGTCCCCTGTTATTATTCCTCCAACCTTATTTTCTAGAGGCCCTATATCCACTCTCACCTCCTTTTTTATTTTTTATATACTGTACTTTTTCTTGATATTGTTTGCTAGCTTGCTTTCATATTTCATCTTTTTTTTCCGAATGATTCTTTTAGTTGCTCTCTGTAGGTTTTCAAAGGCTTCCCAATCCCGTCTTCCTGCTAATTTTTGCTTTACTGTACACCCTCTCTTTTGCTTTTACATTAGCCTTCACTTCCCTTGTTAGCCACGGTTGTACGATTTTGCCATTTGAATATGTCTTTGTTTTTGGAATACATCTATACTGCACCTTCCTCATTTTTCCCAGAAACTCAAGCCACTTCTGCTCTACTCTCATCCCTGCCAGCACTTCCTTCCAATTTACTTTGGCCAACTCCTCTCTCGTACCACTGTAATTCCCTTTACTCCACTGAAATACTGCTACACCAGACTTTACTTTCTCCCTATCAAGTTTCAAGTTGAACTCAGTCATATTATGATCACTGTCTCCTAAGGGTTCCTTTACCTTAAGCTCCCTAATTGCCTCCAATTCATCTGATAATACCCGATCCAGTATTGCTGATCCTCTTGTAGCTTCACCGACAAGCTGCTCTAAAAAGCCATCTCATAGGCATCCAACAAGTTCACTCTCTTGAGATCCATTACCAACCTGATTTTTTTCAATCAACCCACACGTTAGAATCTCCCATGACTATGATAACATTGCCCTTTTGACACACTTGTTCTACTTCCTGTTGTAATCTGTAGTCCACATCCCAGCTACTGTTTGGAGGCCTACATATAACTGCCGTCAGGGTCCTTTTACCCTTCCAGTTTCTTAACTCAATCCATAAGGATTCAAAATCTTCCGATCGTATGTCACATCTTTCTAATGAATTGATGCCAGCAGAGCCATGCCATCCCCTTTGCCTACCTTCCTATCCCTCCAATACAATGTCTAACCTTGGGCATTCAGCTCCCAACTACAACCATCCTTCAGCCACAATTCCGTGATGGCCACAACATAACACAATCTATAAAAGAGCAACAAGATCATCCACCTTTTTTCTTATACTCCATGCATTAAGATATAACACCTTGAGTTGTTACCCTTTTTGATCCTGCATCCCTAATGCACTGATACTCACTCTGCTGGCTGCAATTTGGACTTATCTTCTGCCTGCCTATCCTGACAGTCAGACTGCACACTATCTTTGCTTCTTTTTCCCATCTGCCCTATCCTGAGTCCCTTCGCTCCGGTTCCCATACCCGTGCGAAATTAGGTGAAACCCTTCCCAAGAGCTGTAACAAACCTGCCCACGAAAATATTGGTCCTCCTCGGGTTCAGGTGCAACCTGTCCCTTTTGTACAGGTCATACCTCCCCCAGAAGAGATCCCAATGATCCAAGAACCTGAAGCCCTGTCCCCTGCACCAGCTACTCAGCCATACATTTATCTGCCAGATCATCCTGTTTCTACCCTCACTGGCCTGTGGCACAGGCAGTCATGTAGAAATTACTACTGTGGAGGTCCTGCTTCTCAGCTTTCTACCTAGCTCTCTAAATTCTCTCTTCAGGACCTCATTGCTTTTCCTTCCTATGTTATTGGTACCGATATGTACCAAGACATCTAGCAGCTCTCCAAAATACTGTAGATGCAATCCAAGGTGTCCCTGACCCTGACATCTGGGAGACAACATACCATCCAGGGGCCTTGTTCACATCCACAGAATCTCCTGTTTGTTCCTCTGACTACTGCTCCTTTCTTCTCCCTCTTTCCCCTCTGCACCACTGACCCATGCTCAGTGAGCGTAACCTGGTCTCTGTGGCGTTCCCCAGGACGGCATCCCCTTCAACGGTATCCAAAGCAGTATACTCACTATTTACGGGAATGGCCACAGGTGTGCTCTGCACTAACTGCCTATTCACCTTTTCACTTCTTCTCCTGAAAGTCTCCCAACTACCTGCCTCCTGCAACTTAGGGATGGCCATTTCCCTGGAACTTCAATCAATGATCTCCTCTCTCTCCCATACAAGCCAAAAGTCATCCGGCTGCTGCTCCAGATCCCTAACACGGTCTTCGAAGAGCTGAAGCTGGATGCATCTCACGCAGATGTAATTCCCTGGGAGACCCAGGACTCCAACACCTGAATGAAGAACACACAATGGCCATTTAAACTACACTAAGCACCACTGACACAGTAAGAAAAAAGGAAAACTTAACAGAAACTTACTCAGACAACTTACCCAGAGCCAAAGCCTCTTCTGAGCCAAAGCCACCTTTGAGTCAAAGCCTGACACTCCCACTCTCACCACTGGCCCACTCCCAACAAGGCCACTCCCACAATGGTCACTCTGCTTGTCTCTTCTGTATTTTTATTTACTCCTCTCTGCACTGTTCCTGCCACTGATTCAAGGTATCCATATTAGATGCTTGATTATGGTTTTTTTTTGCATTCGGGATCACTGTCACTATTGGCTGTTATCTTCTCCCCATCAGGTAATCTCCACAAGTGGTCATCCCAATCATCTCACTAACTGAACCAGCAATCTCCAACTCATCATTTCCCTCACCAATTCCATCTCTCCCACTTGCCCTAATAAGTGATCTCCTCCCCTTCTCACTTCATAGAGTCAAAGAGCACTACAGTACAGAAACATGCCCTTCATCCTGTCTTGCCCATGCAAAACTATTATTCTGCCTACTCCCATCATCTTGTATCTAGACCATTGTCCTCCATGCCCCTCCCATCAACGTACTTCTCTGAAATGTTGAAATCGCATCCACATCCCCCATTTCTGCCGGCAGCTCATTCCACACTCTCTCGGAGTGAAGAAGTCCCCCTCATGTTCTCCTTAAACATTTCACCTTTCACCCTTAACCTATAACCTCTAGTTCTAGTCTCACCTAACCTCAGTGGAAACAGCCTCTTGCATTTACCCTATCTATAGAAACCATAGAAACCATAGAAACTACAGCACAGAAACAGGCCTTTTGGCCCTTCTTGGCTGTGCCGAACCATTTTCTGCCT